>NC_133529.1:23435680-24164064 GCF_048544455.1 Silene latifolia
CCCTTTACGTTTGGGCTTCTTACAATGGTCATTTCCGCTTGTGGGGGCTTCCTTGTCCATTATATACCTTAGGAAATAAATAAAGAAAAAAAGTTAGTATATACCAATTATGAAAATAATATATGAAAGAGATAAAGAAAAAAAATATAAAAAAAATAAGTTATCTGTAATAGACTGGCAGGGGTGTTGGCAGAGCTCATCAGCAAGTGTGTATATAAAATTATAAACTATATATATAATCTGGAGATTCTTGTGTTTTCATACTTGACCAAAATGTCGTCATTGCCTCTGTTCCAGGACACTATATCCTGACTTAATCCCAATCTTATGGCATACTATCAAATGGAATTGCGCAAAACGGAACATGTATACAATTTAATGAATTGGCAAGAATAACAATCTAGGCATGATGAATAGACTAGGAAATGTGAAATGCAAATGACAACATTGATTCAGTGGCCAACTAATCGAAATCAACAATGGCCGCCTAATACAAAGAGTAGGAGAATTGGTAAGTAAGGCAGATAAGCAAATATATCCAACCCACATACAACAACTTTTTTCTTTTTGCATTGAAATTCTAGAAGTGACAAATTCTGCAAGCAATATATAAGATGTTTCAGACGAGCTCTTGTTAAGCGATTAAGACCGGCATCATTGCTTATCAACTAAGCAGAAGTTCTGTTTCTCTTTTCAAAGTTCTATTCAAACTATCTATCTCCGGAGTTTATGAACCAAGTTCTCAATATCTCAGGCTTACTCGGATGCAATAATCAGAAATTCTATCTTACAACATGCAAGATTATGTATAATCATAGAACAAACAAGTAAACCAGAAACCAACATGCATGATTAACCTTTTCAGGTCAATCGAAAAGCATAACAGAAAGATAATGGCAGCAACAACCAAAGTAGAAGAAAGCAGGAGAATTATCAAGGCTACTGAACAGATTAAAAAAGTGAGGGTTTGGGTAATCTTAGAAGTGAAACGATAAATAACACCAAAAAAAAAAGGAAGTGAAACGATAAAGATATCAATCATAACTTCTGTATGCATTCTAGCAGAAGCAGCAGTAGTACATAAAAATCGACAAGGAACATCAATCATTCTATATGTATTCTAGCAGAAGCAGCAGCAGAACAAAAACATCGACAGAACAAGATGGTGACAACGATATGATGCCATATAAGTGTTAGATTCCATGTTTTTCTTAAGTCAAGACCGACATAACAAGACAATGACAAGATTTATGATCGTATATTCACAGTGAATCCACTATTTTGCATTGTACTCCACTATTCTTCTGATGATGCAAGAAGAGTCACTCCACTATTTTGCATTGTACTCTTCTTATCTTGTCGGCTTGTGTAAAAGCAAAACCCATTGATATCATACCCTTCAAATGATGTGATGTTCGATTTAGGGCCATATGCTAACCAGCGTAAGGTAGCACTTACATTATGAGATTGTGTAGACAACTCACTCATCACCTTACCTTTAAACCACTCCGCAAAAGTCCGACTATGTTCATTCAACAACCAGTCATCGCGTTTATGTGGATTTTGGAGCTTCAGTAAATCCAGGTGCTCGGTTAAATAGGGATGGACCTCTGTCATATGTTGTAAAACATATAAATGTGCTTTCTGAAAAGAATCGCGGTCCACGCTCATTTGTTTCTTACCCAAAGTACCCTTCCCTAAGAGTCTACCTTCGTGCCGAGATATGGGAAATCCAATAGGCTGAACATCTGCCATATAGTCAACACAGAATTGGATTATCTCACATGCAATTGTTGCTTCAACAATACTACCTTCAGGACGACAACGATTCTTCATTCATCTCTTATAAGTACCCATCTCTCGCTCCATCGCCCACATGTTTCGTTGAAACACCGGACCACAAAGTTTAATCTCACGCACTAAATGAATGACCAGGTGTACCATGATATCAAAGAAAGAAATCGGAAAGTACATCTCTAATTCACATAAAGTCACAACAACATCCGCTTGCAAGTCATCTAAGGTGTCAGGATGGATATCTTTTGAGTTGATTGCATCAAATAAGAGGCAAAGCCTGGTGATGACTTGCCTAACATGCTTAGGCAATACGGATCTAATGGCCACATGAAGCAGTTGTGTAAGCATAACATGACAATTGTGAGATTTCATACCAACTAACTTAGAATCTTTTATTGAAACTAGACGACTTATGTTAGAGCTATATCCATGTGGTACATTGACCCCTTTTAAAGATTCACAAACAATCATCTTCTCCTTCTTAGAAAGAGTCGTGCAAGACGGTGGTATATAGATACATTTTCCCTTCTCAATTGGTTTTAACTCGATACGCCCCCTAGCAGCCATGTCATTTCGAGCTTTTACCCCATACTTAGTCTTATTCGGCATATTGAGCAATTAATGTTCCAATTAAACTATCAAACACGTTCTTCTCCACGTGCATGACATCAATGCAATGCCTCACATACAAGTGCTGCCAATATGGAAGTTCCCAAAAAATTGACCTCTTTGTATGATATACTCCATCTGGTGGAGGTACGTACGGTTTTCCAAAAACTGTAGTTATATTTTTAACCTTATCGTAGTACTCTTCTCCACTCAAAAACAAAGGGGGTTTCATATGCTCCGTTTTCCCATAAAAAGCCTTCTTCTTCTTTCGATATTGATGATTTTCAGGTAGAAAACGACGACCACCTCTGTACGAAAATTTGCCACTGTGCTCCAGCCAATCAGATTCAGTGTCATCCCCGCATACCGGACATCCCTTATCAGTCTTCAGTCGATATCCAGAAAGGTTACCATAAGCTGGGAAGTCATTAATTGTACAGTACAACATAGCATGCATTTGAAACCTAGAGCTAGTACTTGCATGAAACACCTCTACCCTAACGTTCCACAAGAATTTCAAGTCTTCAATTAGAGGATCCAAATACACGTCAATATCATTTCCAGGTTGCTTAGGTCCCGAAATTAGGAGTGTTAACATAATGTATTTGCTCTTTGCGGTAAGCCAATGAGGGATATTGTAAATTATCAATATTACTGGCCAACAACTATGTTGGGTACTTAAAGTTCCAAATGGATTAATTCTATCAATGGAAAGTCCCAATCTTAAATTTCTAGGCTCTGAACCGAATTCTGGAAAGGTTCGATCAATTTTTCTCCATTGGGGAGAATCAGCTACATGCCTCAGTCTGCCATCTTTATTCCTGCCCTTTTGATGCCACAACATGTACTCCACATCTTTTTTATTTGAAAAAAAGCGTTTAAATTTTGGTATTATTGGCAAATACCATAATGTCTTCACAGGACTCCCCTTCTTCTTGCCACCATTACCATTATCTACCCTCTTGTATCGTGACTCACCGTACTTTGGGCATTCTTTTAATTCACTATACTTTTTTCTGTACAAAATACAGTCCTTCACACATGCATGAATCTTTTGGTAAGACGTAGATAATGGGCATAGTAGTTTCTTGCATTCGTATGTGGTGGAGGGAAGCTCGTTGCCTTCTGGCAACATTTGACACAAAAGTTCTAACTAGGAAGTAAAACTCTTGTCAATCCACCCATTTCCAGCTTTCAATGTGAATAGTTTCAACACAGCTAATAAAAGAGAGAATTTAGAACCATTCGGGTATAAAGGCTTCTTGGAATTATCAACCATTCTCTGAAAAATAATAGGGCACTCCACAATATCTTCTTCAAGATCCTTCATTAACCCGTCAATATTATCATTATCAAGTTCTATATTATCATCCATATCAATATTTTCAAAGATTTCATCATCATTTTCTACCCCGACATCAATCTGATCCCCATCTTTATCATTAATTCCAAAATTTACGTTGGAACAAATATCATTAACACTTTCTCCATGCCATATCCACACATTATAATCTGCTTTAAATCCTTTTAAAATTAAATGTTCCCGCAATTTATCCCTAGAATTCACCTTTTTACGATTTTGACATAAGGTACACGGACATACGAATTGATTATCTCCATAGAGTCTTTGATGTTCGACAGCACAACTAAGAAACTCCTCTAGTCGTTCAAGATAAACAAAATCACGCTTTCCATACATCCAACTTCGGTCCATAATCTAGTTAATAAACACATATATTAATGGGTATCTACGTCAATGATGTATAATAATCAAATTAACCATCATTTAACGAGAAACTGAAATAGAATAAAGATATACATACCTTCAAGTGGAAATCAAGTAGCTTTGTAAGGTCAAAATAAAGAATTTTGGTGGAGAGAAAGCCTGTAAATAAGGATGATTTTAACCTTTATTAAAAATTATTCAAAATACAAGTGATAATTAAAAAAAAAAAAAACAAAACATAAGAAAACAGAACATAGCTGGGGTTTCCGATTTTTTGTCTTTCACATTTAACTTTCATAAAGACGCCAAGCTATGTGTACATAGTAAGGAGGATTTGAAAGATATTGTTGAAAGAATTCCCGTTGAAAAGGCCAGATTTATTCCTCAAGTAAGTAATCTCATTGTGCTCCCTTTCTATTTACTAGGGTCCCCAAATGTTATGATTTCGTATACGTCCGATACACCAATGGAATTGGAAATTTTCATATCAGAACCGTGACAAATTTTGCTGATCTTGGTAGTGGAAACGGAACATGTGTTGAAGAATATTACATACTTCAAAATTGTGTGTGAATTTTGAAATATCAAGTCACAATGTTCAAAAGGTTTTTTGACAAGTTATGTGCTAGATAAAATGCATCGATTAAAATGAGAGCTTTGCTTAATAACGAAGTCCGTGAATGATTTCATATCTTCTAGAGTTATTCATGTAGCTGTTATACATGTGTGTTGCCTAGTGATGCAATACATGCATCCCTAGTGAGCATTAGCTAACCAACAAATATTTTGCAGGTATCTAAAAGTGTTGCTCTGGAAGCCAACTTGAATGTAAAAGGCACCGCGAAAGACGCAAAAGCAGACACAAATGCAAAAGATGATTCTTCCAAAAGGTCAAAAGCTTCTGGTACTGAAGCAGCAAAGAGTATACAGAACAATACAGCCGTGGCATTTTTTCTCTCTATAAATGAACTTATCTTATATGGGTCTACACTCTACAGTTGTTGTAGTTATGTGGTCATCTGTTTTGATCTTGTAATTAACATGAAAGAAAGTTATTGGTGAGTGTCCGTACAACACGAGCGCCTCCATGGATTTAACTTTGGTTCATCATCGATTTAGTCTTTTTTCGAGCTGGGTAGGGCTTACATGGGCAACAAAGGTCACCCGCCTAAGTTGTAACACCATAACTTGAGAGTCAAGTCTCGAGATCCTATTTAAGCTTTATCCACCCTAAGTGCTCAGGGAGTCAGGTAGCCTAGGGAAATTTGTTCTTCATAATATTTCTGATATATCTTGAGTCTTGACTGATGAAGATGTCAGGCTTCGTGCATCCATAACCAATTTAGAAGAAGGCGAAGAATAATAAAGAAGCTGCTGGAGTTGAAGGAAGAAACTCGAAATGAAGCGGCAATTTGCTAAAGATGATAATGTTCCAGTCAGTTTGCTGAATTGACGTTGGAGAGTCCAAAGTACGACAGGTTGTTAGCGGTTTGGCAAAGTATTGTAGCCCTGATGATTTGGCAGTATGTTATCTGTAACTTCCTCAATTCCTTACCATCTCTCTGCCTAACTTCCATGGCTCCTCACAACAATATCATACCCAACCTCAACAATCCTAATGCCCCGTTCATTGATGTTAATCTCTAACAATGCAAAGAACTAACACCCTTAACCTACTTCAACTGGAAAAACCAAGTATCCAACATCTTATTTGGCTATGATCTCCTCAAGTTTGTGGATGGCACCCATCCTGCTCCCTCTGCTACAGTCACTGACGAAGTCACCAAAACCACAAAACTCAACCCTGCTCTCCATACCTGGCAGCGCCAAGATAGGCTAATTCTTGGTGCTCTCATTGGCACCTTAACCAACAATATTTCATCCTTTCTTACCAATGCCAAAACCTCTAATGAAGCTTGGACTATCCTTTCAAGCACATATGCGAATCTGTCTCGGGGCCATATTCTCCAGGTAAAAGACTCCTTTGACTCCTTCTCTAAAGGTAACCTTTCAATTTCCGACTACATGACTCAACTCAAAACCTTTACTGATAAACTCGCTGCCTTAAGCAAACCAATGGATCAGAGGATTTGCATACCTTATTGTTTCATATTGTATTATATCTTTCCAATTCTCATATCCAGTTTTAGGATAGTTTACCTTATTATTGTCAATATGTAAACTATATATACCTTGTATCCTTATTGCAATACATATATACAATTCAATCAATTCTCTTCTCAACTCTAACAACTAGTTCACACGGCAACAACAACAACAACAACTAGTCAGCAACAACAATCAAATGGATTCTAACAAACGCAAATTATTGTTTTCATCAGCAGTAGCATAAGACCGTGTTAATTGTAGCATAAGACGGTACTACTCTGTAACAATTAACAGGAGTACCAGAGCCCTAAATCGCTATATGGAATTCTAACAATCGCAAATAACTTTAGATTGCTTTCACATATCACACAAGTAACCAAATAATTGTAATATATTATTGACTACAGCATATGTAATTGCAAAATAATTGGAGAAACAATAAGAAAAATTTGGATGCAGGCATACCTGATTAATAAATCATACGGGGTTAAAGCAGGAAATAGATTGAGGGGTTCACAGGTGAGCGTGACGACGGGTAAATAAGGGTTATGGTGGCCGGAAAAAGAGGAGGCGACGACGTCTGCGTGGGTTTGTATGGTAAGAAAAGAGGTAAGGGTTTTGCGTAGGGGAAAGGTTTTGCGTGGGAATTATGGGATAACTGCTGATGAAAGCGGTGTACTATTACGTGTTTGTCGCATGAAGGACTTGTTTTAGTGACATCGGTTGTCTAACCGATATATTTGAAAGACCTTTAAAATAATTGTGAACGGTTATAACCTCGGTTTTTAGAAAACTGATGTAATGACAATATATTAACATCGGTTTTCATATAAACCGATGTTAATATAATATAAATAACATCGTTTTGTTTTTTAAACCGATGTTAATAACTCCATTATTAAAGATGACATCGTTTTTATTAAAAAATGATGTAATTAAGGAGATGTCAATAGGACTTTTTGTACTAGTGATCATCATCAACATCAACAACACATTTTCCTTTACCGCGGCTTCCATCATCATAGCCGCCTTGATAGCCATAGTTTCCATAACCACTTCCACTACCACCATAACCGCTATCAAGAGCACCAAATCCGCTCCCGTTATACCCATCATCATCCACATCAAATCCACTACCTTCATAGCCGCTGTTTTCCACCCCGAACCCTCTTCCACTACCGCCCTGTCCACCACCGCCACCAACAAACCCTCCTAGGTTGTCATGAGGGTTATATGGAGCATCCATATTGACGTTGGTGTGGTAGCCTCCCGCTCCTAAACCTCCTTGGCTATAAAAGCCCCCCCCCCCCAAAACCACCATAGCCACCCCCTTGGTTGTAGTCATATCCTCCACTAGTTTGGAAGAAAGGGGCGCTATAGTAGTCGGGGTTCAAGTTGAGGCCTCCATGAATCCCCGGTTGAGTGTACCCTCCATTTGGTAGGTTGAAGTAAGAGGGAAAAGAGCTATCGGGTAGGACCATACGCCGGGAAGCGTAGTCTTCATAGAGGGGGTAGTTGCCTAGAGCTTGATCCACGTAGATTCGATCTATTTTTTGATGTGCTAAGGAGTCGTCGACTTTTTCAAAGAGTTTGTCGACGTGGGTGCGGAAATCATCTAAGGAGGATTGCACCTTCCCAATCCCAAGGTTCATGCCCTCCATAAGCTCCCACACTTTTTGATCAATGGGTAGGTATTGGGAGGGTTGGGCAGAAGAAGATGTGCCGGTTTCGGGTGGGGCATCATAATTGTAGGATGATTGGGTTGGTCCTTTTGCATTTATTACGTAGGAGAGAGTGCTACGGGCTACTTGTCGGGTGGTAGGGGCGGTGGGGTTTGCAATAGGAAGGAGATACCGGTCCTTGTCCGGTTCAAGGGTAACCAAATCGGCATTGGGGAGAGGAATAGAGATAAAGCTCTTCCTAATCAAGAGGTAAGTCTTCTTGTCATCAAAATCATACTTGGTAAAGAAAAGGGAGCTCAAATGGTTACTATCAATTATGGTCACCCCTTGTACCGGTTGATGCCGTGATTCCACAAATCCTACGGTCTCCTTGGCAATTTGGGTTATCAAACCCCCTACCACTATTGGTGAATTGTTGTAGATATTATTACCAAGCTTTTGCAAATGGAGTATCAAGAGGTGGGCAATATTGATTTGATACGCCTTGGGGTGTTGCCTAAGGTAGCTCCCGAGAATGTAGAGCTCATCGGAACGCATATTGTGAGGCTCATGCCTCCCAAATATCGTCCACCCCATAGAGCGGTGCCATGTCCGGATAATTGGACTATGAATATGGTGTTCCTTCATCTTAGGCTCATCATCAATATTCTCACCGGAAATCGCTTTCCACAACTCCTTTTGATCAAACCTAGTCGGGGGAAGGTGGCTCCCCATACTAGGCAACCCAAAAATTCTTCCAAATCGCTCAAGGGTCACTTGAATAGTCTTGTTCATTAACCGGAAGGAGATACCGGTTATTTTACTTGTGTTCTTATTTTTTTCCACCTCAAGGGAGGACAAAAATTCAAGTGTGATTCTAGCAAAGGTTTGGCGATGTAGTTTATACATAGCTCCCATCCCGACCCCATTAAACAAATTTTCACAATCGGTATCCCAACCTAGCTTTCTCAAGGCATTTCGGCAAATAAATCTAGTAGGGGTGATTTCACTAGATTTTAGGTGGGAAAATCTTACCTTATGTGTCTCGGAAATGAATTGGACCTCCGGGAAGGTTGGGTCGGGGGCTATCTCCGCTCCACTAGTGCTAGCATCCGCCCTAGCTCTCTTGTTTGGTGCCATTAATCTCCAATAACTAACTTACCTTAATAACCCAAATCAAAAACTCTAATTTTTCCACCAAAAAGGCTTAAAAAGACAATTAAACCTTAAATAAACAAAGCTAGAGTGAAGAACTTGTTGGAAAATGTGTCCTCAACAATAGTGCTATCACGTGATTTAAAATCATAATTAAATCTCATATCAAGAACACGAAAGGGATGATTCTTTATATACTCAACTGATCATCATTAATTGGTAATGATTGGCTAACTAGAGTTTGACATTACTGTCGTATGACGGTGGTGGTCGGTTGATCCCTTTAGGTCACACCTATAGGATGAGGCCCAAATAGATATTTAATTAATTGTATGCGATACAGATTGATTAATTCCTTAATTATGGGATTGCGATTTTACGTCTTAATGTAATGTGATTAAATAAGATTTAATTTAGTAATTAAGTGTTAAATTACTAAATTAGTTGAGGTTTTATATAAGTTTTGAGGTAGAGGTAATTAGTTATTTAAAGTTACAAGGAGTTATAATTTTAACTAACTAGCAATTATAGGACCCATTATATATTGATATAATGATAGTATACTACTCAAAAGTGGAGTGTATATTATATTATTAATTGTAATATTTAAGTGTTAAATGATTACATTAATAATTAATTATGTAAGATAGTTAAACATATGACTTATAAGAATTTGTGGGACAAATGACAAAAGGCAAAAATGGACCAAAATGGCTCCATAAATCCGGCCAAAAGAGAGAGCAAAAGATGCTCCTTTTGTTTTTTATTTATTTTGGTTAGAGTGTGATAGTGACATATCACATAAGCTTTAATCATTCTATTTCTTACATCACTCAACCTACACTAAACAAATAAGTAAAAACAAGAGGAAAAGATTCCCCCCATGCATAATACCAACCGGTTTTGTGCTCTTTAAGAAGAGCATTTTTTGCTCATTTTTCCTTCTTGGTTTTTGCTTGTTTTTCACTTCATATCTCCTCACATGCAAAATCATCTAAACACTCTATAACACTAATACTCTCCAACTATTACTAGAGGTAGTAATACTAGAAATATTAGTAATATTAAGGTAATATTTCTACTACATATCTAGTTAATATTAGTAGGAATTTTTGGGTTAAATCTTGGGTGCAACTTATTGGAGTGTCTTCTATACTTGGAGTCTTAGGAGGATCATCCATCATATTAAGCTCAAGAAAAGTGAAGGAAGGTGACCTTACTTGTGCCCATATTTTTGAACCAACCATCAATGTAAGAGACATTGTTTTTTCTTATAAATCTCTTATTTTGTTATGCATGCACTAGATCTAAAGAACAAATAATTAAGAACTTAATTAGTTCACTATTAGAGGAGTCTAATAATAGTTATATGAACCTAACAAGTGGTATCAGAGCATAAGGATGATGCATGCATAATCGGTTATTATTTTTCCGAGTTAAAATGTTAACATATAAAACTAAAAATTTGAATTTTATGAAGATAAAGCCACGAAAATTTTTGCATGTTATATATTCTGGTACTAAAATGTTTTTAGGTCATTTTTATGATTTATGGAAATTTATTGCTCATTTTAGTGATTTTTGGTCATTTTATTACATTTTTATGACTAAAATGGGAATTAAAATGATAAAAATAGTTAAACTAAGTCTCTGACATTGAAAATTTTATATGACCTCACATGGATATTTTACAAGTTGTGTGTAAAATCTCGTATTAATTGGATTAATATTGCATGATTTATGATTTTTATGAGATAAAAATGGATTAAAAGAGGTAAAATGGATAAAAATAGTTAAATTTCGAATTAGGCTATGAGATTTTAATATGTTGTCACATGCATGATTTACAAAGTGTATGTAAATTTCGAGATTAAATTATATCATTTAGCATGATTTATGAATTTTTAGTGTAAAAATGACATAAATAGTGACTATTTTAGCATAAATTGCTAAAAAGAATTGCATGGCATGAGAAAATTATTTTAGGTTGCATAAATATTCCACTAATCAGATCTAAGGTTGTAAAATTAATTGGATTAATTTCTGGATACTTTAGATGTTTTATGAGATAAAACCGATAAAATGCAACTATATTTTCTCAAACTTAATTTGAAAATTTTAACCATTATTTTTGACATTATGAGTGTCATGGAAATATTACAGAATATTCAAAAATTTAAAATTCAAAATTTGAAATTATTATAATTTAATTTGGATTTATTTCATATATATTATGATTTTAAGGTCAAATATGAGCATAAAAATTAAATCAAGTTGAATTATTGTCAAAAATTGAGTGATGACTAATTTTTGAGTCCTAAAAGTGTTAGGATAATTAACTTGAGCTTAGATGTGATTTAAGTGTTAATTTGTGATTTTAAGAAGTTACGATCACACATTTCCATAAAACCAGGTTATATAAGTTAAATAGGGCGATTTGGCACATAATTTGGCATAATAGGTACATATTATAATTCTGCATATTTCAATTGTTGAATGTCTTTTATTTATATAATTTTGAATTATGTAATTTTATCTTAGTATGGGCTTAGTTTTAATCGATATTACCCGTAATGAAAGGGAATATTGATTCGGTTGTAATTTAATGTGATCTCATATCACTTTTATTTTTACTAGTTTTTCCATTTTACAAATGTATAATAGGAATAGCTTTGTATTTTTATTATTATTTGTAATTATGGAGTATCTTCAAAAACGGTGCCATTTGGAAAGGTGATCCGACAAAGACGGACATCTTGGGAGGCGTGCCACTTGAAGAATCAAGGGACCAAAGGAGTTGTTTTCCGAATATGTAATAGATTATTTGATTTTCTATTTTTAGGAAGGCCATACTAGGAATTTTTTATTGCTTTGCATTTCTTTTAATATGTTACATGCATTCCCAAATCGCCATAACAACACATGCATTTCATATCGAGTTATCGACCGTGTTAATTAAAATTATCGTAGTTCACTGCTTTAGTTCACTCAAAACGTGATAGATAATAAATTGACAAGACCTCTCACTTTTAATAATTGATAAATAGCCTTACCAAATAGTAGAAACCATGAATCCCAATTTCATAAGGAAGTAGATTCGGCTCACCGGGGTACTAAACTTGTTACGTTGGGTAAGTGGGTAATAAAATGTTATTACATCGAAATTTGGATTGAGCTCAACGGAAGTATTCGTGACCGTAGCCGCATGTGTTCCGGGCTAAAGATGAAAATTAGAGTAATTTTTATCAACCGAGAGTTCTAGAAGTAGAATCGATTAAGAAGTTAATCCACCGAGTTATATTAATAAGGGATGACTCGGCTCACCGTACCTGTATTAATATGAATTTGGATCTCGGAATCATTTATGATAGTTGGGTAGAGGTCACTATATAAATGTTATAACTTGTTTAAAATGTTTACAAGTTTGATTAAAATGACAAATGTTAATACTTCCTTTACCTCCTTGTTTGTAGTTTATATATATCGCAATGGATCCTATACATGCAACAACACCAATTACCATTGAGTCATGTCATAACTTGTTTGACGAAATTTGCTCCAACAACCACCTCGATACTACTAGAGAGCTTCATTTTGGGATTGGTTCTGATGGAAACCTTAATTTCATCACTTCCTCCATACCTCCTACTATAATTAGGCCTTGTGTGAATGCGTCTCGGGTAGACCATGTCACTAAGTCTATGAGATCCTTATCTTTGGAAGAAAAAGATGCCGAAGTAAGTGGGAGTCCTAGCAAACAAGTTCTTGCAACAAAAGGGAAATGGTTCAAAAGGAAGGGAAAGAAAGGTAGAAAATTCAACAATGGTAACAAGATGGCTAGTGGGACGACCAGAGGAGCCAAAGTTGATGAATGCCATTACTGTCATGGCATGGGACATTGGATGAGGAATTGCCCTATATATTTGGGAAATATAAGGGATGGACTTGTTATTCCACTTGGTAAAATTCCTTCTGAAATTTATGTTATTAATGTAAATTTCACTTCCACCACAACATGGGCACTAGATACTGATTGCGGTTATCACCTTTGTAATCATTTATAGGGGATATGAAACGTGGAAAAGCTGAGCAAAGGCGATGTTGATCTCCGACTTGGGAATGGAGCTAGGGTAGCGGCCACATCTAAGGGTACTTATGTACTTGTTCTAGCAAATGGATTTGAGTTGTATTTGCATAATTGTTTTTATGTACCTTCTCTTTCTAAGAACATTATTTCAGTTGCTATCTTAGACATAGAGGGCTTTACTTTTGCCATTAAAAACAATTGTTGTATTATTTCTAGAAATGACTTGGTCATAGGTCGAGGCTCTTCTATTAATGGCATTTATGTTCTAGAGACTTCAAATCCAAAGAATGACATCTATAATATACAAACCAAGAGACTCAAATCAAGTGATCCAAATGAATCGTACATTTGGCATTGTCGATTAGGTCATATTAATGAGAATCGCATTAAAAGATTAGTTTCTACTAATATTATTAAACCATTTGATTTCCAATCTTATGGTATATGCGAATCTTGCCTCCTAAGCAAAATGAATCGTAATCCTTTTAGTGGTAAAGGGACACGAGCTAGTGAACTTTTGGGCCTTATACATACCGATGTATGTGAACCAATGAGTGTCACCGCTAGGGGTAATTATGACTACTTTATTACCTTCACCGATGATTTAAGTAGATATGGGTATATCTACTTAATAAAGTATAAGAGTGAAGTTTTTGAGAAATTTAAAGAATTTCAAAATGAAGTAGAAAACCAATTGAACAAAAGGATAAAGACACTACGATCAGATCATGGTGGAGAGTATCTCAGTAATGAATTTGATTCACACTTGAAAGATTATGGCATTGTGTCACAACTCACTCCGCCTGGTACACCATAACTTAATGGTGTAGCTGAGAGGAGAAATCGAACCCTACTAGATATGGTTTGATCTATGATGAGTCTAACCGAGTTACCCGACTCGTTTTGGGGTTTTACAATCCAAACCGCAATCAAATCATTGAACAATAGTCCATCAAAGGCAACCGAAAAGACACCATATGAGATGTGGAAAGGAAGGGTTCCTAATATATCCTACATGAAGATTTGGGGATGTAATGCTTACGTCAAGGTAAAGACCGACAACAAGCTAGCCCCGCGATCCGAAAAATGCATCTTTGTAGGTTACCCTACTACCTCCCGAGGCTACTACTTCTACAAACCTCAAGAAAACAAAGTGTTTGTGTCTAATGAGGCTGTCTTCTTAGAAAGTGATTTTATTTCTAAGAGATAGAGTGGGAGAAATTTTGAACTTAATGAAGTTCAAGAGACACAAACCGAAATAGAGACACATGAAGAAGCACGTGAAGACGTTCCTTCGTCGTCTAATTCGGAATTTATTCCTCAATTGAGGAGGCCGGGTCGAGAAATTCGCCATCCTGATAGATACATGGGACTTATCGAAGAGGATGAGAGTCTTGATGTGTTGCTTCTAGAAAGCGACGAACCCGCCACCTACAAAGCTGCAATCTCTAGTCCTAATTCAGCTTTATGGCTTCAAGCCATGGAATCCGAAATTAGTTATATGCATGAAAATCAAGTTTGGAACTTGGTGGATTTGCCTGAAGGGGTGAGACCTCTTCAATGCAAATGGATCTTCAAAGTAAAGAATGGCATAGTAGGACATGATGATGTCTACAAGGCTAGGCTAGTAGCAAAGGGTTTTACCCAAGTTCAGGGTCTTCACTATGATGAAACCTTTGCCCCTGTAGCCATGCTAAGATCCATTCGGATATTGTTAGCGATTGCCGCATTTCTTGACTATGAAATATGGCAAATGGATGTAAAGACCGCTTTTCTAAATGGGCATTTAAAAGAAGAGGTGTACATGAAACCTGAAGGTTTTGTAGATCCTATAAATCCTAACAAAGTGTGCAAGCTTAAGAGATCCATTTATGGTCTTAATCAAGCATCTAGAAGCTGGAATCATCGATTCAATCATGTTATAAGAGAAAATGGTTTTACTCGAAGTGTTGAGGAACCATGTTTACACATGAAGTTCAGTGGGAGCAATGTTGTGTTCCTAATATTGTATGTGGATGAAATACTACTTATTGGAAATGACATTCCAATGTTATCCTCCGTCAAGGAGTATTTGGGAAATTATTTCCAAATGAAGGATTTAGGAGAAGCACAACGCATACTATGTATCCGGATCTATAGAGATAGACCCAAAAGGATATTGGCATTGAGTCAAGAATCTTATATTGAGAAGATTCTTTGACGCTTCAGCATGGATAAGTCTAAGAGAGGTTTAATTCCTATGGGTAGTGGAATCATTTTGAGCAAGTCTCAATCCCCTTCCAAACCCGAAGATGTTGAACGCATGAAGTTGATTCCTTACGCTTCCGCTGTTGGATTAATCATGTATGCCATGATATGTACTCGTCCGGATGTCTCATATGCTTTAAGCATAACTAGTAGATATCAAGAAAATCCAGGTGAGAGTCACTGGATAGCATTTAAGAATATCCTTAAGTACTTGCGAAGGACTAAGGATTCTATCTTAGTGTTTGGAGGTGACTCCGAGCTATGTGTTAAGGGTTACACAGACTCGAGTTTCAAACAGATAGAGATGATATGAAATCTCAGGCTAGATTTATATATATGCTCAATGGTGGTGCCATAAGCTGGAGAAGCTTCAAGGAAGCTGTGATTGCGGATTCTACTACGGAGGCTAATTAAGTATGTTGTAGCATCAGAAGCTGCCAAGGAAGCCGTGTGGATTAGGCAATTCTTGGAGGGGCTAAGGGTAGTTCCCACCGCCAAAGATCCTATCACGATCTTCTGTGACAATAGTGGGGCAATCTTTCAAGCTAAAGAGCCAAAGTCTAGCAACAAGTCTAAACACGTACTTAGAAAATTTCATGTAATTAGAGATTTCATTGAAATAAAGGAAGTAGCGATTTGTAAGGTTGGAACGGATGACAACATAGATGATCCTTTGACCAAACCTTTATCGCAAGCAAAGCATGACCATCATGTTGTATCCATGGGTCTAAGGCGTATGCCAAATTTGTATTAGATTATAAGATATGAAATGAAAAACCTTAGTTTTTGGTTTATATATGATAATCACATTTGTCGTTTGAGTTTATTTATACAAACTCGTTTATTTATAACCTTGTTTTATCCAAATGGGTTGTAGAGCAAATTGAACCCCATTAAAGTGAACTGGATTAACATGGTATTCGCCCCTAATTACTTATATGAGGTGACGTCTCGAAGTGACTAGAGTGTGATGCGATTGATGGTAAATTCAAGTGCCATAGAGTCATATGGGATGACTAGTCGATCACATAGGCAGACTGTATGGGACACTCTGTCGGGCAGTGACCGCTTATAGTGTTCTAGTAATTCATAAAGCCTGGTCGTGGCAAGAGCTACTATAGTATTCTTATGAGTCAATTCTTTTGACTAGAGACTATTTGCCCAAGTTTGCACAAATTTCTGATTAGCTTTGATTTATACTCTACGGCTGTCGTAAATGAGGTCAAATGGGTATATTTTGGGTTATGATAAACTGTGGCTAAACAAAGGGAATAGTGCAATAGGAATTGTCCACCCCTTGTCAGGGTTGTTTGAAATATCAAGGCCACTCGAGGAGTAGTTAACTGGAAATGTGTGGCCACGCTCGGAAGGTATCTATGGTAGATAATTCCGGTCAGACAGTTACTCTCCAGATCGAGGAAACCACTCAAGATATGATCAAGTGCAAGTACGACCTGCAAGACACCTTGCATTGAGTGGGAGATTGTAATAGGACAAGAGAAATGGTGACACACACTTGTCTCGGACAAGTGGGAGATTGTTGGAAAATGTGTCCTCAATAATAGTGCGATCACGTGATTTAAAATCATAATTGAATCTCATATCAAGAACACGAAAGGGATGATTCTTTATATAGTCAACTGATCATCATTAATTGGTAATGATTGACTAACTAGAGTTTGACATTACTGGCGTACGACGGTGGTGATCGGTTGATCCCTTTAGGTCACACCTATAGGATGAGGCCCAAATAGATATTTAATTAATTGTATGCGATAAAGATTGATTAATTCCTTAATTATGGGAGTGCGATTTTACGTCTTATTGTAATGTGATTAAATAAGATTTAATTTAGTAATTAAGTGTTAAATTACTAAATTAGTTGAGGTTTTATATAAGTTTTGAGGTAGAGGTAATTAGTTATTTAAAGTTACAAGGAGTTGTAATTTTAACTAACTAGCAATTATAGGACTTATTATATATTGATATAGTGGTAGTATACTACTCAAAAGTGGAGTGTATATTATATTATTAATTATAATATTTAAGTGTTAAATGATTACATTAATAATTAATTACGTAAGATAGTTAAACATATGACTTATAAGCATTTGTAGGACAAATTACAAAGAGCAAAAATGGACCAAAATGGCTCCATAATTCCGGCCAAAAGAGAGAGCAAAAGATGCTCCTTTTGTCTTTAGTTTATTTTGGTTAGAGTGTGATAGTGACATATCACATAAGCTTTAATCATTCTATTTCTTACATCACTCTACCTACACTAAACAAATAAGTAAAAACAAGAGGAAAAGATTCCCCCCATGCATAATACCAACCGGTTTTGTGCTCTTTAAGAAGAGAATTTGTTGCTCATTTTTCCTTCTTGGTTTTTGCTTGTTTTTCACTTCATATCTCCTCACATGCAAAATCATCTAAACACTCTATAACACTAATACTCTCCAACTATTACTAGAGGTAGTAATACTAAAAATATTAGTAGGAATTTTTGGGTTAAATCTTGGGTGCAACTTATTAGAGTGTCTTATATACTTGGAGTCTTAGGAGGATCATCCATCATATTAAGCTCAAGAACAAGTGAAGGAAGGTGACCGTAATTGTGCCCATATTTTCGAACCAACCATCAATGTAAGGGACATTATTTTTCTTATAAATCTCTTATTTTGTTATGCATGCACTAGATCTAAAGAACAAATAATTAAGAAGTTAATTAGTTCACTATTAGAGGAGTCTAATAATAGGTATACGAACCTAACAGAACTTACCCAAAAATGGATGTTGAATTTTCGGTTTTTACAAACCTTAGACTTGAAAGTGATGATTTTTTGATTTTTTGGTGTTTTTATGATGAAAAATAGAGTTAGGAATGATAATAAATGGTTAAAAGGAAGTTTTAGCTCAAAAAAATGGAGGATTAGATGATGTTTTTGATGATTTGAGGATGAGTTAGTGAGGAGAAAATGAAAAAGGTGTGTTTGTGTATGAAGAGAGAGAGAGTGATTTTGATAAAGTGAGGAAACAATGAGTGGATGAGAAGAGAAAAGGGAGCGCGGGGGGGCGGTCATTGGTGGGGTTCATTTCAAAATTTTCGATTTTTGCCAAATGTAACTGCGGGTTTTGCGCCGGTCAACCGGCTTGAACCCCTTCCTCATTTTTTCGAAAATTTTCTAAGTATATCATGTGACTCTCAGCCGGCAGACCGACTGCCGGTCGACCGGCTGGGAGTCCCTTCTTTTCATTTTTTTCCCAACTCCCATGCTTACAATGACTCTCAGCAGGTGAGTCGGCTGCCGGCCGACCGGCTGGGAGTCCCCCTTAAAAATTTCATACCAAAAAGTTACAGCGGGTTTTCAGCCGGTCAACCGCTGAGACCCTTTTTCCTCAATTTCTCCACTTTTGCTAACTTGAATGTTGTCCAAACGACCAAAAGTTACAGCGGGTTCTGAGCCGGTCATAGACAGGCCGCCTGCCCACAGGCTCAGATCCCCTTTTGACATACTTATTGCTTCAAGCATCAAAAATTTATCAATGATGGCACATATCAAGAATCAACTCTCACAAACACAATCAAATTCCCTCCAAAACTCAACACCAACTCCATCTTGCCAAGTATAATTCTTCCAAATTTCTCACTTTCTAACTAAAATGCATGCTATGTACAAGTGGTGGTTCTTGAGAAACTCCACCAAACCAAATCACTTTTCAAAAGTTTCAATTTGTCTCCCCCTCGGGGAGGGGTTCCCCGAGGTAGAGTACTTCAACCGGACCCTTGTTGTCACCATCATAGTAGCGCTTGACTCGTTGACCATTGACCCTAAAGGTTCCACCTTCTTCACTCCAAAGCTCGAAAGCACCGTAAGGAAATATTTGCATCACCTTGAAGGGTCCCGACCACCTTGATTTGAGCTTGCCTGGAAACACCTTGACCTTGGAGTTGAAAAGGAGAACAAGGTCTCCTAAACTTACATCTTTCTTCATGATCTTGCCATCATGCCATTTCTTCATTTGGTCCTTGTAGATTTTGGAACTCTCATAAGCTTCCATCCTTAATTCTTCAAGCTCATTCATTTTGAGAAATCGCACTTCTCCGGCGGCATCGAAGTCAAAGTTCATCTCCTTGAGAGCCCACCAAGCCTTGTGTTCTAGCTCAACGGGCAAATGACAATTTTTCCCGTACACAAGCTTATAGGGGTGGTACCAAGAGGTGTCTTGTAGGCGGTTCTCAATACCCATAGTACATCCGGAAGCTTTTGTGACCAATCCTTCCGGCTCTTGTTTGTGACTTTCTCCAAAATGGCCTTGATTTGGCGGTTGGAAACCTCCACTTGCCCACTAGTTTGAGGGTGGTAGGCAAGGGCGGTTTTATGCCGCACTCCATGTGCTTCAAGTAGAGCTTTGAAAGTACTCTTGCGGAAGTGTGATCCGCCATCACTTATGATTACTCTTGGGATTCCGAACCTTGGGAAAATTGTGCCCTTGAAAAGCTTTATCACAACCTTGCTATCATTGGTGGGAGAGGCTACCGCTTCAATCCATTTGGACACATAGTCCACCACCACCAAGATGTATTCATTTCCACAAGAATTGGGGAACGGTCCCATGAAGTCTATGCCCCAACAATCAAAAAGCTCAATCTCCAATATGTTGGTTAAGGGCATCTCATTCCTTTTTCCAATGTTCCCAACCCTTTGACATGCATCACACGATTTCACCAAATAATGAATGTCTCTAAACATGGAGGGCCAATAGAATCCCCCTTGGAGGATCTTGGCAATAGTTCTAGAGGTTGCCAAATGTCCCCCATAAGCGGAATTTTGAACTCGGTCAACAATCTCCAAACCCTCCTCTCTAGAAACACATCTTTCAAACATTCCATCCCCACACTTACGAAACAAGTGTGGATCGTTCCAAAAGTACCTCTTTGCATCATGTCTCAACTTCTCCTTCTCCTTGGTTCGAAGTCATCCGGAATGAAACCATTCACAAGATAATTTGCAAGATCCACAAACCAAGGGGTCTTGGTGCTAACTTCCATGAGTCCGTCATCCCGAAGCCACTCATTGATAGGTCCACTCTTGTCTTGTATCCCATGATCCTCAACGGTCAATCTTGATAAGTGGTCGGCTACAAAATTTTCCGACCCGGCCTTATCCTTGATCTCTAAATCGAATTCTTGGAGTTGTAGGACCCATCTCAAAAGTCGGGGCTTTGCATCTTTCTTCACCATTAATTGTCTCAAGGCGGTGTGATCGGAGTAAATCACCACCTTAGACCCAACTAGGTATTGCCGAAACTTTTCAACGGCATGCACAATTGCTAACATATCCTTTTCGGTCATAGAATAACCACATTGTGTTTGGTCAAGGGTCTTGCTTGTGTAATAGATCACATGCTGCTTCCTATCAGCCACTTGCCCAAGGACCGCACCAACCACGAAGTCCGAAGCATCGCACATAATCTCGAAAGGGAGGTTCCAATCCGGAGCCCGGATTATTGGAGCCTTAACCAATGCTTCCTTTAACCTATGGAAAGCCTCAAGTCAAGGTTCATCAAATACAAAAGGGGCATCTTTGAGGAGTAATGAAGTTAATGGTTTTGCTATCTTTGAAAAATCTTTAATGAAACGCCTATAGAATCTGGCGTGGCCTAGAAAACTCCTCACTCCCTTGACATTGGAAAGAGGTGACAAGTTTTCTATAACGGAAACCTTAGCACTATCAACCTCAATACCCCTCCTCTACCATAAAATGGCATTTTTCCCAATTTAGGACAAGGTTGTGCTCCTCACATCTCTTCAACACATTAGTCAAATTGTCAAGACCATGATTAAAGGAATCTCCATGGACACTAAAGTCATCCATGAAAACCTCCATGCTTTTCTCAAGATAGTCCAAAAGGATGGCCATCATGCACCTTTGAAAGGTGTCGGGTGCATTACACAACCCGAATGGCATTCTATGGTATGCATAAACTCCTATGGGACATGTGAAAGTTGTCTTTTCTTGGTCATCCGGGTGAATGGGGATTTGGAAAAACCCGGAGTAACCATCTAGAAAGCAATAATATGCATGACCCGCAAGTCTCTCGAGCATTTGGTCTATAATGGGGATTAGGAAATGGTCTTTGAGGGTGGCAGAATTAAGTTTCCTATAGTCGATACACATTCGCCATCCCGTCACCGGTCTAGTGGGTAGGGTGGTTCCATCTTCTTGCTCAACCATGGTCACCCCTCCCTTATTTAGTACCACGTGAACCGGACTAACGCATTTGCTATCCGTTATTTAATAGATAATCCCGGCCTCAAGTAATTTCAAAACTTCACTTTTAACTACCTCGGCCATTTTAGGGTTTATCCTCCTAAGACCATATACCTTGGGTTGACTCCCCTCTTCCAAGACAATTCTATGCATGCACAAACTCGGGCTTAAGCCCTTGATGTCATCTATGCTATACCCAAGTGAGCCTTTGTGAGTTCTCAAAGTTTCCAAAAGTTTCATTTCTTGTGACTCACTTAAGTTAGCATTTATGATCACGGGGTAAGCCTCCCCCTCACCAAGGAAAGCATACTTGAGTGAGGGAGGTAAAGGTTTGAGTTGTACCTTTGGAGGGAGAAAGCCCTCCACTTTCTTCAAAAGCTCTTCATCCACATCATGATCTTCCTTCACAGCTTCATCATGCAAGGAGATTTGAAAAACTTCTTCCATTTCCGCTTCTTCTCGGGCTACTTCATGAACTATCTCATCAATCACCTAAATAGTGCTTAACCTTTCAACTCTTGGTCCTTTCATCAAATGTGGGAGGTTAAAATCGACACTGTTGCCCTCAATTTGGAAGGTTAGCCGCCCATTCTTTACATCAATAAGCACTCCTCCGGTAGCCAAAAATGGCCTACCTAGGATGATGGGGGTATGGCTATCCTCCGGGATATCAAGGACAACAAAATCAGCGGGGATTAAAAGCTTTCCAACCTTGACGGGTACGTCTTCAAGCACCCCCAAAGGGCGCTTGACGGACCTATCCGCCAATTGAAGAGTCATGGTAGTAGGAGCAAGATTTTGAATGCCAATCTTCTTTGCAACTTTTAAAGGAATGACACTCACACTTGCTCCCAAGTCACAAAGAGCTCTTGATATAGGAACACCACTAACTATACATGGAATGGAAAAGCTTCCCGGGTCACCAAGTTTAGTGGGCATTTTGTTAAGGATATGAGCACTACATGCCTCCTCCATAGCCGTTATCTCTTGGTCACCCAAGACCCTTTTCTTGGTCAAGATGTCTTTTAAAAATTTTGAGTAGGTTGGCATGTTCATAATCACTTCCGTAAAGGGTATGGTGACTTCAAGTTTCTCAAGCATATCACAAAACTTGGCATACTTAAAGTTTTCCCTAGTCTTAATGGCTCTTGAGGGATAAGGAATATTAGACGCAAGTTGAGAGTTGGAAGATACCTTTGGAGGAACCGAATTCTTTGTTAACTTTTTGGTGTGTTGCAAAGGCACTTCTTCAATAACCTCTTCCTCATAAGGGAGGTCTTCCACATATCCATCAACATCTTTTTCCACTTGAATTCTCCCACTTGAAGACTCTTCACAAGCTTTCTTACCCTTCTTGGCTTCACTCACTTTAGCCGACGGTGTTATGGATAAGCTTTCCTTTTCACCACCCATTTCCATCCTATTCCTCTTGGGATCCTCATCAAATTCTACCTCAAGATCTTTGTAGGGGTCCTCAAGCTCTAAACCACTTCTCAAAACTACCGCATGAGCATGGTGGCTATTTGAGGCATCCTTGGAACTTTGTCCTTGGGCTAATAGACCACCGGGCAGCCTTTGAAGGTTAGCCATAGCATGAGAGGCCATCCTTGATTCTATTTCCCTCATATCTTTAAGGAAGGTGGCCCTTAAGTTTGCTTGTTCTTGTTGTGTTGCCTTTGCAAAATTGGCCATTTCTTGGCTATGTTGTATTTGCATGTTCTTTATCATCTTTAAAAGCTCATTTTGGGAGGGATTCCCTTGGGGTTCTTGATAAGGTTGGTTGGCTATGGGTAAAGGGAACCCATAGTCATACCGAGTGTTGGAACCTTGGTTGTTGTTTTGTCCCCCTTGAAAATTACCTCTAGGACCATTGTTGTTGAAGTTTGATCTTTGGCCCTGATCTTGAAACTCTTGAACATACCCTTGCCCAAATCCTTGATTAGCTTGATTCACTTGATTCCCTTGATAGAACCCTTGGTTGTTTTGATTGCCTCCAAAATCTTGGTAACCTTGAGGTTGGTTCACATAGTTTTGGTTTTGATTGTTGTTTGGCCATTGGCTTTAATTTCTGGGGTTATTTCTTTGGTTGGAGTATCCTCCCCTCGGTTGAGAAAATCCGGGTGGATTGTTTGGGGCTTGTGGTTGAAGATTTTGTGGGTTTTGAACATTGGTACTCTTGTAGCTAAAATTGGGGTGGTTCTTCAAACCCGGATGGTAGAAGTGAGTGTTTGGATTGTAGATATTGGGATTGTTGTAGGGTGGTCTTAGTGGTCTTGTATTGTTGTTATATATTTGGAAAGCACTATTATCTTGGACATTCTCCTCATACCCACCATTATAGTTGTTAGCACACATGTCAAAAGTATGGCCATTCCCTCCACAAAGCTCACAAGGTAAAACTTGAGCTACTTCCTCCATAGGTGGACCATGGGAGGTGGTGGCTTGGTGAACTTGGTTCCTTTGCAATTTCTCAAGTTTCTTGGTTAGAAGATCAAGCTTGGCATTTGTCTCGGCATTTGCATTAGAAGAGTTCTCCTTAGGGAATTTTCCATTTCTCCTAAGCATGTTTCCTCTTGAGCCATAGTTTGATTCCGAGTCTACCATCTTCTTGATTAGTGTCGTGCCTTCTTCATCACCTAAATGATCAAATCCTCCTCCCGCGGAGGCATTTACCATCTCTTCAGTTCTAGGCAACAATGTTTGAAAGAAGGTTTGGGTGATGTACCACTCAGGGATTCCATGGTGGGGACAACTAGCAATAAGGTCTTGATATCGATCCCAAGCTTCACCCAAGGATTCCCCATCTTCTTGTTAGAAAGTATGAATTTCATTATGAAGCATGGCGGTCTTGGATGACGGGTAGTACTTGGACATGAACGCCTTAGCTAAAGCATCACATTTTGTGAATGTATCCAGAGGGTGAATATTCAACCACCGGTCCGCCTTACCCGTAAAAGAGAATGGGAACAACATCATCCTTAGAGTGTCCTCGGATACCCCGTTCTTCTTCATCATTGAGACCTTCCTCTTGAACTTTCGGAGGTGAGCATGAGCATCTTCTTCAATATGCCCCCCGAACAAATCCTTCTCAATCAACCCAACTTGGGCGGGGTGCATCTCAAAGTTGTTGGGAGCCAAAGTGCCAAAATTAATAGGGTTACATGAATCATTATGGTTAGGCTGGTTGTGATCTCGTAGAGCCATTTGTGGTGGTGGATTTGGTATATGATGGGGTGGTGATTGAGGTGGGTTAAGAAGTGGAAAGTTGTAAAATGGATTTTCTATAGGGATCTCAATTGTGTCGTTTGGTTGAAATGGGGTTGTGGTATCAATGTTTTGTAGGGTGTGTGGGTTTGGTTGATCTATGTTTGCTTGAGGAAGGTTCCGCTCTCTATCAAGGGTCCTTGTCCTCAAGGTCCTAAAAAGCCTTTCGGGGTCGGAATTGAAAAGTAGAGCTTGATGGTTCCTTCTAGGCATGCACTCGACAAACCGTTAGTCTCCTAGTGTATTTACACACTAGGGGAGGGCAAGAAATCACACACTCTACAATGCAACACACAACTACTAAAACAAACCGACAAGTGAGATATAGCTAAAGCAAATACTCTTAATAAACTAAATATAACCTAACGCCATCCCCGGTAACGGCGCCATTTGATGAGTAAGATGTAGGTAGGGTCGAGTCTCTTATCACCAACAATAATTTTAACCCAATTTAGTGGTATAAATCGGGGTCGAACCACGAGGATGGAGGGGTTTCTACTTAGCTTAATTAGGAGTCTAGTCTAGTAAAAAATGAAAGGAAAGGAGTTGATTTGAACTACTAGATGTAACTAAAGCAAACAATTGAGAGGAAATGTATACGATTAATTAAAGGCTAGGGCTTTCGGGTTCATCTAAATGGTTTAAGGGCAAACATGATGATTTAAGGAGTCTATGATGAGAGTTTATACTAGGATGAAAAAAAATCAATGTCTTGATTATCCTAAAGGTGACCACTAACTTTCATTCAGCATCACACTTCTCTTAAACATACAACAAGACCACCACAAACTTTCATTCAATGGAGGAATTAAGCAACAATGAAAAAAAAAGCATAAGCTTTCACTCACACAATTTGTTGGACCATATAGATATATGATTAAGTTTTGATAATGACAAGTGTGTGCCTCGTGTTGTATAAACTCTTTCTCGTAATCTTTTGTTTAGTCTTTGTCAGATTAACTTAGATTTACAAGTTAGCAAGTAATGTTATAGCATTCCTAGCTATAACATTAAAGATTTGTGAGGCATCATTCAAGTAATGTTATAGCAGCTTGAGCTATAACATTGAAGATTCTTAAAGCATCATAAGCAACTGTAACAAGTTTCAAGTATGATGATCATTCAAGCAAAAGGCTAGATCAAGTCTTTAACAAAGCTCAAGATGAAGAGCTTTTGGTCAAGATAAAGAGAAGATCATTTACTGAAGATCTCCAGGAAGATTAGTTAGTATAGGTCTTCATCTGATGACGGTATCTTAAGATAAGAATATTGGGAAAGTAAAGTTATAGCTATTTCACCTATAACTTTACTCACCAAACTTAAAGTTATAGCTGTTTCTACTATAACTTTAGGTAGCATTTTAATAGCACGATTTTAATAGTTTTAAAATCATTTTTCAAAGGATAAAATTCTTTAAACATATTTCGAAATCATTTGTGTATATAGTAGAGTTGAATTATGGGTTGTTATAATAGGTAACTTGCATATCTCTATTGGTTAGTAAAACGACTTATGGGTCGTCATGCTACCTAGGGTTTGCTAGTCTATTTAACCTAACCCTAATTCAAGAAGATAAGTTTTTATTCAAGATAAGCACGGGCCTAGGGTTTCGGCCGTGAAGCTGTAAACCGTTAGGGGCATGTGAATGGTTGTGCATAAGTAAACTATCTAATCAAATCTAGCTTATATTTATATAAGATATTTTCCTATCTTTATAATATATGATTTGATTTGTTTACTTATCCAAACATCTTAAAGATATAGTTTTAGAAAACAAATAAGATTTACTTTTATCTTATTTACCTAAACTATAATATCTTGGACTAAATTAGGAAAGAGATAAAGAATTATCACTTGTAATCCTTGCCGCCTATCTCACGACATCCTAGGGTTTCGTGCAAACCCTAGTTCTCTCTTCTACTATAAATACACTTGATCATTCCTTATTTAAGTAAGCTTTTTCGAAATACAACAATCCTAGCAAAACATATTTGAGTTTTAATCTTAATTGTCTTATTGTTTTCTTTTTGAAAATATTGCGAAAAGTCGTGCTCTTTAAAATTGCTTATCTTTCTTAAGATTATGTCATAAGATAATAGTACTTCATATTGTTTCTTACTCGTTCAATTGTGTGAACACTTAGAAGAACAATCAAGTGCTTTCTTAGTAACTTAAGATAGTCAAATCGAATATCTAGTGATATTCAAATCGAGTTATAGTTAGAGTTAACTATACGAGTTGGGTTGATAATTTTGTAATCCGGAGTAAGGTACTAAAATTATTAATCGAGAATAGTGGACGTAGGCTTCGACGTGTGAAGCTGAACCACTTCAAATATCGTGTGTCCTTGCATTTTTCATTTCAGTCATTTCATTATGTTCATAATCAATTAGTTAATTAGTTAAAGTTTAATCAATAAACGTTAAGTAATTAATTACCTTGATATAAAATAAAAAGTAGGCATAATTTTTAAATACTCAATTCCCCGTCTCGAGTATTTCGGGTGTGATAGACTCTTCAATTGGTATCAGAGCCTCGTGCTCTTGATTGCCTAACCGCAAAGAGGCTAGATCCGTCTATCTTTTTATCTTTTTATTTTATTCATTCCGCTGCCTTACACGTGTGAAATGGATTCCAAGTATCTTAAGTATCCCGTCTTTGATGGGAAGAATTATGGACTTTGGAAAAACATGATGACACACTACATAAAAGGACATGATTGGGAGTGCTGGACGATAATAAAGAACGGACCAAATAAAATTTTGGTCGCATCTTCAGAAGGCACTACCTATGAGAAAAAGGAAGAAGACTATGTTGAGGCTGATTACAAGAAGGCTGAAAAAAACTCGAAAGCGATAAGCCTGTTACAAAACGGCATGACATCGACTGAATTCGATCGTTTTTCTTCTTGCACTTCGACCAAGGAAATATGGGATGGTCTTGAATTGGCCTATGAAGGAACGTCGGCTGTAAGGAAATATCGCATTGACTTGCTGATTCAAAAATACGAACTTTTCAGAATGGAAAATAATGAATCACTTGATAGCATGTCAGCACGATTTTCTACCATAGTCAATGAGCTTAAAAATCTTGGTAAAACTTTCAACTCCGAGGATATTGCTAGAAAAGTACTTAGGAGTTTAACCAAGAAATGGCGTCCCAAGGTCACGGTTATGGAAGAAGTCAGAGATCTCACTTCTCTCCCTTATGCAGAACTTATTGGCGCTCTCATGGCTCATGAACTCGTCCTGGAAGACGATGAGGCCAAGGTCAGTAACACTAAGAGCATGGCTCTACAAGCTTCTGCTAAGGAAGAAGAAGATGTTGAAATAGAGGACGAAACGGTCTTGTTTGCTAAACGGTTCAACAAACGCATTTTCAGAAATAAGCAAGCAAAATCGTTCAATAATAATAACAAGTTCTCTAATAAGAAAATTTCCGAGTCAAAAAATACGTTTGCTAACAGAGGATGCTTCAAGTGCGGAGAATCCGGTCATATGATTAAGGATTCTCCCACATGGGAGAAAATTAAAGACAAAGCAAAACGTGACAAGACTAAGAAGGAATTCAAGCAAGTGATGATAACATCTTGCTGGGGAGATCTAGACCCTGAGGATGACGAAGCATCAGAAGAAGAAGAAGATATTGCTAACCTATGTTTAAGCAACGTCAGTCTTGACCTCTTCTCAGACAATGATAAAGATAGTATGGACTCCTACTGCTGCTTCTTAGGAGATTCCGATTCAGAAGAAGAAGAATAAGAGGTAAGTTATCTTGAACTTAAGAAGAGGGTTAAGAAGCTGTCTAAGAATGCTTTAATTGAATATTTTGAGCAATCTCTTGATAAGTGTCACGAACAAGAAATGGAATTGAAAGACTTGAAAGAACAAATCCTTGACATTGCTGAAGAGAATCATCTCCTTAAAATAAAGGCCAAAAAGCTCAAATCTAAAGTTACAGCTAATATGGCTACAACTTCAGATACGACAAATGCTGAGAAGAAGGCTCTTGAGTCTAAAGTTATAGCTAATGAAGCTATAACCTCAGACCTGGAACTCAACATTAAGCATCTTCAAGCCAAAGTTATAGCTAGTGAAGCTATAACATTGGAATTGAGGAAAGTCAAAGAGCTTCTTGAGACAAAGGCTACGGCTAGAGAGGCCGTGATCTCAAATCAAAAGAAGGAGATCGAATCTCTAACTCAGCAATTAAAGGAATCTAAAACCGATATTTTAAATACTAAAAGAACACATACCGAGATGGTACGCGTTCTTAATGATAGGTTCCAGAACTTCCGTGATAACTATGAAGAGACTCATCCTCCCAAAGTCACAGGGTTAGATCATTCCAAATGCAACAAAGAAATAGAGTCCCTAAAAGAGTTACTCTTGCATGCTAGAAAGGTTCATGAGAAATGGGAAGGTAGCACACATGTTCTAAATTTCCTAACTGAGCAATCAGATAATAACATGAAAATGGGATTAGGGCACGAGTGCTATGGTCGTAGAGATCACTCTAAATGCAAATCAACCCCTTCCGAATGAGACTTAAGAAGGAGAAAATATACAAATTTACCAGAATATTTGATTTGCAATTACTGTGGTCATACTGGACATATCCAAGAAAATTGTGTCAAATATGCTCAAGACTTAAGAAAAGGAATCAACTTTGTCAAAGCATCTGACACTACTTTCGAGGAAAGTGATAATACCTCATCTGAACCAAGTACCAATGAAAAACGCAACAATAATCATCGTTGGTTCTATGACATGAGCTTTGATTTCAAAAAGGCTACCAAAACTAAACAAACACCAAAATCTAAGGAGCCCGTCAAAACCAAAGCTCCCCCAAAACAACCTGAAAGACCACGACATAAGGAACCCACAACTGAACCTAAGACGGTTCCTAAACAAACCCATTCGGCTCCAAACGAAACGTTATAAAAAGGGTTTGGGTTAGAAAAGATCTAGTTTTTAGAGTGACTAACGTCAAAGGACCCAACTTATCTTGGGTACCTAAAAACTGTATCTAATCATTTTGCAGGTTGTGGTGAAAGAAAATAACCTATGGTACCTTGATAGTGGATGCTCAAGGCACATGACTGGAGATGTAAATTTATTTCTTTCACTTGAACCCTTCGATGGAGGTAAGGTCACATTTGATGATAACAAGAAGGGTAAGATCATCGGTGTTGGTAAAGTTGGAATATCCTCTTCTCATGCAATTAGTGATGTTTATCTTGTTAGTGGTCTCAAGCACAATTTACTGAGTATCTCTCAATTATGCGACAAAGGAAATAAAGTTGTTTTTCATTCAGATTCCTGTCGAATAATAATTGAAGGAACGAGTAGTGTTGTGCTTGAAGGACACCGTAGAAGGAATATTTATATGATTGATTTAAATAATATTCCTACTAATTCATTCACATGCATGAAAGTAACGACAGATGATCCATGCCTTTGGCACAAAAGATTGGCTCATATAAATTCAACTACATTGAATAAGCTAAAGAAGTGGGATTTGGTTGAAGGACTTCCCTCAATCAAATTCGATCAAGAAACTCTATGTGATTCATGTGCTCGTTGCAAACATGTGAGATCATCGTTCAAACCCAAGAGGATGGTAAGTACCAATGAACCACTAGAACTCGTGCATATGGATTTCTGTGGCCCAATGAAGGTAAGAAGTAGAGGTGGATCCAGGTATGTCTTCGTTCTAGTTGATGACTATTCTAGATTTGTTTGGCCAATCTTTCTCAATTCAAAAGATGAGACTTTCGAAGAATTTGCAGTTCTAATGAAGCTTGCCCAAAATAAGTATAAATCAAAATTAGTTTCCATTCGTACGGATCATGGCACCGAATTTGATAATCATACGTTTATAGAATATTGTAGGGAGAATGGTGTTGGACATACCTTTTCGGCACCACGAACCCCACAACAAAGCGGTGTTGTTGAACGTATGAATAGAACATTGGAGGATATGGCACGCACAATGTTATTGTGTAGTGGGCTACCTCGAATCTTCTGGGCTGAAGCTATTAGTACTGCATGCTATGTTCATAATCGAGCTTTGATTAGACCGATTCTCAAGAAGACTCCTTATGAGCTTCTTAGGGGACGTAAACCTAACGTATCACATCTACGTTGCTTCGGGAGCAAATGTTTTGTTCATAATAATGACAAAAATAGATTAAGCAAATTCGATCCCAGAAGCGACGAAGCTGTGTTTGTAGGCTATTCTAATCATAGTAAAGCATATAAGGTTTTCAATAAGAGAATCTTATGCATCGAAGAAAGTATTCATGTTGTTTTTGATGAAAATAATATGTTTGACAAAGCTGAACAAGATGAGGAAGAAGATTTGAACGAACCTGATTTCCGACTATCCAGGGATGAACTTCCAGAATTGGATGACGAAGATAAAGAAATTGAGGGCACAAATGATGAACAAAGAAGCCCTTCGAATGATAAAGGAAAGAGAACTGAGAGTTTAGTTGATGATACTAAAACCTCTTCTCAATCTAATAATTTAGAGAATAAGGTTATAACTGATGAAGCTATAACTTTAACTCCAAATCAACAAACAAAGTCCAATGTTATAACTGATTCTGTTATAACCCCAGGCTTGGATTTAGGGGGAACAAGTCATGAACCCCGACCATTCGAAGATGAAGAAACTAGTTCAGATGACGATGTGCCTCATGTTTCAAAGAAATGGAAATATAAGGATTCCCATCCAATGGAAACCATCCTAGGAAGTTTGAATGAAGGCGTTCGAACTCGGAGAAGACTTAACAACTTTTGCTCTTTCTACTCCTTTCTGTCAACCATTGAGCCAACAAATATCAAAGAAGCACTTGCCAAACCAGATTGGATCATTGCTATACAAGAAGAGCTTCAACAGTTCGAACGAAACAAAGTGTGGCATTTGGTTCCAAGACCTAAAGACCGAACGGTTATCGGTACGAGATGGGTTTTTAGAAACAAGCTAGACGATACGAGAGTTATTGTTCGAAATAAAGCTAGATTGGTTGTACAAGGGTATAATCAACAAGAAGGAATTGATTATGATGAGACCTTCGCTCCCGTAGCCAAACTTGAAGCTATTAGACTATTGATAGCTTTTGTTGCTCATAAAGGAATTAAACTCTATCAAATGGACATTAAGACAACATTTCTTAACGGTTATTTGAATGAGGAGGTTTTCGTCGAACAACCTCCAGGATTTCTCGATAGCAAGTTTCAAAACCATGTTTTCAAATTAGATAAAGCCCTGTATGGTTTGAAACAAGCTCCGAGGTCGTGGTACGACAGATTGTCAAAATATCTTCTTGAAAGTGGTTTTAAAAGAGGATCTGTCGATAAAACCCTATTCCTGAAAATTGAGTATTCCGATCTATTAGTTGTACAAATATACGTTGACGATATTATTTTTGGTTCAACTAATAATTGTTTATGCAAGTATTTTTCAGATTTAATGACCTCAGAATTCGAGATGAGCATGATGGGAGAACTTAAGTTCTTCCTTGGACTCCAGATTCAACAAACTTCAGAAGGAATTATGATATACCAACAAAAATACATCAAGGAGCTAATCAAGAATTTGGTATGGAAAATTCTAATTCTAAGCCAACTCCTATGGGTACTAAGAAGAAGTTGACCTTGGATGAAAACGGTAAGTCTGTTGATGAAACGACTTATCGAGGTATGATTGGCTCACTTCTTTATTTAACTGCAAGTCGTCCAGATATTATGTTTAGTGTATGCGTATGTGCTCGATTCCAATCGTGCCCTAAAGAATCGCATATGATCGCAGTTAAGAGAATCTTGAAGTATTTAATTGGTACATCTAAATTATATCTGTGGTATCCTCTTGAGTGTAATTTCGATCTCATAGGGTATTCAGATGCAGATTATGCAGGTTGTTCACTTGACAGAAAAAGTACTTCCGGCATAGCCACGTTTGTTGGACCGTGTATTATCACTTGGGGGTCAAAGAAGCAAAATTCCGTTGCATTATCTACTGCTGAAGCCGAATACATTACTGCCGGACTGGTATGTTCTCAACTTTTATGGATTAAGCAACAACTATATGATTACGGTGTTAATGTAGGGTGTATACCTATTTTATGTGACAACACGAGTGCTATAATTATATCTAAAAATCCTGCACAACACTCACGAACTAAGCATATAGACATTAGACACCATTTTCTACGGGATCATGTAGATAAGGGCAACATAAGACTGGAATTTTGTAGTACAGAAAAACAATGGGCTGACATTTTTACCAAAGCATTGGCTAGAGAACGTTTTGAGATTTTACGGTTGGAAATTGGTTTAATTGGTGGCAACTAAACTTGTCACAAATATTTTATTCTCTATATGACTGACTAGATTTGACGAGATTGTATGACTGTGTCCGTATTTTTCATTGCAAGATTATCTATGTCAAATGTTATATTATATTATGAGAATATTCCATTTTCTAGTCATGTAAATTTTAAGTTTTATTATGAACCAAAAGTCGTAACCAATTGTTCCAATTTCTTGCCAAAACCGAAATTCCCCACAACTTTATCTCTTACCATATCTTACCATATATTGTCATATCTTTTAAACAATTTACCCTAACCACTTGTTTATTCTATGGTAAGTATCTTAAAAAAAAAAAAAAAAAAAACTTACCTAACTCCCTCTCCACACGTCACCTCCACTTTCCTAATTCCCTTACAACTCTTTTACCATAATTAAACCACTACTCCCATAAATACCTATCCCCTACCGTCACAATCAACACAAAAACCAAAGAATTACCTTTAGACTCTTCTACACACTCAACCTCCAAAATCCTATAATCATCATGACTCCTCCCTCAACTCGCTTCCACTCGCCCTCAACTCGGTCCACAACTCGGACCGGGTTCTCCAAACCTTCATGCAACAAAACCTTTGTCCCTATCAAAACTCCCTCACCTTCATCAAACCAAAAACCAACTAACCCCGATCATAACCGGGTTGATCCTAACTTAGAAGGGAAGAGACGGAAGTTAAATAAAGGGAAAAAGAAGGTCGTAGGGTTTGAAGATTCGGTGGAAGAGACCGAGGTTGTAGCTACTCAAGAAGGTAATCAAAGGACAATGTTTCGAGAGTACATGCCGAATGCAACATCAATGGGGCTTGATAAGCTTCGACTCACCGCGGATGAAAGAACCCGTGTCAACTTTGTTATGCGGTACGGTATTCATGGTGGTCGTTTCTACTCCGAAAAGTGGTATGGAAAAATCGAAGCTTTGCAATTTTTTAAGGATTTCTTGAATTTTCAAGAATGGAAGAAAGTTTGTTCCTTTGTTGGTCCGGTTTATCCTATTGAGGTAATCCAATTTTATTCTTCCGTCTCCGTCAAAAATAATGTGTTGCATGCGGTGGTGAATGATTCCGAAGTCAAAATCTCCCTTGCCGATTTTTGTACTCTGTTTTCGGTCCCTGATGATGGGATCGAAATAAATCCGAGTGCGGAGTGGGGAGATGTGACGGAGGAAGAAAAGCTTAAAATTAAGAAGTCGTTTGATGTTGATGCTACGGGGTCAAGTAACATGCCTGCGGGGTCGTTTACCCCAAAATTGAAATTCTTTCTTAATTTCATTTCGAACACGGTTGTTCCAAGGAGGGCTGGTCGTGATAAATTGTCGAGTTATGAGATGGTGTTGTTTTATAAGTGGCTTGAAGGATCCAAAGTTAGTCTTCCTCGTCTTGTGTTTTATAAAATCGTTCAAACAAGTATTTGTGTCACTGAGGAAAAGTTTTATACTACTTTGGATTTGCCGTATGGAATGTGGGTCTCTCGGCTTTTGGAACAAAAAGGAGTGATTGGGATTTCTAGCTATGGTGTAAAGGTGAAAGATGAGATGTGTGACACTCATCTTAAATTGATGAAGATGGGTGACATTGGACCGGATTTGGTGTTCTTGGCAAAAGGGAATGTGGTGGAGAAATCGTCGGATGTGGTCTCGGTTGTTGAACAAAAATTAGAATCATTTATGGCAAGTATTTGTGAGAAAATGGATGCGCAAAATAAGATGGTTGCGGAGTTGGTCTCGGGTTTGGGAAAAGACAGGAATGGAGCTTCGGGTTCGAAGGGTTCGGATCTTGGTGAAGTCTTGTCTTATTTGCATGGGTTGGAAGCACGGGTTGATGCTATGGCTAAGGATGCGGCTAGGGCGGCCAAAGAATGTGTTCGTCATTCTAGTTAATTGGCTAACTTAGCTAGTCAAGGTGGGGCTTTGTGGCGTGAAGGGAAGGCTATGCATGAGGATATGCGGGTTGTTTACGAGGCTACCCAAGCCTTGTCATTGAAAGTGCTTAATTTTGAGCGGTGTCTCACGTCACAAGCTAACCATGTCCGTTCATGCTTTGATCGTCTTGACTCTCTTGAGTTTAGGACTCGTCACGGTTATGTCAACCCCAATGTCGTGAAACGTGACATTCCTTAAACCCGTTCTCTTCCTTTCCTTGCCTTTCTTTTGTTAGACTTTATATTTTGAATAATTGTCTAATTCGGCCCATTTTGGCTTGCTTTTCATTCGGCCCATTTGGCTTAAATACTTGTTTCTTATTCGGCCCAATTGGCAATTAGACTATCTTGGTTTGTAGTACACTTATTTTCTATTTGGCATGTTAATGTAGATTACTTTCTCGTTTTATAATATTTCCTTGCATGCTTAATACGTGTCTCGAACCATATCATTCTAGTTGTTTTATGTCTTTTCTTGTCTTTTCGATGATGTCAAGAGGGGGAAGAAAAATCTTGTGACTTAAGTATTTGCCTAAGCTTGCTCTTTGTCGGAACCTTTAATCTCTTAAGGTCCTTAGATGCTATACTTTGCATATAAGTGATTGTTCTTACGTTCAAATGTCTATGACTTTTATAGTATTATGTTGAGGGGGAACTTACACTTAGTCACAAATCGTAAGAGACTTGTCATCATCAAAAAGGGGAAATTTGTTGGACCATATATATATATGATTAAGTTTTGATAATGACAAGTGTGTGCCTCGTGTTGTATAAACTCTTGCTCGTAATCTTTTGTTTAGTCTTTGTCAGATTAACTTAGGTTTACAAGTTAGCAAGTAATGTTATAGCATTCCTAGCTATAACATTAAAGATTTGTGAGGCATCATTCAAGTAATGTTATAGCAGCTTGAGCTATAACATTGAAGATTCTTAAAGCATCATAAGCAACTGTAACAAGTTTTTAGTATGATGATCATTCAAGCAAAAGGCTAGATCAAGTCTTTAATAAAGCTCAAGATGAAGAGCTTTTGGTCAAGATAAAGAGAAGATCCTTTACTGAAGATCTCCAGGAAGATTAGTTAGTATAGGTCTTCATCTGATGACGGTATCTTAAGATAAGAATATTGGGAAAGTAAAGTTATAGCTATTTCACCTATAACTTTACTCACCAAACTTAAAGTTATAGCTGTTTCTACTATAACTTTAGGTAGCATTTTAATAGCACGATTTTAATAGTTTTAAAATCATTTTTCAAAGGATAAAATTCTTTAAACATATTTCGAAATCATTTGTGTATATAGTAGAGTTGAATTATGGGTTGTTATAATAGGTAACTAGCATATCTCTATTGGTTAGTAAAACGACTTATGGGTCGTCATGCTACCTAGGGTTTGCTAGTCTATTTAACCTAACCCTAATTCAAGAAGATAGGTTTTTATCCAAGATAAGCACGGGCCTAGGGTTTCGGCCGTGAAGCTGTAAACCGTTAGGGGCGTGTGAATGGTTGTGCATAAGTAAACTATCTAATCAAATCTAGCTTATATTTATATAAGATATTTTTCTATCTTTATAATATATGATTTGATTTGTTTACTTATCCAAACATCTTAAAGATATAGTTTTAGAAAACAAATAAGATTTACTTTTATCTTATTTACCTAAATTATAATATCTTGGATTAAATTAGGAAAAAGATAAAGAATTATCTCTTGTAATCCTTGCCGCCTATCTCACGACATCCTAGGGTTTTGTGCAAACCCTAGTTCTCTCTTCTACTATAAATACACTTGATCATTCCTTATTTAAGTAAGCTTTTTCGAAATACAACAATCCTAGCAAAACATATTTGAGTTTTAATCTTAATTTTCTTATTGTTTTGTTTTTGAAAATATTGCGAAAAGTCGTGCTCTTTAAAATTGCTTATCTTTCTTAAGATTACGTCATAAGATAATAGTACTTCATATTGTTTCTTACTCGTTCAATTGTGTGAACACTTAGAAGAACAATCAAGTGCTTTCTTAGTAACTTAAGATAGTCAAATCGAATATCTAGTGATATTCAAATTGAGTTATAGTTAGAGTTAACTATACGAGTTGGGTTGATAATTTTGTAATCCGGAGTAAGGTACTAAAATTATTAATCGAGAATAGTGGACGTAGGCTTCGACGTGTGAACCTGAACCACTTCAAATATCGTGTGCCCTTGCATTTTTCATTTCAGTTATTTCATTACGTTCATAATCAATTAGTTAATTAGTTAAAGTTTAATCAATAAACTTTAAGTAATTAATTACCTTGATATAAAATAAAAAGTAGGCATAATTTTTAAATACTCAATTCACCCCCCCCCCCCCCCTCCTCTCGAGTATTTCGGGTGTGATAGACTCTTCACAATTCATCAAACACCTTGTGTGCATGGATAAGAAAGATAAACAATTCATCAAAGACTCAAATAATCATACAATCATGCCCACTAATTCCATTTAGACTCCTCCTAAACCCTAGAAGGATTACTACTCACTCATATTCAAATGGTTCAAACAAACAAATGAAAAAGAACAAACAATCAAAAGAAATAACATGGTAAGGATTCCAATAATGATAAATTAAAAGACAAGTTAAAATGTAAACAATTGATTAAGCAAGTAAATTAGAGAAGAGATGTACCAACAATGAGTAAAGATGATTGCTTTGATTGAACTAATGAAGAGGATCCTTCAATATCTTCCAATACAACCCAAAAACAAAATGTAAACAATTGACAAATACTACTACTAAACTAATTTTACTAAATGATTAATAATAATTAATTTGATTAAGGAAATATTAGTGCTTTGATTAGGGAAAGATTGCATAAATTAAGGAAAGTTTTGAGATCTGGGGTTGTGTGTCGAAAATGAATAAGAGAGGGGTATTTATAGTTTACAATAATTTAGGTCAAAAATTACAAGGAAGTTCAAAATGCGGAAAAAGGAGTCTGAGCCGGCCAACCGGCCGCCAGTATGGAGACCGGCGCATATCCCGCTGGAACTTTTTGATGTCAATTAAATCGTCAGGTGTGGTGAGCCGGTGGACCGGCTGCCGGCTCTGGACCGGCTCTGAGGGAGGACTTTCAGCCGGTTGACCGGCTGCCGGCTAGCCGGCTTGGAGTCTTCCTTCACCTCTTCATCTTCAATGCTCGTATAGGGGGACTCTCAGCCGGTGGACCGGCTGTCGGCCGACCGGCTGAGAGTCCTGTTTCTCTTCTCTTCACTCGTCTTCCCTATGAATGCTTTGTAAGGTCCTTAGCTAGCTCCCTTAGCCCTCTTCCCGATGCAAAACCTGCAAGGAGGCCCATAAAACTCATAGTACGGGACTAAAGCTATAAAATGCGGGCTGGAAGGGTCAAAAATCGTGTATGATTGGGAAATATGCATAGGGTAGAAGGGTGAAATTGACACAAAAAGGGCACTCATCAGTGAACCATAGCATATGCATCCTTGAATAGGGAAGGCCAATAAAATCCACAGTAAAGAACCCGAGCTTGGGTCCTAAAGGTGGACAAATGCCCTCCATATGTTGTAGCATGGCAAGCTTGAAGGATTGCTTGACCTTCCTCATGAGTGACTGTGGACGTGGTCCACATGCACGCCGGGCCAATCTGCGGACGTACATCGATTTTTTGAAAGCCACGCTCGGCAACGTTAAAAATGCTTACGACCGGATGGCTTTGGATCGGTCGGTTTCCTCTCGGGAAGGGTCTCGAAACTATGCCAGAGATGTTCGGAGTCGCCACCAAGCATTTGTGGGATGCTTGGAACCCGTTCGAATCCAATTTATACCTAGGTCAACCAAGGCAAAAAGCGGTGTTTGACATATGTACTAAAGATAAGGAATTGTCCCTCTTTAGCATCATATCTCTAGAATGACTCTCGTACGCCCTGGATAAGGTCGTCCACTATCCAAAGTTTCTGAGTAAGAGGTGAAGGTACGTATTGGTGATAAGTGCATATTTTATATATTTTTACCCCCTATATTAGCTCCATTTTACACGTCATTCAGCACTTATCATAGTGTTTTGAGCTAATATTTGTTATTCTAGTTGCAATTGCTTGTTTCCACATGTTTTGTAGGAGTTTAAGCTTTTAGGAGCTAAAATCTAACAAAAATGCAAGCTAGAGTGAAATGGCTAAGCAAGACCAAGTATTGGACTAAGTGTATGAAGTTGCATGGGTTTTTGCATGAAGATTTGATGGATTGAAGTAAGAATTACAATTGAAGTCAAAAGCAAAGTCAAGCCCAAAAATGAAAGTCCAAATTAGAGTGAAAGCATTGGATGCTAAGGAGCTTTGGATGCTAAGAATGTGAAGTATTACCGGGTGATTAAGGAGCATTAAAGCACGAGCATAGAGATTCCTCAAGTAATTAATCGAGGAATTAAGAAAAATAGCCGGATAACCACGCCCCCGATTGGGGCTAGCAACCCCGATCGAGGTTGACCCTCTCTAGCCCTTTTACGTTACGCCCCTATTTTATTATAAATAGGGGCCTTAATCCGTCATTAGGGTCATCTTATTCTCACGTCTCATATACTCTACAATAGCCTTAAGCAATATTTCTCTCATTAGATTTCATATTTAGTTTACAAGTTGTTTAAGCTTTCCTTAATTTAATCTTTCAACATTTTGTTCTACATTCAAGTTATAATACAAGCATTTCTTATTTAAGTTCACTTGGTTATTTGTCCATCCCTACAAGTTCATTTCCATTACGGTATTTCTATTTCTAGTTTACAATTTTACATTTCTATTTAGTTATCGCATAGTTTATTGTTAGCACGTTTATTATATTACATTAACATTATTCTTTTTACATGTTATATCATTTAGTTTACATAATTCATACAATCATGTTTAGCATTTCTTACAACAAAGGTTATAGTATACATTGCATTATGAGTAGCTAAATTTCCTTAGTCTAGGGGCTAGGGAAGCCATGCAATATCAAATATGTAAAATGTTAAAATAGGTTGATATAATATTGTCTAATTGTTTCTATCACATGTTTGCATCGTCACGTTTAATCTTTGTTTAAAGGCCTTATTCATCGATTAAGTTTGTTCATTCGTTCTAAAAGTCGAGAGGCATGGAATTGAATTAGACTAAGCATGTGTAGTAGAACGACCTAGTCATGGACGAGAGTTTCTCTAGGACCCGGTCTATGGTTGACACTAATGCAGTAAGGTGGGTGTCTCTAAGCCTAAACAATTGACAATGTTATTATTACCGAGTTTAACATGATCGCATATTTACCTTTGCATGTGCGACCCGACTCCCCTAGACTCCCTTTTATCATATAGTTTACATTTATATACTTGTTAGCAATCAAACTAACAACAAACAAACAAAACGAAATCGACCTTGATAAGAATCTTTCCATAGCATTTCACAATGCAATTCCCGTCTCCTTGTGTTCGACCCCTATTGCTACATTAATTTGTGTCTAGGGTAATTATCTTTGTTGTAACACCCCGTAATTTTCACGTCATCCTATATAATAAAACTCCTATTTTAAATAATAATAATGATTCACAATAAAGTCTTATCCTTTAAAATCTATTATTTTTCGACAATGATATCCAAATACCCATCCTAAACTTACACTCCTTATGCCGATGAATAACTACTTCGTCGTTGATGCTAATTTTATGATATCTTAATACCGATTTAGCTCTTGATCATAAAATGATAGTTGTAGATCTTTCTCTTAGCTTTCCAACGCAACTGACAACACCTCAATCGGAGTTCTATAGAAGAAATTATGCCCGAAATACGAAAGGTTGTCGCAGAAATCCGCGAACAAGACCCACACTCGTTATTCCTCTTTTCACCTTGATTTATCGTTTACCTCATCACCTAGGCACATGGCAAGTTGACAACTTGATTTTTTTTCCTCGAAGCCCAAGGTCTACCCTCATAGGCATGTGACTACTTTACCTAAAGTAATAGCCTAAAGACTAGCCTTAATCATTTATACCACTCACTTTTTACTAGCTTCCTATTACCTACAAGTTAGACCTAATCATTCTACAAATTCTCCTCTCTAAATTCTTCACTTGGCCGTAGCTTTTAACACCCATTTCCAACCTTTGTTTCTTTCATTCTCACATCTCTTTCATCTTGCTCATTTGTAAGTGTAGGTGATTATTTAATTGTCATTCTATACTAGTTTATTTAGAGTAGTATTTAATTATTTATTTTAATTCTTATGTTTGTTCAAGGAGGTGAGCAAGATACCTTGGTTGAGGGAGATCATTTAGGTTGATCTTATTACAATATCCTACCTATTTACTAGTAATAATCTCTATCAAGATAACTAGGTTTTCTCCTTTCTATGATTATTGAATTTCAAGTGATTTTATGAGGTTATAATAAGATTGATAATATATATGATGTTTAAAATCATGAAAATATATGAAATTCATGATTTATATAATAAATAGTAGTTTTTATTATTTTGTGATGAATATATACTTATTTAAATATTTTCTATGACTTATTTGTGTTTTTACGTGATTTAACAATCTAATCAATATGTAAAATATATGGATGATTATAAAAATTATATTTTTGATTATATTCTGATTTATTATCATAATTTATGAGTTTGCATGTGATTATTTTAGTTCTATAATTATCATATGTTTATTTGTTGTTATTTGATATTTAATCACGGTTTTATGTGATAATCATTTAATGAATATATAAAACATAAAAATAATTTCGAAAATTTACTTCCTTAATTTTCTTCTGGCCTATTATAATTTATATAGTATTTAAATTGATTATTTTATTTTTATAATTATTATTGCTCTTATTTAATATATATTCGTGTTTGATGCAATTAATCTCAAGTAAATATGTAAAATATACAAATAAATTTAAAAATTGAATGTTTCATCATAGCATGACTTATTGTAGTGTGTAAAAGTTTTTCATATTAATTTTCTAATTTTTATAATTACTTTTGAATTTTATAACTAACTAGTCCATAAATAAGGTTTAATTGTGTTAGGATAATAAATAAATATAAATAAAATATTTAAAATTTCTTTTTATGCATATTCTGTCCTATAATTATGAAGAATAAATTATTAATGGTCGTGACACAATTTACTTAATTATTTCTTTATTTATGCATGAAATCACTTATTAAATGCTATTTTTAAGTTAAATATATGAAATGAGGTGAAATAATTTATTAGGTACTGTTTTTATTGAATTATTATCTCCCTAAAATGTCTAGTAATTTTTCATGGGCAGAATATAACTTTTGTTTAATTGTTTAGAATTAATAGGTGTTTAATAAGCGGATTTAATAAATATTTGTTAAGGAAATAAGTAATAACATATTTGATGTTATCATGTCTTGTGAATATATTCTTCATAACGATGTTTATAATGTGATATTACAATAATGTATGTGTTAAGAATTGATTGTTACTTTTACAGTGTTAAATGTCATGTATACGCTTTTTGTGATATTGCCTTTCGTAAATTATATATTGACATGAGTGTCTCTCGTTTTATATTGGAAAAGTTGAACTTATACTTTAGCTTTGATGACCATTATTGAATTTCATTTGATATTATTTATCGCTCATTTATGAGCATTTTGGCATGTTAACATGAGGTTACTCATGGTGCACATTGTTATCTTTTGGACCTTGTTCCATTTTATTTATGGTTTAGCTAGAGTGTAAGATATTGAGTAGATTTCAGGTTATTGGTCTACTTGAGAAGAGCAATACCAAACTGGGTATGTTTTAGGTTATTGGCCTACCTAGTACCCTGACATGGTTTCAGGTTATTGGCATGCTATGGGTTGACCTACCTTTTTGGATACTCGTATGAGTCTATGGATATGTCGTTTGGGGGTCAAGGGTCCACACTTTTACGCCTTGACTGGTTAAGGGTCCGCACATTTACGCCTTAACTAGATATTATGTCCCTCGAGAGTCTGGCCAGTCTTAGACATGGGTTCACGGTTATGTGTCCCGTCGTAGGGTATTTTAGTGTCAGGTTATTGACATCAAGGTTTAGGGTTTCAGGTTATTGGCCCTAGACGGTGCTCGTTCTTGTCTCGTGTTATTCAATGTATTTATGGTCCAAGGTTTAGACGTTTATATCACTCAGCTCGTATATTTTCATTACTCATTTCATATGTCATTCAGGTAAATTGGTTTTATTTCTTTTCATTATGACCACATTTTTCATAGTATTTCATATCATCATGTAAGTAACATGAAATTTGTAAGTTGGTGACACATTTTAAATAATCACGTGGTATCACTTTTATGGCTTGTTATTACTCACTCATTGGTGATTATGTACTTTGATATTTAATTACTATGAAGTTCTTATGTTTTCATATTTTAAATGGATTATATGTTGTGTCTTATTATTTGACCATAACTGTTGCCTGATTTTTCTTAAGTCATGGCTGGGAGGACTCCTAATTACTCCCCATTGATGGTGGTTGTTGATATTTTTTTCAGGTTGATGTGCTTCTTGGTCATGGATGGGTTTGAGAGAGAGAGAGAGAGAGAGAGAGAGAGAGAGAGAGAGAGAGAGAGAATAAATAATAATTATGATGTTTAGTAATCAAACCTTGTTGTTTTATTTTGGACGGGTTTTCATTCTCGAGAGTAGTTGTATGCGTAGTTAGCTATTACTGTATCTATTTTGGGAGCACCCGGATTTATCGTCATGGTGTTTCCGCCACCATGGACTTTTATTAATATAAAATGCAATATTTATCTAGCTTATTTGTATTTTTAAATCCGGGGTTGTTACAGTTGGTATCAGAGCCCGAAACGCTCCCAACACTCTCGGATTGAAATAAGACTTAAACAAAGATTAATTATGACTAAAAGAGAGTGGGGTAGAAACAAGTAAAGACTCTATTTATATTTATATTATAGGTCTCTTACTTGCATATGAGTATTGTTTTTGTTTATGCGTTACTTGTGGCTGAGTAGTTGCTTGCTAGTGGTAGTTAGGGTTCTACCACGTGGTTTACCTGATTGTTTTTGTTGCAGATGAACACCCGACATGGAAACAATAATGGTAATGGCGAAAATGAGAGAACTCGTTTGATCGAAACAGCTTTGTTGAAGTTACTGGAGAAGGAGAACAATGCCCAACCAAATGAAAGGGAGAGATCCATTTTTGAGCGTTTCAACCGCCACCAACCTCCGATTTTCATGGGAGTCACTGACGCAGTCATCTTAGAGGGTTGGATACGTGAAATGGAGAAGTTGTTTGTCGTGACTCATATGCCTGAGGAGGAAAAGGTTGATATGGCTAGCTATTATTTCCGTGAAGAGGCGGATCGTTGGTGGGATCTCATGAAAGAATCACTGAAGGCTCAGCCCGGGTTTGGATGGGACCAATTCAAGGAAAGTGTGAAAGCTCGCTTCTATCCAGAGTCCCTTCGTTGGAAGAAACAACAGAAATTTTTGGATTTGGAGCAAGGGGATATGACGGTGGAGCAATATACTAGCAAATTCATAGAATTGGCCCGTTTTGCTTCCATGATAATCCCGACTGAGAGAGAGAGAGAGAGAGAGAGAGAGAGAGAGAGAGAGAGAGAGAGAAATCCGTCGCTATGAGTTGAGGTTGGCTCCCAAGGTTCGTACGGCAGTTGCAGTAGCCCCTTCACGGACCTTTCAAGAAGCTTATGACCGTGCTTTTAGTGTTTATGATGCGGTCCTATACCAAGAAGCTCATGGACGTCATTTAACAAATTAAAGAAAACCCCCGCTCCATCATCTTCTTTTGAGGGGCCAGCAAAAAGGGTAAAGCATGGTAACACTTTAGGGGAGGCTCGTTCTAACCCTGCTCCTCAAGGTGACCGTCGATGTTACCATTGTGGTGGAGCTTATCACCCTGGAAAAAGTTGTTCCGGGAAGGATATAAGATGCTTCAACTATCAAGGTTTAGGTCACACAAATCGCTGCCCTCAAAGGACGAATCAAGCTTCAAGGGCTGGTAACATGAATGATAACTCTCAGCAGGCTCCTGCCCAGGGCCGTGTATTTCTTATGAACCGTGTGGAAGCTGAGGCTCATCCATATGTTCTTACTGGTACATTTCTTACTAATTCTACTCCTGCATTCGTAATTTTTGATACTGGTGCTTCTTTATCATTTATTTCAACATCGTTCGTTAGTAAGACTCAACTCATTCCTAGTTCCCCTATTACCACTACTATATCGCTTCCCACGGGAGAAATTATACCATGTTCAACAGTCTTTCGTGATATTCCCATATCTATTGGTGGAACCAACTTTCCAGCTGACCTTATAAGTTTCAAACTCTCTGGATTCGATATTATTCTCGGTATGGATTGGTTAGCAAGATTTGATGCAAAGTTTGTATGTCGTGATCAAAAGATCATTCTCAAAAGTTCATTAGGAACAAGGGTTTCATATAAGAGCATCTCGACTAAACCCGGGATTAAATGGGTGTCCGCACTAAAAATGGAGAACTTGAGGAGAAAAGGGTACAAAGTATACTTATGCATTATTCGGGATGTCACTATGGAGGTTAAGATTGACGATATTCCTATTGTTCGAGAATACACCGACGTGTTTCCAGAGGATCTTCCAGGTGTCCCACCAGAACGAGATATTAAGTTTAATATTGATCTTCTCCCTGGTGCCGGACCGATCTCAAAGGCTCCTTATCGCATGGCTCCCGCCGAGATGCAAGAATTAAAGAAGCAGTTAGATGACTTGATTGAGAAAGGATTTATTCGCCCAAGTGTATCGCCTTGGGGGGCTCCAGTATTGTTTGTAAGGAAGAAGGATGGAAGTATGCGATTGTGCATTGATTATAGAGAGCTAAACAAGGTGACGATCAAGAACCGTTACCCTCTCCCAAGAATCGAGGATCTATTTGATCAACTGAAGGGAGCAAGTACGTTCTCGGAGACTGATTTGAGGTCGGGATACCATCAGATTCCGCTAATAAAGAAGGAGGATATCCCTAAGACCGCGTTTCAATCGAGGTATGGCCATTATGAATTCGTGGTGATGCATTTTGGTTTAACTAATGCCCCAGCAGTATTCATGGATCAGATGAACAGAACCTTCTACGAGTGTTTGGATAAATGTGTAGTAGTGTTCATAGATGATATCCTGATTTATTCAAAGAATGAGGGTGAACATGCACGACATCTTCGTTTGGTATTAGAGACTCTAAGGAAGCAAAAATGGTTTGCAAAGTTTTCGAAATACGAATTTTGGGTTAAGAAAATTGCATTTCTAGGACATGTCATTTCTGGCAAGGGCATCAGTGTCGATCCAGCTAAAGTTCAAGCACTAGTGGATTGGGGAAGCCCTAAGAATGTGAGTGAGATTAGAAGTTTCTTGGGTTTGGCAGGCTACTATCGTAGGTTCATTAAAGATTTTTCTAAGGTGGCAAAACCAATGACTTCTTTACTAAAGAAGGAATCAAAATTTGTGTGGTCTAGTGCTTGCGAAGAGGCGTTTCAAGTGCTGAAGAGGAGTTTGACATCAGCACCAATTCTAACATTACCCGAGGAAGGCGTTGGATTTGATGTCTATAGTGACGCGTCAAAGAATGGTCTAGGTTGTGTGCTAATGCAGAATTGAAAGGTTGTGGCTTATGCGTCGAGGCAACTAAAGGAAAGTGAAAAGAACTATCCGACTCATGATCTCGAGTTGGTAGCTGTAGTTTTTGCCCTCAGGATTTGGAGACACTACCTCTATGGAGTTTCGTGCAACTTTTATACAGATCACAAAAGCTTAAAATACATTTTCACACAAAGGGATCTAAATGCGAGGTAAAGGAGATGGTTAGAGTCGATCAATGATTATAACCTTCAGCTCCAGTACCATGAAGGTAAGGTCAATGTGGTGGCTAATGCATTAAGTAGGAAGGAAAAACACACGCTAAATATGGCTCTAGTGCCGCCTGATGAACTTTACCGTGAATTTCACAAGCTGAATTTGGAAGTGGTCCGTCAAGGAAGTGCCAACTTGAGTGCTATAACAGCTGAACCTGAAATCTATCATGAGATTCGAGTGAAGCAACGAGAGGATTCAATACTCGAAGGTTTGCGTGCCAAGGATGGAGAGGCTAAGGAATTCAAGATTTGGGCAGATGGGAGTTTAAGATTTCATGGGAGATGGTGTGTTCCTAACTGTGATGTGCTCAAAAGAAAGATTATGCAAGAGGCTCATAGTACACCATACTCTGTTCACCCGGGTGGGGATAAGATGTATAAAGATTTGAAAAAATTCTTTTGGTGGCCTAATATGAAAAGAGAGATAGCCGATTTTGTGGCCAAATGCCTCACTTGTCAAAAGGTGAAGTTTGAACATCAAAGACCCGGTGGTCTTTTGCAGCCGTTGGAAATACCAGTGTGGAAATGGGATTCAATTTCCATGGACTTTGTGATGGGCTTGCCAAGGACGCCGACAGGAAAGAATGCCATTTGGGTTGTTGTTGATCGGTTGACTAAAGTAGCTCATTTCATTCCGATGAAAGAAACATGGAGTTTGGATGAGATGGCGATGCCATACCAAAGAGAAATTATTAGATTACATGGTGTTCCGAAAGATATAGTATCCGATCGTGACCCACGATTTTGTTCGCATTTTTGGAGGAAACTTCAGGAGGCTTTGGGTAGTAAGCTAAAGTTGAGTACGACATTTCATGCCACTACAGATGGACAGACGGAGCGTACTATTCAAACATTAGAGGATATGCTTCGAGCTTGTGCATTAGAGTTTCAAGCTGGTTGGGAGAAAAGTCTTCCCTTGGTTGGGTTCTCTTACTATAACAGTTTTCACTCTAGCATTAAGATGGCGCCATTTGAGGCTTTATATGGGAGAAAAGGTCGAAGCCCGTTGTGTTGGGATGATATAAGTGAAGCTGCGGTTCTTGGACCCAAAATGATTCAAGAATCCATTGAGCAAGTTAAGCTAATTCGGGAAAAGATGAAGGCGGCTCAGGACCGACAAAATTCGTATGCCGACTTGCGTCGAAGGCCGATTTAGTACCAAGTTGGAGACGAGGTATTCTTGAAGGTGTCACCTATGAAAGGGGTGAAGAGATTTGGTATTAATGGCAAGTTGAGCCCAAAGTTTGTTGGACCTTATGAGGTATTTGAGCGGATTGGAGAGGTGGTTTATAGGTTAGCGTTAGTCCCAAATTTATCTAAGGTTCATAATGTCTTTCATGTGTCTCAATTAAGGAGGTATCGTAGTGACCCCTCCCAAGTACTTCAGTCAGATGTGGTCGAGGTGGAACTAAACCTCACTTATGAGGAGCAAGCAGTACGTATCCTAGATAGGAAAGATAAGACCCTAAGGAATAAGGTCGTTCCACTGGTAAAGGTTTTGTGGCGCAGCCAAAAGTTTGAAGAGGCTACATGGGAAACTGAAGCATCTATGCGGGAGAGATATCCGCAACTATTCGATTTCGGTAACCCTTCTATTTCAAGTTTCGAGGACGAAACTTTTCTTAAGGTGCTAGAGTTGTAACACCCCGTAATTTTCACGTCATCCTATATAATAAAACTCCTATTTTAAATAATAAGAATGATTCACGATAAAATCTTATCCTTTAAAATCTATTATTTTTCGACAATGATATCCGAATACCCATCCTAAACTTCACTCCTTATGCCGCCGAATAACTACTTCGTCGTTGATGCTAATTTTATAATATCTTAGAAACCGATTTAGCTCTTGATCATAAAATGCAAGTTGTATATCTTTCTCTTAGCTTTCCAACGCCACTGAAAACACCTGAATCGGAATTCTGTAGAGGAAATTATGCCCGAAATACGAAAGGTTGTCGCAGAAATCCGCGAACAAGACCCACACTCGTTATTCCTCTTTTCACCTTGATTTATCGTTTACCTCATCACCTAGGCACATGGCAAGTTGACAACTTAATTTTTTTTCCTCGAAACCCAAGGTCTACCCTCATAGGCATGTGACTACTTTACCTAAAGTAATAGCCTAAAGACTAGCCTTAATCATTTCTACCACTCACTCTTTACTAGCTTTCTAATACCTACAAGTTAGACCTAATCATTCTAAAAATTCTCCTCTCTAAATTCTTCACTTGGCCGTAGCTTTCAACACCCATTTCCAACCTTTGTTTCTTTCATTCTCACATCTCTTTCATCTTGCTCATTTGTAAGTGTAGGTGATTATTTAGTTGTCATTCTATACTAGTTTATTTAGAGTAGTATTTAATTATTTGTTTTAATTCTTATGTTTGTTCAAGGAGGTGGGCAAGATACCTTGGTTGAGGGAGATCATTTGGGTTGATCTTATTACAATATCCTACCTATTTACTAGTAATAATCTCTATCAAGGTAACTAGGTTTTCTCCTTTCTATGATTTTTGAATTTCAAGTGCTTTTATGAGGTTATAATAAGATTGATAATATATATGATGTTTAAAATCATGGAAATATATGAAATTCATGATTTATATAATAAATAGTAGTTTTTATTATTTTGTGATGAATATATACTTATTTAAATGTTTTCTATGACTTATTTGTGTTTTTATGTGATTTAACAATCTAATCAGTATGTAACATATATGGATGATTATAAAAATTATATTTTTGATTATATTCTGATTTATTATCATTATTTATGAGTTTGCATGTGATTATTTTAGTTCTATAATTATCATATGTATATTTGTTGTTATTTGATATTTAATCACGGTTTTATGCGATAATCGTCTAATGAATATATAAAATATAAAAATATTTTCGAAAATTTACTTCCTTAATTTTATTCTGGCATATTATAATTTATATAGTATTTAAATTGATTATTTTACTTTTATAATTATTATTTCTCTTATTTAAGATATATTCGTGTTTTATGCAATTAATCTCAAGTAAATATGTAAAATATACAAATAAATGTAAAAATTGAATGTTTCATCATAGCATGACTTATTTTAGTGTGTAAAAGTTTTGTATATCAATTTTCTAATTTTTAAAATTACTTTGAATTTTATAACTAATTAGTCCATAAATAAGGTTTAATTGTGCTAGGATAATAAATAAATATAAATAAAATATAAAATTTATTTTTATGCATATTCTGTCCTATAATTATGAATAATAAATTATTAATGGTCGTAACACAATTTACTTAATTATTTCTTTATTTATGCATGAAATCGCCTATTAAATGCTATTTTTAAGTTAAATATATGAAATGAGGTTAAATAATTTATTAGGTACTGTTTTTATTGAATTATTATCTCCCTAAAATGTCTAGTAATTTTGCATGGGCAGAATATAACTTTTGTTTAATTGTTTAGAATTAATAGGTGTTTAATTAACGGATTTAATAAATATTTATTAAGGAAATAAGTAATAACATATTTGATGTTGTCATGTCTTGTGAATATATTCTCCATAATGATGTTTATAATGTGATATTACAATAATGTATGTGTTAAGAATTGATTGTTACTTTTACAATGTTAAATGTCATGTATACGCTTTTTGTGATATTGCCTTTCGTAAATTATATATTGACATGAGTGTCTCTCGTTTTATATTGGAAAAGTTGAACTTATACTTTAGCTTTGATGATCATTATTGAATTTCAATTGATATTATTTATCGCTCATTTATGAGCATTTTGGCATGTTAACATGAGGTTATTCATGGTGCACATTGTTATCTTTTGGACCTTGTTCCATTTTATTTATGGTTTAGCTAGAGTATAAGATATCGAGTAGATTTCAGGTTATTGGTCTACTTGAGAAGAGAAATACCAAACTGGGTAGGTTTTAGGTTATTGGCCTACCTAGTACCCTGGCATGGTTTCAGGTTATTGGTCTGCTATGGGTTGACCGTCCTTTTTGGATAATCTTATGAGTGTATGGATATGTCGTTTGGGGGTCAAGGGTCCGCACTTTTATGCCTTGACTGGTTAAGGGTCCGCACATTTACGCCTTAACTAGATATTATGTCCCTCGAGAGTCTGGCCAGTCTTAGACATGGGTTCACGGTTATGTGTCCCGCCGTAGGGTTATTTTGGTGTCAGGTTATTGACACCAAGGTTTAGGGTTTTAGGTTATTAACCCTAGACGATGCTCGTTCTTGTCTCGTATTACTCAATGTATTTATGGTCCAAGGTTTAGACGTTTATATCACTCATTTCGTATATTTTCATTACTCATTTCATATGTCATTCAGGTAAATTGGTTTTATTTCTTTTCATTATGACCATATTTTTCATAGTATTTCATATCATCATGTAAGTAACATGAAATTTGTAAGTTGGTGACACATTTTAAATAATCACGTGGTATCACTTTTATGGCTTGTTATTACTCACTCATTGGTGATTATGTACTTTGATATTTAATTACTATGAAGTTCTTATGTTTTCATATTTTAAATGGATTATATGTTGTCTCTTATTATTTGATCATAATTGTTGCCTCATTTTTCTTAAGTCATGGCTGGGAGGACTCCTAGTTACTCCCCACTGACGGTGGTTGTTGATATTTTTTTTCAAGTTGATGTGCTTCTTGGTCATGGATGGGTTTGAGAGAGAGAGAGAGAGAGAGAGAGAGAGAGAGAGAGAGAGAGAGAGAGAGAGAGAGAGAGAGAGAGAGAGAGAGAGATAATAAATAATAATTATGATGTTTAGTAATCGAACCTTGTTGTTTTATTTTGGACGGGTTTTTATTCCCGAGAGTAGTTGTATGCGTAGTTAGCTATTACTGTATCTATTTTGGTAGCACCCGGATTTATCGTCATGGTGTTTCCGCCACCATGGACTTTTATTAATATAAAATGTAATATTTATCTAGCTTATTTGTATTATTAAATCCGGGATTGTTACATTTGCATAGGTACACGATAAGCCTATCAATTGGGAAGCCCTTTAATCGGACACCCAATCCCGCCCGCGGTAGCGGCCTCTACTGATCGATCTTGGTTGGTTAAATGCAAAAGTTGATAAAACGGGTAAATGCATGTATCCACAAGTTTGAACCTAACATGTGAACTTTCTATGTTGGTTGTTTAATCCAAGTATAGAGTTGGATTTAATGTTGATTTTCATGCAAGACGAAAATTAAACATCATTTACCGAGTTAGGTTTATGGCGCATAATGTGATCCGTTTGTCTTAGTAAGGCGTTTTGCAAATACGATGTAAAATGGGCAGACTTGTCATCTGATCCGTCCTATATTCGGGTTAACCGAAGTCGGGATCGTCCTAGACAAGTGTTCGAAGGAAACAGACCCTGCATCAAGCAGCCAATATAGGCGCGAGCCATCAGGCGATGCAAATAGTCCTGTCCTGGTTTGAAAATGGAAAAAGGAGTGGCTTGTTTAAGCGCGGGTCAACAGACGATTGAAGAACGTCTTCTGACCATTTAAAAAGTTTGTAAAATGGATTGAAAAGAGGGTGTTTGAACCCGTCTTGATTTGAAAAGGTCGTTTAGACCGCTTTTGTTTTGATGTGAAGAACGAGACTTGAATAATCGTCATTATTTTGACAATATTCGATGTCGGGTTCGGTTTTGCAAGCTTGACAAGAATAGTTTTGAAAATAATTATGAACTAATTGTTTTAAGTTCATTTGTTTGTAATTAGTTAATGTTTATCATCGTACTTGGGTTAAAATCTGACATGGTATGTAGAACCAAGGATGATTTTGTGTTTATGACTACTGCATTTGTTTTGAAAATATAAACAAATGAAATAAAAGGTTTAAAATACCTTTTAAAATGTAAAGAAATGAAATAAAAGATTTTAAAATACCTTTTGAGATATAATTAACCAAATATTATCACCGAAACACGGATTAAACCGTCATGGTATTAGGAACCAAGGGTGAGAAATGTTTTATAGTTAAAAGTTTATCATAAAAATGACTTGAAATACTTGAAATGGTAAAAACCGATTACAAATATGAAATAAAAAACAAAGGGAAGAAGAGACCAAACACGGTTGGATTAAGGCCTGAGAGAGGCTTTAGGCGCGAGCCCTGCTGCTATACAAGCAGCCCCTGTCTCGGCCAAAAATCCGATTTTGGCTCATTTATCCCATATTTGGATCATGTTATGCACGTTTTAGGATGTTATAGTCATGAAACAAATGAAAAACATGATAGAAGATAATTTTTTTACACTCTCATACTTACATGCTAGGCTTGAGACGAGAAATCGATGAAAGTGTATCAACTTGTTTGGTCGAAAAACTCGGTTTGAAAACCGTTTTAGCAATGTAAAAAGAGTGTCTTGAGTTTAGTGATGGTATAGTTGGTCGAGATGGTCGGTCAAGTGATTTAATGCACGATGACGGTACCAAACAATGTGTAAGGCTTGTGTTTTCGATCGGTAGGTCGAAAACACGTGTCGGTTTGTGACTTGAGAAGTCCAGTCTAGAATTTTAAGGGAGAAATGAGGGGGCGGACACTCGCGTGACTCTCAAATGGTGGCATTTGAGGGATATTTATAGAAAAATGGGTGGTTGTGTGCGTTTTGAGCGACGTGGCCCCATGGGCTGCTCGAAGAGGCGCGAGCCAATTCGCGGGTCTTCGAGGTGTCTTGTCACTATCACGCAAGTGTAATCATGATTTGTTCTATCCTATATTTTGGATGAACTTGATTTGTACTTGACCATTATGGATTCCGGGAATCCTTAACATGAAAGTCTTGAAAAGTTTGTTTTTTTGTGTTTGACTCGGTTTGACTCGTTGTTGGAGTCAGGATTTGAATTTTGAGTCGATTTTTGGTCCGGTGTCGGTTTTGACTCTAATTAGTGTCATTGTGACCCCGTCGTCATGTATTAAACACTCCAGGTACTTTTATAAAGTTTTGAAATGTTTTATTTTCGAAATCGTTTTAAGTTTTTCGACGTATAGTTGTACAAAACTGTCGATCAAACGCTGCGATTCCTAAGCATGTTGTAGTCCGATAAGTATCGGGTGTTTATTGGAGACTCGACAGATACTGGGTATCTACAGAGCCCCCACTTTGACTGAGGCTTGGACAGGGTGAAAGTCAAATTATAGCCCCCAGGTCAATCGAAGATTACAACCTGGAGACCGAAGAGACGTCGAGGCGACTCAAAAGAGTTCGGGCCAAGGACCTGCCGTCGGGAAGGGCGATGCCAAGGCGACTCGAGGGTATGAGCCAAAGACCTATCGTCGGAAACAGTTTAGAGTCTGTCGATTATCCGTGCGGGTCATTTAAAATCTATTAGACTACCTACGAAGGCTCACCAGCCATAAGAAGGAGTCATACCTGAGGCATCTTCGGGATATGTCCTTGAGTTGTTTCTTGTTTGCGGACAAAGGCTCGCCAGCCGTGCTGCGGATATGAAGGGGCTCGCCAGCCGCAGTGCGTATATGAAGGGGCTCGCCAGCCACGGTGCGTATACGAAGGGGCTCGTCAGCCGCGTTGCGGATATGAAGGGGCTCGCCAACCGCATCGTTGAATGTGATGCAATTTGAGGCTCGCCAACCATATCGAATGTGCGTTGTGAGGCTCGCAAGCCTTATCGAAAATGCATTGTGAGGCTCGCCAACCATATCGAATGTGCATAGTGAGGCTCGCCAGCCATATCGAATGTGCGTTGTGAGGCTTGCCAGCCATATCGAATGTGCGTTGTGAGGCTCACCAGCCATATCGAATGTGCGTTGTGAGGCTCGCCAGCCATATCGAATATGCGTTGTGAGGCTAGCCAGCCATATCGAATGCCGCGATTGATCGACTGTGGGAAATAGCCGTGTTGGATGGGTCTATTTCGAGAAGTTGTTTGATTTAGCGGGCTCCTGAGGAAGCCTCTGATATCCTGTTGGGGAATTCTGGTGTTTTCATCGAATGTTTGTGGCGCCGGAAAGGGATAGGCTCGTGAGCTTGGTTCCCGTGGTCGGCGGTGATTTTGAATCTCGAAGAGAGATAGCAGTTTTTGTCGCCGTTCGTTTGAGATTTGTGAATGTTGTTGAATTTGTTTTGAGAATAGCGGATTTGAATTTCACTATTTCGTTTTTGAATTTGAATGATGACGGTTTTTAATACCGTCGTTTTGAAAATTGAGAAAGAATAGTGAATTTGAATTTCACTATTTCGTTTTTGTATTTGAAAGATGACGATTTTTAATTATCGTCGTTGAAATTTTGAGAAAATAGCGAATTTGAATTTTACTATTTCATTTTTGTATTTGAATGATGACGGTTTTTAATACCGTCGTTGAAATTTTGAGAAAATAGCGAATTTGAATTTCACTATTTCGTTTTTGTATTTGAATGATGACGGTTTTTGATACCATTGTTGGTATAATCGGAATTTGTGTGGAAAATTGGGCCAAAGCCCAAAATTTCGCTGAATAAAACAGGGAATGCCTTATTGAGGCGCGAGCATGCTTGCGAAGGAAGGGAGCTCTCCTATTTTTGTAGAAAAGACGCGAGAATCAGGACTATCCCACTTCACTTCGTCTTCCTCGACAAGCCTCTCAAAAACCCGACAAATCGCCATTTTTGACCTCGTCCCTTGCTTGTCTTTGTGCTCTTATCATCATGTCATCTCAAGGTATGTAAATCCTCTTGAATCCATTTGAATTTATTTGTCTTTTTGTTGATTGAATTAGGACGAAACCCTAAAACTTCGAAAATTGATTTGGGCATTTTTGTTTAGCCCATTTTCGAGTGAAATTGATGATGTCATTAGGTTAGAAACCTGTTTAGGAGTATAGGGGTGCTTTTAGTTTGCATTTTGGTCCCCGTTCCTGCTCCCCATGCTCGAAAAACATGAATGAGACGATAAAATCGTCTTATTTCACAAAGTCAAGTTTGTTTGCTTGAGTTGTGTGTCCCACTAGGTTGTATTGTAGTCGGGGAAGACCGTGTTTGCCATATTGAACCTTCGTTGGGTATTGCGGGCAAAATTTTGAGTTTTGGCCTTTTGCAGCGGTCTTATGTCTGACGAAATAAGCGTCTGTTTGAGCTCGAATTGAGTCAGTTTGTCTTGAAATGGACCTTAGTGGTAGTTTAGGTCGCTCTGAGATGTAATTAAATTGCGTCGTTTTGTCGTGGTCGTATTTTGTAATTTTGACCTGTTTGTGCCCGAATTGGCGTAAAATCGCCTTTTTTGAGCTGTGAAAAATACTCAATTGTGTCGGAAATTTTTGTTGTTGTTTCGCGGGCAAGGTGTGGGCCTTGAGGTGTTGGGTGGTTTTTTTTTTGAAAATTTTGTTGTTGTTTTGACTCGTCTTTTGCTTGAAAAGAAGGGCGAGTCGTTTTTTGTGCGTTTTTGTGAAGTGTTTCTTTGTTATGCTGTTTTTTTTGTTGGGTTTGGGCGAGTTTGCCCTTGTTTTGCAGGTGTTTTTTTTTTTTTGGATTTGTCCATTTTGTGCCAACGTAATGCCGAAATTTCGGCTGACGTTTTTGTTTTGTCCCGATTGCAGGGGAGTGTTCTGGACCTACTGGGTCCGTTGCTGAGACCTTGTAGGTCTTGTTTGGGACCGGGCCGGTTAGTACTCCGGCTAGTGTACCTGAGGTGGTGGTAGAGGACGTTCGCGAGGAGGAGGAGGAGGAGGAGCCCACCGACGAGGTTGTTAGGGCTAAAGGAGCCACTGAGGTTCGTGAGGAGCCCGTTGTTGGGGCTGAGGGAGCCACTAAGGCTCGGGAGGAGCCTGTTGTTGAGGCTGCTGGTGCTGGGAGGGCTCAGACGGGGTCTGAGGCTGGTACCTCTGGGAGGAGGGTTAGTACCGTTAGGAGGAGGGGTCCTCGGCCTACTAGACTAGAGGTCCAGCACGTTGTTAGGGTCGTCGAGAGGCCTCCTCCTCGTCGTGTGGAGTCTCGCGGGTTGAAGAGACGGAGAGCAGAGACGGAAGCAGATGACACTTATGTTGCAGGCTGGGAGACTAGACGGGCTACAGCTCCGCGGGGGTTGAACCTGCGGGCGGCGCCTGCTTGTGTAACACCCCACGGTAATTGAAGAGGTCCAGTGATAGGCTTAAAATGACTAGTGCTTAAAAGGATTGGAAGTACTACTCATATCAACAAAGTGCACTTTCTTTTATGGTTATCCATGCAAAAGAACTCCACAGTTAAGCGTGCTTGGCTGAGAGTAGTCTTAGGATGGGTGACCTCCGGGGAAGGTTCTCGGGATGGGCATGAGTGAGGACAAAATGCGCTATAAAGGACCCGTGTTGATCTGTGAGCCATGTACACAGCCTGGTGAGCTATCATAAGTAACCGCTCCCGACCCGGTTTGGGCCGGGGTGTTACAGCTTGGGCTGAGGGTTTTTTTTCGATGTTTAGATTGTCTCTTGATTTCGAGGGCGCTTGACTTTGTCACGATGGTTATTCAGTTCACTCAACATTGACGGCTTGGTATTCTAGTACTTGATATATTGTTTTTAGTGTTGTTTTGGTGCGTTCTAAGAACCTTGGTCCCATTTATATCCGGCAAAGAAACAAAAGGTTGGACACTTGAACATCTAATTCTATTCCTTATTACCTAACATATTCTAACGAAAAAAGAAATGTAAAATAAAGTAAACATGTAAAATATATAAATGAATGGATAATAATGATATTTTATAACTGGATTTTACATATTGTCTTTAGTCAATTAGAGACGATATGAATAATGCGTAGAAAGCGTTCTCTTAAAATACAACTTATGTTTATCTTACTAATTAGGCTAAAATTACAATTTTATTTTCATAAATGCAAAGGAGTTTATTAAACTTTTTCAGCAAATAATACATTTATAATTCTTGTCGATTTGTCGGTCTTGCAACATCGTCCATGTAAATTCAATTGATTTCCAACGTATTGGAAAAAATATTATTGAAATGATTTTTGTATAACAAAAGACCTAAGTGATATACTTAAATTATTAGCAAGGAGTTGATGACATGTGACTTATACAAATAAAATTTTAGAATAAATACGCATTCAATATTTTTTAAAATAAATTTTATGTGAGCAATTTTTGGGAGGATACACGAGAAAATGTATCTGTTCAACAATGACATCATTCTAATTTCATTTCTATATCTCTTGTCAATTAGAGTCATCTCTATATCTCTTGTTGTTGGTGAACTTTTATGTGAGAAACTTTAACGCCTATCCCAATGAATTCCAAAGAAATAAGGATGCACAATTTGTATTATTATACTTCCATTTTTTTAATTATCACCTCATTTGCTTGTGCGCAATAATTAAGATTAGGAAAAAGTTTACAATCGGTGGAGTAATGTGAGAATTTTACCCTTAAACGATGACATTTATTTTATAATTTTTAAAAAAGTTAGAAGAAGCATTTGGTAAAAAGCACGTCCCAAAGTAGAAATTAAAGAAAAAAGAGTGATAATATAAAAATAGACAAAAAAAGAGAAGTGGGATGATAATTAAAAAATATTCGTAACAATTGATTATGAGAAAAGAAAAATATATACAAATCATTACAAAAAAAAATAAACATTTCTCGAAGAAATATTATGAGTGCTAGAAGAAAATATTTGATGAAAAACAAAAAATGATTTAAAGGCTTGAAAGCATTCAAAGCTGAAACAATGGATTGGAGAATGATCATCGGATTCCAATCAAAAACCATGCAAAATATTCACCTTATTCCACATTAAAAGATCCAATTTATATCCTTGGAGCATATAACTTCAACACTTCCATTAATTAAGACATTTGATTTATAATCTGTTTGTGTATTAAGATATTTTATTTATAACCTGATTGACAAAATACAAGTTGAAGAGTACACGGAAAACTAATCAAGTGCACGAAAGGGTGTAAGACAATTTAGTACAATTTATTAAATTTGTCAATTAATATTCCAAGGGTTGGAATATATAATATAACATGCTACCAATAATTAGATATTCATACTAAAATTTGATATTGCGCATACACCATAATAAAAAAAAAAAAAAACTCAATAAAAATGAAAAATATATTCAAGACAAAAGATAATTGCAAATAAGTTACATAACCATTATTTCCAGATTTCATGCAATGTTTTTTATATGTGAGTATGTCATCCTCCTGCAATTTTAACACAAACACAACAATAATAATTAAATATGATTCTAACTCTTAATTAATTCAAAACATAATAAGAATAAAAAAGTTAAATAATTCAATTGGTTATATATGCATACTTTACCCACCAACTTTTTGGATGAAAATGAAAAATAAGATTGTTGTAATATTTATATAAGAAAAATTCTGTAATTAATTATCTAATTAATTTCCAGAATTTATTTGAGAGAACCAAAAGACCATCTATTAAATAGAAGAAATAAAAATTAAATGAGTAGGTAGATTGATACCAAATTTATGAGAGCAAAATAAAGAGTTTGTATTAATTTATTTTTTATGTTTGCAACTAATATTTGTTATTTTGTTTGTAATTTATAAGTAGGTAACACATGGTATTTAGAGATTACTTTTAGTTAGATAATCAAGTAATTAATATAATTGAATTACTGTTAACCAATAGAAAAATTACACAATAATAATAATAATTAAATATGATTCTAACTCTTAATTAATTCAAAACATAATAAGAATAAAAAATTTAAATAATTCAATTGGTTATATATGCATATTTTACCTACCAACTTTTTGGATAAAAATAAAAAAGAGGATTGTTGTAATATTTATGTAATAAAATTTATATAATTAATTACCTAATTAATTTTAAGAATTTATTTGAGAGAAGAAGAATATTTTGTGAACTAAGGGGGAGATAAAAAAATTATGGTGAAATAAATACAAAGTATAATAATTGTGAGAAAAAACCAAAAGATCATTTATTAAATAAAAGAAATAAAAAATAAATGAATAGGTAGATTGATACAAATTTATGAGAGGAAAATAAAGAGTTTGTATTAATTTGTTTTTTGTGTTTGCAATTAATATTTTTTTTTATTTTATTTGTATTTTATAAGTATGTACCACATGGTATTTAGAGATTACTTTTAGTTATATAATCAAGTAGTTAATATAATTGAATTAATATTAACCAATAGAAAAATTACACGTGGATTAAAATTAAATGCTTTAAGTAGGCTTTTAACTATATTTTATAGATACATGAACAAAAAGAAAAAGAAAAAGAAAAAGGAGACACGAAATTCCAATAAAATACTCTAAATTATAGAGAGAACAAAAAAAAACTGACTTTTGTAAGGACGGGTAATGTTGGTTTGGACAACCTAGTATCAAATAAGACAATATGAATTGGTATTTGGATGAGATTTTATTGAAAGAAAATCAATGACTCTCAATTTTCTCGTTTGAGTTGCTCACGAATCTTCAATTGCCTCTTTAATTAATGATTCTTCAATTTTCTCTTTATTATTTGACCATTGCTTTGATCGGCTTAAAGATTATAGAATATGAATGGTTTTCTTCACCAACAAACATTGCAACTTGCCTATTTATTGCTTGAATTGAGATATTGTTTTTATTGTCGTTTTGGTGCATTTTAAATTAAGTACTTGGCCCTATGTTTATCTTGCAAAGAAACGGTCGTGAACTTTTATGTGAGCAATTTTAACAACTATTCCGAATAATTCAAAGGAAAGGCTACATATATTTAAAATATCACATTTTGTGTTCTAATAATATACTCCGTAGTATATATAAGATTAAATTTGGTACAAAAAGTAAGAGAGTAAAGTAAGGATCAAAACTTTATAGGTGAACTCTAATAATTATTAGTAGTAGTATAGGCAAAGCTAATTACACATTTCTCGGAATCACGCAAAAATAGAGATTTATGCATATACGATTCCAAACATAGCTTCTTCATATTTGATCATTCATCAAAAATTATAATCAAAACAATACTATATATTATACTTCATACGAAATATTAGCGTATCCTAATTCATGAGAAAATAAAATATAAACAAATCATTCAAAATATACAAAAAATATTGTGAGTTGCAGAATAGTAAATTTGATGGAAAACAAAAAAAATGATTTAAAGGCTTGAAAGCATTGGAATTGGAACAATGAATTGGAGAATAAGAATCGGTTCTAATTACTAACTATGCATAATATTTATTATGCATATATTTATTATGCATATTATAACACTATGATAAAATCAAATTGACATATGTGCATCGTACTTTAATAGTTGGGCTAAGCAATTTGATTTGTAATTTGTTTGACAACAAAAAAATAGAACATAAGTATTACAAGGAGACTAAAGTGTAGGAAAGAGTGAAGGACAATAATGTAACAACATGTCAACAACTTATTAAAGATTTTTGCTACCATTTGATATTTCAAATACACCATTGTAGAAAAAATAAAAACCGATAAAAATGAAAAAGTCATCCAAACAAAGAAAAAAATCTGTAACGAAGATCCATAGCCATTTTTATTGATATGTGAGTATGTCATCCTCCTATAGTATTAATACAAACAAAAAAAAACAAATAAACTTCTAATTAATTCAAAACATAATAAAAATAAAAAGGAAAAAAATTAATTTAGTTCTCTATGTATACTTTACCTACCAATTTTTTGGATAAAGTTGAAAATTCATTCTCCTGCAATATTAATATAAACACAAAAAAAAATAACTAATAAGATTCTAATTAATTCAAAACATAATAAAAATAAAAAGCGAAATAATCAATTTAGTTCTTTAGCTATACCTTACCTACCAATTTTTTGAATAAAGTTGGAAATTCATTCTCATGCAATATTAATACAAACACAAAAAATAATAACAAATTAAAACAAAACATAAGAAAAATAAAAAACGAAACAATTAATTTACTTTTCTATGTATAGTTTAGGTGCTATTTTTTTGAATAAAATTGAAAATTATGGCGAATATAATAGTTATATAATAGTAAATTACTCTGTATTTATGTACCATATTTTTTATTTAACCATTATTTCCTTTATTTAATTATGCATATATAATTTTATTACTAATTCTCTCTAAATTTTATGAATGAAAGGAAAATAAAAAATATGGTACATAAATACAGAGTATATATAGTAATGATGAAAGGAAAGTTAAAAGGTCATTTAATTAAATAAAGGAAATAATGGTTAAATACCTAAGGTAAATAAATAACAAAAATTATGAGATAAGATCAATGGTTTACAATATTTTTTTTCTTTCTTTTTTGTGTTTATACCTTCTATTTTTTAATTTTTTTAACTTATATTTTTTAATTTTCTTAAATTCGTAATCCATGTCACTTTTTTTTTTGCCATGTCACATTAAAAGTTGCCAAAATTAGGGTGAATTTAATAGTTATATATATGAAAAATTCTATTACTAATTTTCTCAAAATTTTATGAATGAAAGGAAAATAAAAAAATATGGTACATAAATACGGAGTATTATATAGTAATGATGAAAAGAAAGTTAAAAGGTCATTTCATTAAATAAATGAAATAATGGTTAAATAAATAACAAAAATTATGAGAGGAGATCAATGATTACAACATTTTTTTTCTTTTTTGTGTTTATACCTTATATTTTAAAAAAATTAACTTATATTTTTAAATTTTCTTAAATTAGTAATCCATGTCACTTTTTTTTGCCATGTCAAATTAAAAGTTGACATGTCACAATTAAAATTGCCATGTCACATTTTTTAGATTAGCCTTTTAATAAGATTTTATAGATTAACCAAATATTATCACCGAAACACGGATTAAACCGTCATGGTATTAGGAACCAAGGGTGAGAAATGTTTTATGGTTAAAAGTTTATCATAAAAATGACTTGAAATACTTGAAATGGTAAAAACCGATTACAAATATGAAATAAAAAACAAAGGGAAGAAGAGACCAAACACGGTTGGATTAAGGCCTGAAAGGGGCTTTAGGCGCGTGCCCTGCTGCTATACAAGCAGGCCCTGTCTCGGCCAAAAATTCGGTTTTGGCTCATTTATCCCATATTTGGATCATGTTATTAGGGATGTCAATGGATCGGGTTCGGGTCGGGTGAAGCCTCATCCGTCATCCATCCGTCTTTTTAAAATCTCATCCAACCCGTCCGTCATCCGTGAAACATATCATCCGTCATCCATCCATCCATCATCCATGGATGAAACGGGTGGATCGGGTGATAAACGGGTGTTGTGCATTTATAATTTCAAGTTTAAAAAATGATGTTTTTTTTTTTCTCTACAAAAATAAAGTTAGATAATTAATTTAGTTTAACTTTCTAGTGGGTAGGCTTACAAAATATTTATATTGAGAGTAGAAAAATATGAAAATTTAAATATTTTATATCTTAATAATGTGTTATATGTAAAAAAAAAAAAATAATAATAAAATCGGGTGATGGATGGATGGCGGGTGGATGGCGGGTGGAATTTCTTCATCCAACCCATCCGTCATCCACATCCGTTTCATCCGTCATCCATCCACCATCCATTTAAATCGGGTTTTCATCCATCTTTTAGGATCGGGTGGATCGGGTTTTGATGGATGCGGGTGAAATTGACATCCCTACATGTTATGCACGTTTTAGCATGTTATAGTCATGAAACAAATGAAAAACATGATAGAATTTACACCCTCATACTTACATGCTAGGCTTGAGACGAGAAATCGACGAAAGTGTATCAACTTGTTTGGTCGGAAAACTCGGTTTGAAAACCGTTTTAGCAATGTAAAAAATGTGTCTTGAGTTTAGTGATGGTGTAGTTGGTCGAGATGGGCAGTTAAGTGATTTAATGCACGATGACGGTACCAAACAATGTGTAAGGCTTGTGTTTTCGATCGGTAGGCCGGAAACACATGTCGGTTTGTGACTTGAGAAGTCCAGTCTAGAATTTTAAGGGAGAAATGAGGGGCGGACACTCGCGTGACTCTCAAATGGTGGCATTTGTGGGGTATTTATAGAAAAATGGGTGGTTGTGTGCGTTTTGAGCGACGTGACCGTATGGACTTCTCGAAGAGGCGCGAGCCAATTCGTGGGTCTTCGAGGTGTCTTGTCACTAGCACGCAAGTGTAATCATGATTTGTTATATCCTATATTTTTGATGAACTTGATTTGTACTTGACCATTAAGGATTCCGGGAATCCTTAACATGGAAGTCTTGGAAAGTTTGTTTTATGTGGTTGACTCGGTTTGACTCGTTGTTGGAGTCGGGATTTGAATTTTGAGTCAATTTTTGGTCCGATGTCGGTTTTGACTCTAATTAGTGTCATTTTGACCCCGTCGTCATGCATTAAACACTCCAGGTACTTTCAAAAAGTTTTGAAATGTTTTATTTTCGAAATCTTTTTAAGTTTTCCGACGTATAGTTGTACAAAACTGTCGATCAAACGCTGCGATTCCTAAGCATGTTGTAGTCCGATAATCATCGGGTGTTTGTTGGAGACTCGACAGATACTGGGTATCTACAGTGACACATCTTCTATAAATCCCATCATTGCATCTTCTATATAGGAAAGGATCTTCCCACACATATCTCTTAGACTCATATCTCAACTTCTTCCTAGCTTGGTTGTCAAGTTCCTCCGGGATAAAGTTAGAGCTCAAATAGTTAGCTATATCCGCATACCAAGGGTCGGAGTGTGTGATAGCTAAGATAGAGTCATCGGGCAACCACTCGTCAATGGAGATTCCATCATCAACATCCCCTCGGGATTCTCTAGTCAACCTTGATAGGTGATCCGCAACAAGGTTCTCGGAACCCGGTTTATCCTTGATTGTTACATCAAACTCTTGCAACAACAATACCCAACGGATCAATCTCGGTTTAGCATCCTTCTTGATCATAAGTTACTTGATGGCGGTGTGATCCGTGTAGACAATGACTTTGGAGCATAAGAGGTAGGGCCGGAACTTCTCAAAAGCATACACCACCGCCAACATTTCTTTCTCCGTGGTGGTGTGATTGCATTGAGCATTGTCTAAGGTCTTGTTTATATATGCTATCACATGGAGCTTCTTGACATGTCTTTGGCCCAAGACCGCCCCCAATATAAAGTCACTTGCATCACACATCAATTCGAAAAAGAGGTCCCAATTGGATGGTTTCACTATTGGAGCCGATATCAAGGCTTGCTTGAGCCTACAAAAACTTTCAACACAAGATTGATCCAATCTGAAGGGAGTGTCCTTAGCCAAAAGTGAGCTGAGGGGTTTAGGTATCTTTGCAAAATCTTTGATAAACCGTCGGTAAAACCCCGCATGGCCTAAGAAACTCCTCACACCCTTGACATTTGTGGGTGGGGGAAGTTTCTCAATCACCTCAACTTTTGGTTTGTCCACTTGGATCCCCTCCTTAGAAACAACATGCCCTAGAACTATTCCCTTTTGCACCATGAAATGGCACTTCTCCCAATTCAACTTCAAATTGTATTGGATGCATGTTTGGAGCACAAGGGAGAGATTCTTTAGGCAATCATCAAATGAGGTGCCATGGACACTAAAATCGTCTATGAACACCTCCATAGACTTCTCAATATACTCGGAAAAGATAGACATCATAGCCCGTTGAAATGTCCCGGGAGCATTGCAAAGGCCAAACGGCATTCTCCGATATGCGAAGACACCGTAAGGACAAGTAAAAGTAGTCTTTGCTTGATCAACCGGGTAGATGGGTATTTGGAAAAACCCGGAATAACCGTCAAGAAAGCAAAAATACTCATGGTTTGCAAGTCTCTCGAGCATTTGGTCACTAAATGGTAAGGGAAAATAATCTTTGATTGAGGCGGAATTAAGCTTCTTATAATCAATACACATTCTCCATCCCGTGACCGGTCGGGTGGAGATGAGTTCACCATCCTCATTCTCAACCACGGTCATATCGCCTTTTTGGGGACGATTTGAACCGGGCTAACCCAAACGCTCCTGGAGATGGAGTAGATAATTTCGGCCTCAAGCAACTTATCAACTTCCTTCCTTACCACCTCCTTCAATTTCTCATTTAACCTTCTCATAGGTTGGGCGGAAGGAGTGAATCCATCGGGGATCGATTCTTGTGAGATCATCAAGGCTATACCCAATGGCTTTCTTGTTTTCTTTAAGAACTTTAAAGAGTTTTTATTTTTGAGAAGCCATTAGGTACGCATTGATTATCACGGGGAAGGAGTGTGCCTCATCGAGATAGGCATACTCAAGGGAAGGGGGCAAAGGTTTGAGGTCTACCTTGGGAGGGCTCGTGCCCTCAACTTCATCCAAGATAGGTGGTAGAACTTCATAATCTTCCTCTAAATGCTCTCCCGAACACTTGTCCTTAGCTTCTTCAATAGCTTCTTCCAACATGTCTATGGAGTAAACACTTTCAAACATAGGTTGTGTGACATGGCTCCGGTCAAAGAGAATTCAACTACATTCCCTCCCACCTTGAAGGTGATTTTCCCCTCCTTGACACTAATATTAACATCTCCGGTTGCTAGGAAAGGTCTTCCTAGTATGATAGGCATTTGTTGATCCTTCGGGGTGTCAAGCACTACGAAATCTGCCGGGATGTAGAAGTTGCCAACCTTAACCGGCACGTCCTCAATCACACCCATCGGCCTTTGGACCGATCTATCGGCAAGTTGTAATGTCATAGAGGTGGGAATCATATCATGTAACCCGACTTTCCTCACAATGGGAAGAGGTAGTATGCTAACACTAGCACCAAGATCACAAAGTGCCCTCTTAGTGCTTACCTTACCCACCGTGCAAGGAATGGAAAAACTACCCGGATCTTGTAGTTTCTCCAGCTTGGGATTGAGTAAGATTGCACTACATTCCCCTCTAAGAGAGACTAGACCATCTTCTTCAATGATTCTCTTCTTGGTCAACACATCCTTCAAGAATTTTGTGTAGAGCTGCATTTGTGTCACTACCTCGGTGAAAGGTAATGAAACCTCAAGCTTCTTCAACATGTCCAAGAATTTGGAGAACTTCCTCTCCTCATTCATGACTCTACTTCTATTAGGAAATGGGATTGGAGGGTTAACGGCCTTTTCGGGGGTTAAGGCTTGCTTGGTGTTAGCTACTTCATGTGCTTCTTTTCCTTTCCCTTGATCTCTTTCAACCACTCTTTCTTGATCTCTTTCAACCACTATCTCCTCCAAAACAAAGTTATCATCATACTCAACATAGTCACTCACCTTCCCCTTCTTAGTGTTGTCCATTCTACTTGATGGTGAGGGAGGTGGACTCTCCTTCCCTTCTCTCATGACATCTCTCTTCCTTTTTGATTCATAATCCTTGTAAGGGTCCTCCAAGTCTTTCCCACTCCTCAAGTTTACCACATGAGCTTGTTGGTGTGGTGATGGTCCATCCCTAGGATGAGAGCCTTGAGGAGGCAATGAGTAAGGAACCATTTGTAAAGAAGAGGGGTTTTGTTGGTCATATATGAATCAAATGTCCTTTGATGTGCTTGGACATTTGAAAGCTCGGCCTTCAAACTTTTGAATTGATTGTCAACTTTGGCATCCATGTCCCTTAACAATTTCTCAAGAGAGGAGGTGGGGTTGGGTGGTTCTATGTATTGTTGTTGAGTTGGTGGAGGTTGGTTGAAGTTTTGTTGTTGTGGATACCCTTATTGTTGGTTGTATGGTTGATGAGATGGTTGATTTGATTGATAACCTTGTTGTTGATATGGAGAATTTTTGATGTGAATTTTGGCGGAAGCGGAAGACATTTTTGTAGGGTTGTTTTTGAGTTTTGAAATAAAGGGGATATTTGTTTCAAGATCAATGAAGACCTCGAAAACAATGGGATATTTGTCGTAGCTAGACCTATAGCTACGCCAATGGGTGAATTGTTTGATACGCGTCAAACAATCCGACTTAAACTTAGGATCACGTCCCTCGTTCAAGCAAGGTGCGAAATCGCGTTTCGACCTCTTAAGCCAAACTACTCGTGTAACAACACAAGAAGACAAGACAAGTTTTAGAGAATACTCTCAAGTTTTTACTTCAAAATTGGATGATAAACAAATGAGGACTACAAGCCTTATATAGGCCGAAATACTTGATGCCCAAGGCTAGTCTTTAATGCCTTGTTGTGAATTCTAGGCTATGTGGAAGAACTAGGCAAGACTAAACCAAAATCTAGGTAAGACCTTTGTAAAAACTAGGCTATGACAAAAACTAGGTGAGCTTATTCAATGCATTTGGTCTAGCCCATTTTCGAGGTTCATCCTTGCTCCACACGGTTTTACACACGGTTCTACCCGTCCCATTGGCGGGTGATCATGCACTTTTCTCGACTCTTACTCGAACCGATCCATGCTTGGTTACTCGGGTTGTCTTGGTCGCTTGTTTCGAGAATTATTTCATCAAGGTGATTCGTATTCACATCAATTCCTCCTTCTTTAAAAAGAATTGTCCTCAATTCTTGGAAGTTCTTGATGCCACCGGGGTCAAAAACAAATCTTGAAGTTAGATTTAACTTGATTATGAACATGAAGCTATTTGCGCACACCGTTGATCTCTTCTTCAACTCATCATCTTCAATATAGTCTTCATGTTTATCCATCTCCAATGAATTGAATTTGTAATGAGTATTGTAAATTAAAACCATTTTGTGCCATCTTTGCTTGTGATTTCCTCCCCTCCATCCTCCGTGCACAATTCTACCAAAATCCAAAGAATCGTTGCTCGAAACAACAAGATCATCATGAGCTTCCATAAAAATTGACTTCAATAAGAAGTTAGAGTTCCCACCATATAGCTTCTCATCAATGTATTTATCAATTGGTGATTGATACGGTTCTTTAGCTTGAGAATCTGATTTAATGTGATTGCCCAGAAACTCCTCATCTAAGATTGGCATAAGATTAAGTTTATTTTGATTTGCATCGTCATAACTTGTATGATCACTTTCTTCCACGTGAGCTTCATCATAAACTTCTTCCAATTCTTCATCAAAAACAATTGGTAGATTTGGATCAAATAAAGAAGTACCTCTTGTATGAGGTTCATACAAGTTGTAAAATATGTCATCCTCGATCACATCTTTAATTTGATCATCATCACTCAATGGCTCCATAATCTCGCCTTTTTCTCTTTCGTCGAGTTTGAACACATCACCCAATCGTTCCTCCTCATCAAACAACTCATCATAAATTGTTGGCAATTTAGCTTTTCCTTGTGCTTCAACCATCTTTAATTCTTCACTCTTTTCCAATTCTCTCATCCGAGTGAGATTATCAAACTCGTCGATGTATTCAGAGACACGAAGCCTCCCTTGGTTAAGATTGGCAATCTTACGATAAGTCGTAAGCGTATAAGTTGCTGGAACATATTTCTTACGCAACTTGCGTTTAAGAGAATCCCAAGATGATAATTTCTTTTTTCCAGCGCGAGCACGCCTTGCTTTCAAACTCTCGTACCATAGTGAAGCCCCTCCACTAAGTCTTCGAATAGCGTACTTGCAGCACTTCGCGTCATCCAAAACTTTGAAATCAAACATTCGTTCGATTTTCCTCTCCCATTCGAGGTAATCCTCGGGATCCGTGCCTCCTGTGAACTCGGGTAGTTCACTTACTTTGAACTCGTCAATGACTCGTTCTCGTCTAGGCATCCACTTGGGATCGTTTTCTTGTAAATTCTTTAAAGCTCTTTGAAGATTCTTGAGAAAGTTGGGATCGTCGAAATTCATTTTTGATGTTGGTTGCTTGAAATTTCGAAACTCCTTTTTTTTTCGGTGAACAGTACCGTGAATAGTGACTTTTTTTTTTGTGTGTGAAGAAATCAAGACCCCTGGATCGTCTCGATTAATGGAAATCAAGAGCCGAAGCTCTGATACCACAATTGATGTGAATTTTGGCGGAAGCGGAAGACATTTTTGTAGGGTTGTTTTTGTGTTTTGAAATAAAGGGGATATTTGTTTCAAGATCAATGAAGACCTCGAAAACAATGGGATATTTGTCGTAGCTAGACCTATAGCTACGCCAATGGGTGAATTGTTTGATACGCGTCAAATAATCCGACTTAAACTTAGGATCACGTCCCTCGTTCAAGCAAGGTGCGAAATCGCGTTTCGACCTCTTAAGCCAAACTACTCGTGTAACAACACAAGAAGACAAGACAAGTTTTAGAGAATACTCTCAAGTTTTTACTTCAAAATTGGATGATAAACAAATGAGGACTACAAGCCTTATATAGGCCGAAATACTTGATGCCCAAGGCTAGTCTTTAATGCCTTGTTGTGAATTCTAGGCTATGTGGAAGAACTAGGCAAGACTAAACCAAAAACTAGGTAAGACCTTTGTAAAAACTAGGCTATGACAAAAACTAGGTGAGCTTATTCAATGCATTTGGTCTAGCCCATTTTCGAGGTTCATCCTTGCTCCACACGGTTTTACACACGGTTCTACCCGTCCCATTGGCGGGTGATCATGCACTTTTCTCGACTCTTACTCGAACCGATCCATGCTTGGTGACTCGGGTTGTCTTGGTCGCTTGTTTCGAGAATTATTTCATCAAGGTGATTCGTATTCACATCAATTTTGGTTTTGGTTGCGGTAGTTGTCTCTTTGATGAGGTGGGATGTAGTTTGGATTGTCATGTTGCCTTTGACCTCGGTAGTTAGAGCCTTGGCCTTAGTAGTTAGAGCCTTGGCCTTGGTGTTGATTGTATCGCCTAGAATTGTCGGGCTTTGGTGGAGGCATGTATTGAGGTTGTTGATACTTGGGGTCCAATGGTTGCCCCGCATATGAAAGTTTTGGATCTTGGTTAGGGAAGGCACGGTAGAAGGTCTCATGACGTTGGTATGAGACCCTCGGTGCACCTTGCCCTTGAAGAGAAAAGCACTCTTGTTGATCATCTTGTGGAATAGATGAGCAATACTCAATGGTGTGCCCCACACCGCCACAATAATCGCAAAGCATTTGAGGAGGATAATGCATACGTGGAGATCTAGGTTCTTGGACATAATAGACCTTGGAATTTCTAGGTCCACCCTCATTGGCATGCTTCGAATCCCCATGCTTCTTTGCCAATTTGAACTCTTCAAATTCCTTTGTCAAAGTATCCAATTTTGCCTTGTACTCCATCTCTATCTTGGAAGGTCCTTCACTCTTATAGTCCACGTCTCTAGCATAATTATTCTCCATCTCGGAAATGTTTTGAATCATTTCCGTGATTTGAGCGTTATTCATACCATCAAAATTTCCACCGGACGCCGCCACGATCATGTCCCAGAACCTTTGCTCAAGAGTTTGGAAAAAGGTATGGGTGGTCATCCATTTTGAGATACCATGATGTGGACAAGATGAGAGGAGGTCTCTAAAATATTCCCAAGCTTCACTTACAGTTTCCATGGGTCTTTGTTTGAATGTTTGAATCTCATGGGGAATTCTTGCCGTCTTAGAAGGTGTATAGAACTTGTTGATGAAGTCCTTGGATAAAGCTTCCCAAGTGGTGAACGTGCCCGGCTCATGGGAATTCAACCACTTCTTAGCGTTGTCTTTCAAAGTGACGGGAAACAGCATTAAGAGAATTTGCTCCTCCGTCACACCATTGTGCTTAATGGAACTCGCTTTCTCTTTGAAGGAGGTGAGATGGTGGTGTGCATCTTCATTGTTCATTCCATGGAAGGTGTCTTGTTGCATGTAGTTGATTACATGATGCCGGAATTCAAATGTATTGGGAGCGAGAGCTCCATAGTTGATAGCCGAACATGCACGGTTGGGATCCGGCCTATTATAATACCCCATAGGTTGGTCCGCCATGTCTTCGTCTATGAGATTGTTTCGTGGAGATTCGGTATCGTTTGTATGGTTAAAATGTTGTGAATGTGTTGGTGAATTTTGTGGTGAATCAATGGGAGAGTTTTGTGGTGGAGAGTTATGTGGAATGTGAAGGGTGCTAGGGTGGAGGAAGAGGGTGGTTGGTTTAAATTATCAATGGTGAAATTTTGGTTTTTTGGTGGGTTAAAAACGGGTGGAGATCCTCGAATTGCCGAAATAGCTAATCTCCTTCTTGCCCAGAATGTCTTCTCGATCTCGTGATCAAGTGGAAAAAGAGGTCCGATGTAGCACATATTCATGCACTTAACAAAAGATCAAATAGTCCTAATGCAAGAGTTGCACTAGGACAAGGGGAGAAAACAAACAAGCAACAAATAAAAGAACTAAGCCTAGATGAAAACAAATAATCCTATCCAATATTGCCGTCCCCGGCAACGGCGCCAAAAACTTGATAGAGAATTTATTTTTACTCCTTTCGCAAGTGAACAATTGCTCGTTGTAATACGCAAAAGGGTTGAACCCAAAGGACGGAAATTGTGGCACTAGGATTGCTCGTTTATAAACTAGTTTAGTTCAATCTAAAGAGAGGTGGTTTGAGTTCTAAACTAATGACTAGAATGTAAACTAAAGCAAGTAGGAACTAACCAACGATTAAGATTGTGTAAGACGATGATTAAAGAGACTAGGACCGTCGGGTTCACCTAAGTAGTATAGAGAGGGGAAATAGGCATGGACTAATGGTTATATAGGTTGTTACAATATGTAGATTCTAACCTCTCGATGTAAATTCTACACTTGATCCAAGATTGACCAACTTACTCATTCAATTAATATAACTCAAACTTGTTTAAGAAAGCCTATGATTCAGTCAATTGGCAGTTCTTGGATCAGATGTTAGAGGCTTTGTGTTTCCCATCTTCTTTCAGATTGCTGCTAATGGAATGTGTGACAACTGCATCCTATTCCTTGGTTTTAAATGGGGAACCTTTTGGAATATTTCAAGGGAAAAAAGGTCTGAGACAAGGTGACCCTGTTTCACCTCTCTTGTTTACTGTTGCTATGGAGTACCTTACTAGGATTTTACATTTCACAAATGAATCCCTGGACTTTAAGTTTCACTCTTTGTGTGGAAGATTGAGGCTCCAGTATATGATGTTTTTTGATGACCTCTTATTATTCTCAAGAGGGGATAAGCAGACTGTAATGGTATTGCTTCGCTCTTTTGCTACCTTTTTAGCAGCATCTGGCCTTCAAATGAATGCTCAACAGTCCAACATCTACTTTAATGGAGTTCACATAATAGCTAAAGACCAGATCATTCAACTGTCAGGATGCAGTGAGGGACAGCTTCCCTTCAAATACCTTGGTGTCCCAATTACTGCTGGTAAGTTGGGGAAAAAGGATTGTCATATTCCGGTTGAAAAGATCATTGAGAGAATCAGAACTATTGGAGCTAGGAAAATTTCCTATGCTGGCAGACTGATTATGGTACAATCTGTTCTCGCCTCTATGTTTTCTTACTGGGCCAATATTTTTATCATCCCCAAAGGGGTACTGAAGAAAATTGATAGTATTTGTCGTAATTATTTGTGGGATGGTACTAGCACCTTCCTTCGAGCCCCTCTTGTTAGTTGGGAGCATGTGTGTACCCCAAAGAATGAGGGTGGTCTGGGTCTTAAGCAGAGTTTTATTTGGAATATGGCCACTGTTGGTAAGCTAGTCTGGTGGATTTACAGCAAGCCTGATAGTCTCTGGGTAAAATGGGTGCATCAAAATTATATGAAACATGACAGTTTGTAGATACCTCGTTTCTGCACCTCCCGCCAAACACCCAGTGATGATTGGGCCGCATGTTTAGCATATGTCGCGATTTTATGACGTTTTGTAAATCGGTTAATAAAAGGTAACTCATACACTTGTGTCTACCCCTTGGTTGTCATCTAGGTGTCATTACGGTCGTTTTGGCTGTAATTAGAGTACATTTGGAGTCCGGGTCAAAAACCGTCTTCATTTCTTAAAACCGTCAAATCCCGAGTAAAAAAGCAACGTGCTTGTATACCTAAGGTTAGGATGTCATAAAATGTCACGAGTATATCTCATTTTGAGTCACATGTCACTTCTTTGGGCTAAACTTAAAGTTTACATTACAAAATGTGCATTTCATTTAGCTAAACTGACAACCCGACATTTAGGCCCATTTTACGAGGTGATAATGACTTTTCTGGGTCAGGCCTATTTCACAGAAAGTTCTATATATTTATTTTAGCTTTACAACGCCGCCAAAATCACCTTATTACGAGTCTTGTAGAGAAAGTTATGCCTAAAATACGACAGGCTGTCAAAACGCGTTTTCTCGCGCAAAGGAACCTACCCGAGAAAGGACGCAGTAAGTGCTGCACCTCTTCTAAGGGACGCAACACCTGCTTCGCCTTTTCTCAGGGCTTTCTTTTTGTCCAAGTTTCCGTGTTTCAACTAAGTCGGTTGTTTCCGGATCTTTCTTTCCTATTCCTTTCCAAATTCTACCCTTACCATAATTCCTCCATATGTTTAGTATAAATAGATGCTTTTGCCTCACATATTTTTCACGCGAGTGTCCGCCCTTCTCTTCTCCCTTTGCATTCTAAGTCCTTGCTCTAAGCTTTTGGCGCCTACGTGCTTGATCAATCGACCACGTAACCTCAGATCATTTTAAGTATCAGTCACGTTTGCATGACCGACCACTTTGACCACTACACCATAATTAATCAATAATTCAATCAATCTTTTAATTCCTTTTTCAAGGGCACTTTCATATTTGCATAGATCGAGTCGAGTTACCACTAAAAACCGATTTAGTTAAATCTCACGACACTAACATGTAAGTCTGAGGGTGTAAATCCCATCTTTTTATTGTATTTAATATTGTACTCATTATTGTAAGATTTACGTCAAAAGTATGATTAAAACCGACTTCTAAAAACCCTTTTATCAAATCGTTTTTACGGATTAGCAGTAACCAGACGTCGAGAAGAAACGCAGCTACAGCTGCGCCTCTTCGAAGAGTCGCAGCATCTGTTACGCCTCTTCCAGAGGCTGCCGCTGTTCCTGCTCTTCTTCTTCTTCCTCGGTTCTCTGTTGATTTCGTTCTTTTATTTTCTTTTCTTATTTTCTTCTCTTATCTTCATACATAAATAATTTTTAATACATTTCTAATATTTATCACGTTTTATTTCCGACTTAAATCCCTTGTAATCAATATTTGCGGGTTTTCGTCATTAATTCAAACCCGAATTTTAGAGACTCGATTCGTTCATATCAAGTTTCTGAGATTCGTCTTTGTACATATTTTTACCGTTTATTTCCAGTTTGTCGAGTTCTTTCAAGTTTGTTTCCGTCTTCATAATTTAACCTAGTTTGACATAAATCGTTTTAATTAGTTTTTATCGCTTTTATGACTATTCATATGTAAATTAATAGGTTAAATCACTTTCACTTTAGTCAAATATCGATAATCAATCACTAAACCTACCAACGAACATTAACAACCCGCAGGTCTGACTTCACAGCCAGAACTCACCTCAGGAACAGACGCAGTGAAAGTCGCGCCTCTTCCAAGGGACGCAGCAATGATGCGCCTGTTCCAGGGTGAATTCTGTCCCTGAACTCCGTTCTTGCTTTGACCTTAATCCCTTAATTACGTAGTTAATCGACTATTAGCCGTAATATCACCTTTAATCTGTTCATTTTCTAACTTTATTTATTTTCCTTTCTTTTCTTCAAATCGTCCGTCTTAAGTATATTTTTGACGTAAATCATTAAATCATTGTAATTTATTGTAATTTTAATTAGCCGTAATATCACCTTTAATCTGTTCATTTTCTAACTTTATTTATTTTCCTTTCTTTTCTTCAAATCGTCCGTCTTAAGTATATTTTTGACGTAAATCATTAAATCATTGTAATTTATTGTAATTTTAATTATCGCAATTTATTTATTTATTGTATTTTATTACGGATGATTTATTCACTTGCTCTTCACATGTAATTAATTCTAAACCCTAATTCGACATTAATAAAGGCTAATTACTTGTCAACCGACATAGTTGATATTCACATGCTAGGATTAATCTGTGGATGCTGCATTGCATGCATATAATCGACAACATATCAAATACGAACGATTTTCCTAATCATTAGTAGAGGCCGCTATTGAGGCGGGCGGGATTAGCTGTTCGATTAAAGAGCTTCCTAATACGTACCCTCACCCCTTACTCCAGATCTTTGTGAACATCCGTGTTCATTGGCATCCACGAGAGTCATTCTAGACATAAAATGCTAAGGGTAACAAGTTCTTAGTGTTCATATCATTACTTTGTGTCTTGACATGACACGAGGTATTCGAACGGTTCCAATTTCCCATTAAAATTGGTGGCGACTCCACAAATGCAAACGCTTGTCCAAAGCACCCCCGTGGCCCATGTCCACACAGTTGGCCTAATCATATTCTTAAGACTCATATGAATGGGGATTGGAAGGCCATTTGTAAGGTGAGAGACTCATTTCAGAATGGATATGTTAATGGAACTTGGCTTGCTGATAAAAAAGGGTATAGGGTTAAGTCTGGGTATGAGTGGCTTAGACACAAGGAACAGAAGGTGGGTTGGGCAAAGTTGGTCTGGTCAGGGTGGGCTTTGTCCAAACACAGATTTTTGAGCTGGCTTATCTTTAGGCAGGGTCTTAATGTCAAGGATAAGCTCTTTAGGCAGGGAGTATCTACTGATGACAGGTGATGTATTTGTTGTGGATCATCTGAGACTGTTGATCACCTGTTCCAGCAGTGTGCATATACTAAGAGGGTGATGACTGCTATCTGTTCATGGTTACTTATCCAGTGTCCAGCTGGTAATGGTCTGATCTATGTAGGGAGAAGGAATTGGTCTATCCTCAAGAAGAGTTGTTGTTTGGCAGCTATTATGGCAGTGTACTATCTGGTGTGGCACCAAAGGAATGCAGCTAGATTGAAGGGATTGATTCAAAGGCCTGAGATTCTAAGTATGCAAGTTCAGACTACTCTTAGGCGCAGGATTAGACTTTTGGATGTTGATAGTCTCACTTTGCGAGATAAGGAATGGATCAACTTAATTTCTTAATTTTCGTTGTTGATCTAGGTTATATAATTTATCATCTTTGTAACACTTTTGAGCTTAATGAGAAGTACTTACATTTCACCAAAAAAAAAAACTCAAAACTTGTTATCAAACCCTAATTACTACTCAAGTTACTCACTCAAATAGTAGATAGATTGTTAGAAGAATTAACTCAACTTACTCATTTGAACAATTCTACAAACACCTTATGTGCATAACAAGTAGCAAATGTAAACAACCCAAGAATTACCATTAATCCATGCCAAAGGCCTCTCCTTTATCACTACAAGGGATTCCCCTACATCCTAATAAGGCACTACTCACATAGTCACAATAACAAAGGTAAAAGATGGAGATTTTAACATGGAACAAGCAAGGAGAAACATGATTGAAATATTACTAACTGAACAATTCAATTTGTAAACAATTGAAAGATGAACAACAATAGAGAAGAGATTATACCAATATTGAAGACAAAGTTGCAATCTTTGATTAAATAGAAGCATAATCTTCACCAATCTTCAATTAACAACCAATACCAAATGTAAACAATTGAATATAACTAATTCTAAGCTAATATATGAAGTAATTAATATTTTATTAAGGAAAGCTTAAGGTTTTGATTAAGGGCTTACATAAGGATTAGGGAAATAATTTCAGATCTAGGGTATATGTTACAAATGATTAAGGGAGGGGGTATTTATAGGTTGCACTACAATTAGGGTGAAATTACAAGTGGGCTTAAATTGCAGAAGAGGGACTCCCAGCCGGTGGGCCGGCTGCCGGTGTCATGCTCGGCTCGGAGTTCGCTAAAAGGAATAATTGGAATTTGAAGTCATCAGGTGCCTCAGGCTGATGGACCGGCTGCCGGTGGTCCACCGACTGGGGGTGCATTTGACTTTTTCTTCCGTTTTGTTGACTTTGTATTTCACCTTGTACTCCCAGTCGGTGGGCCGGCTGCCGGTGCCTGGCCCGGCTGAGAGTTTGCGGTAACTTCTTGCCAAAATTGATATGCTAAGTGAATTGGGGGAGTCCCAGCCGGCTGACTGGCTGCCGGCCTACCGGCTGCGAGCTCATCTCAGCAAATCTTCTTCCTTTCTTCATAGTTAGTCTATCAAACCGTCTCTCTTGCTCCGATTCCTCCACCCCCGCCTCAAAACCTGCAAGAGAGGCATAATATCATAGACTAGGGAGTTGGGGTACAAAATGCAAGGAAAGACGTATAAAACCAACTCGAATTTAGTCGGAAAGTATGAAAATAAGGGAGGAAGTTGGTGCAAATGAATCCTATATCAGCAGAGTTTTAAGACTTTGGTGAGTCTGACTAATAATCTCACCCTAAGACTTTGGGTGAGTCTTGACCTCACATTCAAAGGAAATTATTTAATGAGTGGATCACATGTGTCGATTTTTTTTTTCCTAATGAAATGAAAAAGTAGAGTTTGAGGTGAGTCTGAACAATAAAGAAATAATAAAAGTTAGTGGAGAGTTTATGTGAAACAGGTTTAAAACTTTTGTGAGTTTTACCAATAATTATACCCATGTTTGTGACATATGTTTGTGATACCAAAGGCTTGTTCTTTCAGGCTTTTTAGGGCTCAACCGAACTAAATAGAGCTAATTTGAACTAAACTGAATTGAATGGAGCTGAGCTGAACTAAACTAAATGGAGTTGAGCTGAACTTAACATAACTAAATAAAGTTGAGTTGAACTGAACTGAATTGAATGAAACGGAACTAAGCTGAATGAAACTTAACTGAAGTGAAATAATAATAATAATAATAATAATAATAATAATAATAATAATAATAATAATAATAATAATAATAATAATAATAATAATAATAATAATAATAATAATAATAATAATAATAATAATAATAATAATAATAATAATAATAATAATAATAATAATAATAATAATAATAATAATAATAATAATAATAATAATAATAATAATAATAATAATAATAATAATAATAATAATAATAATAATAATAATAATAATAATAATAATAATAATAATAATAATAATAATAATAATAATAATAATAATAATAATAATAATAATAATAATAATAATAATGTGCTAAGTATGGGGATTTGTGCGCGGTAGCGGGTTATGGTTTCCTACCTTTCTCTTTCTCTTCACTTGGGGAGTTGAGTTGGATCTTGTTGCCTTGCTCAAGCGGATCCGAAATTCTCGGTATCTCGGGATCTTTGGGCTCGGGTAGCCGCTTACATTTTTACTCGTATTAGCTTTACTATTGCTAAGGGTGTGGGAGCCCAGATTGTCTCTCGGCTCCCCACCAATTTCATGTAAACCTTTTATTTTTATTATAATGAAAGCTGCGCGCATTTTATAATAAAAAAAAAATAATAATAATAATAATAATAATAATAATAATAATAATTCTGGGAACCTCTCTCTAAAATCCCTCTCTAAAATCCTCTCAAAATTGCGACTGAAACCTAGCTTCGCAACCATTGCCCACTTTAACCGGTCCTCTCTCTAAAATCCCTCTCTAAAATCCTCTCAAAATTGCGACTGAAACCTAGCTTCGCAACCATGGCCCGGGGCCGGCCGCCGAGGGCAGGGGAACCTTCTGTTCCTACTGCTTCTGTGGATCATAATTCTGTGGTTGTTGAAGATGTGACAGATGAGCCTGATGAGACTGTTATGCCGTCGTCGGGCAAGGCTCCTCAAAAGGGGGCTGCATCTACTTCTGGGACGACGACGACCCCTCCTGTGGGTAATGCTCCTAAAACTTATTCTCAGGTATTGAAGAATTCCTCTAAAGGTATGAATCTTTCATTCTTCCCTGTGGTTGACTCCTCGGTTAGTATTGAGGAAGAGGATATTGTTAAAGAGGTTGAATACTGGCAAACTACTCTTGTGGGGTAGTCTGCTCGGGTAGGCAATCTCTATTTGGTTCAAATTGAGAGTTTGGTTTCTAAGTATTGGACGCATATCACAACCCCAGAGATTCTGTACTTTGCAAAGGGTCGGTACTATTTCGAGTTTGCAAGTACGGAAGACATGGAAAAAATTGTTCGAGATACTTGGAACGTGAATGGATTCCTCTTGTCTTTAAGCCTTGGAGCCCTACGGTGGTGGACGAGTTAAATGTTACTCATGTTCCTGTGTGGGTGCTATTTCCTAATCTTGACCCTTGTTTTTGGTCAAAATCTGGCTTGAGTAAGGTTGCTAGTCTTTGTTGGCAATCCTATTTGTCTTGATGAACACACCACAAACAAAAGCAAGTTGGCCTTTGCTAGAGTTTTAATAGATGTTGATCTTTCTAAGGAGCTTCCAAAGGCGTTCGATTCAATCCCCTTATCGTGGCACACTCTTGCGAGAAGATTGATTATGAATGGGTGCCTCACTTTTGTATCGCTTGTAAGAAGGTTGGGCACACCAAAGATAGATGCAATCTATTTGGTAAGCCTAAGACTGCTAAGACTGTCTATAGGCCAAAGAAAACTGTGGATGCTCAGTAGGTGGTTGCCCCTTCAATCGCTTTCGTGAGTAACCCTAAAACTCCTGAGAGGAAGAAATCCCCTGTGAAGACAACTGTTGCTACTAAACTTACTAATGATTCTCCGCACTTCAGGATGGAAATCTTATTGAGCCTCGATCACACTGCAGAGCCTTCTTCCGAGGTTCTTTGATCTTTGGATACCGAGGATGAGCACTCTGTCAGTGAGACTGAGGATGCTGTGGTTTTTGAGTTGGATCCTGGAGACATTCCTGCCTCCCATGATCCTCACAATATGGAACATTAGGGGTCTCAATGACCCCTTAAAACAGCAAGAGGCTCACCAACTCTTGCTGGATAAAAAGGTGGACTGTGGTGCTCTGATTGAGACTCATGTCAAGCACACAGCTCTCATGGATATTAGTAGTAGATTTCTTCCTTATCAACTTGTTCATAATAATGATAAGCATTACAATTGTCGTATTTGGATTTTTTGGAACCCTGTGGTTGTTGCTCTTACTGTTCTTCACAAGTCAGCTCAGCACATATACTGTTCTCTTCTTCATATTGCTTCCCAACAGCAAATGGAGGTTACTTTTATATATGCTTTTAATGCTAGGCTTGATAGAAGGGGGCTCTGGTCTCATCTTCAGTCCATTTCTTCTCAGGTTTCAGTGCCTTGGTTATGTTTTGGAGATTTTAATGTTGTTTTGAATATTGATGAAAGGCTGGGCTCTTCTCATGTCCAGGTTGCTGACATTGATGAGTTTAGTCAGTGTATTGATAACTGTAGTCTGGTGGATCACCCTGCTACTGGTTGCCATTTTACATGGAACAATAAACAGGGTGATGGTCTCAGATGGGCTAAGTTGGACAGGATTCTGGTGTCTCCTCAGTGGTTTGCTAGCTTTCGTTCTACTACCACTTTTCTGAATGCTGGAGTCTCTGACCACTCCCCTTGTCTGGTTCAAATTGATGGTATGGCTTCTCCCTGCAGACCAAAATTCAAGTATCTGAACTGTTGGGCTCTTTCCCCTCAATTCCAGAGCACTGTTTGCAGGAGTTGGAGTTCTCATTATTATGGTGGGCATATTATATCTCTTTTTCAGAAACTTAAGCAGCTTAGGAGTGGTCTTAGAAAGCTTCATACTTCCTCTTTCACTAATCTCTATGACAGAGTGGCTAGTTGCAAGTTAGCTCTTAAGCACTGCCAGGATAATCTTAGTAGTTCTCCCATGGATTCTGCTCTCCTTAGGGAGGAGAGAACTCTGGTGCAGGAGTATCTTCAGATTAAACGAGCTGAGATGCAAATCCTGTTCCAGAGGGCTAAAGTTCAGCATATTCAGTCTGGTGATCTTAGTACTCAATATTTTTATTCAAAGATTTCTGCCAGGAAAGTTAGGAACAACATTGGGAGCATTCTTGATGCAGCTGGTAAGATTTGTACTGGCTCTCATGAGGTGGCTCAGGGGTTCCTTGATTACTACTCTTCTCTCCTGGGCTCTTCTACTCCCGTATTGCCTTTGCCTTCCCATCTTTTTCTACAAGATACAGTGTCTCCAGAGCAATGTGGCTCCCTTACACAACCTGTGAGAGTGCCGGAGATCTTGGATGCATTGAAATCTATAGACAGAAATAAGAGCCCAGGTATGGATGGTTACTCTTCTGGATTCTTTTTGGATGCCTGGACTGTTGTTGGTCAGGATTTTAAGAATGCTGTCCTGGAATTCTTTCAAACTTGTTCTATGCCTAAGGTAGCTAATTCCACTTTGCTTGTCCTTGTCCCTAAGATGGATACCCCTCTTACTGTCAAAGACTACAGACCTATTGCCTGTTGCCTGTTGTACTACATTTTATATGGTCATTAGTAAAATTCTTGCTAATAGACTGAAACAGGTCCTGGACTCCATTGTTGGTCCAGAGCAAGCTGCTTTTGTGGCTGATAGAGATATTTTTGATAATACTATGTTAGCTCATGAGCTTGTCTCTAAATATGGCCGTGCTTATCTCACTCCTAGATGTTTACTCAAGGTAGACATCAGGAAAGCTTTTGATTCTGTTAATTGGACTTTCCTTAAGGACTGTTTGCTCTACCTCCATTTTCCTTCAGCTTTTGTGGACTGGGTTATGGCTTGTATCACCTCTCCCTATTACTCTTTGCTGATAAATGGTGAAGTGCAAGGCTTCTTCCCTGGTAAATGTGGGCTCAGACAGGGTGATCCCTTGTCCCCATACCTTTTTGTGCTTTGTATGGAGGTGTTGTCAAGGCTTCTCAGGACACTTCCCAGGGTGAAGAACTTCTCTTATCACCCAAAGTGTGTTCAGTTGAACCTTACCCACCTTATATTTGCTGATGATTTACTTGTCTTCACTAGGAGGGACCTCCCTTCTGTCAAAGCTGTTTCTGACTGTCTGGATCAGTTTAGTTTGCTTTCAGGTCTGGTTGCTAATCCTTCTAAAACTGACCTCTATTTTGGAGGGGTTGCAGCTGATGTAAAGGGTCTCATTTTGGCTGCCATTGGATTTAGTGAGGGTAAATTCCCTTTCAGGTATTTGGGTTTGCCCTTGTTCAATGCATGAATTACTCAGGATATGTATCAGCCTCTGCTTGATAAACTCAAAGCAAGCATTCAGCATTGGGCTAACAAACATTTGAGTTATGCTGGGAAGACTTTGCTGGTGAATTCTATTATTTTTGGGTTAAACAATTTCTGGGGGGCAAGTATTTTATTTCCCAAGGTGGTCATTAAGAAAATCAACAAGATTTGCAAGGATTTTCTATGGGGTATCTCTGATGGAACTCGTAGGCATATTTTCCTTAAGTGGCAATTACTATGTTCCCCAAAATTAGAGGGGGGGATAGGCATAAAAGAAGTTCTCAGTTGGAATTGTGCGCAAATGGTCAAATGGGTCTGGAAACTGTATAATAAGCCTCAGTCTATTTGGACTAGGTGGGTTCACACTTATATCCTTAAGGGGCAGAGTATTTGGATAGCTAGGCAAACAATTTCAAATTCTTGGTATTGGAACAATGTGGTTAAGATGAAGGACCTTCTTCTTAATGTTGCTGGTTCTTCTCCTCTTGCAATGCAGCTGTTTGAGACTTTTACCCATCATGCTCGTTTTGACACAAATGCGACTTATGATGCGGTGAGAAATAGGCGTGAGCACGTGCCTTGGCATTCCATTGTTCATGGTAAAGGTTGTCATCCTAAATACTCTTTTCTTTGGTTTTATGGTTATGAATGATAGCCTCCCTACGTGGCTAAGCTTTATTAACCGTGGCTTATGTTTGGTTAATCGTTGTGTGCTTTGTGAATGTTCTATGGAGGATCTTCACCATGTCTTCTTTAATTGCTCTTCTTCTCGACAAGTTTGGGCTGCTATTGCTACATGGGTTCACCTTCCTCTGCATTTCTCCTTGGATACCATTGTTCGGCGTTTCTCTCGAATTCGTGGATGCAAGCAAAAGGCGAGCTTGATGGCTTCTTTTCATTTCATCTGGAAGGAAAGGAACTCTAGGATTTTTAAGGGGACTAAGTCCTCGTCTGATTCTCTTTGTATTGTTATTAAACGTGCTATCTCTTTGCGTCTGTATGGCTCTTTTGTCTAGGCTTTTTGTTGGTTATCTTCTTTTTTAGGGGGCCTCCTTGGTCTCCTTTGTAGAAAAGGGTGGCAAAGATCTTGTATGTAATGTTTTATCTTGATGAAATAATAAGATCTAAAACTTTTCTGCAAAAAAAATAAAATAAATAAATAAATAAATAAATAAATAAATAAATAAATAAATAATAATAATAATAATAATAATAATAATAATAATAATAATAATAATAATAATAATAATAATAATAATAATAATAATAATAATAATAATAATAATAATAATAATAATAATAATAATAATAATAATAATAATAATAATAATAATAATAATAATAATAATAATAATAATAATAATTGCCGGCTAGATACAACCCCTACCGTTCACCCATTTTCGTTCACTTTGCTGCCACGCCGGACGGCCACCTCACGTCGCCGCCGGCCTATATTCACCGCCAGCCTCCTCACGACGCCGACGACATTATTTCATTGGCTTGCTGCTCTGCGAGCGTTTTCCTTCTCCTATTAGGGCATCTTTTTTCTTTTTCTTCTTGTTTCTGTTTTAGGTTTTGTGCAGCGACGCCATTGTTGTCGACTGTTCCTGCTGGTCTATGTCGTCTTTCCGTCCTCAATCTCCGGTGAAACTAATCGGTTGTGTTGTTGTTTTGGATTAGCGATCTCTGGTTTGCGGGTTTCGGGTTTTTCGACTTCTGTTCGAATTGTGGGTGGTTGTGCCTCTGATCACGTCGGAGTAATTGCCGGCTAGATACAACCCCTGCCGTCGCCGGTGTCTGTTGCACGTTGCCCTACAGTCTGTTTTTTTTTTTTTCATTTCTTCTCTTTTTGTTTTTTCACGGTTTATCACTGCTACGGTCTGTTGCTCTCGGTTCTCCGGTGTCCGGCTACCTCTGCCACCTCTGCCGTTGTGTTTGGGTTGGTTGTGTGTGGGTGTTATGGGTTGCGGGTGCCGTGGGTTTTGGGTTCTTCTCTGCCGCCTTGGTGTGTTGGCTGGGCTGCCCTTTTGGACGGTGGTTGCGGGTTATCTTATTGTTTTCGGTTTACTGCGGTGGTCCGGTGCTCCTGCCAGATCGACCATTGCCGCCTCTGCCGCTGCCTAGTGTGTGTGGGTTCAGGTTGTAGTGGGGGTTGCGGTTCTGTGTGTGGAGTTTCGGTTGTGTGGGTATTGGGCCGTTTGTCAACAGCTACGGTGTGGTTTTTTGGTGGTGGTCCTCGGCTGTTCAACGCCGTTGTGTGCAAGGAAGGGTGTGTAGATACCCAGTATCTGCACCTTCCAAAAACCACCCGATGATGATCGGACTATAACGTGTTTTTGATATGCGTGCGTGGATTGGCTATACATGAGACGGTTTAATGCACTACTCGAATATGAAAAATGATTTCAAAAGTTTTCTAACTTCATTTGCATTAAAATAACACTATTTAGAGTTAAAAATGTCTTCGGACCCAAAACCGACTCAGAAACCCGCAACTCGAGTCAACCTGAGTCAACCCAAATCCCGAATGTCAAAAATAATGCCATGAATGTTTTCATCATGTCATTTCCATTAAAATAACTCTATTTAGAGTTAATACCGTTTTCGGACCCAAAACCGACTCAGAAACCCGCAACTCGAGTCAACCTGAGTCAACCCGAGTCAACCTAAATCTCGAATGTCAAAAATAATGCCATGAATGTCTTCATCATGTCATTTCCATTAAAATGACCCTATTTAGAGTCTAAACCGACACCGAGCCAAAAACCGACTCGAAATTCAAATTCCGACTCACACGGGTCAAACCCGAGTCAAAGACACAAAATACCTACCCCAAATATCACCCAAGAGGAAGCTTACACGGCTAAGCAAACCTCAAAGACCACAAATCACAACCAACAAAACATTGGTTAGAACAAATGCAAAATCCAAATTTGTGAAAGGGACAGTACATCCCATTGAGTCACAGGGTACCCCGCGCCTAAAGCAGGTGTCTGCTTAGCCTCTAAGCAAACACAACCGACCTACCATCCCAAATTTCTCTATAAATACTCACCATCACACACCATAAACTTCACGCGAGCGTCCGCCCCCTCACATCTCCCTTAAACTTCTATACTCGACTTCCTAAGTCACAAATCGACACGTGTTTACGACCTACCGATCGTAAACACAAGCCTTACACATATTGTTTGGTACCGTCGTCGTGCATTCGACCGACCCATTCGACCAACTCATGTTTTAATTAACATACTTTCAAACATATTTTCAAAACAAAATCCTTTTTTAAGGCACTCTTTTTAAACTTCTTGATCGTGAGTAGTCGCTACGAGAAAACTTGTCTCTAAAGTCGTCTATGTCGCAAACATCATACACGTAAGTTTGAGGGTGTAAACAACTCCTTTATTTCATGTATTTACTGTTTTTATGAGTCTATAAGCATGAACATAACACGATTCAAATATAGGTTAGACGAGCCAAAACCGAGTTTTGGCCTGAGACAGAAGCTCCTTGCTATGCAAGGGAGCTCGCGCCTCTTGTGGGTCTCGGGTCAGACTCATCCGTGTTTGAGTTCGTCTTTCCTTCAAAACTTTCTTTTATTCTTACTTCTTTCCATTTACGGTTTTTACCATTTCAAATGTTTTAATTCATTTTTATGATAAACATATTTTGACCATTACAAAAATCATCCTTGGTTCTTTATACCATGACGGTTTATTTCGTGACTCGATGATATATTTGGTTAATTACATTTTAATGGGTATTTTAACACCCTTTTATTTTATTTACCATTTTTCTCATTTGTTTACATTTGTAAATATATTAGTCATAATTCATAATCATCCTTGGTTCTTTATACCATGTCGGTTTAATCCGAGTACGATGACGAACTTGACTAATTACAAATAATTGAACTTAACATAATTAGTTCAAATCAAACATTTTCCTTTTACCATTTTATTATGCTTTTCAAAACATGTAAATCCGACAACGAATATTACTAACACAATAGTAATTATTCCGAGTCATGCAAATCATATTTGCAAATCTTTCATCATAAATAAGGTTTTAAATAACCTTTTCAAAAACCAGGAGACGCCCTCTTGGCTCGCCTCATGGCTCGCGCCCCAAGGGACCGCCTGTTTTCACATTTCAAAACCAGGGCAGAGCTCCTTCCATCGCCAATAGGCTCGCGCCCCAATGGGGCTGCCTGGCGCTGTTCTGCCTCGTTTTTAGCACTTGTCTAGGACGATCCCGATTACAGTTTAACCGAATACGTGACGGATCAGATTGATAAGTTTACGTGTTTTTACACTTTGTCATTTGACATCCTTTTTCAAATAAATGGATCGTGTTAAGCATCATAATCCAAACTTGGTAAATGGATGTTTAATTTCCGTTTTCACATGCAAATCAATATAAATCCAACTTTGACATCTTATGCTTGATATTTGGATTAACAAAACCGACTTAGAAAGCTCACATGTTAGGTTAAAACTTTTGGATGTGCATTCATGCATTTTAACCGTTCTATCAACTTTTGCACTTAAACAACCACGATCGATCAGTAGAGGCCGCTAATGCGGGCGGGATTGGGTGTCCGATTAAAGGGCTTCCCAATACGTACCCTCACCCCTTACTCAGAACCTTTGGATAGTGGATGGCCTTATCCAGGGCGTACGAGAGTCATTTTAGGCATAGAATGCTAAAAGGGGGACGAGTCCTTATCTTTAGTACCTATGTCAAACACTGCTTTGTGCTTCGTTTGACCGAGGTATAAAGTGGATTCGAACGGGTTCCAGGCATCCCACAAATGCTTGGTGGCGACTCCGAACATCTCTACATCGTTTCGCGGCCCTTGCCGAGACGATACCGACCGATCTAAAGCGATCCGGTCGAAAGCATTTTTTTACGCCGCCGAGCGTGGCTTTCAAATAGACCGCTGCATGTCCACAGATTGGCCTGGCGTGCAGGTGGCCCGTGACCGCGGGTCAGCTTGCGGCCCAAATCCGCAGACCGAGACGTGGCCCATGTCCACAGTTTGGCGACTCCGCTGGGGAAAACTAGGACACTTACGTCTTTGTAATCCCTAGATGGTGAGACTCGAATGAGGTCTTGGTTGGAATGCATTAATTGATATTACGGTCACGGTCGGGTTCCTTGTCCGGGCTCACAACCTAACCCTTTTCGACCAATTGGCTCGTCTCGTCGGCATGAGTTTTCTCATCCCCGCGTTTCGAATCCCGATTGAGTCAAGCATACCATTGACGTTACACATTTATGTTTCGTCAAAGAGCTTTCATCACTTTCGAGCACGAGGCTAGGGCACCCTTCTTACACATTTTGTTTGGATTGGTATCCCTCTCGCAAATCGGGGTTTGATTGCTTGGTGTGTAACCCACCCTTTTAAGCCAAAACCCGTGTCAGCATTATGCATTATCTAATGAAATGTGAGTGCTTATGTGTTATGTGATCATAAGTCCTTCCGTGTCATTTTCAAACATTCAAAACACCTTTTTGCGCCGTTATAATGGCCGTTTCAAACCTCGGTCTTTCGCCGACCGTTGCACGCCTTCTTAGGCCGTCATAATGACGATTTTCAAACCCGGTTTTTATAACCATTCAAAACACCTTTTTGCGCCGTTATAATCGGCGTTTCAAACCTCGGTCTTTCGCCGACCGTTGCACGCCTTCTTAGGCCGTCATAATGACGATTTTCAAACCCGGTTTTTATAACCATTCAAAACACCTTTTTGCGCCGTTATAATGGTCGTTTCAAACCTCGGTCTTTCGCCGACCGTCGCTTTTCAACACGCCTTTCTAGGCCGTCGTAATGACGATTTTCAAACCCGGTTTTATAACCATTTCAACACGCCTTTCTAGGCCGTCGCAATGACGATTTTCAAACCCGGTTTTTATAACCATTTCAACACGTCTTTCTAGGCCGTCGTAATGACGATTTTCAAAACCCGGTTTTTACAACCGTTTCTAAGCACCTTTTTATGCCGTTATAATGGCCCTATCAAAACCCGGTTTTTTATAACCATTTTAAATGCACCTTTTCATGCTGGTTTAATGACAATTTCAAACCTTGGTTTTCACAAACCATTTCAAAATACCCTTTTACGTCGTCATAATGGCCGTTTCAAACCTCGGTCTCTCGCCGACCGTTGCATTCTCAAAGCGCCTTTTTACGCCGTCTTAATGACAAATTCTACCCTCGAATTTTCGAAATTCGAAATCAGTATTCAAACAAAAACGTTTTTCAAACCGTCGTAATGACGATTTCAACCCATGCAACTTTCCGAATTTCAAATCTCGTTTCAAATTCAAATTTGGCTTTCCTAAGCCGTCGTAACGACGATTTCAATTCTCACAATTTTCGATTTGCATACCTTATTTCAAAGGTTAAAACGGTTTTCTAACCCGTTGTAATGACGAATTCAATCTTTCCATTCTCAAATCTTGAGAACAAATTTAACCGTTTTCAAATTTCAAATCAAAACTCAATCTTTGAAAACAAATTTAATCGTTTTCAAATTTCAATTCAAAATCAAATCTTTGAAAACAAATCTGACCGTTTTCAAATTTCAAATCCAATTTCAAATGTTTGAAAACAAATCTAACCGTTTTCTAATTTCAAATCAAAATCAAATCTTTGAAAACAAATCTGACCGTTTTCAAATTTCAAATCCAATTTCAAATGTTTGAAAACAAATCTAACCGTTTTCTAATTTCAAATCAAAATCAAATTTTTGAAAACAAATTTAACCGTTTTCAAGTTTATATCCGATTCCAAATTGTTTGAAAACAAATCTAACCGTTTTCAAATTTTCAACCCAATTTTAAAATCCTTTGAAAACAAACTTAACCGTTTTCATGGTCATTGTGATGATGATTCCAAATTATTCGATTCTTGATTTTCTAATCCGTGATTCGGAATTTCAAAAACCGTCTTTGGAAACAACACTTTATTTTCAGAGCCGCCGCAATTTCAACTCAAACCGTCTTTTGAAAACATACTTAAGACAACCCTTTCAACTGACCGACTTTTGAATATCCTTACTCTTCGGAAGCCGTCCATAAAATGACAAATGAACCTCTTTAAAAATTTCTATTTTCAAAACTTTGAGTCCACCTTTCCGATTCAGCCTCGAGTCGATTAGAGTCCAGTCGATTTCAAGTCAAGTCGTCTAGATAACGTCGGATGTCCGCCGAAGATAATACCTACCTTCTGGTCTAGGTCGTGTCGCCTAATTGTCGAGACATCTCCAATGGCGTTAGCAGAGTCAAAACCTGTCGGGTTTTAAACCCGCATTTCCCCTACATTACGATTCAAAGGTCAAGTTTGTGTACATGTCTTGTCCAACGGCGTCACGCCATCAACACACATCCAAACTGAGTCAGAAGTTGTCTGTCTAGGCATCACTATGCCAAAGTCGACACTCGAGTCTAAATTCAAGTCATGCACCAAGAGTTCAAACATAAGAGGTCATTCACGATCTTTAATGAACTCATAACCTAGTCACACTGTCGCGTCTTCATGATATGACAGCCTTTAATACATATGTGTCATACTTGCATTTGTTTGTGAAATCCCCGGCCAAGACAAGTTATAACGCCTATCGTTATGTCAATTAGGATTCCCTTGGGTGCCTTCGATCGCCAACCAGAAACTCAAGAAGCAGATCAATCTGAATCCGCCATGACTTCTGCCGAAACCAACGACATGGTCCTTCGACTCCTAGCTACCGTGGAAAACTTGAGCACTCGTCTCTCCCAATTTGAGGACAAAATGATAACCGGGAATTATCCCTCTTCTGATATTGGGCAAAGGGTTAAGCTCCTTGAAAACCGGCTACTTGCCAACGACAAAACCAAAACCAGACGACCTCATCGGTCCTTTCCTGATTTGGGTATGCCTTATGCCACAGCCTTAGAAAGGCTAATATCACAAGCAAAACTCAAACCCATTGGTCCAACCCCAGACCCTTTACCAAGCAAGCGAGGTCGAAGATGGGACGGAAAACTGTTTTGTCAATACCACCAAGGTCGCGGACACGATACTGAAATGTGTCTCCCCCTGAAAGGTGTCATCCTTGATATGATCGAAAAGGGCGAGTTACCATTACCTCCCTCAACAAACAACAAAACCAACCCCCAAGAAAACCCTATTGGACACAGCGAGGAATCCTTCCCAGACTCCTCTCACCTCATCTCTCCTGACGATGAGGAAATTCATGCAATTGACGAAGATGGCATACAAAGCTCTATAATGATGCTCTCTGTCTCCACCAACAACATATTCTCAAAGCTGCAAGTGGCTATCGATGATTTGAACACTCGGGTGGCTAATTTGGAGAAGAGGTTTGGTAGTACTGAAAATGAACCTAACCATCAAGGAAAAGACCAACCCTCCCTTCACCAACCAACAGCTGTTGAAAATGAGGAGTCATCTGATGGTTCCCACATCCACGAACCTACCAACAAAGAACATGAAATTGCCTCACCAAAATACCCTTCAAAATACCAAGCAACATTCCCAAAACTTCCCATTGACAACGACCCAATCCTGCTTCCGCCCAGGATTGACAAAAACAAAAACAAAAACAAAAACAAAACTCACAAAAACATCTCAAAAAACACCAATGTGGGAACCACGGGAAAACATCAAAGGGTATTTACAGATCTGGGAATAACATATGGCACCGCTCTGGGGATACTTGCTTCAGAAGGAATGCTCCAACCCATTGGTCTTACTCCGGACAAACCCGAACACAAAAGAGCCCGATTCTGGGATGGTAATGCCTATTGCCAATACCATCAAGGCAAGGGCCATGACACCGAAACCTGCTTCAAACTCAAGCATGCCATTCAAGATATGATTGAAGCTGGCAAAATCATAATTGTACCTCTCAGTCAGGACAATCCTCCTGAATGTCTCAAGTCAAACAGCAAGGTTGAACGTTCTCAAAGGACATTCACCAACCTCAACACAACCTATGCCGAAGCTCTTCAAAAGCTCGTAACTGAAGGGAAGCTACAACCAATCGGGCCCACTCCGGACCCGTCTGAATGCAAGAAATCCCGTTCTTGGGACGGCAATGCCTATTGCCAATATCATCGAGGAAATGGTCATGACACTGAAACATGCTTCAAACTGAAACATGTTATTCAAGATATGATCGACAACCATGAAGTGACAGCTTCATCCCTATGCCAACCAAGTGATGAAGATAACCCTCATGAACATCTCTTTCTGCAAGGAAATAAAAACCTCGTGGACTGTTGTCCTCATATCATCCCCAACAACGAGAGTTAAGTGCTCAAGTGGGTCAATGCTCAAGACCAGACATTCAAGCCGCTGGATGCTGCGAAGGAGACCTTCGAAGAGGAAAGTAATGATTAGGAGTCCGTATCTACGATTGAGTCCGAGTCCGAGTCTTAGGCTTTCTCATATCTATCCTAGCGTCTGTCCTTTTATTCCTAAATGACAACTGGGGGCTGTCCCCATGAGTCACATGTATTCATCGAGTCTGTGCTAATCTCTTATTTATCTAAATAAAAGCACAATTTCCAGCTATCATATATTCTCCTCTTTACCATTTCCCGTTGACACCGAGAATTGATTTGAGAATTGATTTAAAACGAACAATATGTTCCAATTCAATGTGAGTACACTCGAGTGACGTTCCGTACCGAGTAAGCAGAGGACTCGAAACTCCGTGTCCATTTTATTTACCTATTCCATGTCTGGCAATAGAAACCTTTCATTAGCGCCCTATTTAGAACGAGCTTCTATCAAAGGGATTCTACGACGAACCTAGATAACAAACCAGAACATCTCCTTGTTCATGATCAAAGACGGAAGGCAAGCCCATTCCCCACAAAAACGTCCCATCACCAATTTTCAACCTCTCACCAACGGGTACATCCCCATCCGCACCTTTACCTGCCTCGAACGAAGGACGGCAAAGAACCAATGCATCCAAGCCAAAGCTAAATCAAAAACCAAAATCATAAGGTCGAAAGCCATTCGGCCAATCTCCAAACCAAAACCATAAGGTCGAAAGCCATTCGGCCAATCTCCAAACCAAAGCCAAAGCGAAAGGCCAAAATCAAAGACCCAAGCCAATAACCATTCACCCAAAGCCAAAGCGAAAGGCCAAAATCAAAGGCCCAAGCTAATAGCCATTCACCCAAAGCCAAAGCGAAAGGCCAAAATCAAAGGCCCAAGCCAATAACCATTCACCCAAAGTCAAGGCAAAAGGCCAAAATCAAAGGCCCAAGCCAATCGCCAATTCACCCAAAGCCAAAGTTCAAGGCCAAAGCAAAAACCAAAGCCGAAATAAATTCGCTCAAAGCAAAAAAAGCCAAAGCCAAAGGCTACTCACCCAACGTCAAGGCTAAGACTCAAGCCAAAATCAAAACAAAACAAGATTGAAACCCTTTTCCCAAAAAAAGGCCAAAATCCAAAGAAAGCATCCAACACACAAAGTCCAGGACCAACAAGTCCAAAGCCCAAGACCCATGAGTCAACCACACAAAGTTCAGGACCAACAAGTCCAAAGCCCAAGACCCATGAGTCAACCACACAAAGTCCAGGACCAACAAGTCCAAAGCCTAAGGACCAACGAAGTCCAACAAACCAAACCCCGGACAGACAAGTCCAAAACACCAAACGCTAAAACCTCAACCAAAACTGCTTCACCCCTAAGTCCTTCTAGAGACTGTTGCAGGGAGACCCATCTAGGATCCTGGGGATTCCCCTCAAGATCATAACCAAAACTGCTTCACCCCTAAGTCCTTCTAGAGATCATTTGCGGGGAGACCTATCTAGGCTTCTGAGGATTCCCCCTCAAGCTCGTAATATCACACCTTAACCTTTAAGGTCCAGACATGGAAATCTGATCCCATATTATTTACCAACCATTTCGTGCTCAGGCCACATCAAGCCGGAGACCCCATTCCGCACCACACTACAAGCCGTTACCCATCGGCCTAAACACCACAAAATTCTTGCTCCAGATTTTTATCTGTTAAGCAAAACCATTATTACCAAGCTCCACATTCCCTAATGTTGAAGCCACTTTTCACCACAATCCCCACGGAGTCCTCGAATGCTTTGCTATCGAGAATGGGACATACCTAATCTACCCTTAGAGCCCACTTTTTAGTGTGCTCAAATGATAAGGAACATTTTCACAAATTACACCTCTTCGATTCATGATCAAGAGGTATTTATCTCTAATCAACCTTCGAGTCACCAAACGGAATTTTCCGTCGTGACGCTCAACTCTAGATTTTTATCTGTCAAACAAACCATTATTACCAAGCTCTACATTCCATAATGTTGAAGCCATTTTTCACCACAATCCCCACGGAGTCCTCGAATGCTTTGCTACCGAGAACGGGACATACCCAATTGTAATGCCCCGTAAACAACAGGAGTACAAAAGGGTATATTTTATTAATAGCAGCGGAAATTACAGAGCGTTACCGCCGTATTTCCCCATACAGAGAAATACAAGGCTTACATTATTCTTTAGTACAACCAAATAACTAGTAACAAGTCTTATTGATAAGATTGTATTATTATGATACATTATCCTTATTCTATTTTCTTGCGTCAACCTCACTCATGCCCCTTCATGTTTAAAGACACGAAAAAGATTAATAAAATAAAGGGTCAACCAACCACCGGTTGAGTATATTTCCCATAACCTCCAACTCAAATTAATATAACTCGGGTCATTATTATTGAACAGGGCCACATTACGGAGTCGAGACTCCCTTAGGCTATGCCCTCCTCCGTGTACACAGGATAACCATTTTTTTTCTCTTTTTCTCTTTTTTTCCTTTTTCTTTTTCTTTTTTTTCTTTTTATCCGGATATATATATAACGGGGCGGAGCCAATTGCCGAGCCTCCTGCCGAGCCCACTTCAGGGCTCACAACCATGTACACGGGATAAAATAATAATGTGGTCTGGTCCCTTCCAATAATAATGTCCCAGATGATACATTGGTCAAATGTACCTCTCAGCAATGGTATTTTAACATTAACATTATCATGTGAGCACTATAACGTCAATTATTAACACAAACAGTACGACAGTCATATCTCCCGTAAACCATATTACGTAAAATATACAAGTATAACATAACTTTATCACATGAACAATAATTCACGTACATTATAATATCAGTTGAGTAATTATAACGATAATATACTTACTCATTATATTAACTTAAGACGAAGGGGTAGGAAATATACCTCAATTGCTTCACTATTCGGAATACCCGTACTTATGCTTTCTCTAACTGGTTGTTATTTTCTGGTGTGTGCATGGATTTGCCATAGATTCACGTCCTTTTTATAGCAAAACTAAGTCGGTTACAATAGTAACCTATCTAATACCTATACTTCTACGTGTATTTTGCCCCATCCAAATGAAACCTACAACTTCCCCTACATGTTTACGTGTGGTGCTTGGTAACCATGCATTCTACCCCCTTTTTTTTATTTCAATTTTTACATGTGTTAAAAAGTTAGTAAAATATTATAAATTTCTTAAAATATCTAGATATTTTAACTTATGGGTTATTTTCTTTGAGATAGGTCTAGTAAAAATTCTACGGGTGAAGTTATTATTAAGTCGGATTTCAATCGAACTAATTTATTTTTATTCTAGGGTCTTACCTATACTAGGTTACTACGTCTTCCGAATTTTATTGTGTCAATATTTCCCTCTAGGACGGATTCATTTCATTTGTGTACCTTTTTCGACTTTACTAGATAAAAATTCCTTCCCTTTTTAAATAACTATTTTTCTCAAGTAAGATAATTTTATTTGGGGTATCACATTCTACCCCCCTTAAAATAAGTTTCCTCCTCGAAACTTGGAGTATTACCTTATTGGAACAAATAAGGGTAACGGATTCGCATTTCTTGTTCTGTTTCCCAAGTTGCTTCTGTGTCATCATGATGTGACCACAAAACCTTTACTAGTGGAATAACTTTGTTTCGAAGAGCCTTTTCCTTGTGATCTAAAATTTGAATCGGTTTCTCCTCATAGGTTAAGTCATCCCTAACTCGCACTGGAGGTAAGTTAATGACGTAACTCGGGTCGGGGATATACTTTCTTAGGAGTGACACATGAAAAACGTCATGGATTCTAGAAAGTTCTATCGGAAGGGATAATCTATAGGCAACATCTCCAACTCGCTCCACTATCTCAAATGGTCCTATATATCTTGGACTCAATTTTCTCTGTTTCCCGAATCTAATAACTCCCTTTGTAGGTGATACCTTGAGGAAAACCGAATCACCTACTTTGAATTCCACTTGTCGTCTCTTAGGGTCAGCATAACTCTTTTGACGACTCTGAGCAGTTCTCATTTTCCCTTGTATGAATTTTATCTTATTTGTGGTCTCTTGAATCAGATCTGGTCCAATGATCCTCGACTCATCAATATCGCTCCAACATATTGGAGATCTACATTTTCTCCCATACAAGGCCTCAAAAGGAGCCATTCCAATGCTAGCATGGTAACTATTATTATATGAGAACTCTATCAAGGGCAAGTGTTGTTCCCAAGACCCCTGAAATTCTAGGACACATGCCCTCAACAAATCCTCTAGGGTTTGAATTGTTCTCTCTGTCTGTCCATCGGTCTGTGGATGGAAAGACGTGCTAAAGTTCAAATGAGTTCCGAGGGCATTTTGAAAACTTTTCCAAAATTTTGCTAAAAATTTTGTGTCACGATCCGACACAATGGTTTTCGGAACTCCGTGTAATCTAACAATTTCCTTTATGTATTTCTTTGCCAACTGTTCTGAGTTCCATGTTTTTTTGTTGCTAAAAAGTGTGCGCTCTTGGTTAATCGGTCCACAATTACCCATATCTCATTCATTCCCTGGGCTGTCGGAGGTAGTCCTGTCACAAAATCCATTGATATTGACTCCAATTTCCAGGTGGGAACATCTAAAGGCTGCAAAAGTCCTCCTGGCCTTTGATGTTCGATTTTTACTTGTTCACAGGTTAGACATTTTGCGACAAATTTGCAACCTCCTGTTTCATATTATTCCACCAAAACATTTTTGCGGAGGTCCTTGTACATTTTGTTCCCCCTGGATGAATCGAATATCGCGTGTTGTGAGCTTCCTCTAAAATCTTTTTCTTAAGGGTTTCATTATTAGGTACACATAACCGATCTTGAAACCAAAGTGACTCGTCATTTTGGATGATGAACCCAGGGGATTTCCCTATCTCAACGTTCCTCCGAATCTTTTCTAATTGGGGGTCAATCTTTTGGGCCTCTTTTATTTCCTCCGTTAAGTTTGGTTTCACTTCTAAGGCTCTTAGCTGCCCGACACAAACCTCGTCATCCGTGTCGGTACATAGATTTTTATTGCCTTCTTGGATGATGATTTGATCACCCATAAGCGAGTTAACAGTAAGTCGTTTACGGCTAAGTGCATCCGCAACCACGTTTGCTTTACCTGGGTGGTATTGGATGTCTATTTCATAATCCTTGAGAAACTCAAGCCACCTACGTTGCCTCATGTTAAGCTCCTTTTGGGTGAAGAGGTATTTCAAACTCTTGTGGTCTGTGTAGATACGACAAGAAACTCCATAAAGATAGTGTCTCCAAATTTTTAGGGCAAAGACCACAGCAGCTAACTCCAAATCATGGGTTGGGTAATTTTGTTCGTAAGGTTTTAGTTGTCTTGATGCATAGGTAATCACTTTCCCATTTTGCATTAAAACACAACCCAATCCCTGTTTTGAAGCATCGCTGAAAATTTCAAACCCGTCCGTGCCATTTGGAAGGGTAAGAACAGGTGCCGAGGTAAGTCTTTTCTTAAGTTCACTAAATGCTTTTTCACATTTCTCACTCCATTCAAACTTGGTACTCTTCTTTATAAGGTTTGTGATTGGTTAGGCGATCTTTGAAAAATCCTCCACAAAGCGGCGATAATACCCCGCCAATCCCAAGAAGCTACGTACTTCTACAATGTTTTTGGGTTTAGGCCAGTTTATAATTGCCTCAAGCTTTTGGGGATCCACTTGCACACCCTTCTCTGAGATAACGTGCCCTAAGAAAACAACTTTGTCTAACCAAAACTCGCATTTCTTCAGCTTAGCATATAGCTTATTCTCCCGCAATGTTTCCAAGACTATTCTCAGGTGTTTACCATGCTCCTCTCTGGTTTTGGAATAGACCAGGATGTCATCAATGAAAACAACCACAAATTTGTCCAAGTATGGCCTGAAGACTCTATTCATGAGATCCATGAAGACCGCGGGGGCATTGGTAAGACCAAAAGGCATAACTACAAACTCATAATGCCCATATCGAGTCCTAAAGGTTGTTTTTGGAATATATTCGGGTTTTATCCTCAATTGGTGGTATCCTGATCGCAGGTCAATTTTGGAGAATACGGTCGAGCCTTGCAATTGGTCAAACAAGTCATCTATCCGGGGTAAAGGATACTTATTTTTAATGGTTACTTTATTAAGCTCACGATAATCTATACACAATCTCAAACTTCCATCCTTCTTTTTCACAAAGAGTACGGGTGCACCCCATGGTGAGGAACTTGGCCTAATGTACCCTTTCTCTAATAGTTCATCAAGTTGATCTTTGAGTTCCTTGACTCAGAGCCATCCTATAAGGTGCCTTAGAGATAGGTCCTACACCGGGTACTAATTCAATGGTAAAATCCACCTCACGATGTGGGGGCATCACAGTATTTCTTCCGGGAATACGTCACGCAAACTCTCTAACTACAGGTATGTTAGATACACAGGGTTCAGACTCTGGGATTTGGTGAACTTCACACAGGAACCCTTCACATCCCTATCGTAGTAACTTTAAGGTTTTAACAAGGGATATGATCCTATTGACTTCGTTGTTTTTCACCCCCTGAAAATTTATTTTGTCCCGGTTTGGTTTCGAAATAGTTACTATTTTCTTATGACAGTCTATAAGAACATGATTTGCTTTAAACCAATCCATCCCTAGAATGATATCAAAATCGTGTAGGTCAAGTTGGACAAGATCAACTAGGAAAGGGTTTTCTTCTATGGTTATGGTACAATCCTTATATACAACGGAACACGGGATTGTTTCTCCGGTGGGTAATCCTATCAGGAGTCCTATATCCGGGTTACTGGGCACTAATTTCAATTTCTTACTTAGCGAATGTGATATAAAAGAGTGAGTTGCTCCGGTATCAAACAGTACACTAACAGGAGTAGAGTTAAATAGAATGTTACCCGTGACCACATCATTTGAATGTTCTGCCTCCTGGGCATTCATCACGTACACTCGACCAGGCACAGGGCCTTGTCTTTGTACCATGTTTCCTTGCGACCCTGGGGGAATCCTAGGGGGGTTGTTGTTGTTAGTGTTGTTGCCCACTCCAGGCGGCTTTCTCCTTGCTATTGGACAATTAACCCTTTTATGATCAGGGCTCCCACACTCAAAGCATCGCAGGATAGGGTACCTACATTGGTTTGTGCTTTGATTGGTTAATCCACATTTTGCACATCGGGGCATCTGGTTTCTTCCCTGAAACATGTTTGAGGGAAACCTTCCTCCTGCCAAATTAGGCTGCTTATTCTGATAATTTTGACTTAACGCACCGCCTCCGTCAAACTTTCTTTTTGGTTTGGTTTGTTCACCCTCACGCTCCTTCATTATCCTTTCTGCATTGGTAGCCTTGTCATACATCTCTTGGTAGTTCAAACAGGTATGAGTTGACAACCTGTCACGAAGACTCCAATTAAGCCCCATTTCGAAACGATTCATTCTTAATTTCTCAGTCACCACCATGTGCGGTGCGAATCGAGACAATTCCATGAATTTCGCTGCATATTCCATAACAGACATTGACCTATGTCTTAAACTATTAAATTCCTCTTCCTTCTGTCTCCTAAGAGACACGGGGTAAAATTTTGACCTCAGGAGTTCCTTAAACTCGGCTCATCCAAAACCTTCCTCATTTTTCTTTTCCTTGACTGTTTCCCACCAACGGTCAGCTTGGCCGACCAGGTAGTAAACAGCAAACCCGACCTTCCATTTGTCAGGGCAGTTTACAGCCTCAAAAAGTTTGTCCATAACCCTTACCCAATCCTCAAAGACCACAGGGTTAATTTTTCCGTCGTAAGTTCTTGGGTTATAGCTAGCCATTTTCCTAAAATATTTCATACCCTCATCTTCCCCATTAGACTTATTTCCCTTCACAGCTTCAGCTATCATGGCGACAAGGGTTCTGGTGTCTGACTGGTCTTGGGTTATTGGTTGATTCACCTCCGAGCTTTCGGGGTTAGACATCCTACCATACGAATGAAAAAAAAGTTAGGTACTTTCTACATAATTCCGCATAAGCCCAAGTAATTACTTACATAGTAGTTATGCATCATATCAAACTTAACATACAACATTCCTATCTTACAGCATTTTATTATACATTACATCACACCTACTTTATATTAGTGGGATACCGAGAAAGGGTCGGGTATTTCATTATCATAGTTGTTATTCTACCCTTATTTATTTCACACACCCCTTTTTTTTCACACTTATATTACATATGTTACATCCTAGCATTCATTGCGAACATTTCAGTTGTCATCCTCGCCGGAGTCGGGTGTGTACTCTGACACTGTACTTTCACCATCACTTTCGTCATCGGCATCACCATTCTCATTATTATCCCCGTTTGCGGAGTCAGCATCTGATAAGTAAATCACATTGTTCATTTCTAATGTAATTAACTCTGCAGCTATGTCTTCAAATGTGGGATACCATAGACAATTCAGTCTCCCTCCAATATATAGATATTTCTCATGGTTTGGAAACCCATTAACAATTAAATCAGAATATTTTTCCTTGATTCCGGTCCATGGGATAACGTTGGGTAACGACTCTACGAGACATTGTGCTTGGAACGGAACAGTAAGACCAAAATGGGGAAACGCATAGTTGTAGGTTGTCATGGCTACTCTTAGGCGTTCTATGTGGTCGCTCACTCTATCATTGGGGTTCATAGCAATTTCGTGTGGGTTCGGAAAGGGTGCTGCCATGATCTTAAATCAACACAATACCCAAGTAATTACATAATTAGATCAAGCATATGCATCCACGTAAGAAAACAAATAAGTAGGCAAGATAAAATCGTCTAAGCTACCCGTTAATCCTAGGGCGTCTACCCATCTCTCTCTCTCTCTTTTTTTTTTTATGTTTTATGAACCCGTTTTTTTTTTTTTAAAGTTTTATTGACCCGTTTTTTTTTTTTTAGCCTGGGCTCTGATACCACTTTTGTAACGCCCCGTATACAACAGGAGTACAAAAGGGTATATTTTATTAATAGCAGCGGAAATTACAGAGCGTTACCGTCGTATTTCCCCATACAGAGAAATACAAGGCTTACATTATTCTTTAGTACAACCAAATAACTAGTAACAAGTCTTATTGATAAGATTGTATTATTATGATACATTATCCTTATTCGATTTTCTTGCGTCAACCTCACTCATGCCCCTTCATGTTTCCGGTACCTGAAAAAGATTAATAAAATAAAGGGTCAACCAACCACCGGTTGAGTATATTTCCCATAACCTCCAACTCAAATTAATATAACTCGGGTCATTATTATTGAACAAGGCCACATTACGGAGTCGAGACTCCCTTAGGCTATGCCCTCCTCCGTGTACACAGGATAACCATTTTTTTTCTCTTTTTCTCTTTTTTTCCTTTTTCTTTTTCTTTTTTTTTTTCTTTTTATCCGGATATATATATAACGGGGCGGAGCCAATTGCCGAGCCCCCTGCCGAGCCCACTTTAGGGCTCACATCCATGTACACGAGATAAAATAATAATGTGGTCCGGTCCCTTCCAATAATAATGTTCCAGATGATACATTGGCCAAATGTACCTCTTAGCAATGGTATTTTAACATTAACATTATCATGTGAGCACTATAACGTCAATTATTAACACAAACAGTACGACAGTCATATCTCCCGTAAACCATATTACGTAAAATATACAAGTATAACATAATTTTATCACATGAACAATAATTCACGTACATTATAATATCAGTTGAGTAATTATAACGATAATATACATACTCATTATATTAACTTAAGATGAAGGGGTAGGAAATATACCTCAATTGCTTCACTATTCGGAATACCCGTACTTATGCTTTCTCTAACTGGTTGTTATTTTCTGGTGTGTGCATGGATTTGCCATAGATTCACGTCCTTTTTATAGCAAAACTAAGTCGGTTACAATAGTAACCTATCTAATACCTATACTTCTACGTGTATTTTGCCCCATCCAAATGAAACCTACAACTTCCCTTACATGTTTACGTGTGGTGCTTGGTAACCATGCATTCTACTCCCTTTTTTTTATTTCAATTTTTACATGTGTTAAAAAGTTAATAAAATATTATAAATTTCTTAAAATATCTAGATATTTTAACTATGGGTTATTTTCTTTGAGATAGGTCTAGTAAAAATTCTACGGGTGAAGTTATTATTAAGTCGGATTTCAATCGAACTAATTTATTCTTATTCTAGGGTCTTACCTATACTAGGTTACTACGTCTTCCGAATTTTATTGGGTCAATATCTCCCTCTAGGACGGATTCATTTCATTTGTGTACCTTTTTCGACTTTACTAGATAAAAATTCCTTCCCTTTTTAAATAACTATTTTTCTCAAGTAAGATAATTTTATTTGGGGTATCACACCAATCTACCCTTCGGGTCCACTTTTTAGTGTGCTCACATGATAAGGAACAATTTCAAAAATTACACCTCTTCGATTCATGATCAAGGAGGAATTATCTCAAATCAATTTTTCGAGTCACCAAACGGCTTTTACCGTCGTGACCCACTCACTTTAATGTCCTAACATCTCGCTTAGGCACACATTCAGAACTACGATCTGGTTTGATTTCACATCACGTGAATACGTAGGCAGTCCTTCAAGGACACAACCATCCACCTCAAAATCACTTTAAGGTCCTAACAACTCGCTTAGGCACACATTCAGAACTACGATCTGGTTTGATTTCACATCACGTGAATACGTAGGCAGTCCTTCAAGGACACAACCATCCACCTCAAAATCACTTTAAGGTCCTAACAACTCTCTTAGGCACACACTCAGAACTACGATCTGGTTTGATTTCGCACACACGCGAATACGTAGGCAGTCCTATTACGAGGGCACAACCACACCCCCATACACATTCAATTTTCACACCTTTAATTTGCAACCCTTTGCACACACAGCTCAGAACTACGATCTGGTTTGATTTCGCAAACACGCGAATACGTAGGCAGTCCCACAACAAGGACACAACCGCATACCTATTTCAATCTCAACCATCAACATCAATCCTCAAAAGCAGCCCACCCAGCTGCCAAAATTAATCTTATACCTCTTTGCTGGGGGATTCTTCCTTAAGACGTCACCCATTCCTTACTTTGTCAAAATCCCACCTTCTCACTCTGGGGGCTTATCTTTCAAGACGCCACCCATCCTTTATCCTCAAACATCTTTTGAGTCTCAACTACAGTCCAAAATAAACCACCTTTAGCCTAGTGCTCGGTTCGGACGATAACAAGGTCCTGGTTCCGCTCTCCGAATCATCATACCTCGAGAAGGGATCTCCAACAAGCAAACATAGGCAAAGATGTCTGGAGAAGATAATTAATTCATGTTCCCCAGCTGAGCGGACCTTCTACCTCATGGATTTGATACGCGTTGTCACCCTTTCTTGGCTAGGAGTTGCACTTACATGTGCAAAGTCTGTCAGAGTCACCCCCGTGTCGTGTCAATACTGAGTTGGCATCACGTTCACGACTGCCCATTTGTCATTCTGTCAGTATGCGTCTATGTGAGTCAGTGTCCCAACAGTCACATGTCTCCGATCTGCCAAATCGCGGATCTATTTGCAACAAATTCCAACTCTTAACCGCTTTTAGGCTTCACAACTTTCAAAACTCATATCTCCCCTCACGCGAGATATTACGTGTTAATTGCTTACATGCTTATGTAATCATATGCTTATATTATTGCGTGCTAGTTGCTTGTATACTAATTCCTCACATGCTTATGTGCTTACGTGCTTATATGCCTACGTGCTAGTTGTTTTTATGCAAATTGCTCACATGTTTATGTGCTTACGTGGTTATATGCTTGCATTCAACGTACTTGTCTATGCGACTGCGGATTTGTGTGGTCACGAACTATGCAGGTAATCTTGAGAAGACAAACACACCCCAGCTGAGTACTGGGTTCTTCCAAACAAGTGGCAACCCGTCAAGTCCAAGGGCTTCAACCGCATCAATTACATGGCATACGCTACCTCCCAACGAGCAGCAACTCATATCTCCGGCGAACCCTGAGGAGTTTCTAACTCCCCAGTGAGTGACGATTTTCAAATGGATGTCACACATGCTGTTTTCCACAGTCGATCATTAGACCATAGATGGCTGGCGAGCCTTACAACACATATGGCTGGCGAGCCTTTGTCCGTAAACAAGTTACAACTCAAGGACATATCCCGAAGATGCCTCGGGTACGACTCCTTATCACAGCTGGCGAGCCTTTACACGCACATAAGATACGACTCAAGGACATATCCCGAAGATGCCTCAGGTATGACTCCTTCCTATGGCTGGCGAGCCTCAAAACGCACCACCTTCAACACCGGTTGGCGAGCCTTTGCGCGCAAAAGATTCAAGGACGTATCTCGAAGATGCCTCAGGTATGACTCCTTCTTATGGCTAGCGAGCCTTTATACGTAGTCTAATGGACTTTAAACGACCCGAACCGGAAGTCGACAGACTCTAAAATGTTCCCGACGGCAGATCCTTGACTCGAATCCCCGAGTCGCCTCGACGTCGCCCTTCCCGACGGCAGGTCCTTGGCTCAAACCCTTTTGAGTCGCCTCGACGTCACAATGGTCTACAGGTTGTAATCTTCGATTGACCTGGAGATCATACTTTGAATTTCGCCCCGTCCAAGCCTCAGTCAAAGTGGGGGCTCTGTAGATACCCAGTATCTGCACCTTCCAAAAACCACCCGATGATGATCGGACTATAACGTGTTTTTGATATGCGTGCGTGGATTGGCTATACATGAGACGGTTTAATGCACTACTCGAATATGAAAAATGATTTCAAAAGTTTTCTAACTTCATTTGCATTAAAATAGCACTATTTAGAGTTAAAAACGTCTTCGGACCCAAAACCGACTCAGAAACCCGCAACTCGAGTCAACCTGAGTCAACCCGAGTCAACCCAAATCCCGAATGTCAAAAATAATTCCATGAATGTCTTCATCATGTCATTTCCATTAAAATAACTCTATTTAGAGTTAAAACCGTTTTCGGACCCAAAACCGACTCAGAAACCCGCAACTCGAGTCAATCTGAGTCAACCCGAGTCAACCTAAATCTCGAATGTCAAAAATAATGCCATGAATGTCTTCATCATGTCATTTCCATTAAAATGACCCTATTTAGAGTCTAAACCGACACCGAGCCAAAAACCGACTCGAAATTCAAATCCCGACTCACACGGGTCAAACCCGAGTCAAAGACACAAAATACCTACCCCAAATATCACCCAAGAGGAAGCTTACACAGCTAATCAAACCTCAAAGACCACAAATCACAACCAACAAAACATTGGTTAGAACAAATGCAAAATCCAAATTTGTGAAAGGGACAGTACATCACATTGAGTCACGGTGGTACCCGCGCCTAAACTGTGTGTGCGCTTAGCCTCTAAGCAAACACAACTGACCTACCATCCCACATTTCTCTATAAATACCCACCATCACACACCATAAACTTCTATACTCGACTTCCTAAGTCACAAATCGACACGTGTTTACGACCTACCGATCGTAAACACAAGCCTTACACATATTGTTTGGTACCGTCGCCGTGCATTCGACCAACTCAACATTAATCACCATGTTTTAATTAACATACTTCCAAACATATTTTCAAAACAAAATCCTTTTTTAAGGCACTCTTTTTAAACTTCTTGATCGTGAGTAGTCGCTACGAGAAAACTTGTCTCTAAAGTCGTCTATGTCGCAAACATCATACACGTAAGTTTGAGGGTGTAAACAACTCCTTTATTTCATGTATTTACTGTTTTTATGAGTCTATAAGTATGAACAATGCATAACACGATTCAAATATAGGTTAGACGAGCCAAAACCGAGTTTTGGCCTGAGACAGAAGCTCCTTGCTATGCAAGGGAGCTCGCGCCTCTTGTGGGTCTCGGGTCAGACTCATCCGTGTTTGAGTTCGTCTTTCCTTCAACACTTTCTTTTATTCTTACTTCTTTCCTTTTACGGTTTTTACCATTTCAAATGTTTTAATTCATTTTTATGATAAACATATTTTGACCATTACAAAAATCATCCTTGGTTCTTTATACCATGACGGTTTATTCCGTGACTCGATGATATATTTGGTTAATTACATTTTAATGGATATTTTAACACCCTTTTATTTTATTTACCATTTTTCTCATTTGTTTACATTTGTAAATATATTAGTCATAATTCATAATCATCCTTGGTTCTTTATACCATGTCGGTTTAATCCGAGTACGATGACGAACTTGACTAATTACAAATGATTGAACTTAACATAATTAGTTCAAATCAAACATTTTCCTTTTACCATTTTATTATGCTTTTCAAAACATGCAAATCCGACAACGAATATTACTAACACAATAGTAATTATTCCGAGTCATGCAAATCATATTTGCAAATCTTTCATCATAAATAAGGTTTTAAATAACCTTTTCAAAAACCAGGAGACGCCCTCTTGACTCACCTCATGGCTCGCGCCCCAAGGGACCGCCTGTTTTCACATTTCAAAACCAGGGCAGAGCTCCTTCCATCGCCAATAGGCTCGCGCCCCAATGGGGGCTGCCTGGCGCTGTTTTGCCTCGTTTTTAGCACTTGTCTAGGACGATCTCGATTACGGTTTAACCGAATACGTGACGGATCATATTGACAAGTTTACGTGTTTTTACACTTTGTCATTTGACATCCTTTTTCAAATAAATGGATCGTGTTAAGCATCATAATCCAAACTTGGTAAATGGATGTTTAATTTCCGTTCTCACATGCAAATCAATATAAATCCAACTTTGACATCTTATGATTGATATTTGGATTAACAAAACCGACTTAGAAAGCTCACATGTTAGGTTAAAACTTTTGGATGTGCATTCATGCATTTTAACCGTTCTATCAACTTTTCCACTTAAACAACCACGATCGATCAGTAGAGGCCGCTAACGCGGGCGGGATTGGGTGTCCGATTAAAGGGGGGATGAGTCCTTATCTTTAGTACCTATGTCAAACACTGCTTTGTGCTTCATTTGACCGAGGTATAAAGTGGATTCGAACGGGTTCCAGGCATCCCACAAATGCTTGGTGGCGACTACGAACATCTCTACATCGTTTCGCGGCCCTTTCCGAGACGATACCGACCGATCTAAAACGATCCGGTCGAAAGCATTTTTTTACGCCGTCGAGCGTGGCTTTCAAAGAGACCTCTGCATGTCCACAGATTGGCCTGACGTGTAGGTGGCCCGTGACCGCGGACCGGTAGGCGGCCCAAATTCGCAGACCGAGACGTGGCCCATGTCCACAGAGTGTTGGGTTTTTTTGTCCTTACATGCCTGAGCTAGTACGGTACCATTGTCCTTTTTCGAGTCTTCATGCGTGTCGGGATGGTTTCGGTAAGGGCCTGACTAAGGCGGCGTGGCAGAAACATTTACAGAAACGAAATTGTTATGATGGTGCGTTGGATCTTACGCGTCAGACTCTTACTGATAGTTTGACTGTTTATTCCAATGCCGAGAGTTCTTTGAGACGGATGGGGCTCTGGTTATGTGGGGTGTGTTTTAAAACCCGTACTATTAGAGCTAGATGTCGGCATAGTCGGGGTGATGTTGTGATGCATCCAGAGTGTGTTGATGGCCTCTACACCTTCCATATTCATGGTATTCCTAGACCTATGGCTCCTTCTACTTCGGTTTCTTCTGATGATAGTGTCGAGCTCGTTCAGTGGTCTATATCTTCGCTGGATCGTTTATTGTCTTTAGGCCTTCGCACCGTGAAATCCATTCCTCCTAAGTGCCGTCTTGGGTTTGCTCGGGCTTTAAAAGGGGCCTTGGATGAGGTGTTTGATGCACCTAGTGATCTCTCCCGCTGGGTTTGTTTGCTAGTTCTACCACTTTGTTTGCTTCAGACTTTCGCTCCTCGGAGTAATCATGAGTGTCGGTCTGCTATTCGGCGCCAGCATCAGGAGGAGAGTATTGTCAGGGCTATCCTTGCTTGGGGGGCACCTGGGGGGTTTGCAGTTGTTGTAGGAGTGTTTTGATGAGGGTCCTTCTTCATTTACTGTGGATGAGGATCTGGATTTGAGTGAGCTTAACCTCCGCCAATGTCGGCGGAAGATTTATGATGGCCACTATACTGCTGCTGTCCGGGTGCTTTCTTCCTCTGGGGTTGCCCCCTACTCTGATGCCACTCTTGTGGCCCTGCTTGAGAAGCATCTTGTTGCCCCGCCTCCTTCATTGCCTCCCTTGTCTGGGGATCATCATCCTCTGGTTGCCTCTTCGGCGGTGGTCTTGGATATGATTCGGAGTTTCTCACGTGGTACTTCTTTTGGGAGGGATGGTTTTCGTGCCCAGCACCTTATGGATTGTTTGAGTGGCGCTGTTGTGGCTATCTCTGACGATTTGATCACTTCTATTACTAGGGTGGTTAATCTTTTTCTTGAGGGCCGGTGTCCTCTTCCTCTGGGTGAGTACATTGCCAGCGCCCCTCTCACGCCACTCGTTAAACCGGGTGGTGGAGTTCGTCCTATTGCTGTTGGTACGGTCTGGAGACGGCTTGTCTCTAAGGTTGGTGCTTCTATGGTTGGTCCGTCTTTATCTTCTTATTTTGATGGGCTTCAGTTCGGGGTAGGCGTTCAACCTTGTTGATCGTTCGACCATGCTTCAGGAGGTCCGCCATCGTTGTCCGGCTCTCTCCCGTTGGGTGGAGTTTTGTTATTTCAGCCCGACCCGCCTTTTTTATGGGGAGCACTGCTTGTGGTCTTGTCAGGGTGTTCAGCAGAGTGATCCGTTGGGCCCTTTGCTTTTCGCTTTGGTTTTGCATCCTTTAGTTTGCAAGATCCGGGACACTTTTGACCTAACTTTGCAGGCGTGGTACTTAGATGATGGCACCATTGTGGGTGATACTTTGGAGGTGGGGAAGGTCTTGGATTTGATTATGGTGGATGGCCCTCGTTTTGGATTGCATCTTAATGTCTCCAAGACGGAGGTCTTTTGGCCTGTTGAGGATCCTCGGAGTCGACTTCCTGGGGTTTTCCCCCCTTCTATTTCTCGGCCATTGCGTGGTGTTACAGTTTTGGGTGGACCTGTCAGTGCTTGTTCTGATTTTAGCAGTAGGATTGTGGCGAAGAGATTAACCAAGACCATTGAGCTAATGGATTTGGTTGCGAGGATTGAGGACCCGCAATGTGAGTTGCTTCTTCTTCGAGCTTGTACTGGTATTTCCAAGCTTTACTTCTCACTTCGTACTTGCTCCCCTAGTGTTTTTGGGTCAGTCCATCTTCCTTTTGATGTCGCTCTTCATTCTAGCTTGGAACGTATTGTCACCGCGTCAGGGCCGGGTTTTGGGGATTGGCAGTGGCGCCTTGCTACATTCCCTTTTCAGCTTGGTGGGCTTGGTGTCTATACGGCGGGATATGTTTTATTTTATGCTTTTATTGCGTCCCGTTTACAGTCTGCTGGTTACAGGCTAAGCTCCTCGGCCCTTCTGGTATTGTAGTTGTTGGCTCTGCTTTTGATGATGCCGCACAGGTGTTTACTGTGGCTACAGGATCTGGTATTTTAGGTAACCCTAGTGAAATTGCTGCTCCAAACTTATGAAGAAATTGGCAGATATTTATTTCGCGACGGTTCTTTCTTTGCCTCGTAGTCATTTTCTCTTTGACACCACGCCAGCTTGCTTTATGGCAGTCTCAGCAGGGTTCTCACTCCTCTGATTGGTTACGTGCGGTTCCTATCTCGGGGTTGGGTCAGACTATGAACGGGAGGACTTACCGTAGTGTGTTGGGTTATCGTCTGGGTGTTCCGTTATTCACGGTATCTAGGCCCTGTCCGGCTTGCTCTCGGGTTTTTGCTGAGGATGTTTTTGGGGACCACGTTGTTTCTTGTACTGGTACTGTGGGCATTAAACATCGGTATAACCTTGTCCGGGACACTCTTTTCGACATCTGCTAAAGATCTGGTATTACTGCGGGAAAGGAGGTTGATATCGGTTTGGTTGATGGACATGGTGGCTCTCTTCGTCCTGCGGATTTATTGCTTTATTCTTGGGACAGGGGGCGTGATGTGTGCGTTGACTTGACAGGTTCTTCTCCTTTGACTCAGACTGGGATGACGGATTTTGTGCCTGGCCGGGTTGTCGCTGATGCTGCTCAGCGAAAGTGTGCTAAGTATGGGGATTTGTGCGCGGTAGCGGGTTATGTATTACTTCCTTTTTCTTTCTCTTCACTTGGGGAGCTGGGTTCGGATGTTGTTGCCTTGCTCAAGCGGATCCAGAAATTCTCGGTATCTCAGGATGCGGGGGCTCGGGTGGCCGCTTACATTTTTCCTAGACTTAGCTTTGCTATTGCTAAGGGTGTGGGAGCCCAGATTGCACCAATTTCATGTAAACTTTTATTTTTCTTTTAATGAAAGTTGTGCGCATCCTTCCATAAAAAAAAAATAATAATAATAATAATAATAATAATAATAATTAATATTATTATTATTATTATCAACTATAATTATAACACCCCCTTCTTACCCGGCAAAAGGTAATGGGAGGATGTTATCATCTCGGTTTCCCGAGACAGTGTTTCAAAACTCCAATTAAAGAACAACTTAAATAAATAACAAGTTTAGTAATTTAAAAAAGATTAAATAAATGAATAATAAATGTAAATTATAACATATACTTCCTCCATTCAATTCCACTCTACCTATTTTCATTTTTTACACTATTCACAAGTGCACATTCAATCTCGATTTTCTCTCAATACATAAGTGAAAATATATTCATGTGAGATCTTGTTTGATTTGTCTTTACGAGCACATTAAAAATATCTAAGTTTTATAATTTTTGCAAATACGTAGCTAACGATATTTACCGCGTAAAACACGCGTTGGCGAACGTGAAAAAGCAAAGTGGTAGAGTGGAGTTGAATGGAGGAAGTACAACTATACCATTATCTAAGTCATCTAACTAGGTAGCTCGACTCCAAGTCCAAAGCACATCCCGCCTCCCGCATGACACAAAATCAACTTGTACTCAACATGCTCCCCATATGATCAGAAATATCATATGGATCGACAAAGGTCATCGCGGAAATAGGTGACAATTTACACACAACCCAAACACGTCAGTTTCAATAATTAAACATAAGACACGACATACAATGTATGCAAATATGCAACATGCCAATAATGTGAATAAGACACTATTATGCAATCACCGCGCCGGTACCGGGACACGCCTAGACGTACCCACAACCACCAGTGTCATGGACACGCTCACGATACCATACCTCATAAATAGGTACTCGGAACACGTCCGTGGTACCGGGCCAAGAGCAACTCGGATCCCCTGCCAACGCCGTGCCTCAACCACACGAGTCCCTCCGTAACTCAAGTAATTAATGTGCACATCCCTCTTAGAGTGGAAAGCTCCAAGAGGCGGCTCAAGCGTAAGACGGTTTCCCAACCATCTTACTTCTCGTCACAACAAGCATCACCACCAACAATTTTCAACCACCATATATATCACTAAATGCATCACAATATGCCAATATGCCCATTTCACAATGAATATGCATAAATCTTACCCATCGTGCCTCTTTCTCATATATCATGAATGTCAATCATACCACATACCCATATATACCAACAACCACATGTTATAATGCAAATCCAATGACATTATGAAACCAACACTAATAACTCATCATCATGTTATGAAGATATCTCAACAATAATACTATGAGACTAACAACGGTTATCCACAACCATCATGTCATAATGCAATGACAACACAATAATGACACGTGCAACCATTTACTCTTATTGAAAACGAGTATGATTAACCTACCTTTTAGCATACTCCACAAGCTACTTGAAACCACCAAGGATCCGTCTCATAAGACTTTCTTATCCTACATAAATTACATAATACTATCACAATACATCCTACATTATTATATAATACAAAACCACTTATTATTACCCATTAATTACCCGCAATACTAATTACTAGCACTAATTAAAATTACCCATGAAAACCCCCAAATTATAGGGTTTGGGTCAACATAAAATGAAAGGAAAAAGGTGAGTGATAACTTACTAGTGGAAAAGAATGAGAAAGATTCAAGCTTGGTGAAGAATTCCTCCAAATCTAGGTTGATTTCCTTGCTAATGTGTATGGAGAAGGTTCTAGAGATATTTGAGAGGGTTTTTAGAGAGTAGAGGATAAGATAGGAGTGAAATAAGGGCAAGGAAATCTGAAAAAGAGTGGTTTAAAAGAGATAAGGTCCACCACAAGCTTACAAGCGTAAACATGGACAACGACAGGGCACTCGGTCCAATGCTCGGTTCACTCGGTCGAGTGAACCGCCACTCGGTCGATTGACTCAACATCAGAATGTTTCCCAAGGTTACATGTATGACTCGGTCCCTCACTCGGTCGAGTGACCTCTACTCGGTTTACTCGACCGAGTATAGGTCTTATGAATCATGGGGTATTACAATAATAATATTAATATTCATAATGTAGTACCAATAATAATACTAATATTTATAAAAAAAATATATATATAATAATATATATGAATAATCAATAATTATAATAATAAAAAGATAGTAAATTTTTACTAATAATATTTTGGATAAAAATAATGAACAATAATGTTAATATTAATAATGATATTAGTAAAAACAATTGTTTCAAATAAAAACAATCAAGTGACCGTTGCTCCTGTCCGGGTCGGGTCAACGCGCTTATCTCGTATGGTAATTCGGGCCAACGCCTGCTTTCTTCGGATGGATCCTGCAAACGTAACAATCAGGCCTTGAGGAGGGGGGAGGGTTTCCTAAGGGATCCCTCCCTCTCTGATGTAAGTCATTAAGGTACTGGTGGATGATCGAGACCTTATTTGAGGTTAAAGTCTCAGTGCCCTCTATTGGTAGCTCGAGTAATCTTATTTCTAAAGAGAGGAAGTTGTCAGCGAGAAGTATCTTACCATTGATTGGTGAATGATGAGGTATTTATAGGCTTTCATGTCTACCTCAAATAATGACTTGGCAAGCGTGTTAACCCGTGTGACCCGTATTTGCTAGTAGGTCGAGTCGGTTAGACGTGTCATATCTATAATATTAATAATAATGTTATCAATAATAAATATTAAAGTCTTATATCCAATAATAATTTTCATAAACATTAATAATAATAATAATTTTGATATTATCTTAATAAAAGTTGCAGTTTTTATTAAAAAAATAAATAATAATAATAATAATAATATAACAAAAAAAACAACAGTAATAATATTAACATTAATAACATTATTATTAGTTTTATTAATAATATTCATAATAACAAGAATAATAGTAATAATAATAATTGATAAATTATTATTATTATTATTATTATTATTATTAAATAATAATAATAAATATCAATATAAATATTAAAAATAAAAAAATAATAGTATTATTGATAACAATATTAATAATAACTATTAAATTAAAAATAAGTAAAACTGAAATGAGTTGGATTTAATAAAGCTGAACTGAACTGAACTGAACTGAATGGAGTTGAGCTGAGCTGAACTAAACTGAATGGAGCTGAGTTGACTGAACTGAATGGAGCTGAGCTGAACTGAAATAAGCTGAAAATAAGACAGAAAGAATAGGGCCTAATATGTCTTATATTTTATATTTATATATACTTTTTCTCACCTTTATTTGCTCGATTTCATGTTAATTATTCACTCTTTATAGTGGTTTTATGAACCAATATCACATTTGTAGTGTTTCTCGTGCTTTATTGTCAATTGTTGAGGCTGTTTTACATCAATTCTCTATACTTGGATGAATACCAAGCATGCAAGGCTATGTGTGACGAGTACCTATACCTTTTAAACTCTCTTAAATAAAAAAAAAAATTGATTGTATTTTCATAAGTAGGAGTAGAAGCAATAAATAGCTAATTCTACTTTTGGGGGCCAATTTTCAGTTTTTAACTTTTTTTTTTAAACAGTTTAAACTCTCCTAAATTATAGCGTTTGGCCTAACTTCTGATTTTTCAATTGTAGAAACACTTATAAAGCTTGGCTAAACAACATCCTACTTTATTTCCCAAGTATTGTAGGATTAATTTTTAGTTGTATTGTTTATTTCCTAATTCTAGTCAGTTTAGAAAATAGAGAAAATATGTCATATTAGATAGATCTACGCTTGTGAAACAAGGCAACTAGGTTGGTTTATTTAGAGTATAAATAAGGGCCATTGTATTGTTATTTCATTATTGAAGATTGAATAAGGAAAATAGAAACTTTTGCATTGCAATTGTTGAAATGGGAGTGACGTTTTTGACACGTTTTCGGACATTAACTCGATTTATAGTTAATATGTCTTGACTATAAATCACCATTGTTAGATCTATAGGTCTAGATCGAGCAAATATCTCTTTTATTTCTCTCGTTTATAAAAATCAAAACCACATAAAATTATACCGGGAGATCTAAGAGTTCAATCAACAGACCCCAAGACTGTTGTTTCGACCAATTTTGTGCAACATTCGTGAGCAACAATCTGATCTACTGTTCCATCTGACAATTTTCCGCTGCAAATTTACGAGTTTTGTTGTTAGTGCTTCCGCTACCACGAAGGCTGTTTAACTTTCGTATCAGTATTCAACCGAGAGGTGTTTGCTGATGACCAAGAAAATTATCGATTTCGTTTACCCATTATTTGACAACATTCCCTTGCTAATATATATGTGAGACATATCCCCTAACTTCTTCTTTTATATTGTTGTTATTCATCTTATTATTGCTTTTATTTACCAAAACAAACAACCATTAATCGAACCTACCTTGATAGAAATCAACCAATGACAGCTTTTGTGGCATTTTCCGTCTCCCTGTGATCGACCTCTACTTCCCTAACTACATTCATTTGTTGTTAGCCTGGCCTAGGGTTATTTATCTATGATTAGATACGCGATAAACTTGTCAGAGACGGATAATAGTAATATGTACTTAAACTTAGCTCGTATCGTTGTGGCATTCACAAAAAATATAGTGACGTTATTATTTCCTTAAAATTAGTACCCGTGTTTTTTAATTATGAATAAGCAATATTTTTTCGTGATGGTTATTCACTTATTTGTTTACTGGTTTCAATATTAGTTATTTACTTATTTTCTGTTTTGATATACTCTTGATAGGTATTAGTTTAGATCCCGTGTAATGAATGCGCGATATTAATAGAATTTTTATTTTTGAATTACTTAATCATGCGAAATAAACACCTCATGAAATTTTCATATTTCACGTCGTTATATTTTCATATGAGAAAAAAAAAATTGAATTGTAAAGTTATTTAAGAAAACTGAGTAAAATTGAATTGTAAAATAATAGTGATATTTCATTAATTGTTCATTTTTCTCGTTATTGTATTTTGTTTCGAGAAAAAAAATTAAAACTGAAAATTAATCCAAAAGAATTGAGTAATGTGCTGAAATGTATTTTTATCTAAAAAGTATTTTTTTATACCACAAAGTTAATGATTTCAATTTATAAATTCTCTCAATTTTTTTTGTTATTAAAGTAATCAAAATAATTTATAGTTTTGCTTATACATAGTATGAATAGTATGAGTCAAGTCATTCTCAAATCTCAAATAATAGCATCAATAAAAGATTTAATAGTCTATAATTATATATTATTTATAATTTAATTAAAATATTATATTTTAATGTTTAGTGAAAATTATATAATTTGATGAAAAGATTAATTTTAATGAAAAGAATTATATAATGAAATACATTATAATTATTAATTTCCTTATTTAGTAAATATAATTAAATTATCAATAATTTTCTTATTTAAAAAGATATTTTTTGGAGGAAAAATTGGTGACTTCACCTATTCTTGTAGTAGATAGGGGATTTTTATTCTCCATGAACATGTTGGTCAACTTATTATCCGGAGCAACTACTACAACTGACCCATTATCTTTCTTTATGTGCTAAAAGTAACGATAAACAAATGATCGTGGCGGATAAAGTGTTAACTAGTGTCATAAATGTTAGCTCCATTTGAAGTTGTAACATCGTTGAGAAATATTTAATATCCTTATTTTGACTCCATTTTTGCCTTTTTGTTTTGCAACTGTTACTCTCACTTATAGGACGGGATACGAAATCTTTGTCCCATATAATATTGGATAAGTATAAGTAAAATAGATCCGTCATACGAGTCATATGATAAAATAAACACGTTTTAAATGATAATTATCGCGCTAAACGAGATGATTTGGCCATTTGGGTCGAGTGTACAATTGTACGGTTTTTGAGCTGAGAGTGTTAGAAATCATAACAATTAAATTGTTATTTATTTAACTCCATTATAAATTTAATAATAAAATTACTATTGATAATATTTCATATTAATAATTAGAAAAGAGAAACTTCAATAGTTTTAAACCCGTATAAGATTATGTTTACTCAAAATATTTTGTCAACATTATTCTAAAAAAACAATATTATATTACTACATCCAAGTAAAACATCAACATTAATTCATGACGTTATTACTAAAATCTGATAAGATAAGTGGATATAATCATAATAGCCGTTAATTGAGTTTTAATCCACAATAAATTGGCACCTCATTAATTTCATTTCACCTCATTGTATTTTAATTTGAAGAAAAAAAATTGATTGGCAAAATAAATCGAAATAATTGAGTAATGTCATGAAATGTGTATTTTAATGATTTTATTTTCTAATTCCCAAATCATATTTTATTTCAATTACAAAGGTTATATTTTAGAGTTTAACTAGTTTTGTCACCCGTAAAAATCACGAGTTAGCTCTGAGTTATAGATTGTTTGTAGTCAACAATTAGTGACTACCACATTATTGTATTGTCATCATATTGAAGTTGTTAGTTGTCTAAAAAATGAATTTACATGTGCATGACATCAGTAGTTAGGTAACCCTATGACTTTCTGGTTCACGACAAGGACTTTCTTACCGCCTACAAATTAAAAATACAACAAACAACAATACACAAATTACTAATCATTCGTTTTAAATTCAAGTCAAGGAAAATGCAACAAATTTTATCACCCACAAATGATTATTTTTGAGGAAAACAAATGAATAAAAACAAACTTAAATAGGGGAGGCTAAATAATGGTAATTTCGAAGATAAATTATGTACATTAAATTAAAATTAGTGTTCACAAACTTTAAATGACATAAATATTAATTAAGAAAAAAGATCATTCAAAGGGTTGTAAATAATGATTGCTTTATATGATCTTTATGGTGGTAGGAATTATATTGTGGTAGGAATTATTACAAAATTAATATAGGCTGAATTGAGTAACGGTTATGTTGCGGAATCAGAAGAGATTTATGAGAGTTTGTCACATGTTGGAGACTTATGAGGGTCGTTACAACAATCTAATACTACTCAAACTACCATTTTATATTATACCAAAGTTGGCTGGTGTGAGTAGTAAAGACTCTCATCTTTTAAACAATTGGTCAGGGGTTCAATTTCTGACTCTTGCGAATGAAAAGGTCAAACTTGGGAGAGGTCAACCCATTAAATTGTCTTTAGTACCCCGAAGGAGATTGCCCCAAACTGTCGTAAGGGGATATTTCTGGTCAACACCAAAAAAATATTATTGTATAGATAGATAAATAAATAAATAAAAGAGAATTAATAAATGAAACGACTTAACCTAACCTTTTTATCATTTATAAATATTAACAAAAATTTGACGATGTCTTTAAGAAAATCATTGGACTTATGTGAAAATTATATCGGTTGAACTTAAATAATGGTTGAATATAAAATGCCATAATTTTACTTTTAAGTATATTATTAAGTTACTTGGTTTTCTTATTAAGGTTGTGTAATTTTAAGTAAATAAGTATAAGTATATATATAATTTGTATGATCTATATTACTATGAAAAATGTTAATAGACTCACAAAATGTTATCTTCCAAAAATTTCAATTAAAATGTAAATTTTAATTGTAAATCATAAGACTTTGATGTGGATTTTTGTAAGTTACATCTTTTTTAGGTTTTTTAAGTCATCAAATATATAATATATACATTTAGTTTAAGATTATTGATGATGTCTTTTGATTTTCTTTATTTGTACGTTACAAGATATATAATGATATTTCCGTAAGAACATTTAGTAATCATTCTTTTTTTTAAAGAATTAAATAAGTGTCATGTCAAAATAAACTATTGCAATGTCACTATATATTATTGCCATGTCACAATAAATTTGGCATGTCACATTATTTCAAGTAGCCTTTTAATTAGATTTTATAGATAGATGTAAGAATAATGGTTTAATGAATGAAAAATTTATTTGTTTCCTTATTTAAGTAAGTACTCTTTGGAAGGGAAAATTTTCATTGATTGGTTCACTTGAAAAAGGTATGAGGTATGGGTTTAGAATGAGCTAAACCCATACCATGTGTTTGGTTGACAAATGTGAGGGTTTCATACCCATACCTCAAACCCATGAGGTATGAGTTTCTCATACCCAAGGAGGGGGGTGGGTATGAGATTGATACCCATAGGAATGAAATTAAAATAAGCAAAAACGTGAAATAAAAATTATGGCATAATGTAAATCAAATCTTCCATATACTTAGTTGATTAAATTTTTATTTTTATTATTTTATAGTACTAAAATTTATGATTTAAAATATTTTATTTTATTGATTTTAACTTTTAATTGAACTCCAAACCCATACCGCTCAGAATTGAAACAAACGCATGATATGAAGAATCAAGTTCCAACCCCATACCGCCCAGGTATGATTCCTAATACCAAACTCATACCCATGCACGAAACAAACACCCCCTTAATATATAGGGAGATTGAGACTAACTTGCATTTTTGGCTTACCAAGTATTTAATTTATTTTAAATCACTACTTATATTGTTATACTCCAAATGTTCAAGATACTATCATTTATTCTGTATTTGTATATTGGTCGTAACTCGTAAGCTATTAGTTTGTGTGAGTCACATTATTAAGATACATTCTAATATGTTGAATATTTGAGGACGGTTAAGTGGGCTTGATTATAGGCTGTCAATAGATTAGATGTTTGGTCGATGAGTTGAGAGTGGTCGGGAGGTGTTTCTGTGAAGGGAATAATGGGTGTGCTATATGGTAGGTCGAATTGTTGATAATGTGTAGGATGGTGAATGGGCCTGGCCCATGAGGTGAAATAAATGAAAGACGAAAGGATGATCATCCTCAAAGCTGAAAAGGTTATATTCATGATGATATTATCAGAGGGGGTATAAACAGGTCTTCTAGTAACGAGTATAATTTTGATTATTAATAAAAATGTACGTTCAACCATAAATTTTGCGCTCTAATACAACGGTAGATTATTCAATTTTATAAATTCACAAAGTACTCCTCAAACTAAATATCATCATGCTATTGTATGCCAAATTGTAAATCATTCAAACTTTGGAGGTTGTTTGTTTGCTTAAAATGGAGGAGTTTCCAGTTCCTCCATTATAACACAAATTCTCACTTTAGACGGACACTATCCGTCTAAAGTATAAATGGGTTAAATATCGGCGAAAGTAGCAATTAACCCCCATAACTTTGTCTAATCGTGAGATTAAACCCCTCAAGTTTCAAATGGAGTAATTAAGCCCCATTAGTTTGATAAAAAGTGTAATTAAGCCTCATTAGTTTGACAAAAAGTGTAATCCAACCCCTTATCAAAAATATCATGAGAAATTGAATATCTCATACTACAAATCAAATACTTAACCTAAAATATAATCAGATTTTGGGAAATATATATATTTTTAATTTAAAATTGATAGTTTCGAAAAAAATTAATAAATAATGTAAAAATATATATTTGAAACTAATTCACAACATATAATTTTTTATAAAAAAACTAATTGTTAAAAAATGTCTTTCTTTTGTAAATAACTAGTATTGGTGCCCGGCTTCGCCCGGGCAACCTCTACTTACCATTAATTTTTTTTTTTCATTAAATAAAATTACTTAAAGTTGTATAACTCATAAATTTATCATTAATATATTTTTCTATGACATATCCTAAAATAACGATGAAATAAATTTTGAGACAAATTCACTACTTCCGTTATTAATATTTTACTCTTATTAATGAAACAATAGTAATAACATTTCACTACTTGCCCGTAATCATTGTTACTTTCACTATTCCCGCCGTAATTATTGTTACTGTCACTACTGCCGCATTAATATTGATAATTTCACTACTCCCGCCGTAATTATTGTTACTTTCTCCATTGCCACATTAATATTGTTAATTTCACTACTCCCGCCGTAATTATTGTTACTTTCTCCATTGCCACATTAATATTGATTATTTCACTACTCTCGTTGTTGTTTTTACCACTTTCACTAATCTCACTGATAATATTGTTACTTTTACTATTCAAATGAGTGATTACTATCATATAACTATATCTAATGTTACTACAATTCTTTTTTTTCTTGTGAAATTACTTTTACTACTTAGGCATGCAATTTTAAGAGGATTATATATTTATATAAATATATTACATATATGCATTAAATCAAATCGAAAAAATTATGCAATATTATATATTTTGGAATCTAAGTTGAATTATTTATAACCTACTTATATTATATTTTTGTATTGTATGTTAAATAATTAACATCTCTATACATCTAATAAACTATAAAGTTTAATAAAAATTGCATAGATTTTAAATTTAATATATAATTTTATGGCGATAATAATTAATACCATAAGTGTGCATGTTTATACTAATTTATTATTTTATTTTAAGGAAATTGACCATCTTCTAGTATTCTATAAATATTTAGGAAAATTACCAAACATTTTCTTTCTTTTAGTCTCCTTGGAATTGACCATCTTAATTAATTATTTTATTTCAAGGAAATTGATTGTCTTAATTAATTATTTTATTTTAAGGAAATTGACCATGTTTTAGTCTCTTACAAATATTTAGGAAAATTACCAAGCTTCTATATAGTTTAATTTTAACCCAAACTATATAATATTTGCATTGAGATCCCTTAATTGAGTCCATCACACGGTGCTAGTGATTTAAAACTATATAATATAATTAATTTGTATAACTTTCTTTAATTACATTGAAGTCCCTTGGTTTCTAGAATTAATATATAGTATTGATGAGTTTTTCTTCTAAATTTTTTAGCAATTCTCAAAAATTGTAAAAAAAAAAACAGGAATAATTAAATTTGCCAAAACTCGAAAACCCCTTATAATAAACTTTGTTACGACTACAAAAGTGTTTCTTTTTTGGTTTAACTATTTTGGAAAAAAAAATAACGATCTTTCTATGAAAAATATACTCCGTATATTAAAAAAAAGTTGACGGTATAAAACATAAATAACATGCAATATATGAGGTTTTTATCAGAGGTTTTAGAATTTTCATTTTATTTTCTAAATTTTCAGCATTTTCTCCAAGATATGATTTTTTTTCTAAATAATATTATAATTCTGTTATTTGTATTATTTTCCGTAATTTTATTATGTAGTAGGTTAAATATTTGTATTTGTGTTATGAGATATCAATTTCTCATGAGATTTTGGGTAGGGGGTTGATTTCACTTTGTATCTAAGTTAAGGGGCTTCATCACTCCAATTAAAACTTGAGGGGCTTTATCTCACGATTAGACAAAGTTATGGGGGGTCAATTACTACTTTCACGGTTAAATATCACACCACTTTTATAATAAACAAACAACAAGTGGAATGTCATCACTTTGTCTTATTATGTAAGTGGTGATATACACGGTAGACGGATATACCCATCTAAAGTATATCTGTCTAAAATGAGTCTAATTGTCATTATGAAGTAGAAGTTTAATTACCTAGCCTCCTCGGTAGTTGAGAACTCCCGCATGAATCCAACCCTCTTAAATGTTAATCAAACAAGTTTTGAGCAATTCAAGTGAATTAATCAATTCTTATGTTTTATAAAATCATGGGAAATAAATTCTGGTATGGCAACCAAACGAGGCCACCTTCGAGGCTCCAAGCCTCTTCCGTCAAATTGGCCAATACAAGTCTCCAATACGATGTCGTAACGTAACATAACTAAAAAACCAAAAACTCAACACAAATTAGCGCCCCCACCGTCGAGGCCTACTGATTTACTCTCTCAATCTCTCTACAACTGAAAACCCAACCCTAATCAACAAAAAATCACCATTTTTTACGTAAAAAAGCTCGTTTCGAAGCTCTAATGGCGGAAGGCGACGGACATCGCCTCTCTCCGTCTTCAATGGCCGCGACAGCGACGCCTTCTTCTTCGAGTACTTCATTTCTTCAGAAACAACAGGCGTTATCTCCGCATTCTAGCTCTCATTTCTTCAGTGAGCTCTACTTTCGCTTTCGATGTTTTAGCGACGGCTTCTCAATTAGCGGCGCTTTCATATTTGTTGTGTTACTTGCGTATGAGTTTATGTTCACATTTTCGTAAATAGTTTACTCGACTGTGATGTTTGACATCTGTAAATGCTACTGCGTAGATGAATTAGATTACTTGCGCTGGATGCGATTACGGCGCAATTAGCGAAATTAAGGATTTTAAATGTATAGATTTTACGTTGATATGTATAATTTAGTGTGACGCCTTTGATTGAGCTGGTTATTCACTTGTTAAATCACAAGTGTAAGGAAAGTGATTTTGGAGAATTTCGCATGCTGAATGTCTCGGACAGGATCACATGAATAGCATATTGCGTATGAATTTATGCTCACATTTTCGCTAATAGTTCAATTCAACTGTGATGTTTGACATTTGCAAATGCAACTGCATAGATGTACCGAATTAGATTACTCGTGTTGGATTTTGATGTGTAAACGGCGCTATTAGCGAATTTGAGGTGTTGATGTTGATAATGTTTAATTTAGTGTAATCGTGTTGGATTTTGATATGTTAACAGCGCTATTAGCGAATTTGAGGTGTCAACGTTGATAATGTTTAATTTAGTGTGATACCTTGGTTGAGCTAGTTATTTGCTTGTTAAATCATGTTTAATAACTGCACTGGAAGCATTGAGAGTAAGGTAAATGAAATTCGAGAATTTCGCCGGCTGAAATGTATGGAACAGGATTACAGGACTATCATTTTACAGGAGCGACTTTGTCAGCGTAATTGTAGAAAAGAGAAGGAACAATGTTATAATGTATCAATATTGGAATTTAGTTTGGGGCCTCGTGTTGAGTTATTCCGTTCATTTCTAGACATAGTTCACTGTGTTTGACTTTGATGCCTTAAATTCTGTAACGGTGGAAATGGAGAGTGCACAAAGTGAAATTTATGCAGTTGACACAAGGATTCTCGTCCTGCGATTTCTATATTGAGAAAAATTTGCCTTACCAGTGGTGAATTAACGCCGTGTTTTTGGGTCATGGAGTTGGAATGTTAGTGAAATTCTAGACAATGCGCCATTTCTTGTTTCTCTAGCTTTTTGGTATCAAAATCCTTATTGTGATTATTCTCTTGGGATATATGCTTGTCATGTCCAATATGTGTAGAAGGTGTTATTTTACCCAAAAGAATGATAACTCAATAAGTATTTGTATCATTTACCAAACATGAGTATTATTCTTTTGAGCCATCTTGAACATCAAATGATATATAGTAAGTTGCTTCATCAAACAATAATACTGATCCTTTGTTTAACCTGACTTTTTCTGCACATTTCAGCTAAAAGCATCTGTGATTCTTTTTCTATTAGGTTATGTTAGTTCGGTTCGTTAAGTTGCTTCATCTTTGAACTCTCGGAGTCTCGGTTAAACAATATAGGTCACTCTAAGGATATGCATTATAAAATCTCATTCTTCTTGCTGCAGTGTGGAGGGAATTTTTATGGGGAGCCCTAGCTGGAGGATTTGGTGAAGGCATGATGCACCCAATTGATACTGTAAAAACGCGAATTCAAAGTCAGGCTATTCTATGTGGCTCTCAGGTGATTGTATTGACAGTTTGTTTGTTATTTAGCGTCTTTGACATTTCTTATACTACTGGCCAACTGTCTTATTTATACTTGCTAGCTAGTTTCAAGTTTATTAACACGTACTTGTTTGCTAGCAGAACCAAAAAACTGTGCTACAAATGATAAGAACTGTATGGGCCGCTGATGGGCTAAGAGGTCTGTTTTACCGTTGACAGTGTGCGTCTAGCTCATATATGAAACTGTTAGTTACTCACCATTTGGGTTTCTTTTGGTGTTTCGATAGGCTTTTATAGAGGAGTGGCTCCTGCCTTTACTGGATCGCTTGCAACTGGAGCAACATATTTTGGTGTCATAGAGTCTACTAAAAAGTGGATTGAGGAATCACATCCAAGCCTTGGTGGTCATTGGGCGCACTTCCTTGCTGGAGGCTTTGGTATGCCTTAATGCTGTATTATCTAATTGCTGTTTGAGTTAATGATACTCACTGTTCTTGTGAACGTTGAGAAAATGTCCAGTTAGGCCTCAGTTCCATCAGTGATGTTAAGCTTACCTTGCAGGTTTAGCTTATAGGTTATTTTAAAGGGTTAACATGATTAATTCTTTGGGCACTCTGCCACAATGTCTCGTGTCTTTGCGGATAGTGATAATCTTGCTATTTAGTTCTTGCTGATCCAGTGGGAGTTACAATGACAGGATATCTCTAACTGGAATACCCATGAACGACACATTTCTTTTGAGTCATAATCTTAATTCAGTATTGTGTTCAGTTTTTATGTAAATCTACGGGGTCGAAGTATGCAGACCATCACACTCTCCCCCCAGTTAATCTGTTGCCGTCCTTGGCAACGCAAAATATTAGACCTTAATTTTGTGGCTTCGACTAACCAGTGCATCACAGGGAGGCTGTCAGTCTTCAACCAGGTGCTGTGTTGTTTGTCTCTTCGAGAATACTTCGTAATCTGCTTGACTCCAACTCTCTCGAACACCATATCTACTAGAAGTATCGGCTCGGTCGTGGCTGGAGTGGTGGTGAGTTAGGATGGAGGAGGCGTAAGGGGTGGGATTAGTAATGGTGGTGGCTCGGATGGTGGGGATAAGGCCAGGATGGGTAGTAGGGACTAGGGAGGCATAAGGGGTGGGTCGAGGGTCTATGTTGGTGGCCAGGTGATGAGGGTGAGAAGGGGAGATATTAATGGATCTAATTAGGTGAATGTATTATAATGTTGATGAGTGGTATATGTTGTAAATATGCGATGTGTTGGAATGTTTATAGAATTTAGGATAGTTTGGACCTCTTGAAAGGAAAAAAAATACAAAAAAGAAAGGAAAAAATTCAGGAAGAAGTGAAGAACATATAGGATTTACCCAAATAGGAAAGTGGGAAGATCATACAGGATTTACTCAAATAGGAAAGTGGGAAGAACACATGTGGTTGGAGGAAGTACTAATTATTATGTGGTAGTAGTGGATGTGTTGGAATGTTTATGTAGTTTTTTAAGAAAAATATTAGAGATGAGTGGATGAATGAGTTTGAGTGTTTTTATAAGGAAAATGAAGAGCAATTGTAGAGTGAGACAGTGAGTGATGAGTGGTGATGGTTCAATTTGCTAAATGGCTGCTAAATAGCAAGAAATTTTGGCAAGAGACATATGAGCGTGGTCTTTTGTATAGAAGGTCACTATCTTCTTTGGATTGTAGGTAAGCAAGGATCAAGACTGTTCGACTCATCTTAAATCTTAAATCTGATTTTATTAGTTCTTAGTGGGTCTAGTAAGGTGGTTATATTTTAGTATGACGACAAGGGTCAACAAAGTATTTCGAATTTGTGATCTTCCCAGCTTGGTGCCTCTGTTTCGAGTTTATTTTCCGGATATACCATTGCGATGACCTCAAAAAATCGAGTGATCTAGCCTTTTGAATCGTTTGAATCAGAGTCCATATGATCGTTTTAAGTTGGATGTTCTCCATTTGTACGAGTTTCAAGGTTTGTTGAGTTATTATGTTGGATGATCAACATGATTCACTTTGTTCGATTAGCTGTCCAATCGGGTTTTGTTATAACTCCTTTCGTGTTCATGCGATAGTTGGATTAGATCCCGATGTTTGGTTTAATTATATTATTGATTAAGTTAATTAGTTACCAGCCATAATTAGTTACTTTAATGACGTTTAGTTAATTTAGATTAACATGGGGTGTTACACACATAATCCACATAACCTACATCTGTGCAAGCCCCACGTATCTGCGTGTGCGCTCCCTCGAGGCTTTAATGTTGCACGACATTCTCAGTGAAAAATTATGTCACCATAACAACTCTTTCCTGTCTTTCTTCAACCTCGACGGGGACAATATAAATGATTAAAATCATGCACCTATGGTTGGTGACTGGTGTATCTACTTTCCAAGGTTAAAGAGTAAGATGAAGATGAGATGAATTTTTGTGGGATTCTATCTAGGCTTTTTAACTTGTGCGCACGAAGAGGAAAGAAACGGACAGGTGCCTAAGGAAGTTTAAGGCTGACGGGAGGGATATCATAGGCTATGGTGGTGGGAAATGATTTTCTGCTGAAGCTGAGGAAGGGAGACTGTCAGGGTTAGTGAGGGAGGGAGGGGAGTGGGGTGAAGGTTGGGGTGGGTTGGACACAGAGTTAGGTGTCCAGGGTTATTTGCTTATAGCTAAGAGAACTACGGTCATTATCTACCAAAAAACACTTGCCATATGAACTATAAGACGTATGGGAAGATTTCAAAGGATCAGCCCAAAGTAGAAAATTGGAATAGTGGGAGTTTGTGGCTATATGGCCGCTGATTGTGGTAAAACTATTAAGTGCTTTGATCTCTGAAATTGCATCATTTTTTTATTTTTTATTTTTTATTTTTTTCAGGAGACACACTTGGCTCTTTCGTATATGTTCCTTGTGAAGTGATGAAGCAAAGGATGCAGGTTCAGGGCACAAGTGATTCTTGGAGCTCTGTAATCGCGAAAGCACGTAGTGGTAAAATTCCTGAAGTGCAGATGTATGGCTATTATAATGGAATGTTTCACGCTGGCAGCTCAATATTAAAGGAACAGGGGCCAAAGGGTCTATATGCCGGGTATGTACGCTGTTGGTTCCCACTGAAGTTTCTCTACTTCATATTTATTTATATTACAATCTAGTTACTGGCATAAAGATTAAAGACGAACACTTACGGATTCATTTTTTTTTTTTTTTTTTTTTTTTTTTAATTTTTTTTTTATTTTTTTTGCTTGCCAGCCTTTTACTTGAATCTCTTGTATATTTTTGGATGAAAAAATTAGATCCCCTTATACCTTCGGCTCTATGTTCTGCCGTTCTAGAGATTTATTTTTGTTGCTATCCTGTTTGAAAAATTAGTGAACAAAATTAAGGCTTATAATTTACATGTCAGTTTAATTCTAGCTACTTTGTACTCTGTGTTTTTCTGTTCGTGTAATGCCTAGATGTTGCAAAATTTATTTACATTTTACACTATTTAATTCCTTATATCTATTTTCTCTTTTTTTTGGCAGGTATTGGTCGACACTTGCTAGGGATGTGCCTTTTGCTGGTTTGATGGTAGGTTGCCATATTTTTGGATTTATGCATCTTTTTTACTGCACTCAAAATGCTTTACACCGCATTCACATACACACACAATGTATACTTAAAAACATTTTGCTTGCACGTGTGTGATTTATGATTTATTTTTCATGTATGATTGATAGTATCAACTATCAATATTCTGCTTTCATAAGTTTAGACTTTGTTTCGGACCAGTATTTGTCTAATTTTTATTTTTTCTACCCTTATCCACATTTGCTTGCATGTGTGATGTGTATGAGTGTGAGAGTATCAATATTCTGCTTTCACAAGTTTCGACTTTGTTTCAGACCGGTAGTATTTCTCTGTTTTTGTTTTTCTATTTTTTTTCTTATGATTGAGAGTACCAATATTCTACTTTGACGAGTTTGGATGTTCTCCAAATTTCAATTTTTTTACCTGTTCACATTTTGCTTTTAGACGGAGGGGAAAGCTACATGGGGGACTGGCAAACCTGGAAGATCCATAATGTATTAAGAATTGCAATGGCCTACTGCTTTATTCCAAAGTGTCTTTTAATACTAGTAACTATCTGGGAAACAATGGGGAGATTCTACAATTGATAAATTTGATTCCATTAAAGAGTGTCTTTGATTATGAAAATATTACTAATGTGCGAGTCCTATATGCCCTAGTTCTGATTTCCTGGTTACGCCTTGTTGCAACATTAACCTTTTTGCAAATGTGCAGGTCGTGTTTTATGAAGCGTTGAAAGATTTGACAGATTATGGAATAAAGAAGTGGTCACCTAATGGCAATTACCAACTCAATAGTACTATAGAAGGATTGTTGCTGGGAGGAGTTGCTGGAGGTTTGTATTGTGTTTCTTTTTACGTCATTAGCTGTAGTTTGAATTTTCGAAGTGTCTCCTAAAAGTACATAGCAATTTACATCCAATAAATCAGTTTTGTAAAACATTGCAGGGTTAAGCGCATATGTGACTACTCCTTTAGACGTCATCAAGACTAGATTGCAAGTACAAGGGCCAGATTTAAAGTAAGACCAAGTCCAAATTTACACCCATCACTTACATACAGTTGTGTGAACTTCATGCATATATGTGCTTAACTATATCTTAGTATTCAAATGCCTCCATCTTTTTTCTTTTTGAGGTGTGGGGTGGATAGTTTGGTGGTTTTTAGTTTGTTTTATGCCATCTACAGTAAAACCTGAGGGATACGAAGGCATTCAAACCCTTGAATATACTCTAGCTTATCCTTAACAAGTTACTAGCAACAGCTAGGCCGACCATCTCACCACCTGAAACATGAACCCACAAGTACCAGCCCAAAATTCCTCATATTAGGGGGTGAGGGAGCTGCACAAAAAAAAACTGTTGCAATATTACTTAACTTCGCCGTGCTAGATGATGAACCCTTTATATCAATTGCTAGAGACTAGAAACCCATATAAGTTTTTGTTTTTATGCTGAACAATGGATGTGGCTGCCTGTTACCACTAATTCATATTGTATACATGTGTGTATTTTTGTTGTTGTACGAAGCGAAGCATTCATATCATGAAACAACTACGCTTCTTGTATTGTGAAGTAAAAGAGTGTCAATACAGTTTACAACGATGTTTTATAATGGGTCACTGGGGTACATTGTTCTCATAATGGGTCATCTGGAGTTACACCGAGGTAAAGCTGCAAACCCAGCCACAGGCAGGAGTTATTAAAATGTTGTATGTGAGGCGTTGGTTTATCATTTATGATAACTAGTGAAAAGCGTACTCTTAACCATAACAGCTCATGTATTGCGTGGCTAGGTACAAAGGTTGGTTCCATGCTATGCATCGAATGTGGATGATTGAAGGGCCAAAGGGAATGTTCAGAGGTAGTGTTCCGCGGGTTATATGGTATGTTCCGGCTTCTGCTCTGACATTCATGGCTGTAGAATTCCTCAGAGAGAGGTTCAACGGAGTGGTAGAAGATGAACACGGAGAAGTTGCAAGCATCTCAATCGACAATAAAGGATCCCTACCTGAGGTGGCTTAGAATGACATGACTGGTTTGACATTCTTACCCATCTGTACGTCTTTTTGGTGCTCATAGATGGGGCTTGGTGTATAGGTTTACAAATTTGTTGAGCATTATTTGTAGTTTCCGGTATGCTGACATTAGAGTGACCGAGGGAAAGCAAAAAAGTCATGGTTCTAAATGTTCGTTACAAAGTTTTGACGATAGTTGAAGCTAGTGAAAGTTTTGATCCATATTGGAACGTGATCGGCATGGTTGAAATCAAAGTAATTTTCTCTTATAGATGTGAAGGCGCATTACCCTGTACATGTCAACCAAGGGTACGATGGCATTAACCCACCACGAGCACTAATGTACCAAGCTAAGTGGTTCCGAGGTATTATAGTTGCCATCGCAAACATAAAAATGGTGGTGGAGTATCTCGGCACCACCAACAGATTTAGAGAATGAACTTCAATCTCTGCCCAAACTCAAATGAAAAAATCCCAAGGAAATCGCTCATTTGATTTTAAACAGTTACCTTGCTGCCGTGTCTCAATTCTCAACCTTTTATTTGTGAACCCAGTGTTTTAGGTTGATTATAAATTTATTATCTGTTCAAACTTGAAAGGAACATGAGTCTATGATCACAATATTCTGTATCAACTTTATTCGCAACTCCTAACTAACTTTGATGAAATGTAGAATCCATTTTCTTTTAACGGTCTCGATTTTATTTTGTAGCAATGTAACGGTTAAAGTTTTATAATGGAAAGTAATGAGAAAGAAAATGGAGAAGGTCCAAACTTCAAAATAAATGTATGTTGTGGGATAAGAAATACAGAGTAAGTTTAAATATTTACTACCAAATGTGCGTTGTATTGTAACTCTAAGTCTAAAATCCAACTAACCTTTGGTAAAATTGTTCTAGGACATAAACTAATTAGCGAGTCTTTATTTTTTTTTTGAGGAAATTAGCAAGTCTTTCTTAAAATAATTGTAAGTATGAAATAAATTCAACATATTATAGCATTATGTAATGCTATAATATGTTGAAGTATACATGAGACATTTTAGATTTGTTTCACATACAATTGTTCAAATAAGAACTTGTATACACAAACTCAATGTGCTAACACTTTGAATACACAAACTCAATAAATCTAGTATAAAGCGATTCTAAACAAAATTATTGTCAAACCATCGTAAAAAGTAAAAATTTCCTAATACTTGAGTAGTTGCCCAAATCTTACAAGGTAATTCAAAATTATATTACAAATTTTTTTGGGTGTAAAAACAGAAAGCTCTCAACCTATAAATACCCTCTTCTTTATTTTCAATCCAAAACCCCAGAGTACGGGGCAAGCCGGCAAAGCAGCTCCCCAATAAATCCGTCGCATCATCACTTATCTCTCCCTAACACAAAACAAAAACGTCGCAAATTCATCCTCCCTCCCACCACAAACCGTCGAAAATCAAACCAACCAATGTCGACGTTAACAGAAAAGCGTTGCTACTACGAAGTATTAGGCCTTCCACAAAGCTGCACACCAGACGAAATCCGATCATCATACAAAAAACTCGCATTACAGCGTCACCCTGACAAACTCATCCAATCAGGCGTCGCCACGTCAGACGCTACGGCATCGTTTCAAGAACTTGTTCACGCTTACGAGGTTTTATCCGACCCGAAAGAGCGCTCCTGGTACGATTCTCACCGCTCCCAAATCCTATTTTCGGATATTAATGATAATAAAAATAACAATAATAATAACAATAGTTCGATACCGGATTTATTCTCGTATTTCTCGGCGTCTTGTTATACGGATTATAATGATCCGGAAACCGGATTTTATAAGGTTTATGGGGATGTATTTAATAGTGTTTATGCTAATGAGGTGAATTATTGTCGAAAATTAGGGTTAGGGTTAGGGTTAGTGAAGGAGGCACCGGTAATGGGGGGATTGGGGAGTGATTACACTCAGGTGACTGCGTTTTACGGGTATTGGTTAGGGTTTAATACGGTAATGGACTTCGGTTGGGTGGATAAGTACGATGCGATGGCGGGGGAGAATAGACGGTCGAGGCGGGTGATGGAGGAGGAGAATAAGAAGGTTAGGAAGAAGGCGAAGAGGGAATTTAATGACACGGTTAGGGGGTTAGCGGAGTTTGTTAGGAAGAGGGATAAAAGGGTGATTGATATGGGGATTAGGAAGGAGAAAGAGAGGGAAAAGAAGCGAGAGGAGGAGATGAAGAGGAAGAAGGAGAGGGAACGGGAGAAGCTTGAGAGGGCGATGGCGTATCAAGAGCCGGAGTGGGCTAGGGTTGATGAGGAGGCGGTGTTTGGGATTGAGGAGGAAGACGAGGATGAGGAGGAGGAGGAGAAGAGGGAGTTGTATTGTGCTGCTTGTGGGAAGAAGTTTAAGTCGGATAAGCAATGGAAGAATCATGAGCAGTCGAGGAAGCATAAGGAAAAGGTGGCTGAGTTGAGGAGGGTTTTTGAGGAGGAGGATGCTGAGTTGGAAGGAGTTGAAGAGATTGACGATGATGATGAGGAGGAGGAGGAGGAGGAGGAGGATTTGGAAGTGAGTGATGAGAGTAATGATGGTCCGATTGTTGATGGGTTTGTGTCTGCGGAGGAAGATGTTGAAAGTTCTCAGGATGGGGATGATACTCTTGAAGTTCATTCTGATGAAGAAAATTGTGGAGATGATTTAAACGAGAAGTTTAAGGAATGTGTTGGAATTGAGGAGAGAAATGACGAGGCAAAAGATAAAGATGAAGTATTTTCGGATGACAAAGATGGTGTTGGTAATGAAGAGGAGGCAAATGCGATTGAACAGCCCGCGGCTGGTTCTATTGAGGATGTAAGCGTTCCTGAAGCTACGACCTCTAGTCGTAGGCGTGAGAAGAAACTACATGTGAGTTTTAAGGATCCATTGATTGAAGTGATGGAGGAGAAAAAAGTTATAAGGAAAAGCAGAAGAGCTAAGAAAGAGAAAGGCAAAGCTTCCGATGGTTCAAATGACGCAGGTGAGAATAGTAAGGCGCCTAGTGGTTCAAATGTTGGAAGCGATGAAGATGATGAGGACGTAAGTCGCGATAGACGAGGTAGAGCAAAGGGTGGTAAGAAAGCTGCCGCTAAAAAAAATAAGCGAGATGAAGAGGACAAATCCAAGACCTCATCGAAAGGAAGGAAAAATAAGGTAAGTCGGGGATGTAATTCTGCTTGTTGATCCGGTATACATCATTTGAACAATTTCACATTGTATTAGCTAGCAGGGCTTGACATTTTTGTGGGTTCGGAATGCTTAGTTTTTGAGCAATCGGTTTTAGAAAACTTGTTGACTTATTTATACAAGCCGTCTTATATCAGAGTTGAAGTTATATACTGTGGACGTTTTCTAATGTTTTACGCTTATTTGATGTCACTCTTCATTCTTCACATGTTTATGTTGTATTTATCTATAGAACTTTAACCCTATGCCCCTAGGGTTCCCTCGAATGGTGGGCAAGGAGTGGTTGGATATATGCAGCCTTACACTTATGCTAACGACATAAAAAGGCTTGCTCAGTTGCCCTGGATGGCAGCTGTTACTTTTTATTTTTTAATGTGTCATTTTGCTTTATTTTATCATAATTATATCCTAAGAATAACAAGTCTTTGGCTAGAGATGAAAACATTGTAAATCATCTATCCGGAAGTAAATCGTCCGGCAAGAAACCTTTCAGTTTCAGAATTCAGTCTAATGACTTATGAGCAAGCTCATGGTTAGAAGCATTCATATGATATGCCTGTTATGAAAAGCAAAATAGAGACAATTATTTCGATTGTAGGAGCAGATATATGAGAGGAAAAGTTTTTTTGGGAACTATATCATTTACTTCACTTACTTTGTTGCATCAAGTTGGTTAATCTGTATAGATTTAAGCATACCCGTGGGTAGAATTAGTTCTAGAGATGGATTCCGAGAATGGTGGACAACCAGCTTACTACCTATATTACTTTCACACTTCACTTTGGCTGTGGGTTTCGTATGTCTCGTGTTTGACATGACACAAACTCTTTTATTTATGCTAAAAGCATGGAATTATTCATACTTTTGCTAATCCGATTCTTTCCACTTTAGAAGGATGCTGACCCTGTGTGCGAGAAGTGTGGGCTGGAGTTTGATTCAAGGTAATTTCGAGAATTTTGTGCCTCACTAGTTAGATGTCTGATGTATTCCGTAATTATTCAGATCTGGCAGGTGCTTATGTGTTTGCCATCTTGTTACAGAAACCAACTCTATAAGCATTTAAGTGACACTGGCCATGCCTCATTGAAGAATAGGTGATCGATAGAAACAGGCACCGCAAGAATGTAGGAAAAAAGCATCTGCTTATTCTTTATATAGGCAAATTCATCCTCAGTCTGGACGATGTGCAAAATATGGCTTTGGAGCTAATCAGTCTGACATCTGTGAGAATTTTCGGTTCTTTAGCACTTCACAGCAAGATAGTATGTACACGCCTACGTGGCTATGTTTCATGTATTTAAGCATACTGAAACAACTGAACTGTCCAGTGGGGTTTTGTAGGAACATTGTATGACAGTATCTTAATGTAATTTATTAAGCCTTCTTTTTTGAAGGCAAGTGCTACTACCTCCTAACTCATGGAAAATATAAGTGGAATTTTGAAACATGATCGAGGTTTTCTCATACAACTGACGGAGTGACGGGTGCGTTTTTCCCTGTAGTATATGGAAACTCACCTAGCGGATAATGATCTAGTTCTGGTAATCCTGGATACACCGAAGCTGAAACTGCTTGCAAATAGTGTAATATAGTTATCAGTTATGTTGTCTGTCAGTTTGTTGATATCGCGATATTAGCTGTGAATGCTTTAAATCTAAGCCCAGGCAACAATAGAGAGTTTACGATCAGAATTAATGATCTAGGTCATGGTAATGATGTGAAAATCCTTCAATCCGGGTTTTGGAGTAAACTGGTAATCCTTTATATGGTGAAGGTTTTTTTTGTCAAAAATTACCTTTTATTTAGGGTCATTTATGAACAACTCTACCTTTCATTTTATTTTTGGCTTTCAACTACCTTTCATTTCTTCATTTTGCGAAAGACTACCAAAAATCCACTTCCGGCGAAAAAAAGTCAACTTTCCGGCGTTGACTTATCATTTCATGTTGAATCTAACTCTTTACTTCATAACCCTAATAATCGATGATAAAGATTGATTAAACCCAACATTAATCACCTCAATTTGTCTATCTCTTACCCGAATCAAAGTCCTAATCACCGAAACAAAATCATCATTGATATTAATCTTAACATGGTAAATAACTCTTCAACAATAATGATCTATTATAGCCTTCTTGGCAAAATTAACTCATAGTGTTAACTATTAGAAAATAATCATGGATTCACTCTTAGGATCACTTGTGTGCTACTATCTCATTAGTTTCGTATACCCACCATCGTACCATGAAGAGAGAAAGAAGGTACTTTAATATAACTTAGATGGACAGTAGGTTGTGAATCATGAGTAGTATATAAGATTGTTGAAATGTAAGGGTGAAGGTGAAAGTGGTAGTAAAGGTGACGACGGAGATGGAGATGGAGATGGAGATGGAGATTGAGATGGTTGATGTGTTGTTATTACTTTCAACAAACTTTTGATAAGGTGTTGGGCATGGAGAGGAGCTTTTTCGGATTTTGTTGGGTGAACAAAGGGAGAAATATTAGTTATATGTGTGAAAAAGGGAGAAAAGAGCAAGTCATGTTGGAGCTGGTGTCCTCCACAAATTAGTGTGATAACATTTGTAAATCTCTTACAGGTTCACAAGGGTATACTTTGTATATTTAATCAGTTGATTAACGTTTACCTAATAACGGTTGGCTTGCTAGAAAGTTTGACGTTATTATCATACAGATGGCGGTGATCAACTGGTCCCTAAAGGTCACACCTATAGGACGTATTTGAGAAATGTGGTTATAGAAATATAATTACATTGATGCCCAAAATGACTAAAAAGTTAGTCAATGTGTTGATGAGATAATTATTTAATGAAAATTAAATAATATTAAGATTAGACGAATTAACTGTCAATTCGTAAATTAAATATAATAAGTTATATTTAATTAAATATATATAAGGTTAGTTTGAAAGAATTAATCTGTTAATTCATGGTTAAATATAATCAGTTGTATTTAATAATCAACAAGTTTAATGTGTCATAGTGGTAATAGTGAGGGTACACATACCAAGAGGTCACGGTCATAATCAAAGGGTATATCTTAGATATTCTTTTTCTGACCTTGCCTCATCTTTCTCATCACAAGAACACAAAGACACTAAAATTTACATAAAATTTTTAGATTGATTTCTAGCATAATCAAAGGGTATATCTTAGATCGTCTTGGGTGCAACTAATAGGTGAATATCAATTTTGATATTGTTCTTAGGCCAATTTTGCAAGGACCCGAGGTTAATTCTAAATCCTTTTACTTATGCTTATGTATTTTATTTTATGACCATAGATCATCTTTATTATATCGTTATAATCCTTCATGTTAAAGGGAAGTATACAGATTATTTCCCACAAGTCAAACGCCGGAAAGTTGACTTTTTTTCACCGGAAGTGGATTTTTGGTAGTCTTTCGCAAAATGAAGAAATGAAAGGTAGTTGAAAGCAAAAAATAAAATGAAAGGTAGTTGTTCACAAATGATCATAAATAAAAGGTAATTTCTGACAAAAAACCCTATGGTGAACTTGAAACCGCTGACAATTGACTCCGAATATTTATGTAATCAGCTAGTGTCACAATGTTACTTGTTGCGACTGGCTGCAGTAAGTGGATTATACATCTGATGTACTACATCAGATGATATAGTTTTTGAACATTAATATAAAGTTTTTGAGTTTTGTTTTAAAAATTATGAGTTTTATTAGAAAGTTTTTGAGTTCATTCTTTTCAACATAAAATTAAAAAAATTACAATATAACTCAAAAACATTACATATAAGCTCAAAAAAAATTGAGTTTTGACGTCAAAAAATTAACATGTAACTTTTAAACTTTATAAAACTTGAAAAAAATACACAAAAACTCAAATATATATGAAGTTTGATGTAATACATCCGATGTATAATCCTTTTTCTCGACTGGTTGGGTCAATCCCCTAAGTTCCAGAGGGGTATAACTCAATTTGTCTAATCTCCACCATCCAAATATAACAAGGCTTAAATTCAGACAGTTACGAAAACAGAATAATACCAATTCACCATTCAAGGCGTCATCTCATCCCCAATCTACTGACCCTGATCATCCCAGAAACTATAGGTCATCATGTGGCAGTATTTCTCGCCGCAGAACGGTATATGCTGTATTTTCAAAGTCTATGTTGACAGATAAAAGCTCACTAATAACCAAATCATTACTAAATTAAAGAGTGTTTCACATCAATAAACAGCAACATAAGCTTCTTTGGACTAGTAGCCCTAAGCTTCGTCTCTGTAGCAAACTGACAAATATGTACAGGATTCATACTAGTGAAGTAGTGTCTCCGATGCAATCTTAAATGTTCACAAGTCCACAATAATCAGACCTAACCCGACCAAATGGTCGGTTTACTAGGTCTAGCAATAAGGCCCCTCTAATACAAGAGGGGTTTTCTAGCAGCATCCGCTACATAGGCTGATGCTTCTTCTTGGGAAAGAGGTCCGTTTCCTGAGAGACCTCGAATTAAGGTATTAGCATAGTTGTTGGCTGGAGGAACTAGAGGTACCTTTTCAGTTTTGAATTCTTCTAGGTCATTAAGATCACACCTGAAAAACGAAAAATTGAAGAACTTCATTATGTCAAAGACAACATATTCGTGTGATCATGTTTGTAAGTTGAAGGAGACGTAAAACATACGTCATAGTTAAGATGGGGATGCCTTGCTCCTCGCCCAGCAAGACAACGTTGTGATACCATCCTTCCTGGAGAATAGAGATCAATAGCTTCTTGGATTAGATTCACAAATGCATACAGTTAAAATCAAGCCATTTGTTTATGCCTGTTTTCAGATCGGTAATTTATGCATGAACGCCTGAACGGTAGTTGAGGCCTGAGGGGGAGGGTATTTTAAATGTTACCACCGATCATTTTGGTACAACTCAGAAACTTGAAGGTAAACATGGGTCTTTTTGCCGGAAAAAAATGATAAATTAAGAAACGTAAAAAAATTGTTTAAATGTCAGAATCTAGTGCACTTCTGAAAGGAATTTTCATTTGTGCGTCATTCAAAAGCAGTCTCAGAGTCTTCAACATTTGAGTAAGACTGTATGACCAGATAGGCAGGAGATTATGAAATAGCAGCAGTACGAGTTAGAATCTAGTGCAGCATATGACGCGGAAATATGGTGAAGTCGGGCTTTAGTTATAAAGTTTATGCTTTCAAATTCTTGAATGACAGAACAACTTTGAATTGAAACATTTGATACTTCAAGAAGAATATGAAAAAAGAAAAAGGCTATAAAAAGTTGTGTTCCACACCTCAATACCCTCTGGGGAGAAAGATCCGGTATCCTTGATAGTGTTTAAAGCTTCGGAATCAAATAGGGGTGAACTTGTGTCATCCATGATGTTTTCTTGAAACAAAACATCATTAAACTGCTCTAACCTGCACAAAAGAAGTAGTAGTGAGTTTTCCCAAGTACATGGAAGCCAATTACCATAAGCAGCGCGGAACTGCACGATGGCCACAAATTAAGTTCTAAATCCTAAACCTAGAAATTTAGCATTATTAAATAAGTTAAAAGGGAAAAGAATCACTCACGTAATTCTATACATGCAAATGTGAGATTTATCCTGTGAAGTACTTTGAGGATGAAGGAAAGCAACTCCTCCAGGACCCCATGTACGAGTAAATTCACGGCCAAAGAATAACCTGTGAGAGATACTCTTCCACAAAGTTTCTTTTGGTGGGGTTTTATCCATAGAACCTGCGCACGACTTCTGCATACCTTCCACCTAATATTTTCAAAAGTTAAAGCTAGTGCGAGGATATAATTATACGCAAATCTTCAATGAGTCTTGAATGAGATGGCCTCACATATGTGTGACCAGCCCAGATACTTGGATGCATCATATATTTAAGGGGTTTTTGTCAAAAACTACCTTATATTTAGGGGTATTTGTAAAAAAACTACCTTATATTATTTTTCTTGTTTTAGACTACCTTTGTTTTCTCATTTTTTGGTCAAAAACTACCTACGCTAAAAATATGGCGAGATTTGGTCGATTTAGTGACATTAACCTATCTCACATGACTTTCTTAACATCAAACAACAATGATCAACTGCGTCCAAACCAAAATTTAACTTCAGATAAGCAAAATTAATAAATTTCACATTTCAATAATAACTACAAACATCTACTAAAGTTTAGCGTAAGTACTTTATGACTTCCCAAAATCGGGCCTTAGTAAGATTAAAACATAAAAGAGTCATGTGAGATATGTTAAAGCTGGAAAATAGACCAAATATGTCTAAATTCTTAGCGTAGGTAGTTATTGACCAAAAATAAAGAAAACAAAGGTAGTTGAAAACAAAAGAAATAATATAAGGTAGTCTTTTTACAAATACACCTAAATATAAGGTAGTTTTTGACAAAAAACCCTATATTTAATTACTGTATTTAGTTCAGGGGTTGGTCTTATATGTAAGACTATCTCATGCAAGTTTATTTTTTATTTTTTAATCAACAGAACATGCAACAGAACTCCGTCAACACTCGCAAGAACATGTGGCGGCAAACTGGCAACATTAAAATCCAAAAAACACAGTCCAATTCGTATCTGTTAAGAAAATGTCAGAGGCTTATTGTAGTTACCTGTCCTCCTTGTATATAGCAGAGGAACCTAGGTGTCCACATATTAGATCCATAGGTTGCATACCAGACATCAAATAATCTAAGCTCCTTCCTCCACGTAGATGAAGCTGTCTCCAGCTGATCTGTTCTTCAACAAAGTTATTCGCTACAAAAAAAAGGGAAGCTTATGGATGGTGCTGTTAAAAAAAGTGTAAATCTGTACCTTGACCCTCACTGAATTTCAATTCTGAAAGAGGCTGTATTATACTATTGACAGCTTCATCTATATTTTCGACTTCAGAATCAGAGCTTGTTTCTATCAACAGCTGTTTACAGAAGATGCCCATAAGATTATAACAGATACCTGATGACCCCAAGCATATTAACCAAGTTAAACTTGCCAAAAAAGAAAAGAAAAAAAAGGACGCCTTTCAAATCAAATAACTTGTTCAACTCCGTTACATGTTTTATCACATTGTATCATAACATTGATCACAGAATAGCAGAAACAGCTTTTTTTTGGAAGATCCCATAAACGTTACTCAGTGATGAATGTTTCAATTACAATTACAATATGTTTCAAACTAGTCAGAAGACGGGACATGAGATTTTTAGAAACCCTTTCATGTTTTTATCCTCTAAGCCAAATAGTATTCAATAAAAAACTTTAGACCCACTTAAGTGAACCCCTAGTTAGTCATTTCTATTCATGAATATGTGTTGGCCAAAAGGAAGCCTAAAATCAGACATTTCAGCATTCTCAAGTGGAGCAGCTGTATTCAGCACTTCGCAAGCTAAAAAAACAATTCTAGGGCAGATAGTACGCAGGATTCATTCACAGATATGCTTAAACTCAGTTTAATATATAGCCCTTTAAAAAAGTTACCATCTATGTTACACTACTTTCTTCTCAAATTTGTTCCAGAAGTCCCTCGGTTATGTATAGGAGTCATCTCTCACAATGTGATACAATAAAGATCGAATAGAGGTGGCCAGACAATAATTTCATAACAGTCCCGAGATCAATTACTCTTGTAGATTCATGTATCCTTTCCAAATTTCCTTTTTCGGCGGATTCTTTGATACTTACCAATTTCTTTCAAGCAAGTGCTTTGATGATGTGACGACATAGCTCCTGATGAGGCGCGAATCTACGGCCCAATCCCTTGGCAAGGCCTAATTAAGGGATCGCTCCTTGATCCAGCAGGCCCAAAATCTAAACGCCCATGCTGAGATGAATGCCGACCACACCCCAAGGGATCATACAAGTCGGCCTAAGCATTTCCCAACCTACTGGTCGGCTCGAAGCCGACCAGAATGAAGGTCCAAGGGAACAAAAGTCGCCAACTCCGCGACACACATCGGCACCATGACGTGAGCTGAGAGAGGCTTGCGTGGGAACCGCCACGTAAGCACCTCGAGATCCTCACCATTTGCCCTATAAATAGGGATTAGTGTTCACCATGCAAAACAACACAATCTCAGGTTCTAAACCTAATCTCCCACTCTCTAAAAGGCTTTCTCTCACTACTAAAGCCGGTAAAAGGTAACTCCTCAAGAGGTATCAGGCCGACACAAAGTAACCTAAAGAGAACGGCGTCGGAGGGGCTTCTTCGAAAGCCCCGAGGCTAAGTTTGCTCTTGCTTTCAGGTACAAGCCAAGGAGGGAGTGGCTCCACGGACCTCAAGTCCACAGAGAGAAAGACCGAGACCAGCTCGGGCGTTACTTAGAACTATTTTGTAAACAGTCTCGTGTGTATTTGTATCTTACTCTTAAGTACATTTACGCCCAGAATAGCTCCCTTACCTAGAATCGAACACATCATCTCCATCTACAAGGAGGGTATGCGGTACTTTGATTTTGCGATATCTTTTTCATTGGAAAACGTCAAGAATCAGAGGGACTAAGAGGGGTACCTGAGATGGAGGAGCTGTCCGGCTTGTTAGCTTCCTTGGCAATTCATCAGAAAGGCTTGGCCAGTATTTACTCAAGTTTTGCCGGACCTAAGATTCATTTGAGCCTTTTTAGACGTGATAGCAGTACCAAAAGGTGGTCCCAAAACAAATAGATACAAGAACTCACATTTGCTATGACACGCCATGTTGATTCAAATGGATCTCCATCAGAAGATCCATTTATTGGTTTTTCTTCTAACAAGACTTGCACACATGCTTGAGCTGAGTGTGCTAATGACTCAAGATTATATCCACCTTCTAAAGCAAGCACAATTTTACCTTGAGCGAAATCCATTAACTGCACAAAATGAAAAAAAAAAGCCAGGGAGTTATTAGATGGAACAGATCAGCAGACACGCGAAAACGAGAAGACAAGCTATCTATAGCATATTTTTTTTACATCCTTCAATTATGGAACACTGTTGCAGTCATAATCAGCTGATAATTTTAAACCCCTTGATTGTCAAATAAAGTTGACGCTCGGCAATATTTTCTTACAATATAATAGTACAACTTTATACTCCTCGATTGTTTTATGAACTATAGTCTATAAATCAAACCTGTCAAGTTTTACATTGTATTTTTATGCATAGGTGACAAAGTTGACAGAGGTTTCCCACCATAGTCAAATGGAGACAATAAATTTGGAATAAAGATAAACAAATGGCCCATTCAGCTTCCAGTTTTTTTTTTTTTTATTTATAATGCATACTAGTGAATGTTTTACCTTTTATCAGAATATCAAAAAAACTGACCTTGCTCAACAAGATGGAGTATCCATATGGGGTAATACAACAGCCACCAAGAGGGTCGTGAACAGCTGTTGCAAACAATTTGAGATAATCATTATGCATAGCATACATAATAGGTGCCAATTACTAAGCGCATCTATGTACAATAATGTTGTATGACGGGGTGGGAAAAGTTTCCATACATGATTTGCATGAAGTAAATTTTAACATCAACCAATGGGTGCAACAAAGTTAATAGCCATTTTATTCTCTTAATACACATCATTGCCAAATGAAAATTTACATTAAATGCAACAATCTAGTAAAACATTAACTTTACATATTAAATTGTGTCACTAGATCAAGATGCAGGGCAAATAAGGTGCTGCAAATCTACATTGCACAGATAAAGAATACTAAAATGGGATAAGTGTATCTCTAAACAGAGTTGCTAAAAACACATAAACGAGCAACAATCAGAAGTAATTGGGATAAGCGTCGCACCATAAATATGATCAACCATTAGTTTTATACTTTCTTGACTAGAGATTGTGAAGAGGCAAAGCAACAATTTATGAAAAACCTTCATTATAATTAGGCATTTAGCTTATCAAACCTGCATCAAATCCTGCAGAAACTATGATTAAGTCTGGCTTAAATTCATTGGCAACTGGAGTTAGCAAATGTTCCCAAACTGCAAAATAGTCTGGATCACCGCAGCGACCATGTTCCCAAGGAACATTAATATTGTATCCTTCCCCAGGCCCTTCTCCAATCATAGTATGAGACCCATCATCACTTCCAGGATAGAAACACCCAAAGTCATGCCTGAAGAAATGGGGATCAAGAATACAATTAATAATAATAACAATAATAATAATAATAATAATAATAATATTAATAAACCTTGAACCCAACAAGAAGGCCCTATAAGTCTTAATCCACGGAAGCAAAATAACTTAAACCATTTCAAAGCATTCCTTCATTTAAGCAATCATACATTGTGCAATACCAATTTGAGGATTACCTGTGTACTGAGAAGAAGAGAACACGGGGATCCTTCCAGAACATTTTTTGAGTGCCATTACCATGATGAACATCCCAATCTACAATTAAGATCTTGCGGATACCTAATTCTGGCTGAAATAATGAACGTGCCAATGGGAATCATTAGACAACTGTTAAGTCCAATAACAAGCGCAAATTTGATAATGTAGCTAGAGTAACATGGGTAATGGACACTCACTCTTTCGTTCAGCAAATAACTGGCTGCAATAGCCACATTATTGAAAAAGCAAAAGCCCATTGGCTCATTTTGCTCAGCATGATGCCCTGGAGGCCTCACAATTGCAAAAGCAGAATCGAGATCACCTTGAGCAACTTTCTCTGCAGCCTATTTACAGAAACATACTAACTTAGGCAATAACAATACTGAAACAAAGAGTACGATTAAAGACACAATTTGTTCATCTGATCGGTATCTCACTTTAGTAAATTATGTTGGAAATTTTGTATCTCCAAAATATTTTCTCATAGATAGGAGTAATACAAAAAATACTTTTCCTGTTAAATCTTCCTTGTACCATGTGATAAGGAAAGGTCATCATCAGAAATCTGAACACTACGCATCTCTACGATCTCAGCACAAGGCTATATGAAATATGAGTTTGTGCCTAAAGTATCCCTCTGAAAACACTTCATTTTTATTCATGGGAGCGTATTGAACTAGTCAATGCCTTCTCATAGATCTAATAGAAACAGCGTACGAATATAACAAGGGTAAAGCTAAAAAAAGCATAATAGGACTCGGTATAGAATATCAAGCAAACTTGAAACTTTTTTCTCAGATTGACTATTCAATGCTACAAAGCTCCAGAACCTGTTAAAGAATCTGCTTAAAGTTGGGAAGGGAGGGGTCATGATAATATAACATCCAAGTCAAAGATATCAATCTACAAAAAAAGTTTACAGACAACCCATTTCTTATAGTAGATCTTATGTGGGATTTTAACAAATATGGCAAATGCTTTCCGAACTCAAAGCGATTAAATACTTTCAGTTCAAGTTTAAAATTCTAAGCAACAGTAACCACTTTAAGAATAACCTCAAAAGAGGGCAGGCCTAAAAAGTTAAAAAACTCTACACTGGCCAGTTATGTTGAGACTTGAGACGGGTAAAGGTTTGAGACATAAGTTCTCAATCAGCTCCTCTTATGCAGAGGCATAAGGTATTATTTTGTTTACTTACATCAGCATAAGATCTACAATATTTAGTTTTCTTTGATTAGTTGGCTCTTGTAGATTTCTAAATGTATTTCTATAAAACCAGAAAAGTAAACTATTAGTTTTTAAATGGAGCAAGGGATGACAGGAAACTCAAGTAATCAGCATGGTATTACAAGACAGCAATAAAAAGTTTAACTTATGACATCTGAGGCTACTCAATAAATGACGAAGCTTAGTAGTTTGCTGAGATATGACTTGTTTACCTCCAGAACGGAGCCCGCAGCCAGGTAGGCAGCTTTTGATGAACCTTTGTTTAGATAAATAGAATTAAATTGAGAAGCAATCCTTTTTCTTTTGGAATCAAATTGCTTCGAGCTTATAGTTTTTATCATATCAACATGATACTTGGAGTGAACTAACTGTATGTGTTTATCTTCTGCCTCTTTGGCATTCAAGATCTCACACCTGAAGAGAAGAAATCAAACATGATTAATATGCACAATGTAGATCATCTCAGCTACCGGGTTAGGTTATTTCGAAATTAATAGAACATATTTCTAACAATCCATAGGACTATCAGTTCCATTATTAAAAAAAAAAAAACACTTTTGGTAAGTACGGTAGTTAACACTTAAAGAATATCAGTATCCGCATTATCTGTTAGATTATGTTGCATTTCTTCTTTTTAGCTTCCGTTTTTGCCTCATGGCATCATAGATTCGGTTTATATATCAGTGCTATTCGCCCCACATAATTGAATGATCTTGAATTAATGTCTTTTAATATACTACCTCCATACATGAATAAATAACTTCTTGGTTTCTTCTGCATGGGAATGAAGTAGCACACTAAGATGCACATGAATAAATAACGTCTTAGTCACGAACAAGATGACCACAAAAACTAAGTAACAACTAGTTAGTTTATTCATGGACAACCAAACAAGGAATTCCAGGAAGTTTATCCATCAACAAAGGGAGTTTAATGGTAACATATGATACTTGATAAAGTCGCAATTAAATCAAATGAAAACTGGCATGCCAGCCACAGTGCAGCCTCGACAAGTAATAACCAGAGCAGAAAAAAGGACACAAGCTTGCCAAACAGTAAAAATAACAAATCTAGGGATTAAGGCCGATTCAAAGGAAACAGTGACTATGTTATAAATGGGTTACAGAAAACCCTGGCTCCACATAACTCCTCAATCCAACCCATTTTTTTAAACACTAATTTCTCTATTAATTCAATTCTATATGTTTGTTCAAATTTCCTCACATATTTTGCTCACTATAGTGTCTGCGCTTCATTCTATTGTGAAAAAGGAGTCCTTCCAACGCAATTTTCATCTTAGGTCATTCGGAAACAATCCCTTTGCATGGATGACACACGGATAATGCTGCATACATCCGACCCCCCTTACCCCGCGATAAAAATCAAACAGCAAAGTAAAAACATAAATCATAACCAAGATTAAATATCGTTTAATGCACCATATTTAGCATCAAACTATAAAATTCAAACAACAAAAGATAATCATAAACTCACAACCAAATTAAACAAAAAAATACAAGTAAAATTAATAAAATTAACCTATGAATCAGACCAGAAACAGTGAGTTTATCCCAAATAACCCTAATTCGATCAGGGCATTCAGGATGATCAGAACCATCAGGAGTATGATGATCACACATCCTCTCATCATAAACTAACCCTACTCTCTTCCTTTCCTTTTGACTTCCCTCTGAATTACTACTACCTCCATTTTCCGCCATTTTTGTACCTTCAACCTCTAATTTTTTCACTAAATGAAGAAAATTTCAACTACCCAGATTATAATTGGATAGTTAGAACAATAAATACGAACGAAAAATCTTAGTTTAGGGTATTTTTGATATACCCTTGTAAGATTTTTCGCTAGTTTTTGGTTTTTGGAGGGAAAAGATTGTTGCTTTTTTTAGTTTTTTGAGTTATACGAGGAGGTGAAGCGAACTGATGACCAATGAAGTGAACTAGATTGGTGATTTTGGGAATTTTAGGAGGCAATTCGGAAAATTCTTTACTTTTTTGTTTGTTTTTGAAATTCAAATTGAAAAATAAAAAGATTCTCTTGAGATAAAAATGGAAAAGGTCAACAAAAAGTAGTGGGGTAAAAAGTGAAAATTGAATATAAAATTCAAAGTGTTATGAAATATCTATAGATATTATTTGGATGTCCATATATTACCATATATATTTAGGAGAGATATTCTCTATTCATATTACATCATTTCTTTTACTATATATACCTCCATGAATAAAGTTCGATTACACTTTCTGGTCTATTTATTGTCTCTATAACTCTCTATTATTTATAACACGTTATCAGCACGAATCCTAACCGACTGGGCAATAAAATTGACAACGATTACTTATTATTCAAATCTGATAATCTGGAGGTTTATATCAGATCTTATTCTCTTATTCAGCTTATAAAGGTACGTCCGGTTTTTATACTGTATTATAATTATAACGTAATTATTATCATTCATACGATAATTAATAAACCCTATGCGACAATACAAAACATCAGTTATAATCTACATCTCATAAATGAAAGAGGAACACATCGATCGGTGCGTGTTTAGAGTTCAACTTTTCATTTAATTGTAATATCACACATGCTTAAGTCTTAATTGGTATACAACACGTAGATTTTGTGCGTTTGTTAGAATTTTGTTGTTTTTATTTACCCTTGGTTATCCTTATTCGTCTCTTACCAAATATCAATATCTATAATTGACTGACGAGAATCGCATCATCGATTACTGCTGAATACAAAAGGATTATTTGATCATATTTTCTATATACGAATCATAATTATTATAGATCATATCGGTAAGTTACTCTAACTATAATCTACTCCTACTAGAGTATTATTTGAGGGTTATGATAGTCATCTATTCATCTAGTACTATTACTCAAATTGAATTGTATCTACCCATTGGCCATCGCAGCATATCGTTACTACAACTTGACATGTATACTTTGTTTGTCTATGATATGTTAAACAAGGGATTAACATCTGTATAAGCACTCAAGGTTAATGTGTTTTATATCACAATTGTCAAAGGATTGATGTTTGTGGGTTATTAAAATTTTTCGCTATTTCTTGTATACTAAGACGGCATCAAGAAAACATGAACTATTAAATCAATGTTTAAGAATGGGCCATACGCTAAATCTTTAAGATCCAAAGTTGCTAGGGCTAGTTACTGTATGAATTTTAATTACACTACATGGTATGTGATCCTCAATCTTTCACATGTATTAATGTATATAGTCATGATAGTTCATATATTACTCCGTATTAAGTTATAAATTGTTGGAGAGATGTTTTGGTCTTATAAATTGTGGTGCGTGTGATGCCAGGTTGCCGAAATAAAGCTTATGTTTTGTAGTAAATAAATAGTTGTATATACAAACTATTACGGAGTATACATGATTCATAAGTATAATTTGTACTTAACAAGCTTATTAGCATGCAGTTGATATTTATTGACAACTTTATTTACGTATAACGATTTTATGATGTATATGTGAAATTAATCAGTGGGGTATATTACTGCTTGGACCTGAAGTTCCATTTATATTTAATAAACAAGTTTAGAAAAAGGACATATCCTATAATTTTGGATTTGAAATTCCAAAAGATTTATTTTACAGGGATGAGAGATATGTCCATATTATGACTTTGGAAAGTTCAAAGTTTTTAAAGGTGTGTACTAATTTAACACCGTCTCATCCGTACAATATATTCATATTGTATAAGTGTAAGTGGCCAGAAGTCCACGTCTCTGAGTATATGAACCGTTGTTCAATTTAAAGCGGTCTTTATGAAGGCAAATTTATTTGCGAATTGATTCTTGTTCACCTGAAGTTGAACAGTATAATGAGATATGAAATTTGATTCATTGTTTGAGTGAATGTGACATCTCATAAAGACTCTGTCTGTAGCAGAGATCGAGAATACGGCGTTATGATAAGCCTAATGTTGCGGCCTTAATTGAGCCTAATAATGTGGCATTTGATGAGCCAAGTAAAGAAGCCTTACTTGAGCTTAATGATATGGCCAAATTTGTTCATTGAAAGAAATGAAAATATCTCATGAAAGTGAATATTTCATGAAAGTCATATGAAAATACTCAAAGAGTAATATATTCTTTATTGGAATATTGACGAGTCTTGCTTACTTATATGAGACACTTATTGTGTCCTATGTCAGATGTTACATCATTTATCTGGCCGGATTCTTAGAAAGTTGACATGAAATAATTCAGATGTGACATAGTGAGGCCATCCGGGTTCTTATTATACCCGTTTTGATAAACCTGAAGTTTATCTTAAGAAAAATATAAGTGCTGAAACTCTCTCGTGTAAATTTATTAAAGGCAAGACATTACACGAAGACCGAATATATTTAATATTGGAGATCACAGTTTGATTATTATATGGAATCGTTAGTCTCCGAATTGGGCATTGTGATTCAGCACACTTAAAATCCAACTGCATTATATGTTACTCCCCAAAAGATTTTGTTAATATACAAAAATGCCCATATAAATTCTTATCGGTGATATGAGAAATTAAGGTCTAAGGTGGTTATGGTTTTTACCACCTTAGGGGGAGAATGATAAGGAAAAATTTGGTAAAAACAAACAAGTAAATTATCCCCAACCGAACCGAAGTTCGGTGGTTTGTTTTCAATATGAAATACATCAAGTAGAGGTTCATGGAATTAGAAATGATGGTATTCATTTGGTTATGAAGATGTATTATGATACCACTTTTATTACCTTATCAAAATGTGATATGTTACATTAAAATCTATGATTTAATTATAGACAGTTTAGCCCTATATGTGGTATAGCGAGCTATACATTAGTCATAGAAAAAATATGAAATGAAAAATTACATTCTTGCCAAATTGAACAATAAAGCACACGTGAAATATAGTGTGAGAGTCATATCGGTTCACATATTTCTAGTAATAAGAAAATGGCAAGTTTGGCAGTTGGTACTCCTTTGGAGTAAATAAAGTTGGATGTCCCATAAGTGGCATATATATCTGAATGATAATAGATGGCTTATATAGAAAAGAAATGGTACCAAATATATTCAGATATCACTGATTCAGTACTGACAATATCACGAGATGTTGAAATTATATATCGATATATTTAAGGAACCGATATGCATTTGCGCGCGGAATTTAATGGACTAGATAGTGGGGATCTTATAAACAAGTCCAATTTTATTGTCGACACATAATCAATGATTATGAATGAGCTCATGGACTCGAAGTCCATTCATTGACCTGAAGTCAATTCAGATTATGATTATTGGAAAAGAAATTGTACAGTTTGCATTTTTAGTCATCATCATGTGCATTTTAGATAATAAGTTTATTATTTGCATCTTAGTGTTATTATATATACATTATACATTATTGCATGTTTTTATTGTTGTTTAGAATTACTTATATATCATATGCATGCACATAATTAATAATATTGCTATACTTTGATAAGTGTTAAAAGGAGAAATATATTTTACTCCTACGAGGATAAATTCCCTGAAGGAGCCTCTTATAAATGATCATCAAATGATGATGTTTGATCAATTGAGTTTTGGGAACGACTCATGATTATGAACCTCTACGACACGATTGAAAGGTTATTGTGATTATTTCCAAAATGGGATATTCAAACTCCTGTAGAGTTACTTGAAGGAAAATATTATTGTCTCAACCTGAAGTTTGAGCATATGAGAATAATGATTTCAATGAGCTTCATGTTAAACATGTGAAATTAGTTTATGGTCCAGAAGTACCATAACGATTGCAAAATAATGTAGTCAAAGTCTACAACGAGAATCCCAATTCATACATATGTGGTTTAGCAAAGAAAATCGCTCAAAAGTATTGGATGATTTATTTATTCAATAATTATCGTATTGATTCTCCTTAAGATAAAGAATTAAGGAATGATGGCTACACTCTTTTCCCTTCGGCTAGGTTTTTTTTGTCCCAATGGGTTTTTCCTAGCAAGGTTTTAACGAGGTAGCACAATAAGCGCATTGATACGCTATGATTATTAAGATGAGTTATTCTTAACATATAATGTTATGTCATCTATCAAGAAGTTCCTTATCACTATTGTGGAAAATATTATTTGAAATGAAGATCCAAGAGTCATCACAAATGACTACACCCAGATTGTGAGAATTAAAGAAATATGAAGATTGAAATTATCAAGGATTTGAAGATATCAAGTTTATCAACTACGATGGATTTTATTCAACGATCGAGAAGTTACGTCAAAGCATGGTTCATTTCAAGATTTATCAAGTTATGTAACCATCAGGGGGAGTTGACACGCGTTGTACTCTTTTTCCTTAGCCATGGTTTTGTCCCACTGGGTTTTCCATGGAAAAGTTTTAATGAGGCAGCTTGTTATGCGTGTTTGAAGTTAATGTACTCTTTTTCCTTTACTAGATTTTTGTCCCATAGGGTTTTTTTTCTAGTAGGGGTTTTAACGAGGCATTTTCCTCCGATGATGGACATCCAAGGGGGAGTGTTATGAAATATCTATAGATATTATTTGGATGTCCATATATTACCATATATTTAGGAGATATTCTGTTACCATATTACATTGTACTCTTGTACTATATATACCCCTCCTATGAATAAAGCTGATTACACTTTCTGGTCTATTTATTGTCTCTATAACTCTCTATTATTTATAACACAAAGTATGATAGTTTAAGATAAAACCTGGATTTAAACTAAGACCTAAATATTATAGTCTGATTAATTACTAAAAGAATATGAATTTCAACTTTAATTTATCATGAAATATTCAGGGTACATGTTAGAAAATCTGTAACTTTTTTTTTGAGGTGGAAAATCATTTCATTCATAATAATAAGTCATACGACATCTACAACATATGTCAAGATTAACCGGAAACAAAACAATTAAAACCAAATAAACTACAATCTCGATCAAAAAAAGATCTCTAAATTTGATGGGCACATGAGACGCTTCTGCACATCCTCTAATAAATCGCCTCAAACGGGCTTACACAAGACTTCTAATGTTTTGACGAGACAGGAGTTCATCTGACCCAAAGGATTGTAACCAACCATCTGACAGACCTTGTAAAACCATATAACGCGTCAGTATAGCAATGATCTTCCGCATCGCTTGAGCAAATAGGGATCTGCAAACTCTCCAAAAGAGTGACAAAACCCACCAAAAGATGGGGACAAGACTCTCACATCCAGAGAGGACAGCGAATCGGAAAGAAAAACTGGCAAACAACAACATAAAAAGACTAAACGAAATAAAACAAAAGAAAAACAACATAATATAAAGATCGAAAAAACCACCGCCTTCAACCAACCAACCACCATCACCACGTCCACCACAATCCTGCCAAACACACTACTCGATTGGATAAAAAATAACATAATATACCCACAATTAAACAAGTTCAATCTACCGTGTTCGAAACTCCATTACATTATCGAAGACGATCTTATATGTCACCTTATATGTATAGACTCTAAACCCTTTCATCTGATACTGGTGCTATAAACCCCAATTTGGTCTTCCATCTCAGCTGCATAGCCTTTGCTACATCCTTTCTTGAGCACGTCCATAAGCACATTGCTACTGTTTGATCCAGGTGTATTGATTCTTTTGTTGTTGCCTTCCTAATTTTAATGTTTGTGAGCTCGGAATTGTATATCTTTGACTCTTCTGCAAGTGTTGGACACTATTTTTTGACACTACAAGAAAAACTAAAACAGGCGACCGAAATTTGGCGACTGATATTGGTAGTCGCCAAATTGGCGACTGATTCACAAATTAGCGACTGAAATCAGTCGCTAATTTGGCGACTGATTTTTTTAAAAGGGGAATCTAATTTGGCGACCGATAATCAGTTTTGGCGACTGATTTAAAAGTAGTCGCCAAATGGCTTTTCGGTCGCCAAATTTTTTTATAGAAACACGGAACTCCTCTCTCCTGCTTTACTCTTTCGAAACAAAAAAAAAAAAAAAAAAGAGAGAGGAAGCAGCAACGGGCGATTAAGGCGACGACAACAACCACACAACCACACCACCACTTCCACCACTTCCACCACCGTGACCACCGTTCTCATTGCCTCCATCACTCTCTTTAATTAGGTTAGTTTTTTTTTGTTTAATTTCAGTTTAATTAGTTTAATTTGTTAGATTAGTTTGTAGTTAGTTTGATTAATTTGTGGTTAGTTTGTTAGATTTATTTGTAGTTAGTATGTTAGATTAATTTGTAGTTAGATTTAGTTTAATTTGTGTTTGAATTAAAAGGGAATGATTAAGGGGGTTTGTGTTTAGGTTTAGGGTTATGGGTGGGGGTTTGGTCGGCCGTGGGTGGCGGTGGGGGAAGGGTGCGGTGGGCCTTGGTGAAATCGTCTCATTAGTATTATTATTAGTATTAGTATTAGTATTATTATTAGTATTAGTATTATTATTATTATTGCTATTATTATTATTATTATTATTATTATTATTATTATTATTATTATTACTAATTAAACCGTCTTATTATTATTAATATTAAGCTAAGTGAAACCGTCTTTTGCATTAATGGAATTAGTTAAGTGGAACCGTCTTTTGGATTAAGAGAAATTATCTATTAGCTAAGTAGAACCTTCTTTAGGACTTGATTTTGATAAATTTAGTTTGATAATTCATGTTATTGATGAATTGAGGTAGAATAACCTTGTTATTTTTGTTTTTCTTTTCTCTTTTCGGGGGTTGTCACCTTTTGCTAGGCACCACCGTCTGTGTAGTTGTTGCTTCTTGTTTTCTTTTCATTTTTGCTTTTACTTGATTAGGTAACCTCCTCTTACCAGTTACCTTTTAAATTTACTAATTTTAGTTCAAATTATGTTACGGACTTTAGGATAGAAGCCTTTATTATGTGGTTGAATTGGGCTTTAATTAATTTAGTACTTGATTGTGTTGTTGTTTGATTTGATGTTGACTTAGTACCCGTTCAAGAATTACTTATTAGGAGTAATTCTTGAATAGTCCCCATTTTGGGACTGTCTTTGTACGTTTCAAGTCATTTAGGTAGTAAACACGTACTTGTGATTTATTAATGAGGAATGAGTTTGGTGGCGATCCCTTTAATGTTCTCCGAATTTTGAGAAACCGGATGAAGTAGACGGAAGTTTACCCGAATTTTTTCAAACTCAAGATGATGAAGGGTGTTCATCAAAGGGGCAAACACGATATTTGGATGATAAGGAGTATAATCGTGCCCACCTTTACGTGCTATCTAATTGTGACCTCTTGGAGCCATACGAAACACAGTTTGTTAATGATTTCATTCAGAGGAATCCTAATATAAGTAAGGATGATGTTTGGGACAAACATGAGGACCAATTTCCATCATGGTTTCAGAAACATGTAATTGAGTTGAATATTCAAGATGATTTGATAAGAAGTTTGGCTTTTGGTCCTTCAAAAATGGTAAGAACGTGGAATCGATACTCGGTTAATGGGTTTAATTTTCAAACATTCAACCACGGTAAAGGTAAGGCTAGGTGCAATTGGGGGGTTACTATTTCTTCTCTTGATGACAACGAATACTATGGTATAGTTGAAGATATCTTTGAAATTAGTTATAGTGGACGTGACCGAGCTTATAAAACTGTCTTATTCAAGGTTGACTGGAAGGATAATTCTGTGGCTGGAATGAGAGTACATGAACAATACAAGGTAGTCGCCATTTTGGCGACTGATTTGTAGTCGCCAAATCCCAAATCAGTCGCCAAATTGCCTCAGCCAAACTGGCTACGTCACCCAAAAAAGGCGACTGAATTGGCATTTGGCGATCGCTATTGATCGCCAAATTGGCGACTATTTGAATCGATCGCCAAATTGGCGACTACCCCATCCGTCGCCATTTTAGTCATTTGGCGATCGATTTTTCGATCGCCAAATTTGGCGATCGACTTTAGTCGCCAAAGCTAGAAAAGGCGACTAAGGTCGCGATCGACCTTTGGCGATCGATTTGATCGCCAAATTGATTTTGGCGATCGATTTGATCGCCAAAAAAATCATACTGTTTTAATTCTTTTTGTAGTGTGAATGTTTCCATGTTTTGGCTAAAGTGTCAAAGTACTTTGACGGAACATCAGTGTTCTCTTTCTCAACAAACTGAATATGGTGGCTTGGAAACATATGTTAAAAAACTTGAGTTCATCTTAACCGAATCTTGTATGATCAGTGTACCCTTAGAAGCGAACAAAAATGCAGGATCTTGATGTTCTCATAGAGCTACCCTAGGAGCCTCTTACCTTATCTTTTCTTGTGATCTACTGGTGTCTGTGACTCAGAATGTTGGATCTACTATTCTAATATCATCAATAGTCGACACTTTGCATGCTATCATAAATTTATTGTCTATTACTGGTGAAATGTTAACACTGATGATATAATGTAGGCGAACCCAGCTACTGCTCCGTATGACATATCTATTACCGGTGAAGTGTTACCATTGGGATGACATATCTATATTGCTTGGACTCGATCGGGCTGTTGGTGATGGAGAGGAGCATCTTGAAGAGGGTGCTAGTGGCGCTACTATAAGTTGTACTTTCGATATGTGAACAATTTTTTTTTCGTTTCATTTTTAAAAGGCAGAGTTATTCGTTACTAACTAGTTTTAAACTCGTGCAAAAAATGCACGCGTCATATTGTCGTAATAGCAGGCGCTATCATTTATTACAGGAGCTAAATAGTTTAGTATTTAAAACGTGTACTCACTATGCTAAATATTTTATTTATGATACATACTTTTTATGAACCCGTGGTGGTGAAAGTAATTGGCGTGGACTCACATATAGTAAAAAAATACCCATTTATCAACATTAAACATATATTTTTCGATTTTTGTCCTTCATTAATTTTCAACCAAACACGTCTGTTTTTTTATTAATCTTCGATTTTTGCCCTTCATAAATTTCCCGATTTTTGCATTTTTCATAAACTATATATTCGTTTTCTGTAATTTAAGACTTGAAACTTATTTTATTTCCAAGTCGGTGATTATTTGTAATTTTTCAATTTAATTTTACATGTTCCTAATGTATTTGGAATATTTCACCAAGTTATCATTTTCATGCATGGTTTTGATTGTATGTATTTTAATTTGGGTGGAGGAATAAGATAAAATGTAAGGTGTTTAATTAAAGAAAATAGAAAAAGAGGTAATTAATTAATGAAATTGGGAGAGAGAGTAATTAAATGTGTGTATTAAGAGCATCCGCAACAATGGGGTTCCCCATATTTTATCTCTCTTATTCTTATTTGTCCACCTCATTTTCCACTAAGTTTATCATTTACCCTCCCCATTTCATAATTACATCTCTGCAACAATGGGGTTCCCCAACAATACTAATATACACATAAATAATTTGGGAACCTCCCCATATGCTCCAAGAGTTTGTGTGTGCTTGTAGACTTTTAGTTGGGAACCTTCCCTAAAACTAGAGGCACCCCAAATTATGGGGAACCACCCGCAACAATGAGACTCCTCATTTGATGAAAGAGAAAGGATATGGGGAGGTTAAAACACACCTTTGCGGATGCTCTAAGAACATGGAGGGTCCTACATAAATAAAATATTTTTTCAAGCCATAAACCAATAGCCAATAAGAGCAAGTACAATGGTAAGCAATTACCTTGTAGCTTGACAAATCCACATCACATTTTAAGCAATAATTTTGTAGCTTAACAAATTCATTCCAATGGTTTAGCTAGTTTATGAAAAAAATCAAACCTAATTAAATTTTAATAAAATTAAAATTATGAAAAAAAAACTAATTTGTCATTGGTTGATATGATATGGTGGGCCAATTTAAGCAACTAGCTTAATGAGGCTAGTTGCTTAAGGCAAGCTAATCTAATTGGACATCTCCAATGGTGTAGCAACTAGCTTGTAATTTTAAGAAATTGCAAATAAGTCCCTAAGCTACACCATTGGACTTGCTCTAAGAAGTTGAGAAAAAACCCATTTTTTATACTAGGTTGATTTGTAAAATCTGATTAGTTTATTTCATTTTCATGTATAGAGAGGAGGGAAAAAGTCGAAACTTTAAACGTGTGTAAATTCAAATCAATTGGAGAATTGTCCGAGATAAACATCACGATGATTGAAACATGGAATCAACTCTATTGACAGATGGGCGATGGCAATATCCGTATAATTTTATTGACTTTGGAGGAGGCAGTGAAATTCATAGAAGGGTTGTAGGCTAACATGGATGGGATCGTGGCTTGGAGAACAAGGACGGGAGAGTAGCATAGATGAATGTGCGGTGGTAGGGGTGACTGTGATACTCAAAGAAGAAAAGTGAAAAAAATAGGTGTTAAATAAAGTGTACTGTGAAAATAAACTACGTAAATAAAGCACGAGTATATAGTACTCCGTATATAATACTAGAAGAGGGAGGATTCAAATGTTTGACCAATAGACCTACACATCCGTCTTAACAACTAAACTAAGGCTTCTTCGATACACATACATAAGAAAAAGAGTCTTCCACTGAAGTCTCAAAAAACATTGCTTAATTTTTTCAGACTTGCACATTCACAGAATCACAGATTCACAAAATGCTGTAAAAACAATTGTACTTGCAATGTGAATGTGCTCAATACGGCCATTACAAGGAAGCCAAACAACAGAAGCGATAAAGACTTGTGGCATGAGAACGAGTTTCAAATATACAGCCAACTCTACTTACTATATACTCACAAATCTCATACGAATTAATGATCTACGTTACTCACTTGATTTGAACCATAAGTCTCGACCATATCATGAAAAATCCTCGTATTTGGCATAAAATTGAGTGACCAAATCATTTCCTGAGTGTTGACTGACAAACACGGGTAAGTTGGAAATTTGAAGTGCGAATAAGCTTTCGTTGTACCTTTCTACAGCTTGAGTGAGTGTGATGTTAGTTAAATGTATTTGCAAAATCACATGCAACATGATCTACGCCTGCAAGTTCTTCCTTGTCTTTAAACTTCTTCGGGTTACTTTAGCATGAGAAATTTGTCCAAACTTCTTTGCAGATCGCCCTCAAAATCCAATTGCTTCTCGAAAAATGAGGTTACAGAAGTAAGGATTGGACTAGCACTATCACTGCAATCTCTAAGGATTGGACTAGCACCATCACGGCAACCTTTCTCGATAGGAATGACATCAACAACTGTGTGCCCCTGCTCGGGAGTTTCTGCTAGTTTTGATATCACCTTATCAATGATTCCCACTTCATGTCCTCCCGACATATCAATGTCCATATCCTCACCCGACTCCTCTCCCGTCTCTGCTATTACAGCCTTCTCAGCCGATCGAAACAAACCCCACAGGAAGAATGTCTGATTTATTCCTGTAGTAAAACATTTACAGAGAATGATCAGGGTGTGAACTAAAGAGCTACCCATGTCAGACGTTGAAACGCTAGCTATTAGTTTTTGAGTTGTTTTAGCAATATACCTCATTTGGCAAGTTTACTACCTTAACATTCTTTTCTAACGTTTTGCTAACTAACTTTTAGATAGTTCCGTAGTTTCGAAACAAAAGACCCTTCAAAAATACACTTACTTTGAGAATCCTTTGGGAGATGTCTTGAAGACATAAACAAAAGCTCCACTCCATCTATTTCACTTCTTAAAAGCATGTCATGTTCATCCAAAAACTCCAGAAGAGAAGTCAAATTTTGCTCGGAACTGCAATCACATCAATGAGTTCCTTAGAAGTTAGAACCTTTAACTTACACAACAAAGAATAACAAATAAGGAACTATAAATATAATAAGATGGGTACCCTTTAGGAGATAGAAAATATAGACCAATGTCTAGTGCACCAGGGGAATCGTCCTCAAACAAACTCGTCCAGAAGTTCAACCTAGGTAGTAGCTCAACCTGAAGTGCTTCGGGCAATTGCCTGGACAGATCATACACCTTCCTATGAACCTTGCAAGGCGGATGTGCTTGAATTCCATCAAAGGATCGACAATGCAAAATATCGTCCGTATGCGTGATATTAATCCTTCCTCTATTGAGAACATTTGACGAATCAGAAATACGCCCACATAAAGCTAGCATCATCATTATACATCGAGAAAAAGGGCTACTATGGCAAACAATCTCACTAGAATACCTACTATATTGTAAGACCGCCCATAAAAGATACCTATATTCATACCATATATTACAGTAGCTAATAAAACTCTCATGTACGGGTATTTTAGTCAAATATATGCAGTTTTACAATAACATTTATGTAAAATGGCCAGAGTATCTGTGAAATTAAGCTAGTAGGCGAATCTAGAGTTTATCTTTCCATTCAAATTTACTGAAAATGACAAAGAAGAAAATCGTAACTCACTTCCATGTAGGAATCTCTGCAGGGTGGTTTATCAGATATTTATCAAGGTCCAAGGCAACTCTCGAAGGCTTTTTACCATCCGAACCAAAGTTCTCACTTTGAGCATCAACACAAACACCCAGCCCTGTATACATCAACAAAGCATACATCAACCAAAGTGCACAACCTTTGTGCTTGGAATGTAGTCAAATACTCATAAATTATCTCATATTAGACATTGATTAAAAAGAATCACTTATCCTCAGTATATGCATAAGAATGGAAAACATCATAATAAACATTTCAGCAGTAACTAGAGGGCCACTTAATGCCCTAGACCAACATAGACGTACCTGAACTTACAGTAGGTAGATGATCAGCTGATTGCAGAAAGGAATGCTCAAAATTTTCAACGGCTTGGGATTTGCATCCGACATTCGTTGGGGTACCGCCCCAACCCAGTTCCGCATTAGATTTAGGGCTTTTTTCAAGATGCACGGTCATCCCAGCTGAATTTAAAAAGAACCACTTATCCTCAGTATATGCGTAAGAATGGAAAACATCATAATAAACATTTTAGCAGTAACTAGAGGGTCACTTAATACACTAGACCAACACAGACATACCTGAACTTACAGTAGGTAGATGATCAACTGATTGCACAGAGGCATGCTCTAAATTTTCAACGGCTTGGGATTTGCATCCGACATTCGTTGGGCTTCCCAGTTCCGCATTAGATTTCAGGCATTTTTCAAGATGCACGGCCATCCCAGCTGAAGTGTCCTTATTAGCATAGAGTCGTCGAGGAGGTCCTTTATCTAAAAAATAATGAAGACCAGTTGAGCAGTAATATTGCACCTAAAGCTGAATAATAATACTACCAAAAAAGGGGTAAATGAACCAGAGGCGGTGCCATTTAAAAGAGTTTCTGGAACAAGCAGACTGTTTTGGGCAAGTAAAGGATGCAAACTAGATTACTAGAAAAGATTATTTGGTGAATATTGTACAAACCCAATATTTTTTCTATGTTAAGAAACTAAGTACCTACGTTTCTTCAACACTTCACTTTGACGGTGCCCATGTGTCGACATGACGAGGGCTTGAGGACAGAAAATTAAACAAAGGCTTAGATCCTTTCAGTAACCGACAAACTCACAAATCTATAGTCTCTACATGTTTTTAAGTTAGTACTTCAGCAGCTTTTCTGCTCAATATTCATTTGTAAGTCAACGAAGCATATTCTGTCTACTATAGTCTATGTCCATGCAACAGACAACCATTGCACAAATGCAACCAATAGCAACAAGAGCCAAAACAAAAAACACAAATCAAATACTACCTCCAAGCCACAACGGTACGCAAATTTAAAAATCCTTTCACATATTTTGAAATATGGGTAATTTGGGAGGGGGTAGCAATTTTGAGTTACTTTTGTGCCCGTAACTAGTAATAAGTTAGAAATGTGATCCTTACTTTTCTCTTCTGTATAAGCATTTGTTGTTTGAGCCTTTTTAGCTGAAAGCCCGATAACTGAGGATGAATCTTGCCGATCTCGCTGTTTCTGAACCATACATTTTTCAGTATCTGCCAAAAAGATAGGTTACGTAATTAGATCAATAAAGAAAGTAGAAAATAATTGGGGTAAGTCAGAAGAAATGATCTAGAGTCTAGACATTTTCCTAAGCTTAAATCTTTTTGTATTTCTGCCTACGGAAAAGTACTGCCAAAGAGGTAGAGAGTAGAGACCAAATGAGGTGGCATCTGGCATCAGTAAGAAAAATCTTTCCACCTTGTGTCGAATAACAATAACGGTATCAAGCTATTAACTCTTATCATGTCTTCTTTGTAAGACATGCTCATACTCATTATCTCCGCATTTGAAGCTAAAGGGCTTGTTTTATTCAACCTATTTCACTTATGTTCAAGAAAATTCACACCACTATTGATTTTATCATAAATTCAAAATATTCAAAAATGTCGAGAATGTTCAGAAAAGTTGTAAAAATTCCAAGATAAACTTGCGGAACAAGGACCGTAGAAGGTTTTAGAAACACACTCAAGTTTGGTTATAGAACTTTCATGTGGTTATAGATAGTTCAGCAAAATAGTTTCAAAATAAGTAGATCAAAATAAATGAAATCAAATTGAAGAAATCAAATCCTTTACTGTAATCATTTACTTCAATTATACATTCAAGTAACATATGGTATGCTAATATCCGCACTTCTACACACTCCTTGAAACTCTTTAAAAGCAGGCAGCAAATGTTTACAACTTATCTTGTACTTGGTGAATTCTATATGAATTTTTCAAAATCCCGTCACATATTGAAAAGTATAAAGAAATCAAAGAATAGAGGAAGTATGAAATAAAGAGGGTTTAATACCTTTAGAAGCTGGCAGTTTTTTATCCTGCAATGTGTTAGGCAGGCTTCTAGTACTTTGGAGGTTTGTGAATCCAGGTGGTATTTCAGGAGTATTACGTTTCGCACAGAGTTTAGGAGGTATGGTTGTAGACCTACTAGCTTCCGTCCTGGAAGCAAATATTCTGTTTGCTGTAGTTTTGCATGACAAGTTTGATTTACTAGGTGACAACAAATTTTTCTTCTGTGCACCAGATTCCAGCACCATAGCCTCCTCGGGGGGAATATACTGCACCTTGGTGTTTCGAGGTGGTTTCCTTATGTTAAACCTTGTTGTTACGTCACTGGGCTGTTTGCTTGAAACTGCAGAAAGATAAAAATACCATTAATAAAATTAGCCAATTTAGCTCGGGTTCCACATCAGCTTCCATCTTTAATGAAGCCAAAGATCCGCTTTTTTTATGCTACAAAAGATGGAATAAAGCAAGAAGTCTCAATAAACAGGTGGCAGTTGTTTTTTATTGACAATGGGATTAACAATGGGTCATATGGCAACACCTTCTTTGCATTTTAACACGGTAGTAATCTTGCGTACATTGGATACCCTCAACTCTGCCATTGACAAGTACCTTTGAGGCACTACGGTAATAGTTCCTCCTATTCAATAGATTCTTTACGTTTGATTAAAATTCTCATTGCAAAAGAATAAAACGTAAAGAATCTATTGAATGGAGGAGAGTTATGCTCTTGTAACTCAAGTGCCACATCACCTGAAGTTTTGAGCAGTTAGTTAGGTTTTTAGGCAAACAGACTTTCAGAGGGAAAACTAGTTCAAGTATCAACAACAACAACATCAGAGCCTTAATCCCAAAATGATTTGGGGTCGGCTGACATGAATCATCCTTTCGAACCGTCCATGGGTGACAAAACTAGTTCAAGTATAAACAAAATAATTTCAGTATATTTTTATATTTTGTCTGAACAAACCAAGCACTTCATTTTTATTTTTTATTCTCAAAATTGTAGTAAATATTGATTTAGTTTTGTAAAAAAGTACTCGGATTATGAAGATTTAATTTTAAACTCCCTTCTCTAGTTCTGGTTTTTCTTCCCAGACTTGGGCCTTGTTCTTTTGGATATAGAGGATCTGAACTTTTCTAAATTGAAGTTATAGCATTTGAACTTTTCTGAACTAAACTAATAGGATCAGAACTTCTAATAGGATCGGAACTTTTTTGAACTGAACTTATAGCATTTGAAATTTTCTGAACTTAGATGTGAACTTTTTTGAACTAAACTTAAAAGGACTGACTTAAGTCCAAAAGAATAGAGATGATCGAAATACAGATACCGAGTTTTGGAGTAGGTGTCTGATCTCCTGACTTGCATTCTTCACAAACCCAATGTTCAGGGTCACCTTGGTGCACTATTCTCATACAATACCTGTATAAGGGAATGAACAGTCAATACACTGAAATTTCAAGCTTAAGCTATAAAATATGTTTAAATAAAGCTATGCAGGACTGTCACATTGAGGGAGCCTCTTCCCATGTCATCACACCCAATATTTGTCATACACTCACAATGTTCAAAACAAGAAGGAAAAAGAAGTGAAGCATAAAGGTTGTTTCTGAACTACTACCTGAACTCCGAAGGGCATCCAAGATATGCAGCAATATGAAGTTTAAAAATAACTCTCAGACAGAAAACATAGTACTTGAATTAATATCAATGGACTGCACTGGACAAACTTAAGCACACAAAAGTTGTAGGAAGCGTAGATAAAGAGAAAAAGCAGTATCTAAAATGCGGCTTCAGCATTGTAAACTGAACCAGATTCTGGCTTATCACATAAGAACAACATTACTTTAGTACATCAATCACTCCTAGTGCATCAATGACTCCTACAAATAGCTGGGTAAAGGGGTCGGACGTACACAACCTTACCCCTATGTTACCAACACAAATAGGTCATCGTTGGATGACCAAGAATTGCATTGAATGACTCCTAATTCACAACAAAAGAAGCGCACCCATCTTAGTGAGCCATTTTGCTTTATCAGATAAGACGATGACATAAACCTCGGCCACGAAACCAAATCGCGACCTATTTATCACAAGTTACCATGGCCATATTTTGAGACGATATTGGCCACATTTATTATACAATACTGAGATCAAGTCGCGAACACCGACTCTGAGATTAAGTCTCAAGCTAAAATTTAATTCCCACGGATAAGACCATTTCCAACTTAATAAAAGATCATACATTACTTTCACTTTGCAATAGAACTGTGACCAAGGAAGCAGTTAAGCAAATGAACTATACACCCAATGATGCCAGAATCCGCATATTATAAAGAAAGAACTGCTCAGAAATTAGGACCCACAAAATCAGCATCTCATGAAGCTTCTCATGTGCTTACCAGTTGAATGATCTTCCATTAAAACCTTGTTAAATTTTTGAAAAATGATTCTTGACAGGGTAACTCTCTGAGTACATCAATTGCGCATGACAAACTTGCACCCTTACTCCATACTTTGTGCTCTTGGGTACCCAAAGTTTAGCATAAGTTCATAAGACAAGCTTTAACACATTTTACACATACATTGGGATTAATTACACCATTACTTGCTTAATTGTACAGAGCAGCACACCCATCAATCTGCAATCGTATATAAGCTGGCTCCAAATTAACAATCTAATCACTTTAGAGGCTCGTTTACTGATTTTAGGAGTCAGGTTACACCATTTCAACAAAAAACTTGATAAAAAAAATCAGGTGTGATGCACATGATTAGGAAACTTTAAAAAACCGACAGCAGAGCAAGGAAAAGATAGCCATTTGCAAAGGCTTCCATCACTCTCCAGCTAAACAATGACAGACAGAACACCGGCAAACAATGTAATGCGTAGTGACAAACATGTGTGCCTCAGAAGTCAGAAAGAACAATGCATGAAAATGCAACAATTAAAAGATAAGAAGCCATACATATGTTCAGAAGTTATCTTGCATCTGTGGCAAACTATGATGCATTCTGCATAACCAGTTGAGCCACAAATCTCACAAGGTTTGTCCTGCATGTCAGATAAGATCAGAAATACGACAGTGTAATCAAATCAGTCCCTTAAATTGTTAATGGAAAATGGAACACGTATCAATAGTGAAAATTATACACACAAAATACTGGGTAAAATTTAAAAACATTAGAAGAAACTGTCTTAAGAAGGAGTTAAACCAGTCGCTAATGAACAGATTCATTTCAAAGAGAGGCAAATAGTGGAAGACAAAGAGCACGCTCTTGCGTGTCCCTACACTACTACATGCTTCACCATTGTAACAGACATCACATATAGAGTTAAGCAATGAAGTAAGGGGTAAAACATTAACCATCAAATTATGTCTATTCTAAGACATTTTTTTCACTGCTAAGGCAGTATTAACTCCCAAGAGAATTTATCACTAAGTGGTTAAGATGAAGTGGCATACAGCATAGTCAATTTAGTGAGAGAAGATAAATTGCTTGTACACATGTAAAACAATAAGTGAAATATCTGAAAAGTATGAGTATGACACGACTATTGTATAAGACATGGAACAACTTCAATTAATCTACATACTTTAGATTCGGCTTTATAGTAAGGTAGCAATATACTGCCAACCACCGGATGAAGTTTGGAAATAAGGATCGGGATGAAAGCAAACAGAAATACATGTTGCGGAGTCTGTAGCTGGATATATTTCAACAAAAAATAACTATTCACTGGAAAGCGTAAAGGCCAACACAACAAAATCTAGTGGAAGTTATGACTGAAGGGGAAGAGTAAAGGTCATCACTACAAAAAAAAAAACCAAAGACATTGTAAACATCAAAATGTAAGAAAACTGAAACCTTGACAAGCTAAGCAAAACTTGAGGGCCTATCGCATTATTCCATCCTGCAATTACAATCATCATCGACTCTTACAAGAACCTCGGCGTAATCATATGATAGAACTGGATGCTTAAAGGGACATTTTTCACTCCTTTAACTGAAAGTTGAAAAGTACCAAGTACGACTCTCTAGGAGCAAAATGCAGCCTTGCCAGCTAAGAAGACGGAAGAGCAAAAACAGATGAAACCAACTGAAAATCTCTCACTTGCCTAGTGAAGAAAATCGAGGAAATCAAAATATTCCAAATACACAATTACCTAGAAGCTCCATGCTTTGGAAAAAAACATAAAAATGTCCTCTTCTATATAAGTTGTAGCGCAAAAACTCAAATAAGATCGTCTAGCATCTGTTTTAATGATTATTTCAGTATCTAGATAGAAATGGTTTACACAGATTGACAATTCCTTGAGTGTGACCAACATAGTAAAAAGGGGCATGAGTAATCACAACTATGATACTAAATTTGGACCGTGACACATTGCTACTGCTTCTTAATTGTCATTGTGAGTTGTGACTGACTGACTGCATTTTGCGGCAGTATAAGCCGCAACCTTGGGAGTTAGGCAGCGACAACATTGTGATTGCAATAATTTACACATAGGAAGGGGTCACAACTCAAATGAGTATAAATTCAACAATGATCACTAATTCACTACACAACAATAAAAGCAAGAAAAGAAAGGGGCCAGAAAGTGACAGAGAAAATTTAACACCGTAACAAATTCATATACTCGTATTTTTTTTTTTCCAATTTTTATCATGTTGTTCATGTTAGTCGACACCAAATTTGTTCAAGACCAAGGCAATGTTTTACAACCACCTTATTTTTTAACCCAAACTCAAATAAGATCGTTGTATAACATTCAACATCCCAATCCCATTTTACACCCTTCAAGTATGTTGTACCATATAATAGTCTTACACAAGACCAACTGGTTTTAAATGGATCATCCACGACGAAAAAGTACAACAGAAAAAGAAAATAATAATGTAATGTAGAAAATCCTAGGGTTTAGCGTTGTCCCTCTCACCAATAAGTTTCCCTAATAATTAATGTAAAGTTCAGGTGATTGCTGATATGGGTTTATCAACTGTGAAAAAGGACAGAATAAAAAAGGGTTTTGGACAACAATATAATATGACCCAATTGCGCCCACAATCTCATCAAAGTACCCAAAAAACCCTTCCAAGTTCCAATTAATCGTATAACTTGACAGGTTGAAATGTACAAACCCCAAATTCTTGAATTCCCCATAATCCAACTGTTTTAGGTAGATTAAACAAAACCCTCTTTCGACATCAACTGGGTTCGAATCCCGTCAATATCAAATTCACCTTTATGACCCCATTTAAGAATTAAGCATAGTTAGGGTTCAAATTCCGTATCAAATTTGCATTTGTAACTCTATTCTATTTACAAAAATAGTAACAATTTTCATAATGTATGTGTGATGAAACTCTAATGTATAATTACCACATGAAATATGAAATTACATACAAACCCACAAAGAAAAAATCATCAAGAAATTAATGGAAAAACAAATAAATAAATAAATATAAAAAAAAGAAGCGCAAAAAAGGGAATAAATCTAAGGATAAAATGAAAATAAAAAAAAATAAAAATAAAATACTTAGTTTACCATGTGAAGATTATTGGGAGGTGGGTCAGCCATGAATAGAGAGAGAGTTGTATTGGTATTGGTAGGTCCAAAAGCGTCTTCTGTGTTGTGGAACCTTTGATTTTGTTAAGGTAGTGAGGAGTAGCACGCAAGTGGGTTGAGGATGGGGAATGAATTTTATGCGGAAAATGTATGCGGTGTACTATATTATTATTATTAAACTCACTTAACTTAACTGCTACAGTGCTACACTCGTTGGCGGTTGCTATGTGACCGTGGGGGTCGTGGGAACAAGGGGCGGAACTGGGCCTAGGCTACTCGGGCTGTAGCCCGAATTAATTTTTGACCCAAAATTAGTATATATGTATCCGTGTCTTCGTGATTCCGTGTAGAGAAATCACATTAACAATGCTTTGGCGCTGTTTGGTAAACAACATATTGCATAAATTTCAGCATATTTGACCCAATTAGCATATTTGACCAATCAATATGCTATTTGGGGTGTTTGAAAACAGATATTGAAAAAAAGAGATTTGAGCAATCTATTATTTTAGAATATCTTTGCTCCCAAAGATATTCAAAGAGTAGATTAGAGAAAAAAAATATTCACCTTTTTACCCTTTAAAAAATTTAACCCTACCTTTATTTCTCCATTGTTCCTCATTCACTCCCATCTCTGGAAAAAGGTACGTTTTTTTTTCTCAAACTTGTTTTTTCACTTTTTCTTTAAAGTATTGCATACATATTGACTTGCATACGTACATACTCCATGCGTTTTGTTTTTTTTTGTTTTTGTTTTTTGCTTTGATTTTTCTTTACCCAAAATTTACAGAGTAATCCGGATTTTATACCTCCAGATGTATTACAAGATGTGGCTAATCATTCCTCGCAACCTGCAACCGAGTCTTCGGGAACTAAAGAAATGTCAACTGTTCGCGATAACATTACTTCTAGTTTGATGGCTAGTAGAAGAAATCGACATTAGTCATTAAAGTTGTTTGTGTGATGTATTTTGACAAATACTAGTCAATAATTTAATCATGTCCTTTTTTGTCATTTTCAAAGGAATTAGCTAATTTAATGCTAATTTAATTCTCGCTAATTACCAAACACCTTTGACAAATTCTCGCTAATTGAATATGCTAGTCAAATCGCCAACAAATTCTCGCTAATTACAATCGCTTTTACAACCGCTTCGCAATATTAATCATTGTTTACCAAAGGGGCCTAGTCCAGTGGTTTGGTACTCCTTATCCACAATTAGGGATGGCGGTGGGTCGGGGACCCGACCCGCACTTCGAGGGGTCGGACCTAATGGGTCGGGTATGGGTCTCATTTTTCGGACCCAATGGGTATGGGTCGGGTATGGGTCTTAAGAAAATATTTTGGTCGGGTCGGGGTCTAAGTTATGAGACCCATACCCGACCCTTAGACCCTTTATTAAAGAAAAAAAATCAAAATCACTTTTCTCAATTCATACCGCAGATGTAGAAACCCAACTAAAGTCTCTTTTCTTCCCTCATCCCATAAAGTGATAAAACCCAACCAAACTCTTCCGACAATACCACCACTCCACCACTGACACAAGAAAAACACCACCACAAAGACGACACGCGACTCGCAACCACCTCTCTAATAGGCGCGACCGACAACCAAAGATTAAGGGCGATTTAAACTCATAATGTTAAAGTAGTATGATTTTTTTTTTAATATTATAGACCCCATAGTTGTTAATCTTATTCTTAAAGTGGTAAACTCGGACCACTGGGTGAGACCTAAACCCTACCCTTACCCATAGGGTCCGGGTATGGGTCCTCAAATTTTAGACCCTTGCGGGTCTGGGTCGGGTACGGGTCAAAGGGAAAATCTCGGGTCCGGGTCCGGGTCTAGGCGGACCCTACCCAGACCCTACCCTATCCACAATAGAGACGTAGGTTCGATATGTTTAATGGTTTGTTTATTTTTTTGCTTTTTAACATTGACTATACTCAGTGGCTCACCTCTATATTTGTTGTTTTCCATAGGCAATAGCAGTAGTATCTTGGAAGTTGGGGAGTATTTTGTTCATTCCATTTATTTCAATTTCATATATTTTTCAAAATAATTATATGTTTGTTGTTTAAACAAAACTAGTTTTAAACCCGTGCAAAATTGCACGGGTTTGTATTTAGGACGGTATGAATGTTTTTTGATAAATATTTTATTTTTATATTTCTATTGTAATTATCTAATTGTTTTATATCAGTGATCACTGATCTAACTGGAAATGAACATTCTCCACGTAAATAGGATGCGTTAAAACCACAACTACCGGGTGAATGTTCATTTCCAGTTACAGACGGATTAACATCAGTAAGAGTTTCACCATATTCGGCATATAGATCTCTCACTAAGCGCTCAACAACATCGTACTATCTAGTTTTAAAAAATATTTAAGTTATTTAATTTATTCGACTTACCTTATCGTGTTTTTATTATTTAAACAATATTTGTTATAACAATTGTGAATTATTTATTAAAAAATTTATTAAAAAAAATTTACTAAAATTTTTTTAATCACTTGTAAATTAAAATAAAATTTATTTATTTGTTTTTTTAGAGTAAAAAAAAAATTAAAAATAGCTTTAAATGCTTGTTGAAGACTGTATTAACTCGGTTTCCTATCATTGTCACCTACCAATTTCGGTGTGCGCGGCTGATAATTAAGATGCCGAGTTTTATATTCCAAGTACATATGCCGTCATTATTGTTTTTTGAAAAAAAAAAAAAATTGTACCCTATAGTTTTAAAAAATTATGTTGTGAATTTGTGGTACAATAATATTAACAAAAATACATGTAATTCATTTTGTAATTCATTTCCGTTGTAGGTTCGATCCCGTATATAACTGTAATTCCTTCCTGAAATTATGTAATTTTATTGTGTAATTTTGTTTTAAAAATTATGTAATTTAATCACATTTACTCGCATTTGTAATTAATTCTGCGTAAATGTTATGCATTTTCTTTACACGGAATGTATAAAATTTTATCATAATATTAATTCGAAGAAGTATTCCATAAGATTATTTTATATAATCTGTTGCGACACGGAATTTAGCGCATGTTCGAAAAGACGGATATCTGAATAATTAAATACGTTGCACACTCATGGGTCCCACCATAACCTGGATTTTCAAAAAAAAAAAAAAAAAAGAAATTGCATTTATGACGTGGCGCGCTGTACAATGAGTATTGTCTTCTGAATTTATATAGATAAGATGGGTTCGAAATTGGAAAATAATGAAACGGTTAGAGAAGATTACAGAATAATATCAATATTATTGAATAAGTTATTATATTACTAATGTTAGAAAATATTGTGATTAAGTACTATAAATATCGATCAATGTAATCGTTGGAAACACGCACAAATATCAATAATATAACAATCGCTATATGAATTTCTCCCCTCTCAATTTCTATTAGAAACAAATAGTTATCGTAAATGATTGATTTGGGTCTTGTTTTATTTTACATAGTTGAAAGTTCCGATCTTAACGGTAAATATTATTATACAATCGGTTGTACAGTACGCTTGTACAACTATAACAAATCTAACTGAGTTTATATATGTGTATTTTTTTCAAACTTTTATTATTTTTGAGTTATATTTAAATTTTTTGATGTAAAAATTAAAATCTAATTAAGTTTGTATATATTATTTTTGAATTTCATTATAAACTTTTAACTTCAATTTTTTTTATAAATGAGCTTATATTCTATAGCTGTATATAGTACTCCGTATATAAGAATGTATAATTGTGAGCTTATGAGCCTTTGATTGAATGTAAAAATCTCAAAGAAAAAATAACCGTTAATATTTTTTTTTTTTAATTTAGCCCTAGATACTTAGAATTTTTGGTTCCGCCCCTGGTGGGAACCAAGTAGAATTAACATTTCAACACGCCAATTTATATGGGATACTCGATGATGGACATTCCGATTTACACAAAAAAATAAAATTAGTACGAGTTTATGAGACTGCCTCACGAAGTCATGAGTATGCTCTATTGAGAATGGGATGGTGCTTTAAAAGAACTAAGTTTATTTCTGTAACTTAACTAAGTAAGACCTTATTCTTTTGAACTTAATTTCAATTCTTATAAATTCGGATAATTTGGTTCAATTCAATTAAGTTTAAATCGATTAACTTAAGTTCAGTTCAATTCAATTCAGTTAAGCTTAATTTTTCCTACTAATTTGCCATTTTCCCATGCCAATTTTGACGATTCTTGTCTCGTGTTTTTTACTATATAAATTTCATCTTATACAACCAGAAAGACAAAAAAAAAATGATCACTCTATCTTTGAGGCAATAAAATAATTTCTAAACTCTTTTGCCAACGATCTTGGTTGTTCCCACCTGCTATTTTACCTACACCGAACTGACGGCGGTTGTGATAATCCTGGGGATCGAATGTTAATGAGGACGTGTGTAGTAAACGGAGCATAATCCACTTTAAGATGGCGACCTCACATCACACCACAACCAGATCCGGATAAGCTCTTGTCTATACTACTCCATCTATTCCGCTTATTTATATATACATACGGTTTCAGATATACTGAGAAACATGATATAGAATACCGTATATACGGAAAATTCGTATCAGATAAAGATACTAAGACCTTGTTCTTTTAAACTTAAATCCAATTCTTATAAGTTCGATTTAGTTAAGTTCAATTCAATTCAGTTCAATTAAGCTCAATTTTTCCTGCTAATTTGTCATTTTCCCATGCCAAGTTTGACAGTAAGTGGATTATAATTTGAGGTATTACCTTAAAGGGTACAACTGCCTGTGTAGTTCTTGAGTTTTATAATAAAGTTTTTGAGTTTTATTTTAAAGAATATGAATTCTATTACAAAGTTTTTGAGTTTGTTCACTTAAACATTAAACTATAAAATTACATTATAGATAAAAAACAATACATATAAATTCAGTTAATTTTAAATTTTTTAATTTTTGACTTCAAAAAATTAAAGAAAGATAAAAAACAAAGAGTTTGCGGTCAATTCACGTGAAATATCCAAAACTTGGTTGGTTGGCATTCAGGAGTTGGATTCATGCGGGGGTTTTCAATTACCTAAATGGGATTAGGTGATTAAACTCCTCCATTGTGAGGAATTGAAAACTGCTAAGAAAATGCAATTTATATGATTTTGGGCAAATAAACAACCTCTATGTTTTCAATTCATGTGAATTTTCAATTCATGTGAATTTCAATTCACCACTTTTATTAGGGCAACCAAATGACACCTAAGTCACTTATCTACCCTTAACCCCTTAGATAAGTGGAGTTTTTACATGAATGGGAGTTCTCATATATCTAGCGAAACAATAATTCTATAATCAGATAAATTATAAACTCATATGAATTTTAATTTCATGGACTTCATGTTTTCGTGTAAAGCAAATAATATAAGTCCTTATATTAGATAGTCCTACATTCTCGCATAAGACCATCTTATATATAGATAACTAGTTTAGAACCCGTGCAAAATTGCACGGGCATGTATAGATAAGGTTTTATAATTTTATTTTGATATCATTATAGTAATAAGAGTATATAACATTTTACGTAAATGATCTACATTAGATTAAAATTAACTTATTGCTTCACTGCGTTAACCATAAACTGATTGACATGCAGGATTGACCTATAAAAAGAGAATGTTATATTATATTCCTTGCCTCAATGGATTGACCAAAAGAATTATATATACTCCATATCAATTATTTATTTACTTTTTTTTTAAAGTATTTGAGTGGTATTTTAATCAAAGGTAAACATATAATTGAGACGGAGTGGTAACACAAATTGAAGGATCACTGGAATGCTCCCCCATATGCAATTTTAGCCTGCGAATTTAAGATAGCCTCATAAAACTAGTAAGTATATACATGCGCTTCCAAAATCAAATTAAACCCAAGATTATAAATGTAGGATGCGAACAAATATTTTAAGGATATATTATTAAATCCGATGTTCCAGACTTCCAGGAAATAAAAGAAGGACTAGGAAGACCAGTATAAAAAAGTCAAGTGTGCATAATCATCAATCTTTTACCCATATATGAAAATGACTATACCAACTTAATCATACATCTATATCATTTTTTTAATAAAATGAAAGTTGGTATTAAAAAATCAAAAACTTTATGAACAATATTAATCATTAACACTATTCTAGTATTTAAGACCGTCTTAACTTAAGACGACTCTCACAATAAATTATAATAGAGGGGAACTGAAAGAAGGTTGTAAAACGTCTTAAGTTAAGACGGTATTAAGCTAGGCATACTCCCAAAAATTAATCTCCATTTCTTTACATTGAAGATCTCTTATGTAAAAATTTCATATCTTTTGCCGATCCGATTCAATACAAAATATTTAAAAAGAATTCACAAAAGTTGCCGGAAATATGTACTTAACAAAAAGTAGGCTATGTAACTGGCATGCACAATAGTCAATGAACTCAAACATGAGCACCAAATCAAAATCTCTACAGTAAACTGCGTGCAATTATACTACAAAATAAAGAATTTATTAAATGATCAGCATGAAGTAGGGTGACAAAATCATATTAAAACTTAGAATTCACATTTATCCTTTTTATATCCTAAAATCTATACAAATCTATAAAAAGGCTATTTAGTAGAAAACTGAGATGCCACGTGTCAACCTTATATCATATGTTAAAGAACAATTTCACCAAAAGTTTATAGGTTACGGAATTTTCGCAAACATTAAATCAGCGATATTATGGGAGGAGCTAAAGAGTTATTGTCCACATGGAATCAGTCGTTTCCATATTAATTAATTAATTAATTAATAATAATAATAATAATAATAATAATAATAATAGTAATAATAATAATAATAATAATAATAATAATAATAACAACAACAACAAAAATGTAGGCTACGTAACTGACGTGCACAATAGTCAATGAACTCAAACTTGAGCACCAAATCAAAATCTCTACAGTAAATTGCGTGAAATTATACTACAAAGTAGAGAATTTATTAAAAGATCAGCATGAAGTAGAGTGGCAAAATCATATTAAAACTTAGAATTCACATTTATCCTTTTAATGATAAAATGTAAAAATATTAATTAAATTCGTCGATGGAAATTATGATGAACAAATACGTCGACAAAATTTGCACCTTTGTGAAAAGGTTGAACATGATACATGAATAATATTTGTATAAATCAACTTATCGATACCGAAAACTTACATAAAAATTCAACTATAATAAAAAAAGAATTTATTGCAGAAATTGATGTAGGACTAAGTGGAGAGTATGAGAGTATGACATTAAGGAATTTGTATTTTAGGCAAATATAATCTTAGAGAAAGATAGGATAGTTTTTTTTAAGGAAGATAATAATATAAATATATGTAAGCATCTTTAGGGTTCGGGTTAGGTGGGAAAAAAAGTTAACAGTAGTGTGACACGTGTCAAATTTAATGGATAGTGGTTCCTCTATTATACTTTTATATAGAAGAGGGGGACCTATAAACAACTATTGTGCCTTGTTAATGCAATATAGTGTTGGATAATTTTTGAATCTATATTTTAGTTATCCGCTAATTCTGAAGTTGATGATGGATCTCATAAAACATGGTGTTGGGATAATCCCCCTTTACATTGTCTTGTTTAATCTCTATGAAGTTAATGATGGATCTCATACTACATCGTGTTGGGATAATTTTTGAATCTATACTTTTATATAGATTAGATAAGACTAGTAGACGTCATTAAAGGGTGGTGCTCATTCATGGACGGATTTTACTCTTTTATGGACATAAATGACTATAATACCCCTTTTATTTTTATGATTTTCATTTTAATACCCTCCTTTCATTCACTTTCTCTTTCTTCATTTAATCTTTTCACTCTAACTACCACCATCCAACCACCACTACCAAACAGCCACCATCCACCACCCTTACCGCCACTTCCCTTCCGCCACCGGACGATCTTGTGTAAATTTAACAAAGAAAAGTACAAAAGTTAAAAAAAAAAAAACGAAAAATGAAAAATCAAACGAGCAAAGAAACTATCAAATGGATTATGATAAAGATTCATTAAACAAAGGTTAACTGATTTGATATTCATTGAAAAATTCTAGTCGTGGCTCTTCCCAAATCCCAATGTACTTGTTCCCTTGTCTATTCTAACTATACCTTCCTACCCACTTTTTTCATCACGACAACAATCACAATTCATATTGCATAATCATTTTTTGCACTAATTGCAGCTATATCTCGAATTTCATGATCTTCTATCTGCAGTTTGAATATCATCGAATAATTGAATAATTTTGGTCGACTAGTCCACTGCCAGCGGGCCACAAATCGAGCATCATTACAACGTCGGCCGCCGTCCCTCACCCAACGCCGGCGACGGTTTAAGCAAACCCTAATTTGTAATTTGATTAGTGCAAATTAATTCATTAATTTGATATAATATAATTAATAAAATTAAGAATTAGAATTATTAATTGATTGATACGAAAATTAGCATCCATACTTGTGTGTAATTTGACGAGTTGAATAATTTTGTAGATTTGAGTACTTTTGTGAGGGAGAGAATTAGGGAGAGTTTTTTTGGGTTTCTAGACAAAGGGCATACTATGGAAAAATAATGAAAAAAAGTTCATGAATAAGTAAAATGCGTACATGAATGAGCAACTACGTCATTAAATGTGTGTTAGAATTAAATATAGATCCGATTTGTGTTACAAAATTTTTATCTGTGAATATGCAGGTTTGCAAGAGGTTGACCCTTATAAATTTTGTAAAGCGTTCATATCAGCTAATTTTACAATTTGGCTTTAATGGATGAGGAGGACCTATAAACAACTATTGTGCCTTGTTAATGCAATATAGTGTTGGGATAATTATTGAATCTATATTTTATATATTCGCTAATTCTGAAATTGATGATGGATCTCATAATACATGGTGTTGGGATAATCTCCCTTTACATTGAAATGTCAGCTCATCTAAGTAACAAAATTAATATACGATAATGGTATACGTGAGATTAACTAGTGAAGCATATTTTTAACTTTAAGATGCTAATTGTCTCATCTTTCAAAGTAAACATAATCTAATACAAAGTAGCAAATATGATACTGCAAAAGAGTTATAAAACAAAATGTTATACTTCCCTTCTACGGAGTATGTTACATTACATATAAATGGATTGATCTAAGCAATAACAGTTAATTAAATTAAACTAATCCAACTTAAATAACGAGCCTTAGACTTTTCTTCAAAATTGTGCTTGCTTGATAAAACTTTGCATAGCTTCAAAAGAAGACCCTCCTTGACTAACCGAGGTTTTAATAGTTTCCTTAATTTTCAACGAGTTCTCTATCAAATCTTGACGAGAAAGCAGCTCGTCAATCTTACTCCTAACATCATTAGCCGTAATAACACCCTTATTAACTTCTGTAACCAAGCTTAATCCAATTCTCCAACCCTCACAAATACAAGTCCTAGTATAAGGTTGATCCGCGAAACAAGGCCAACACAACATAGGTACACCGTAACTCATACCCTCTATAGTCGAGTTCCAACCACAATGGGTTACAAAACACGCTATAGAAGAGTGGGCTAAAACTTTTTCTTGAGAGGCCCATTCCACTAGTTTTCCACAATTCGCGATTCTAGCCTCAAACCCATCCGGGAGCTGGACCGTTGAATTACTTGACATATCCGCTCTTAAAGCCCATAAGAATCGACGACCCGAGAGTTCAAGACCATGGGCTAGCTCATTTATTTGGGCTTGGGTTAATGAAAGGAAACTACCAAAAGCCACATAAATGACTGATTTTGAAGGTTGTTGGTCCAACCAAGTGAAGCAGGCCGAGTCTTCAGGGTATAAGGTTTCGTTATGTTGCGTGTCACCAAGTAATGGGCCAATCGAAAGTAGGTTCGAGAATCGGAGTTGGGCTAATGATGGGATTAGTGCTTCAGACCAGTTGCATAAAACCCATTTAGCTCGTTTTAGGACTTGTTCACTTGTAACAACTACGTTGAACATGTCATTTTTGCCTAAAGTACCCTCAAGATGGTTGTACCATGGGAGCTCTGTTGGTTCCATATTTGGAAAGTCTGATAGTAGTTTGATTGCCTCTTTTTTAATTGGGATTCCTGCATAATTTCATTTCAACAACAACGTTACTTTAACGTCTAGCTCGGGTACGACTTTGTCTACCTTATGTATGTGGGTCAGAAAAAATAGACATATTATCGATTTGAGTTACCCATACGTACAATGTGTCATGGATTGATGATACAAGACAATATAAAACTTCACAAATGATACTAATGTGCCAAATGTTAATGTCTATAACAAGAGACACAATCATGTGTATACATATTACTTTCTTTGTCTTCGACAAATAGTTTACTTGTTTTTTTTCTCAAATGATTCGTAACAAAAAAAGTTGTTGGATTCCATATGACCGAAACTTACTTCACAATATAGGAAGCTAGCTAATCAATTTGGCTCATCAATCATATCCTAATGTTAAAAATCGATGTCAACTAACATAACCCATAAAATCACCAGATTGTAACACATATGACACAAGTTCAAAACCAATATATACGAAATTGTCAATGACACCATTCTTTCACCATACTAGACATGATATATACCTTGTTGATCAATAAATCCGTTATTTACAAGCTCAGCAGTCATAAGAGTAGAAATCAAGGTCCCAGGAGAAGAAGTCCAAAATAAAGCTAACTTAATCCCAATATCATCAGCAATTTTAGGGGCCCACCCAAATATGGGACTTACAACCATACAAGTAAAATGATCATTTTCTCCTTGGTTTTGCTTGGCCTTAGACACGAGGTCGTAGACATGACCAGGCATGACTTTAGCTATAGACCCATAAACTTTGGCATGATTTTTTCGGTCGTCGTCGGGCTCGAGCCCGTCTGGGACTGTTACAAGGTGAACCCGACTCGTCTTTTCTCCGTCTCTTAAATCAATCATTGATCGACTCATCATCCCTTTATAGTTGTGTTCTGTTATTATAAGGGTTACTTTTACCCCATGACTAGCAATGTTTTCTGATAACTTCATCATGGGAATTGCATGCCCTTGCATTGGGTATGGTACTACTAAAACTTGACCTTTGCTCTTATTCTCCATGATTTTGAGTAGAAATTTTAATACAAAGACTTTGTTTTTGCGTTATGATTTTTCATGCATTTCTTTGAAAAATGTTATATTGATTTGAGGTTGAAATTATGAGTTAAAAATGTGGATTGTTTTCTTCCTATAGGAGTGACAAGAAAGCCAAAGTTTACATTGCCAAAGAGAATAAAATGCAGCAATTTATTGCGTAGATGTAGCTAACTATCTCAATCCAATCATGGTGAATGATGAATTTTACACATGCTATTTTAAGATATGGTAATTTGGAATAAAGGATTGTCAAGAGTTCATACTGCCAAAGAAAAATGAGAAGACGTCATCAAACCATACCGAGTTAAGTACCCTTCGTTGTATAAATGCAAATTTTCTAGTATTTTCATTTCCCTTATCGGGCTTTCAGTCGTACTATAATGAACTTACGAGGGCACATGTTAAAGCACATAAATAGAAAAATCATGGAAGAATGATATTAGTCATATACTCCATGTGTTCTTTTCATTAATCGTTTTAGGATATGTCGAATTTTTTTATTTGTCGTTTTACATTATTTCATACTTTGCATTTTTCGTCAATTTTCAAAACACGTAATTATGAAAAAAAGGTACTTCTAGTTATTTTATTGGTGGAAATAATATTTTTTTTTATTTTCAAAGAATATTCATTATACATAATTATAAAATGTCAATTTTCTATAATTTCTTATTCCATATTCACCATTCTAAAACGACAAATAATACTCCCTACATTATTCATTATTCATTATTCATTATATATCGTTTTAGAAAAATGCACTTTATTAAAAAAAAGGATAAAGTGTGACTATAACTTTAAGATTATGTCAAATACAACAATAAACTATTTACAAAACACCACATTTTTAAAAAAAGTTTGTCAAACATAACTTTTAATAATATTTTTTCTCCAAGCACATCTTGACCGAAGTCGTCAACCTCAAGCATCTCTAGTCACTTAGAAGATTATTAACCTCGAAAATGCGATAAAAAATTGAAGTTTAGTTGGTAATATTTTGGTGTTGACCAGGAGTATTGATGTGACCATAATTTGAGCATATTTAGTCCCCGAATTAGCGTTGTTACCATGCTTTTTAGTGCATATTTGGGTCATTTATTGTCTCTAGTCCTTTGTTTTGCATATTCTTTGAGGTTTTGATCCCTTGGTAGGAAAGGAGTCCAAACCTTGTATTTTCATGGCAAAATAGAGCTAAATTGATTGAATTCAATGACCAAGCATCAAAGAGAAGACAACACTAGAAGGCCTTTGTACATACTATAGTAGATGGGCAATGATGAGAAAAGATCCTTGCATCTCCGAGGAAATCCTCAAGGATTTTATGAAGAGAAAAGAAGAAAAGAAGAAAGGAAGAAGCTGACAGACAATCCGAGCGGATTGCCCACAATCCGCCCGTCCAGCACATGCAATCCGAGCGTCTTCCTCAGCTGGACGCCCGTCCAGAACCACCACAATCCGCCCGTCCACCTCAACAATCCGCTCGGCCAGAACCTCCACAATCCGCCCGTCCCGTGCCCTGGACGCTCGGATTGTGTGACAGCTAATCCGTCTTCTACTCGTTCAAAGAAGGATGCGCATATTTTTCAAGGACCGGCGAAAAGGAGACCGGAGTCTCCCTCGAGACCGGCGATTCCTCAAGGACTTAATCGTCATTTAAGCCCTTAGTAAACCCTAATTTATGTACCTAATCCCCACTATAAATACCCCATTAGTCTAATTAGATTAGCATGTTCTTATTAGCAATATTTAGTGTAGTTAATATCAATCAAATCTCTCTTTAATCTTGTAATCAACTTTTAATCAAGTCTTAATACAAATCTCATTTCCTTAATCTCTCTTTTGTTCATCCTTTATTTTAGGTAATTGAAGATTATTTGGGTTATTATTGGGAGATTGACAACCTTCCAATCATTCATCAAGTACTTCTATTATTCTTTGCTTTATTATTGGAATCATTAGTAGGTATAATTCTCTTAATCCCTTTTTAATTATTGTTAATTATCTTCATTTATTCATCATGTTTCACTTTGTTGGTATGATTGACAACCTTGCTAGCATGTTCAACATGATAATGAGTGAGTAGTTTCCTTAGCTAGGGTTAATGGGTAATTAGGGGAAACCAACATGGGGAATGATTCATGCTTAAATTAATATGTTTTCATAGTTTATTTGCTTGCTTGTTGTGAATCTCAACTCATGCACATGTTATGTTTGATGAAATGCGAGCCTATGAATCCTTGAATTTTTTACCCATCACCTATCTTTTCAATGAGACTTGTAAGACATAAACCAACTCGAGTCTCATTAGACCATGCATGTAGTTGAGTAGGGAAGATTAAGTCGACTTGTAGGTGTTGTACAATCTAATCGATTCGGCTCCGGGACCCAAACTTTCCTAGGATTATAAGACATAAACCAACTCGATCCATCACAACAATAATTGCTTGCTTATAATTTGAGAATATGTTTGTATGATCAACTCCCATGAATCCCCTATGACCCCATAACACCCTAGTGCCTTTTATCAATTGTTTACATCCCTTTTTAATCATCTTGCTTGTTTACTTTTATTGCTATTTAGTTTAGTGATCTTCTATTCAAACCCCAAATTGTGACACCCCTAGACACCGCTAGTTGCAATTGAAAATCTCATCTCAATTCCCGTCCCTTGGGATCCGACCTTTACTTGCCTCTTTACTAATTGTAGAGTTGTGTGTGAAGTTGTAAATTGTGTTTTGGTCTAGGTGCTCCTAACGACAAGTACCGAAAACTAAACCTCCCTTGGAGTCCGACCAAAAATGGCGCCGTTGCCGGGGACGGTGTTAACTTGATTTAGATTTTCTTAAATTGTTATTAGTTGTGTCTTTCTTTGCCTTGGGGAAGTAAAACTCCTCAATGTTTGTTCTAATTATTTTCAAGTTGTTTGATATTTTGCATGTCTAGAAGATCACAAGGTAACTTGTTACCCTTTTATCACGAAATTGAAAGGACTTTGACAACCAATAGAAGACTTGCTAGAGGAACTTTGAGAGGTATTGGTGAGGTTGTAGATATTCAAACAAATACTATTGAGTTCATCAACCCTTTTGCAAGAGAAGGTGAGGAGAACCCAACACAAAATCCAACGCAAAATCAACCCATAATGCCTAAATTTTCATCACATTCCGTACCAACCGAGGAGAACCTACCCAATGGTACTCCCACACCACAACACTTAATCGGAAATTTCATTGCCAAATCCGCATTTATCCAATTAGTCGAAAGAAGCCAATTTGGGGGGATGCCTAGTGAAGACCCTCACTCTCACATGGAGGCTTTTTTTGACTATTGTGATGCGATCTCACAAACCGGTGTAACTCAAGACCAAACTCGATGGGTCTTATTTCCTTTTTCTCTAATTGGCACCGCAAAACAATGGTTGAAAGGCCTTGATAAGGCTACTCTCGGAATTGATTCTTGGAAGAAATTGGCTCTAGCTTTCTACAAAAAGTTCTACCCACCGGAAAAGACTAACATGCTAAGAGCTCAAATTACGGGCTTTAAGCAAAGAGATGAAGAATCCTTGTATGAAGCTTAGGAGCGATTCAAGGGAATTTGTCGCTCATGTCCTCATCATGGACTTAGCGAATGGTTCTTGGTTCAACAATTTTGGAACGGTCTTTATGAAGACTTAAGAAACATTCTCAACATGGGATCAAATGGTATGTTCACCGAAGTTGACGATAATCAAACTTGGAACAAGATTGAGGAAATGGCGGTCCATAACTCACAATATAGTAGACCTCGCAAGGCTACTAGAGGAGGAAAACATGAAGTGGACTCCATTACTCAATTGGGTGCTCAACTTAGTGCTCACATTGATACCATTAACTTGAAGTTTGAAAAAGCTATGGCTAGACTTGAAGAAGCCTCAAAATCACCAAAGCATCATGTCAATGCCATGACAGCATCTTCATCAATCCCAAGTGGGATATGTGAGAATTGTGGAACTTTGGGACATGACCAAAGTGAATGTAGGGGAACAAATGAACAAGTGAATGCTTTTCAAGCATACAAGAGTGGTACCCCTTATTCCAACTATTACAATGAAAACACCAAATTCCACCCAAATCTCTCATACAAAAGCCAAAATGTTCAAAACCCACAACCAACATACACCCCACCTCCAATGAGAAACCAAAATCAAAGACCCTTTTACAACCAAAACCAAGGTTACCAAAATCAAACTCCATACAATCAACAAAATGACCAAGGTTTTGATGTTCAAAAAGCGGTCCTCCAAATGCAAAAGAATCAACATGAGTTTTTCACTCAAATGCAAAAGGATAGTCAAGCAAAGGAAATCACCATCAACAACATCCTAGCCCACACCAAAATGTTGGAAACCCAATTGACTCAACTAGCATCTTCAAGCTCACAAAGACAAAAGGGGCAATTACCACCTCAAAGTAATCCCCCAAGACATGAAACGGTTAGTGCCATCCACTTGAGGAGTGGTACGAGGTATGAAGCACCGAAGAAGCAAGTTGAGGATGAAGTTGTGGAAGCTAGTGACAAAGAAGAAGTTGTGCAAAACTCCAAGGATGGAGAACCATCAAAAGAAGAATTTTCAAAGAAAAATGAAGACAAGGCCAAGGAGAAGGAGCCCATTGTGATTAGACTTCCTTTTCCAAGTCATCAAGCCAAGCCCAAATTTGATGACCAACTTGGAAAATTTATGGAAATTGTGAAGAATTTGGAAGTCTCGATTCCTTTCACGGAATTAATCAATCACGTGCCGGCCTATGCAAAGTACATGAAGAACATCCTCACGAAAAAGAAGTCAATCCGGAAGCTTAAGACTATCGCCTTCACTAAAGTGAGTAGTGCAATCCTTCAAGGGAGTTCACCTCCAAAACTTAAAGATCAGGGAAGCTTCTCAATACCGTGTACCATTGGCAACACCACGATCAACAAAGCCTTATGTGATCTAGGGGCTAGTGTGAGTGTTATACCGTACTCGGTGAGTAAAAGGTTAGGGATGGAAGAGCTTAAATGCACCAATATCACACTCCAAATGGCCGATAGATCGACGAAGACACCATTAGGGATATGGGAAGATGTTCCCGTAAGAGTTGGGAAATTTTTCATCCCGGTGGACTTTGTCATTGTTGACATGGAAGAAGATTCCAATATTCCAATCATTCTAGGTAGACCTTTCTTGCACACCGCGGGTGCGGTGACAGATGTGAAGCATGTAGAGCTCACTCTAGAAGTGGGAGATGAGAGCATAACTTTCAATCTTGACAAGACCATGAGAGCTCCCCGTTTGCATGAACCATGTTTTATGGTTGATCATTATAGCCGGAAGGATGATAGGAAGAAGTTGGAATTCCAATGGAAGAAGAAAGTTGATGATGACCCATTCAAAGAGCAAGGGAATTATGACAAAGAGAGCTTGAAAAGCTCACCCATGACAAATGAAGAGGATGGCCTCATTGGCCAAAACAAGAAAGTGGAAGAGTTGTCTCTATCAACTCAAGAGATCTTTAGTGACCAAGTAGATGAAGTTTGTGGTCTTTGGGACGATGAGTTTGAAGGGATTTTCAATCCCTATATTGGTAATGCTATCGATCAAGACCAACATGAAGGACAACAAGTGCAAAGATCTATTGAGGATCTTTATCATGACAATGAACAAGCTTTTGACTACTTTTTCAAGGTGTTGAGTAACATCAACAACACCTTGGACATGCCCCCATGACATCTTTCTAAGGATGAGAGTTTGGTGGAGTCCTCTCCAAACCACCATTTGTAAATATTTCTAACTCCCTAACTTGCATTTTAATTCTTACATTGCATTTTTTGTCATTTTTGGATTTTTGTGCCTTGATCAAGATATTTATCATTTTTGAGAGAAGTGAGGGAGGGACTAATGATTTTATTGATGTGTAGTGCTTAGTGTGGGGATAGCAATTACCTAGGCTATTCATGCCTTCGTAGTGCCCCTACAATGAAGAACACGGGATTTGAAGAACGAAAATGACACGGGATATGCAAGTGCATGGATGGAACTGAATCCGGGTAGACCAGGTGGAATCCGAGCATCCTGATGGGTAATCCGCTCGTCTTATGGGAATCCGAGCGTCTGTGGATAAATCCGTCCGTCCAAATGAGCTGCAAAATTGAAAATTTTGGTCTGTTAGAGAATCCGAGCATCTCAGCTGAGAAGACGCTCGTCTGAAAGAATCCGCTCGTCTTTGAAAGAAGACGCTCGTCTTTTTGCCAGTGCAGAATAAGAAAATTCGCTGTAACAGAATCCGCTCGTCTTTAAGGGAATCCGCTCGTCCTGAATTGCAGAAATCCGCTCGTCTTCACTGAAAGACGCTCGTCTTTAGGCGAGATTTCCTGAAGCCAAATTGAGCAGAATCCGAGCGTCCCGAAGGGAATCCGCTCGTCTTCCCCCTGCAGTTTGAAAATTTCGGGTGTTTTAAATACCCCCTTCCCACATTCATTCATTCATTCATACATTCAAACACTACCCAAAACCCTCATCCTCTCCATCACCAAAAACAAGATTTCCTCAACCAAATTCAACAAAATCAAATTCAAACTTTCTTACAACAACAAATAATCACTCCTTTTACAACAATAACCAATCCAAGCACCAAAATCTTCAACCTTTGAGTCGATTTTTGAAATACAAAGGCAAATCCTTTCATCCTAAAATCGATTTGGGTATAATTGGAAATTGAAGATTTTCAATCTTTTCTTGGTATAATCATCAATGGCAAGAACAAAAGGATCAACAAAGGCACTCAAGGCAAAGGCACTCTCAAAAAGGCAACAATTCCTTCAAGCAAAGAAAACTTCAATGGCTATGGTGGTTGCTAATGCAAACTTGGAAGTTCAACAACAACAAAATCCTCCCTTGGAAGCAACAACATCAACAACTCCGGAAATTGCTCAATTATCAAACTATCCGGAGGTAATTTTCACTTCTAACTCCCATAGGGATACATTTGCCAAGTATGCTAAGAAAGCCATTCTACCCACCAAATTCATATGTGAAGATGCCTTGAACAAATTGGGTGTCCTTGAACAAACAAAAGCCTTCTTTGAAGCCATGGGGTTGGGAAATTTGTTTAGTACAAAAGAATTGACATACCCCTCCCTTACCTTGGAATTCTTAAGTTCATTGAAAGTGACTAAGGTAGAGACTAGAACATACATCGAGTTTCGCCTTGCCAATGTGAATAGGCGCATCACCTTTGATGTTTTGAGTAAAGCATTAGGTCTTAGTGATACACCTTATTATCATAAGATGCCCGAAAAATATGACCCCGCTCCTCTTTGGGAGGCGATTTCCGGGAAGAAATTTGAGAACTTTCATGCTTGTCGCGCTCTATTAGTCCACCATCCGGGCATTAGAGTGTGCCACAAGGTCATCGGGAATACTATTATTGCAAGAAAAGACACTAATCACTTTACAAAGCTCGATTGTGTTCTACTTGAGTCGGCCTTAAATGTCGGAAGGGAATTCACCAAGCCTTACAATGCTCTAAAGCTTTTGGTGGGAAGATGGCTCAATGTTGATTGTGGAAAGGAAGGCACCACTTTTATCGTAAATGGAGGTCTAGTTACTCTCTTGGCCAAGCACTTTGAACCAAATTTCAACAAAGATAACAAGTATGTGGCGATCAAAGGGGGTCATCTCATTGACATGGATGCCACAATTAACAAGTACAAGTGGGTCAAGCATAATCCTCTTGACACCAAGTATGGGTGGCTAACCAATGATGCTAGATCTTTCACTTTGCCTTCCAAGATATGCCGCTTGAGTGCTCTTCGAACAAACTACCTACTTCCACTCTCAAAGGGCGCCGAATACATCATCCGTCAACAAAGGGGCGAGATTGAAGTGCCCTCCTCCTCCATTGTCACACCACCCTATCCATTCAAATATCAAGAGTTCAAGCCCGAAGATGTTGAAGTGGGCAATGACTACATGACTCTCCTCATGAGAGAGATGCATAAACAAGCTTATAATGATCGAGTAGATGCATACTTGGCCCAATATCCACCCCTATTTCATTTAGATAGGCAAGGACTACTTGATCCTTCATGTCCTTTGCCTAGTTGGGCGGATAAGGAAGTCTTCTTTCCAAGTACATCTAGGGGTGAAAGACCGGGTGAAGATGAGAATGTCGATGATGAGGTTGTTGATGATGAGGGCGTTGATGAAGAGGTAGATAATGAGGAAGAAGAGGCTAATGAAGATGATGAAGTAAGTGAGCAAGGAAGTGAAGAGGGGAGTGGAGATGAGTCCACTTCTATGGAGGAAAATGATGACAATGATGATATGGTGGAAGACTAGCAAGCTTTGGAGGCTCCTACCCTCTTGAGGTTTGTCTACTTCTTTCTTTGTTTTATTTATTTTATCTTGATCATAGTTTGGAGAGTCCTAGCTGTTGGAATATGTGTCCTCCGACAATAATGCGATCACGACTGTTGATCATGATGATCACATGTTTAAGTCTCATTAAAATGAATACAATTGGGAAGTAATATTGTTACTGTCAACTGGTCAACATATATCGGTAATGATTGGTGACTAGAGTTTGACATTCTTGTCGTGTGACGGTGGTGATCGATTGACCCCTAGGTCATACCTAAAGGGCAATACTCTTAATTGATTATTTAATTAATCGTATAATGTTACGAGTTAATTAAATTACTTGAAAATTGACGGACGATTTTGGAAGTATAATTTACGTATCGAATTGAAATGTGATTAAATGAGATACGGTCTGAGTAATCAAATTGTATAATTACTCGGATGAAATAAATTGTTTAATGTAACAATTAAATTTGAATGAATTATTATAAATACAATCCGTTGTGATTTATAAATGGTAAAATATTTTGGCACTAGTAATTATGAAATTACTAAGTCGATTTTTGTATGTGACGTATTTTAATTAATACGTTGATTTTTAATGTGTTAAAAAATACATAACAAATTTATGTGACATGTGACATGTGACATATTGACAATTGACAAAAATAATATGGACTCCATATTAGCTATAAGTGCCGAAATATTAGAGGAGTTTTAGGGTTAAATTGTGTTTATATTTTAAATAGAAAACATAATGATGAAAAGCTAAAGTAGCCATGCAAGCCTACTCACCTTGTGAAGACAAATATGGGCATGCATTGGCTCCCCTAAAAGCCCCTCCCCACCGGTTTTCCTTTAGATTTTAGAGAGTTTTTCTTCTCTAAAATTATTCATTCAATTACATTCATAATTTCTAGTGTTAGAAAGATAATTACCTCTCTACATTTTATGATAAATTAGAGAGATTATTTACTCCAAAATCTCTTCTCCTCTACCCGGTTTTAGGAGCTAAAATACCAACTATTTTGGTTCAATTTTTCACAAGATTAATATTATACTAGATCAAATAATATTAATTAGATTAAGAGAAAGCCTTGGGTATAAAGCTTAGGGAGAGATCTTACACTTAGATCTTGTTCATCCATAAGGGAAAGCTCAAGAACAAAAGAAAAGGAGATTTCTTTTGTGCCCTATAAAACCGTAACATCAATGTAAGGATATGATTTCTCCTCTTTTGATATATTGTTTGCATGCATAAAATCCGTTTTAATTTTATGACAAATTATTTAGACATATATGAGTATGTTAAGTTTGTATATGAATCTACATTTCCTTCAATCGGTATCAAGAGCCACGGTTGTTTGCATGCAAATTGGTTAAAAGTTTTTCCGAGTTATAAGAATAACAAATAAAACTTGTAAAATTTGTGTTATTATGATATATCACGAAATTATTACATGCATGTTAATATTTCTGGTCCTAAAGTGTTTTAGGATATTTTGGTTATTTTTCGGATTTTTATTGTTCATAATTTACAATAATGGCATTTAAATGTGATTTTATGAGTAAAATGTCATTTTTGGTCTAAAATTTGCTATACTTCGAATTTTTAGGTAATTTTTGGATATGTTGTCACACATATTATTTTGAGATAACCTGTAAATTTTCATAATTTTTGGACTTGTTATGCTCGAAAAATGGATTTTTTTTCATTTTTAATTCGGATTTAAAGTGAAAAATAGGTTAATATGAGTTAAGTTTCGAATCTGGTCATAGAAATTTTATATGTTGTCACATGCAATTTTACAAGATGTGTGTAAAATAATTGGCCATAAAGAAGTCCTTATGCATGATTTATGGATTTTTGAAGAAAAATAGCATAAATAGTGACATTATTAGTGAAAAATTAATAAAACATAATCTATGACTCAAGAAAAACGTCTAATGTTGCATTTTATTATCTTTTTCAGATCTAAAATTGAAAAGTTAATGAATATAATTTTTCTTCATGTTTTATGATTATTTTAGTTAAAATCGATAAAACCGCAACATTGTTTTTCCGGGAAAATTTCGAAATTTTTAACCTAAGATTTTGAACATTATGAGTGTCATGATATTTTTCCAGAATGTTCATGAATTTAAATTTCAAATTTCAAATTTATTTGAAGTTTTTGATTTATTTGAAGTTTAATAGCTTATTTTGTAATTTTGGACTATTAATGAACAATTTTATATTTTTAAGTTAATTATGGTCAATTTATTAGTGAAGACTAAATTTTGAGTCCTAAGAGGGTTAGGGTAATTAACTTATGCATAAATATGAGTTTATGTATTCTTGTGATTATAAAATGTTGAAATCACGCAAATCCGTAAAAACCGAGTAATATACGATATTGGCAATTTAAAGGCGATTTAGCATAAAATGAAGCATGTTCATACATATTATAATGCTGCATTTTTCTTTATGATTGTCATAATTTTAATTTATGTAATTTTGAATTATGTAATTTTACTTAGTATGGCCTTAGATTTTAATTGGTATTTCCCGAAATGTATGGGAATATCGATTCGGTTGTAATTTTATTGTGATCTCGTATCACCGTTTTGTAATTTAATAGATTTATTTTATTTTAGTTACAAATGTATAATAGGAAATTATGTAATTTTATTCATTCCGGAGTTCCCAAAGATGGATTTCTTCAAGAATGACGATACATAAAGACGGTGTTACCTCGAGATGCGTGCCTCAACCGAAGTTCAAGGGACCAATGGAGTTGGTTTCCGAATTTGTAATAGTTAAAGAGTTTTTCTATTTTAGGAAAGGCCATACTAGGATTTATTTATTTTTATGCTTGCATTTTATTTTATGTCACATGCATTGCTAAATCGCCATAACTAAACATGCATTGTCCTTTTTATCGAGTTTATCGACCGTGTCAATTAGAATTATCGTAGTTCACCGCTTTAGTTCACTTAAAACGTGATAGATAATAAATTGACATGACCTCTCGCTAAAACAATTAATTGAGACATAGCCTTACCAAATAGTAGAAACCATGAAAACCTATTTCGCGAGGGAGTGCACTCGGCCCTACCGGGGTACAAACCTTGTTACGTAGGGGAAGTGGGTGATGAGTGTTAATCCACCGAGTTCATGTTAATAAGGGTTTCATCGGCCATACCGTGCCCAAGTTGATATGGATTTGGATCATGGACACATTTATTCGAAATTTGGATTGAGCTCAACGGAAGTATTCGCGACCGTAGTTGCATGTGTTCCGGGCTATAGATAAATATTAGAGTAATTTTATCGACCAAGAGTTCTAAAAGTAGAATCGATTAAAACGTTAATCCACCGAGTTATATTGACAAGGGTTTCATCGGCCATACCGTGCCTAAGTCGATATGAATTTGGGTCTTGGAATCATTTATTATAGTTGGGTAGAGGTCACTATATAAATGTTCATATCTTGTTAATATTTTACAAGTATGATTTTAAAAGACAAATGTTAATATTTCCTTTTCCTCCATATTTGTAGTTCTTTACAATGAATCCATCATATGCTACCGCACCTATCACTATTGATTCATATCACAATGTTCTTGACGACATTTGCTCCAACAACGATTTCGATACAACTAGAGAACTTCATTTCGGGATAGGTTCGGATGGAAACCTTAATTTCATCACTTCTTCTAAACCACCTACTACTAGACCTCGTGTGAGTCCGTCTCAGGAAGACTACCTCACACAATCTATAGGGTCTTTGTCTCTGGAAGATAAAGATGCCAAAGCTAGTGGGAGCTCTAGCAATCAAGTTCTTGCTACAAAGGGCAAGAGGTTCAAGAAGAAGGGAAAGAAAATCAAGAACTTCAAGCAAGTTAATGATGAATGCCATTATTGCTATGGCATGGGACATTGGCTTAGGAATTGTCCCATGTATTTGCGAAATATAAGGGAGGGACTCATTACTCCAAAAGGTACAATTCCTAAAGAAATTTATGTTATTGATATAAATTATACTTCCACTACGACATGGGTACTAGATACCGGTTGTGGTTCTCACCTTTGTAATCATTTACAGGGTTTAAGAGATGTGGAGAGGCTTAGCAAGGGAGATGTGGATCTACGCCTTGGAAATGGAGCTCGGGTAGCGGCCGAATCCAAAGGAACTTATGTTCTAGCTTTGCCAAACGGTTTTGAGTTGTATTTGCATAATTGTTTTTATGTTCCTACACTCTCTAAAAACATTATTTCAATCGCCATGCTAGACATGGATGGTTTTTGTTTTGTCATTAAGAACAATCGTTGCTCTATTTCTAGGAATGATTTGGTTATTGGCCAAGCTTCTTCCATAAATGGCATATACATTTTAGAGACCTCAAATCCGACAAATGATATTTATAACATTCATTCAAAGAAACTCAAAACAAGTGACCCAAGTGAAGCGTTCATTTGGCATTGTCGATTAGGTCACATAAACGAGAATCGCATCAAAAGATTAATTTCTACTAATGTGATTACACCATTTGATTATCAATCATTTGGTACATGCGAATATTGCCTACTTGGCAAAATGACTCGTAATCCTTTTAGTGGTAAAGGGACACGAGCTAGTGAGCTATTAGGACTCATACACACCGATGTATGTGGACCAATGAGTATCACCGCTCGTGGTAATTATGACTACTTTATAACCTTCACCGACGATTTAAGTAGACATGGGTATGTCTATTTAATGAAACATAAGAGTGAAGCGTTTGAGAAATTCAAGGAATTTCAAAACAAAGTAGAGAACCAATTGAACAAAAGGATAAAAGCACTACGTTCCGATCGTGGTGGTGAATACCTTAGCCTTGAATTTGATTCACACTTGAAAGGTTGTGGTATTATATCACAACTTTCTCCACCCGGAACACCACAACTCAATGGTGTTGCCGAAAGGAGGAATCGAACCCTACTTGATATGGTTCGATCCATGATGAGCCAAACCGAGTTACCGAACTCGTTTTGGGGATTTGCGCTTCAAACCGCAATTAGATCTTTGAACAATAGTCCCACTAAATCCACCGAAAAGACTCCATATGAGATGTGGACGGGAAAGGTTCCCAATATATCCTACATGAGGATTTGGGGATGTGATGCTTACGTCAAGACTAAGCCCGACAATAAGCTTGCCCCAAGATCCGAAAAATGCACTTTTGTGGGTTACCCCTCGCATTGTCGAGGATACTACTTCTACAAACCTCAAGAAAACAAAGTGTTTGTGTCTAGTGAGGCTGTCTTCTTAGAAAGTCAATTCATTTCTAATCGACAGAGTGGGATAAATTTTGAACTTGACGAAGTTCAAGAGCCACAAACCGAGGTAGAGACGCAAGAAGATGTTCCTTCGTCGTCTAACGCGGTTGTACCTCCTCCACTAAGAAGGACGGGCCGAGTAATTCGCCATCCCGATCGATATGTGGGACTTATCGAGGAAGATGGAACACTCGATGTGTTGCTTATGGAAAGTGACGAGCCCGCCACCTACAAGGCCGCAATCTCTAGTCCTAATTCCACCTTATGGCTTGAGGCCATGAAGTCCGAAATGGATTCTATGCTTGAAAACCAAGTTTGGGACTTGGTAGATTTGCCGAAAGGGGCAAGACCCCTCCAATGCAAATGGATATTCAAAATCAAGAATGGCATAGAAGGACATGACGATGTCTACAAAGCTAGGCTAGTGGCAAAGGGATTTACCCAAGTCCAAGGTCTCCATTATGATGAGACCTTCGCCCCCGTAGCCATGCTAAGATCCATACGGATTTTGTTAGCGATCGCCGCATTTCATGATTATGAAATATGGCAAATGGATGTCAAAACCGCTTTTCTAAATGGGCATTTAGAAGAGGAGGTGTACATGATACAACCCGACGGTTTTGTTGATTCTGAAAATCCTAACAAAGTGTGCAAGCTTAAGAGATCCATTTATGGTCTTAAGCAAGCATCAAGAAGTTGGAATCATCGATTCAATGATGTAATAAAGGAAAATGGTTTCACTCGAAATGTTGAGGAACCATGTTTATACATGAAATTTAGTGGGAGCAAAGTTGTGTTCCTAATCTTGTATGTTGATGACATACTACTCATTGGAAATGATATTCCAATGTTGTCTTCTGTTAAGAAGTGGTTAGGTAACCACTTCCAAATGAAGGATTTAGGAGAGGCACAACGCATATTAGGTATCCGGATCTATAGAGATAGATCCAAGAGGATATTGGCACTAAGTCAAGAATCTTATGTTGATAAGATTCTTCGACGCTTCAGCATGGAAAAATCCAAAAGGGGTTTGGTACCTATGGTAACCGGGACGATATTGAGCAAGACTCAATGTCCCTCTAAACCCCATGATGTTGAACGCATGAGTGAAATCCCTTACGCTTCCGCTGTCGGATCAATCATGTATGCCATGATATGCACACGCTCGATGTATCGTATGCCTTGAGCATGACGAGTAGATATCAAGGAAATCCGGGTGAGAGTCACTGGATCTTTGTCAAGAATATCCTTAAGTACTTGAGAAGAACTAAGGACTCTATCCTTGTGTTTGGAGGAGACAATGAGTTGCGTGTTAATGGATACACGGACTCAAGTTTTCAAACAGATAGAGATGACATGAAATCACAAGCTGGTTTTGTTTTCATGCTCAATGGTGGTGCCGTAAGCTGGAGAAGCTTCAAGGAAGTCAGAATCGCGGATTCTACAACGGAGGTGAGTACATAGCAAAGATCGGAAGTCGCCAAGGAAGCTATGTGGATCAAGCAATTCACGGAAGGTCTAAAAGTAGTACCTACCGCCGATGATCCCATCACTCTCTATTGTGATAATAGTGGGACGATCTTCCAAGCTAAAGAGCCAAAGTCTAGTAATAGATCTAGACACGTACTTAGAAAGTATCATGTAATAAGAGATTTTATTGATAGAAAGGAAATTGCGTTATGTAAGGTTGGGACGGATGACAACATTGCCGATCCGCTCACCAAGCCTTTATCGCAAGCTAAGCATGATGGACATGTTACCTCCATGGGACTTAAACGTGTACCAAATTTTTGTTAGATTTTGAAATGAAATAAAAGTGTTGTTTTTGTTCATGTTCATAATCACATTTGTCTTTTATCTTTAATTTATACATTGTTATATCCAAACGGGTTGTAGTGACAATTGAACCCCGTTAAAGTGAACACGGATTAACATAGTATTTGCCCATAGTCGCTTATATGAGGTGACGTCTCGAAGTGACTAGAGTGTGAGGCGATTGATGGCAAGTTCAAGTGCCATAGAGTCATGTGAGATGACTAGTCGATCACATAGGCAGACTGTTAGGAACATTATGTCGGGCCTAATGACCGCTTATAGAGTTCTGGCAAATTTATATAGCCTGGTCGTGGCGAGAGCTACTATAGTATTCAAATGAGTCGATTCTTTTGACTAAAGACTATTCACCTAAGATGGCACAGTTTCAGATTAACTTTGATTTGTGTTACTACGACCTTCGTAAATGGGGTCAAATGGGCATATTTTGGGTTATGATGGCTGTGGCTAGTCGAAGGGAATGAGTGCAATAGGAATTGTCCACCCCTAGTCAGGGTTATAACAATATCTCAGGGCCACTCGAGGAGTAATGAACTGGAAATGCGTGGCCACGCTCGGAAGGTATCCAGAGTGGATAAATCCGGTCAATCAGTTATTCTCCAGATCGAGGAAACCACTCTCGATATGATCACTTGCAAGTACGACCTGAAAGACACCTTGCATTGAGTGGGAGATAGTAATAGGACAAGAGAATTGGTGACGCACACTTGTCGAGGACAAGTGGGAGATTGTTGGAATATGTGTCCTCCGACAATAATGCGATCACGACTGTTGATCATGATGATCACATGTTTAAGTCTCATTAAAATGAATACAATTGGGAAGTAATATTGTTACTGTCAACTGGTCAACATATATCGGTAATGATTGGCTGACTAGAGTTTGACATTACTGTCGTGTGACGGTGGTGATCAGTTGACCCCCTAGGTCATACCTAAAGGGCAATACTCTTAATTGATTATTTAATTAATCGTATAATGTTACGAGTTAATTAAATTACTTGAAAATTGACGGACGATTTTGGAAGTATAATTTACGTATCGAATTGAAATGTGATTAAATGAGATACGGTCTGAGTAATCAAATTGTATAATTACTCGGATGAAATAAATTGTTTAATGTAACAATTAAATTTGAATGAATTATTATAAATACAATCCGTTGTGATTTATAAATGGTAAAATATTTTGGCACTAGTAATTATGAAATTACTAAGTCGATTTTTGTATGTGACGTATTTTTATTAATACGTTGATTTTTAATGTGTTAAAAATACATAACAAATTTATGTGACATGTGACATGTGACATATTGACAATTGACAAAAATAATATGGACTCCATATTAGCTATAAGTGCCGAAATATTAGAGGAGTTTTAGGGTTAAATTGTGTTTATATTTTAAATAGAAAACATAATGATGAAAAGCTAAAGTAGCCATGCAAGCCTACTCACCTTGTGAAGACAAATATGGGCATGCATTGGCTCCCCTAAAAGCCCCTCCCCACCGGTTTTCCTTTAGATTTTAGAGAGTTTTTCTTCTCTAAAATTATTCATTCAATTACATTCATAATTTCTAGTGTTAGAAAGATAATTACCTCTCTACATTTTATGATAAATTAGAGAGATTATTTACTCCAAAATCTCTTCTCCTCTACCCGGTTTTAGGAGCTAAAATACCAACTATTTTGGTTCAATTTTTCACAAGATAAATATTATACTAGATCAAATAATATTAATTAGATTAAGAGAAAGCCTTGGGTATAAAGCTTAGGGAGAGATCTTACACTTAGATCTTGTTCATCCATAAGGGAAAGCTCAAGAACAAAAGAAAAGGAGATTTCTTTTGTGCCCTATAAAACCGTAACATCAATGTAAGGATATGATTTCTCCTCTTTTGATATATTGTTTGCATGCATAAAATCCGTTTTAATTTTATGACAAATTATTTAGACATATATGAGTATGTTAAGTTTGTATATGAATCTACATTTCCTTCACTAGCAACATGATGACTAACACCTTGGCTCCATTAAGGTGTTCTTTTATTGTTCCCACATGAAAAATCCAAAATGACAATGTATAGTTTCATGCATTGCATCTTGTGTGCATGAACTACCCCAAATTTAAGACATTAGAAATAATGTCTATTTTGGTTTGGGGAAGTACATGCATACGCAACGGGAGTTAATCTAAATTATGCTCTCCGTCATAAACAAAAACCCATGCACCATGTAGTGTAGATTAGTATAGCTTGCATTTAGAATATAATTCATGCATCATACTTGCATAATTTCCTATCATATTGGCCATTGAGGACAATGCCCATATTAGTGTGGGGATGGGAAATTCTAACTTAACTTTTATTCAAAAATCCAAAAAAAAAATCAAAAAATTTCGAAAAAATCAAAAAAATTGAAAATCCAAAAACAAGTTCATTTCCTTTGTAGTGTAGACTTGTATATATTGTGTTTGCCTATCCTTGTTCACATTGATCGACTACTCCACATCCGAGACATGAGGATATTGAAGACCGCATGGTATGATCTTTCCAATCTCCTTTTTCCTCTTTATGTTAATGACTATGTGGCTTTATTTTGATTGATGCGGTATAAACAATGTGAATTTAGGACTTGCATTTAGATTATTTGGCATACTAGTTGGTAGAAGCATATGCATTAGGATATATAAATGCTAGTTGCATCATGGCATATAGTTGCATGTTAGAAAAATTTTGTGAAACCGTCTACTTGGGAAGCTTGACAAGTGTATATAGGCCCTAGTAGATGCTTTTTCTTCTTAAGACTTTGCTTGTTAGAATACTTGTAAAACACCCTAGGATGTGTCATGCTAGTATCCTTTGACCCATGGATTAAGGCCTAGTCAAGAGTACCTTGTGGTGTGATAACTCCTTGGCTACCGTTTATTCCAAGGTGACCCTTGAAACCATGCAACCATCATTCATCCATGTTCTACCATACATTTTGTCATCAAAGGGAATGGACACAAAAAGAATTTGTTCAAAAATTTGAGTTCAAGAAATGAAAAGAAAAAGTTTGCAAAATTGCATCAAATGAAAAAAAGGAGCAAAAATAGACTCCTAATGCTTCAAATATAAGCACCCTCACTACATATGGGGTAGCTTTGAAAATGTTCAAAAGAAATGCAAAGAAAAGTTGAAAGTTGTCAAGTATTGAAATGCCAAACATCGAAGAAATGGCAAAAAGAAAGTGTTCTCAAATGTTATATGCCACAAGAAATTGGGGGGAAAAACAATCAACAAAAGCAAACTCCCAAATGAAACTCAAATACTATCGATCCCTTTATCATCCGTATCCATTTTTGTGCATGGTAGAGAGGGGACGACCCTTCTTCTTGTCTAGGCAAGAGGGGGAATTCCGCGATCCTCCAGTGTTTCTAACACCATAGGGAGTCTATTCTTGACAAAAGCATTTAACGATTGAGGACAAAAGGTACCCTAGCTTGACACAACTTGGAGGTGATTTATTGGTATCCTTCTAGGCTTAGTAGTTTGAAGAAATTGCATCTATGAAGGAGTGTGTACCCTTGAATTGCTTCCCCTTTAGATAATTTCCGCCACTTAGATGAGGAAAGTGGCTATTCGTTTTTGTAGATGCATCCATTACTTGTTTTGTGTGCTTTAATGCTTGGATGTGTCGCCATTTTGGCAACACCCACCTTGCCTTGCAAGAAGGCATCCTACCTCATGGTTGTCTTGTTGTGAGTTGAAGGGGCGGAGTGAGACCCGCTAATTGTCTCATATCGGCTATGCTATTAGGTTAGTTTAAATAACGGTCCTAGTCTTTGTCACCTCTTTACTCGGGACGAGCAAAGGTTCGGTTCGGGGATATTTGATGTGACCATAATTTGAGCATATTTAGTCCCCGAATTAGCCTTGTTCCCATGCTTTTTAGTGCATATTTGGGTCATTTATTGTCTCTAGTCCTTTGTTTTGCATATTCTTTGAGGTTTTGATCCCTTGGTAGGAAAGGAGTGCAAACCTTGCATTTTCATGGCAAAATAGAGCTAAATTGATTGAATTCAATGACCAAGCATCAAAGAGAAGACAAGACTAGAAGGCCTTTGTACATACTATAGTAGATGGGCAATGATGAGAAAAGATCCTTGCATCTCCGAGGAAATCCTCAAGGATTTTATGAAGAGAAAGAAAGAAAAGAAGAAAGGAAGAAGCTGACAGACAATCCGAGCGGATTGCCCACAATCCGCCCGTCCAGCACATGCAATCCGAGCGTCTTCCTCAGCTGGACGCCCGTCCAGAACCACCACAATCCGCCCGTCCACCTCAACAATCCGCTCGGCCAGAACCTCCACAATCCGCCCGTCCCGTGCCCTGGACGCTCGGATTGTGTGACAGCTAATCCGTCTTCTACTCGTTCAAAGAAGGATGCGCATATTTTTCAAGGACCGGCGAAAAGGAGACCGGAGTCTCCCTCGAGACCGACGATTCCTCAAGGACTTAATCGTCATTTAAGCCCTTAGTAAACCCTAATTTATGTACCTAATCCCCACTATAAATACCCCATTAGTCTAATTAGATTAGCATGTTCTTATTAGCAATATTTAGTGTAGTTAATATCAATCAAATCTCTCTTTAATCTTGTAATCAACTTTTAATCAAGTCTTAATACAAATCTCATTTCCTTAATCTCTCTTTTGTTCATCCTTTATTTTGGGTAATTGAAGATTATTTGGGTTATTATTGGGAGATTGACAACCTTCCAATCATTCATCAAGTACTTCTATTATTCTTTGCTTTATTATTGGAATCATTAGTAGGTATAATTCTCTTAATCCCTTTTTAATTATTGTTAATTATCTTCATTTATTCATCATGTTTCACTTTGTTGGTATGATTGACAACCTTGCTAGCATGTTCAACATGATAATGAGTGAGTAGTTTCCTTAGCTAGGGTTAATGGGTAATTAGGGGAAACCAACATGGGGAATGATTCATGCTTAAATTAATATGTTTTCATAGTTTATTTGCTTGCTTGTTGTGAATCTCAACTCATGCACATGTTATGTTTGATGAAATGCAAGCCTATGAATTCTTGCATTTTTTACCCATCACCTATCTTTTCAATGAGACTTGTAAGACATAAACCAACTCGAGTCTCATTAGACCATCCATGTAGTTGAGTAGGGAAGATTAAGTCGACTTGTAGGTGTTGTACAATCTAATCGATTCGGCTCCGGGACCCAAACTTTCCTAGGATTGTAAGACATAAACCAACTCGATCCATCACAACAATAATTGCTTGCTTATAATTTGAGAATATGTTTGTATGATCAACTCCCATGAATCCCCTATGACCCCATAACACCCTAGTGCCTTTTATCAATTGTTTACATCCCTTTTTAATCATCTTGCTTGTTTACTTTTATTGCTATTTAGTTTAGTGATCTTCTATTCAAACCCCAAATTGTGACACCCCTAGACACCGCTAGTTGCAATTGAAAATCTCATCTCAATTCCCGTCCCTTGGGATCCGACCTTTACTTGCCTCTTTACTAATTGTAGAGTTGCGTGTGAAGTTATAAATTGTGTTTTGGTCTAGGTGCTCCTAACGACAAGTACCGAAAACTAAACCTCCCTTGGAGTCCGACCAAGTATTCTTTACCGACAGATGGGGCAACCTCATTCGGGGTACTGAAGACAATTTAATGGGTTGACCCCTCAAGTTTAGTTGGTAATTTGAGAGGGATATGAAAAATGTAATGAAAAGGTAAAGAGAAAGTGAAGGAAAAAAAATAGGAAAATGATAAATAAAGAGCCTTCACACTTGAGAACCTAACTAATGCTGAGTTATCACCGTTTTTTTTTTAAGTTTTAGTCAAACTCCAGCCAAAATGTCGTGTTTGGCAAAAACAAATTATTAAAGGTTATGTTTGACAAACATTTTTTTTTTAAGGTAGAGTGTTTCACAAAAAAAATACTTTTTTTTAAAGATTGTAATTGACAAAAAATCTTAACATTAATTTATCTAATAACACTGAAAGGTTAGCTTGAGCATTATAGTATGGCACGTGGCAATACTAAGGTCTGTTAGAAGCATCCATGTGGTAGCATATACGGAGTAATATAATTTGTTAATTAATACGGCAAAATCATTAATAAGTTTACATCCAAGTCCCATCTATTTAGGTTGATGTGTCCATTTTATATACGATTTTACCCCCTATTTTAGTTCGGTTTTATTTAAATGTTACATTTTTATTTAGTGTATTTGTGAGCTAATTCCGTGTTCTAGTGTCTTTGCTTGTTTTTATTGTATTTTGTAGGAAATGTAGCTTTTATAGTGTTTTCCCGTCAAATGTGCGAGCACTAAGAGTTCACGAGGCTAAAAGAGATGAGATCGTGCAAAAGGAAGGGCATTTTAGAGAAACCCTAGCCGGCGGCCGATTGACCGACATAGGGCTCCTTCTTGCTGCTGCACCGTCGTTCTGCCCCTTTTCCCCTTCCCCCTTTTTGTTTTGCTTTTTGAGTCACAAGTGTCGATTAGATTTTGTTTTGGGGATTATTATTATTATTATTTTTTTATTTTTTATTTTTTTTAATTATTATAAGGATGCGCGCAACTTTCATTAAAAAGAAAATAAAAATTTACATGAAATTGGTGGGGAGCCGAGAAACAAGCTGGACTCCCACACCCTTAGCAACAGAAAAGCTAAGTCTAGTAAAAATGTAAGCGGCCACCCGAGCCCCCGCATCCTGAGATACCGAGAATTTCTTGATCCGCTTGAGCAAGGCAACAACATCCGAACCCAGCTCCCCAAGTGATGAGAAAGAGAAGGGAAGGAAACCATAACCCGCTGCCGCGCACAAATCCCCGTACTTAGCACACTTACGCTGAGCAAAGATCAAGAAACAACCGGCCAGGCACAAAATCCGTCATCCCAGTCTGAGTCAAAGGAGAAGACCCTGTCAAGTCAACGCACACATCACGTCCTCTGTCCCAAGAATAAAGCAGCAAATCCGCAGGACGAAGAGAACAACCATGCCCGTTAACCAAACCGATATCAACCTCCTTTCCCGCAGAAATACCAGATCTATAGCAGATGTCGAAAAGAGTGTCACGGACGAGGTTATGCCGATGTTTAACGCCCACAGTACCAGTTGCTAGAAATTGCAAGCTAAGTGGAAAGAAGAGCAAATGGACTAAGAATTGGATGTTGCATGGACTTTGCATGAAGGAAATGTTGGATCAAAATAAAAATACAAGAGAAGTCAACAATCAAAGTCAAGCCCAACTTCTAAGTCCAATTCAAAGTCAAGCATAAGATTCTTACATGCATAGGATGCTCTTTGGAAGCCTTAGAGAATGGTTAAGCAAGCATTTACCCGGGTGCATTAAGGACATTAAAGCACGAGCATTGGATTCCTCAAGTAATTAATCAAGGATTTAAGAAGAATTACCGAGAATCCCACGTCCCCGACCGGGGCCCCCAACCCCGATCGGGGTTGCATGCTTCTTGGTGATTTACGTTTCACCTCCCTCTCCTATAAATAGGAGAGGGATTCCAAGGCTTAGGATCTCAATTTTTATCTCATATTCTACGTCTCATATACTTACAATAAGCCTTAAACATTATATTTTCTTTCAATAGTTTTCATCTTAGATTTCATTATAAGTTAATCTTGTAGTCATCAACATTTGGTTCTTAATAAACTTCAAGCATTTGGCTATTATTTGTTCCTTCTATACAAGTTCATCTCTTTTAAGGTATTTCTGTTTCTAGTTTATAATTTACAATTCTATTTAGTTTATACATAATCTATAATTAAGTATTTTATTTATATTACTCTAGTTTTATTTCTTATACATGTTATATCATCTAGTTTATACAAATCATACAGCCATGTTTAACATTTCTTACAACATAGTTTGCAATTTACATTCTAATATGAGTAGCAAAATTTCCTAGTCTAAGGGCTAGGGGAGCCATGCAAAATCAAGTGTATAACATGTTAAAATAGGTTGATAATAACATTGTTCATATTGCTTCTATCATATGCTTGTGCCATAATGTTTAATCTTTGTTTAAGGCCTTACTCAATTGATTAAGTTTGTTCATTCGTTCTAAAGTCGAGAGGCACAGAATTGAATTAGACTAAGCATGTATAGTAGGACGACCTAGTCATGGACGAGAGTTTCTCTAGGACCCGGTCTATGGTTGACACTAATGCCGTAAGGTGGGTGTCTCTAAGCCTAAGCAATTGACAATGTTTTTAATACCGAGTTTAACATAATTATATACTTACCTTTGCATGTGTGACCCGAACCCCTTAGACTCTCTTTTATTATATAGATTACATCATAATTTTTGTTAGTCATCAAACCAACAACAAACAAACAAAACGAAATCGACCTTGATAAAAATCTTTCCATAGCATTTCACAACGTAATTCCCGTTTCCTTGTGTTCGACCCCTATTGCTACATTAATTTGTGTTTAGGGTAATTATCTTTGTATAGGTACATGATAAGCCTATCAAATTTTTGGCGCCGTTGCCGGGGAAACGGTTTTATTGCGTTTTGAATTGTCGATTTTTATCTTGTTTTCTTTTGTGTTGAGGAACACTTGTTCCTTGAGACCGTTACTTATCATTTCTCTAGAAATTGTTGTCTTATGCCCAGGTCCTCTCGTAGTGGAGAATTGCTTTCACCGGATTCCGATCCCGAGAAAACCTTTAGGAGAAGACGACGTTTTTGGAAGAAAGTGAAAGAGGCCTCTTCTCCCGTACAAGTTGAAAGTGCTAGAAAGTCTTACTTAGACGATCTAGAAGCCCTTGAAGAGGAGAAGGTTTCAAGTTCATCATCTCCACCACCACCACCACCATCTACTACCAAAAAGATGGTGAAACTTTCCGATCACTGAAAGCCCACCGCGGCCATGCTTCCGGCCGGTATCACAACCACTCAAATCACCGCGCCGGACTTCGAGATCAAACTGGCTTTCATTAGCCTTGTGGAGAGGAAGCAATTTGGGGGAAGTCATTTGGAGGATCCCAATTTGCATGCGCAAAATTTTTGTGACTATTGCTCCATGATCCGTCAAACGGGTGTCACTCAAGCCCAAATAAGGGAAATACTTTTCCCTTTCTCTTTGAAAGACAAGACCAAGCCTTGGATCAATAGCCTTGACCGCACCGCCATGGGAATCACCAATTGGGAGACTTTGGCTCTTGCTTTCTATCAAAAGTTTTTTCCACCGGAGAAAACTCAAACTTTGAGGAGCCAAATCACCGGATTTCGTCAACAAGCTCTTGAGAGCTTATATGAGGCTTGGGAGAGGTACAAAGAGCTTCAAAGACAATGCCCACATCATGAGCTAGATGATTGGTTTCTAGCAATAACATTCTACAATGGATGTTGTGCCGAGTCCCGAAGGATTCTTAATTCCGCCAACAATGGGCGGTTTGACCAAATTGACACCGACCTTGCTCATGCCAGGATCGAATCTATGACGGTCCATGATGCACAATATGTCAATTCCCGAGTTGTGCCATCCAAAGGTAAAGAACAATCCTCCAACAACTCCGTTTTGCTAGCTCAAATTGCCTTGCTCCAATAACAATTGGCGGAAAGAGATGCTAGAGATTCCGTTCAACAACTCAATGCCATGTCCTCTACAAGTCAAATCATCGTTTGTGATGGTTGTGGAGGTGCGGGTCATTATGCCGCTCATTGCCAAGCTCCCATTGAAGAGGTAAATGCTTTTCAAGCTTTAAGACAAAATGCTTATCCACCGGGTACATTCTCAAACACATATAACCCAAATACAAGATTTCACCCGAATATGTCTTATAGAAGCAACAACGTCCTTAATCCTCAACCACAACCCCCACCGCAACAAAATGCCTATGTCCCTCAACAACAAAAGTATATCCCTCCACCGGGTTATCAAAATCAACAAAGGCCCCCACAAAACAATTTCCAACAAAATCAACCTCCACCACAAAATGGCCAACAAAACAACCAAGAAGGAGGTAAGCTTGAAGGCTTGATAGTCCGAATGCAAAAGGAATTGTTGGCTCAAATCCAAAAGAATGAGCAAGCTCAAAATGCCGCAATCAAGATGTTGGAGCAACAAATGCCTCAATTGGCCTCATCTAGCTCTTCAAGAAAAACAGGTCAACTACCCCCTCAAGGTGAGCAACCACATGCTACCCTTAATGCTATCTCCTTAAGAAGTGGTACGAAATATGATGGGCCATCCATGCCCAAAGAAGATGAGGAGGTACTTGTTGAGTTGGAGATCCCTCCAAATGATAAAGAAAGTGAGGAAGTTCCCAAGAAAGTGGATGATCCACTTGTTGTTGAGAAAGTCAAGGAAGTGGAGGATGCTCCTCCAAAGAAATATGTTGAAGCAAGGATTCCGGAAAAAGTCAAAGTGTCATTCCCTCATAGATTGGCAAAGCATCAAAAGAATTCCCAATTCGGTAAATTCATGGAAGTTGTGAAGAATCTCCAGGTAACCGTTCCCTTTACCGAATTAATCACTCAAATTCCATCTTACACTAAGTTCATGAAAGACATTTTAACTAAGAAGAGGACTTTTGATGAAGTTGAAATGATAGCTCTCACCGCCGAGGTGAGTGCTCTTTTGCAAAACAAGTCCCCTCCTAAGTTAAAAGATCTCGGTAGCTTTTCTATTCCATGCACAATTGGCACCTACCAAATTGATAAAGCTTTATGCGATTTAGGTGCTAGTGTGAGTGTAATATCTTACTCTATTTGTGCTAAGCTTAATATGGGAGTCTTAAAATGCACTAGTGTCACATTGCAAATGGCGGACCGTTCTATAAAACTTCCTTTGGGAGTTTTGGAGGATATTCCCGTTAAAGTTGGTAAGTTTTTCATTCCGGTTGATTTTATTGTTCTTGATATGGCCGAAGATGCCCAAATCCCAATCATTTTGGGAAGACCCTTTTTACATACCGCGGGTGCGTTAATTGATGTCAAAAACGGTAAAATCACATTGGAAGTGGGTGACGATAAGGTCACATATAATTTGAATAGTGCCATGAAGAGTCCAATGATATAAGAGTCTTGTTATTCTATTGAAATTTTGGATGTTGTTGACATTGTTATAGAAGACTCTACACCTCGATCTTTATCTAAAGATCCCTTGGAGGCACTTTTGCTTTTAGAATCATTTGCAGGTGATGATGAGATTGGAAATGAGGAGATTGATGCTTTGGAGCAAGAATTGGATGGAGAGGAGCTATCATTGGAAGAAAGCTCACACTTTATAGGCTTGGTTGCTACACCTCAAGATCTTGAGGTACGAAAACCCGAGCTTAAGCCCCTTCCTTCCAATTTGAGGTATGCTTTTCTTGATGATAAGGAGATGTGTCCGGTAATCGTTCGTGCTAAATTAGATGAGAGTCAATTGGCTAAATTGCTTCATGTCTTAAGGTCTCACAAGAAAGCCATTGGTTATAAACTTGACGATTTAAAAGGCATAAGTCCCGAATTTTGCATGCACCGAATTAATCTTGAGGAAGATCATAAACCATGTGTCCAAGGTCAAAGACGACTAAATCCTAACATGCAATAAGTGGTCAAAAAGGAAGTACTTAAATTGTTAGATGCGGGAATTATCTATGCAATTTCCGATTCTAAATGAGTGAGTCCGGTCCAAGTTGTTCCTAAGAAAGGAGGAACCACCGTGGTCAAAAATGATAAAAATGAGCTAATTCCAACTAGAATTGTGACGGGTTGGAGAATGTGCATTGACTATATGAGGCTAAATCTAGCCACCAAGAAAGACCACTACCCATTACCTTTTATTGACCAAATGTTGGAAAGGTTGGCATGTCACAAATATTTTTGCTATCTAGATGGTTATTCCGGGTTCTTTCAAATACCCATTCACCCGGACGACCAAGAGAAGACCACGTTTACATGTCCCTATGGTACCTTTGCCTACCGTAGAATGCCCTTCGGTCTTTGTAATGCCCCCGCCACTTTCCAACGTTGCATGATAAGCATCTTTTCCGACTACATTGAGTCTATCATGGAGGTGTTTATGGATGATTTTAGTGTCTATGGTTCTTCTTTTGATGCTTGTTTGACTAACTTGTCTAAAGTGTTGAAGCGTTTTGAAGAGGTTGATTTGGTGTTGAATTGGGAGAAGTGCCACTTTATGGTGAATGAAGGAGTGGTGCTTGGTCATATTTTTTCGGAAAGAAGAATTGAAGTGGACCGTGCTAAGGTCCAAGTTATTGAGCAACTACCCCCACCGGTAAATGTGAAGAGTGTAAGGAGTTTCTTAGGCCATGCGGGTTTTTACCGCCGTTTTATTAAAGATTTTTCTAAGATTGTCAAACCCCTTACGAAGCTTCTTTTAAAGGATGCTCCCTTTGTGTTTACTAACGATTGTCTTGAGTCTTTTAATAGGATCAAGAAGGCTTTGATTTCCGCACCCATCATCCAATCACCGGATTGGAACTTGCCATTCGAGCTCATGTGTGATGCAAGTGACTATGCGGTAGGTGCCGTGCTAGGACAAAGAAAAGACAAGGTTCTCCATGCTATCTACTACGCTAGCAAAACCTTGGATGCGGCTCAAATTAACTATGCCACCACGGAGAAATAGCTACTTGCCATTGTCTATGCCTTAGACAAATTCCGCTCTTACTTGATCGGTTCCAAAGTCATTGTTCATACCGATCATGCCGTATTGAAGCATCTCCTAGCCAAACAAGAAGCTAAGCCAAGATTAATAAGATGGATATTGCTTTTGCAAGAATTTGATCTTGAGATAAAAGACAAGAAGGGGGCCGAAAATGTTGTTGCCGATCACCTATCCCGTTTGAAGTTCAATGATGGAGGTATTGAGTTACCTATCGATGATTCCTTCGCCGACGATGTTCTAATGATGTTGGAAGCCAATACTCCTTGGTATGCCGACATAGCCAACTACCTAGTTGGAAGAGAATTGCCACCCAATCTTTCATATCAACAAAGGAAGAAGTTCTTACATGATGCCAAGTTCTTCCTATGGGATGATCCACATTTGTTCAAACATTGCTCCGATGGGCTATTCCGGAGATGTATCCCACATTGGGATGTGAAAGGGGTGCTAGAAGGATGCCATTCTTCTCTTTATGGTGGTCATCATGGACCATCCAAGACCGTTGCAAAGGTGTTGCAATCCGACTTCTATTGGCCAACTATGTTCCAAGATGCTAAGAATTTCGTGATGGCTTGTGATGCTTGCCAAAGGACGGGCTCCATATCAAGGAGGCACGAAATGCCTTTAAATGGTATATTGGAAGTATAGGTGTTCGATGTTTGGGGCATAGATTATCAAGGACCGTTTCCTTCCTCAAAAGGGAATCGGTATATTTTGGTTGCCGTTGATTATGTCTCTAAATGTGTAGAGGCAATTGCTACTCCAACTAACAACGCTCGCACCGTGATCAACTTATTCAAGAAGATCATATTTCCAAGGTTCGGCGTTCCAAGGGCAATCATTAGTGATCATGGTACTCATTTTGGTGAGAAACAACTTGATGCTTTATTGGAAAAATATGGAGTCTATCATAGAAGAGGCTTGGCTTACCATCCACAAACTAGTGGCCAAGTGGAGGTTTAATTTCCAACCGTGAGATCAAGTCCATACTTGAGAAAGTTGTTGCCAAATCACGAAAGGATTGGAGTATGAAGCTCGATGATACCTTATGGGCCTATCATACCGCATATAAGACATCTATTGGTACCTCACCATATAGGTTGGTCTATGGAAAGGCGTGCCATCTTCCCGTTGAGATGGAACAAAAGGCTTTTTGGGCGATTAAGGAGCTTAACATGGACCCGAAATTGAGTGGAGAAAAGCGGTTATTGCAACTCAATAAACTCGATCAATTCCACTTGCAAGCTTATGAGAGCTCCCGTCTCTACAAAGAGAGAACAAAAAGATGGCATGACAAGAAGATCTTGAACAAGGAATTTCAAATTGGTGATAACGTCTTGCTATTCAATTCCCGTTACAAGCTATTTCCGGGAAAGTTACGATCACGGTGGACCGGTCCATATACCGTCACAAATGTCAACAAGTTCGGTTCCGTTGAAGTGATGACCACCAAGGGCGAAAAATTCAAAGCAAACGGTTATCGTTTGAAGCTCTACCATGAGAATGTGATCGTTGGTGTGATAGAGGAAATGACCGTTCAACCTCTACCAAAGAAAGCTTAAACCGACTCAAGCTTTTAGTCATGCGGGACGTTAAACCAGCGCTTCTTGGGAGGCAACCCAAGCTTTTTATTGCTTTTATTTATTTTTGTTTTTATTTTTCTGCAATTTATTATTTTTTGTAGATTAGTAATAAAATACTCAATTTGACGATGTTTCTTTTTGTGATTTTTAGGTGAAAATAAAGAAAGGAGAATTTGAAGAGAATATGGCACGCTTCCACATGCAAGAATCCCGTTCGGGGACGTGGTTTTCGAAAAACAAGAAGGAAATTAAATCAACACGGAAGCAGGTCAAAAATCCGAAGAAGCAGTCAACCCTGATCGGGGTTGCCAGCCCCGATCGGGGTCATGGTTCTGTGATTTCCTGGCAGCTGATATATACGGGTAATAATAAAAAAAAAACACAGATTTTTCTATCACTTGCAAACCCGACGGTACTTCCTTCTTCTTCTTCTCTCTTTCATATTTTCTTCATTTCTTCATCTAAAATCACAAGGAACATCAATTTCTTCATCAATTTTGCAAGATTCAATCACCCATTAACATCAATTGGTAAGTTTTCTTGTCTTTTCTCTTTAAATTCATCCATTTCAATCAATTAAATTGAATTATGCAAACCCTAACTCAATTTGGGGGAATTGGATTTTGTTCTTTTTAGTGCTAGAAATTGATTGTAGAATGCTTATTTCATGTTTGTAGTGTGAATTAGTTCACTAATTCGTACTATTATGCCTATTAGGATGAATTTTGGTTTGCCTTAAGATGAATTCTTGTCTTAAATTTCAGAAAAATGGCACCACGAAAAGCTCCTACTCAAGGTGCTTCTAAGAGAAGGAGAGGTGAGGCGGAACCTTCAAATGCTGCGGAGGATGTGCAAATGGAAGAAGTCCCGGAATGGCATGACCCGGAATTTCCGAATGTGATCTTCAATTCAAAAGCTCAATACGACAATTGGGTCATCCTAAAGAGCAAAGGTATGAAACCAACCAAATTTATCAACCAAGCTTCTTTAAACAACATTGGAATTGAGAAAAATGTTAAGGCTTTGTTTAAAAATCTTGGTATGAAGCATTGTTATACAATGAATTATAAGACCTTTCCCGAACTCACCCTTGAGTTCTTCAGCTCTTTCGAGTTTCATAGATCTAGGAAACCCGGGTTCATAGTTTTTGTTACCTTTCGCTTGTTTAATGAAGACCATAGGATGGACTTAGCGGACTTTGCAAATATCTTCCAATTGCCTCACAAAGACTTACCCACCGAATCACCCGACTCATATGACCCCATTTTGACTTGGAATGCCATTTCTCACTTGCCTTTTCAAGGTTGGGACCATAGCCCTCATCAATTTATACATTACCCCGACATAAGGATTTGGCAAAAGTTTATGGGATGGACCTTTTTTGGGAGAAATGAACCTCATTCGGTGAGGAAGATTGAGGTAGAGATTTTGGGTGCTTTCTTGAATGTTAATTGTGATGAGAAGTGGGGAATCAATATCCCCTGCCACTTTGCGGTCCATTTGACCAAACAATGCAACCCCAAAAATAGTTGTATTGTCTTGAGGGGTTTGGTCACTAAGATTGCACACCACTTATATAGGTTTAACTAGGAGAATACCACTTTAAGACCATTGCTTGAGTCTAAGGAAAAAGGGGGTTGGGCTTGATTACGAATATTTTCTTTCTTGTAATTGGTTTAGGGATGCTTGCCCTAACATGGTTTGGAAGATAGGTAGGCAAGACTCCATTAGTCTACCCGAAGAAAAGAAAGAAATTAAGGCTTTAATCCTTACTAAGCCTCATCATGGGAGTGACCCCTTTACTAGACCTACTTACTATTTGGACCTTAGAGGTGAGACACATACCACCGTTGAGAGGCGTGCCGGAGGTCAACCCTCTCAAGCACGTCACTCCACCTCTAGCATTCAATCACCCTCAAGCCTCGAAATGATGAATATGATGCGGGAAATGAGCTTAAATGTTAATCAAATTCGTGATGACCAAAGACTTGCATTGCATCCTATTTATGATCATTTTGCTAGGCAAGGAGTTATCCAACCCGAGGAGCCACACCCTTCATTTTATACTTATCCTCCGGGTGGATTTCCTCCTTCTTCCCCTATTCCCCCTCCCCCTCTTAACGATGATGCAGGTACATTTACTACATATGCACCCGGTCCGGATTTTTGTGGTTCGGATTATGGTGTTGAGGCATTGCAAGGAGGCTATGGTGGATATAGAGGGTATGGTGGGTATCGTAGCTATGGTGATGGTCTTGGTAGTGGCCAAAATATTGGTGAGTATGTCACTCCTCTTCAAGAGGATGATTCAAGTGGAAGTGGCCAACAAGGTGAATCAAGTGGTAGTGGTAAGAAGAAGAAGAAAGGGAGGAAGGGGTTCAATTTTTGGCCCTTTTCTTAGATGATTGATGAAGAAATCCCCCGAATTCATGCTACCTTTGTGGTGGTGGTGGGGGCTAGCAAGTTGAGTAAGTTTTTTTTATTGTTTTGCATGTTAGTTTAGATCTTGCAACCCATTAAACATGACCTCTAGTCCTTCTTGTTTTGTGCTTTGAGCCATTTTTATGGTTTCGTTGAGTAGATTTAATTGTTAGCACATTGAGGACAATGTTATGTTTAGTTTGGGGGGATATTGTATTTGCATATAATGTAGTTTGCATGTAGTGTAGAATTTTTGAAAATTTTTGAGAGAAATTTTTGCTTTGTGCTTGCTTGTAGCCTACTTTCCTCTTTGCTTATCCTAATAATGGCTTCTTGCTAATGATTTATTCTTTCATGATGGGATATTAACTACATGGGGATGTCTTGACATAGTAGGTGGGAGATGGAGAATGAACCAAATAGGCTTGATCTTGACTTGTGGCAAGCTACAAAATGGTAAGGTAGAGCCTCTTTAGACCGATGCATCCATATCTGGTCTCTCTTAGGTGAGTGTAGGTGTCTCCTTATAATGTGTGTTTCATCAAAACGCATAAGTATGGTCCTCATGTCATTTCTTGGTAAGCATGTATTCATTTGTTATAGCATTTTGGAGCCATTCACATGACTAATTTAGCCTTTTTGACCCCTTCACAAAATTCATCCCTAGCTACATCATTGAAATTGCCTACCCTTGTTGAGCTAGTAGCTTAGTTGGATAATGTTTGGGTGCTCATTTGGGATATAGTTTATTGTTGGAAGTCATATGAGCTTGGTCTTAATACTCAAGAAAGAAAGAAAAAGAAGAAAAGGAAAAATGAAAAAAAAAGTTGAAATGATGAAAAAAAAATGAGAATGAAAAGATGAAAAAAAAATGAAGAAAGGAAAAGAAAAGAGAAAAAAAGCATGAAAAAAAAGAAGTTTGAATTGAAAAGAAACGAAAAAAGAGGAGAAGAAAAGATGTGAGAAATTCTCAAGCATTTTGGAGAATTTTCTTATGGTTTGAATTGCAAAATTGGGTTAGAATTGGGATTGAGCATCCTTGCATTTTGGTAGTTGCTAGCTTGACTTAGCTCCACATTACCATAACTCTTTTGTTCCCCTTTCTTACCCATATTTATTTGCCTTCTTCCTACCCATTTGGCTTCTTTATCATGCTTACATTTGATTGTCTTTGCTTACTAGTCTTGACATGTTTATCATATTAGATTGCGGGCACATTGTTATAAGTTGAGGATAGTTGAGTGTTCATTCACAAGATTGTCCTTTCACATATAAAAGAGTTTGAGCGGCCCGCGAGAGTCCATAAGTCAAAAGATCATGCAAGAGCTTAAAGGTTCATTCAAAGTTTCTATGCTACGCCGTCGTGTAAATCTCATCCATGTTTTGCTTTATTCCTTGCCCATGTTGTTTCGGGTTTTTAAATCATTATGCTTAGCTTGTTTAAGATATTGCATTTGATGGGATTTGGTTTCTTGCTTGAGGACAAGCAAGGACTTAGCTTGGAAGAGTTTGATAAGTGCATATTTTATACATTTTAACCCCCTATATTAGCTTGATTTTACATGTCTTTAGCACTTATCTTAAGTGTTTTATAGCTAATATTTGCATTTCTAGTTGTTTTGGATGTTTTGACATATTTTCTAGGAAATAAGCTTTTTGGAGCTAAAATACTACAAAGTTGCTAGAAATTGCAAGCTAAGTGGAAAGAAGAGCAAATGGACTAAGAATTGGATGTTATATGGACTTTGCATGAAGGAAATATTGGATCAAAATAAAAATAGAACAGAAGTCAACAATCAAAGTCAAGCCCAACTTCTAAGTCCAAGTCAAGGTCAAGCATAAGATTCTTACATGCATAAGATGCTCTTTGGAAGCCTTAGAGAATGGTTAAGCAAGCATTTACCCGGATGCATTAAGGACATTAAAGCACGAGCATTGGATTCCTCAAGTAATTAACCAAGGATTTAAGAAGAATTACCGATAATCCCACATCCCTGATCGGGGCCCCCAACCCCGATCGGGGTTGCATGCTTCTTGGTGATTTACGTTTCACCTCCCTCTCCTATAAATAGGAGAGGCATTCTAAGGCTTAGGATCTCATTTTTTTATCTCATATTCTACGTCTCATATACTTACAATAAGCCTTAATCATTATACTTTCTCTCAATAATTTTCATCTTAGATTTTATTATAAGTTAATCTTGTAGTCATCAACATTTGGTTCTTAATAAACTTCAAGCATTTGGCTATTATTTGTTCCTTCCATACAAGTTCATCTTTTTTAAGGTATTTCTATTTCTAGTTTATAATTTACAATTCTATTTAGTTTATACATAATTTATAATTAAGTATTTTATTTACATTACTCTAGTTTTATTTCTTATACATGTTATATCATCTAGTTTATACAAATCATACAACCATGTTTAACATTTCTTACAACATAGTTTGCAATTTACATTTTAATATGAGTAGCTAAATTTCCTAGTCTAAGGGTTAGGGGAGCCATGCAAAATCAAGTGTATAACATGTTAAAATAGGTTGATAATAACATTGTTCATATTGCTTCTATCACATGCTTGTGCCATAATGTTTAATCTTTGTTTAAGGCCATACTCAATTGATTAAGTTTGTTCATTCGTTCTAAAGTCGAGAGGCACGGAATTGAATTAGACTAAGCATGTACAGTAGGACGACCTAGTCATGGACGAGAGTTTCTCTAGGACCCGGTCTATGGTTGACACTAATGCCGTAAGGTGGGTGTCTCTAAGCCTAAGCAATTGACAATGTTTTTAATACCGAGTTTAACATAATTATATACTTACCTTTGCATGTGTGACCCGAACCCCTTAGACTCCCTTTTATTATATAGATTACATCATAATTTTTATTAGTCATCAAACCAATAACAAACAAACAAAACGAAATCGACCTTGATAAAAATCTTTCCATAGCATTTCATAACGTAATTCCCGTTTCCTTGTGTTCGACCCCTATTGCTACATTAATTTGTGTTTAGGGTTATTATCTTTGCATAGGTACACGATAAGCCTATCAACTCTATATTAAGAGCCCTCCTCTTGATTGCACTCAATATTTAACCCTTATCACTACTAAATAATATTTGCTAGATATTTATTTAGTAATCTACCTTAAAATTGATTACTAATACTCATATATATATATATATATTACATTAATAATATTTGTAATGTTGTTGAACAATTTGGATCATCATTTCTCAAGTTTTAGAGAAAGATGAATTATGTAAGAGAGATGTATGTATGTATGAATGAATGTGCATTAGTGGAATGAATAAGAGAACAAATTCTCTTAAAGAAGAGGTGGAGAAACCGGTTGGGGGTCAAGGGCTTAATGCCAAAATTTGGCATCTTCTTTTTCTTTTACTCTTCTCCATAATGTAGGTGTGTAAGGCTACTAATTGTAGGTATGATTATATTAATCTTATCACATAAAATAATATCATCCACACTCTACTACAACCTCCATTTCGGTCCACTTACATAAAATGGACTACCATTTTATTTTGTCAATTTGTCATTTGTCATACAATATGTCACATGTAGTATGATACATGTTATTAATTAATTTAATGCATATTTATCAAATAAATATCATTTTATAAATTAATTAAATTACATATAACAAATTGACTAGTGATACTTGATCACATAAATAAAATGGGTCATTGTGGACGCGCGGGCCACGGGGGCGCTTGGGAACAAGCGTTTGCATTTGTGGAGTCGCCACCAATTTATTGTGGAAAATTGGAAACCGTTCGAATATCTCGTGCCATGCCAAGACACAAAGTAGTGACATGAACACCAAGAACTCGTTACCCTTAGCATTCTATGTCTAGAATGACTCTCGTGGGTGCCAATGAACGCGGATGTTCACAGAGATCTGGAGTAAGGGGTGAGGGTACGTATTAGGAAGTTCTTTTGATCGAACACCTAATCCTGCCCGCCTCGATAGCGGCCTCTACTAATGATTAGGGAAGTTATCTATACTCGATATGTTGTCGATTTATAGGCATGCAATGCAACATCCAATAAATTAATCCTAGCATGTGAGAATTAACTAAGTCGGTGAACAAGCAATTTAACATACAATTGGGGTCGAAGTGAACGTTAGATTAATTACATGTGAATGCCAAGTAAATAAATCATACATAATAAATACAAATACGAAATAAATAAATAAATTAGAATTGATAAACTTGAATTTACGTCATAAACATGCCCAAAAGAGTTTTAGAAATAAAATAAAAGAATAAATGAAAATTAGAAAATTGGAAAAAATAAGGAAATTGGAAATTGATTTAAATTAGGAAAACTGGAAAATAAGGAAATTTGAAAAAAAAGGAAAATTTGGAAAATAAGGAAAATATGGAAAATATGGAAATTTGGAAAATATGTCGAATTATGGTGATAATAAGGAAAATGGTTAATTAAAATCCTAATTAGAAACCCTACGTCAAAACGAGAAGAGTTCAGAGGCAGAAACCACCTCGAACAGCGCAAAGATCGGCCTTTGCGTCCTGCGGAAGAGGCGCAAAGACACTTCTGCGTCTGTTCTTGAGTTGGGTTCTGACTGTGAAAGTCAGACTCGCGGTTTTTTAATGTTCGTTGGTTAATTTACATTGATTTATTGATTGGTAACTCGAGTAGAAGTGATTAATTGATTTACATGCATCTGGGATCGTCATGAAGTGAAAGAAAACAATTTAAAACGAATTATTATAAGTTAGATATTATTTACGATGTTGGAATTGATTTATTTACAAACTTGAAGTTAGTGGTGGAAACAAAAGATTACGAATTGATGAAGGAAACAGATTTAAAACATGTATCAAAGATGAAATCAAGGGACTTGATATGAACGAATCGAGTCTCTAAAATCCGAGTTTGAATTTGTGGCGAAAACCCACGAATATTAATTATAAGGGATTTAAGTCGAAAATTATTGAAATGGATTCATAAAAACTAATTTGAAAATTATTAGGTGAAATAAGGGAAAGAACGAAGAAAGAAAAATAAAAGACGAAAGGAACAAAAACCCGAGGAAGAAGAAGTGCATCAACTGAAAGCAGCCCCTGGAAGAGGCGCAGCAGATCTTCGCGCCCTTTCTGTAAGGCGCATCGATTGATGCGATTCTTCCCCACGCCAGATCTGTGTTACTTCCGTTAAAAGGATTTTAAAAAAGGTGATTTTAAAAGACGGTTTCGAGCATGCTTATGACATAAATTCTTACATTAATTATAATACAGAAAATAAATACATTAAATAAAGTTGGGATTTTACACCCTCAGACTTACATGTTAGCGTCGCGAGATTTAACTAAATCGGTTTTTAGTGGTAACTCGACTCGATCTATAATGCAAATATGAAAGTGCCCTTGAAAAAGGATTTAAAAGAAAATTGAATTGATTAATTGATTATGGTGTGGTGGAGTTGGTCAAATTGGTCGGTCATGCAAAACGAGGCTGGTACTCGGAAGGATCCGAGCTTACGTGGTCGAAAGTTCAAGCACGTAGACGCCAAAAAGTAAGAACGTGGTCTTAGAATGCAAAGGGAGAAGAGAAGGGCGGACACTCGCGTGAGAAATATGTGAGACCGAAGGTCTCTATTTATACTAATCACGGAATTAAGGTTTAGGAAAGGAGAGAAAAATCCGGAAACAACCGACTTAGGTTAAACACGGAAACTTGGACAAAAAGAAAACCTTGAGGAAAAGGCGCAGCAAGTGCTGCGTCCCTTGGAAGAGGCGCAGCACTTGCTGCGTCCTTTCCCCAGCGGGTTCCTCCTGCGCAAGAAAGCGCGTTTGACAGCCTGTCGTATTTTAGGCATAACTTTGTCTACAAGACTCGGATTAAGGTGATTTTGGTGGCGTTGGAAAGCTAAGAAAGAGATCTAGAACTTTCTATGAAATAGGCCTGGCCCAAAAAAATCGTTATCACCTCGTAAAATGGGCCTAAAGGTCGGGTTGTCATTTTAGCTAAATGAAATGCACATTTTGTAATGTAAACTTTAAGTTTAGCCTAATGAAGTGACATGAGACTCAAAATGAGATGTAATCTCAATATTTTATGACATTCTAATCTTAGGTAGACAAGCAGCACATTGCTTTGACTTGGGATTTGACGGTTTTAGGAAATGAAGACGGTTTTTGACCCAGACTCCAAATGTACTCTAATTACAGCCAAAACGACCGTATCAGCGCGTAGATGACGACCAAGGGGTAGACACAAGTATTTGAGCTATCACTTGACGATAAACTTACGAATTTTCATAAATCGTTCCGTGTACCAAACATGCGGCCCAATCATCACCGGGTGTTTGGCAGGAGGTGCAGAAATGAGGTATCTATAGAGCCCCCACTTTGACCGAGGCTTGGACAAGGCGAAAGTCAAAGTATAGTCATCAGGTCAATCGAAGATTATAACCTGACGACTATGGCGACGCGAGGCGGCTCAAGGGGTCTGAGCCAAGGACCTGTCGTCGGGAACATTTTAGAGTCTGTCGACTATCGGGGAGGGTCGTTTAAAGTCCATTAGACTACGTAAGGAAGCTCGCCAGCCATAAGAAGAGACCATACCTGAGACTTCTTTCTTGAGATGTTTCCGGAGGTGCATAGGAGCTAAGGGTAAGCGTAGGAGCCAAGGTTAAGACCTAAAAGATAAATAAGGATTGTGCTAGGGTTTGGGACCCTAAAGGAAAGCATCGACGGGAAGGAGGCCAAATATAATCTCAACCTGAGGGGTAACCAAGGTTTAGGTGTAGGAACTCTAAGAAAAGGTGATCCTAAAGGATGTGATCCTAAAGGGAAAAGGTGATCCTAAAGGAATGTGATCCTAAAGGGTATAAGTATATGAACTCTAGGGAGTTTGGGAACCTAAAAGAAGCTAGGTGTGTGAACCTGGGTATATGAACCTAAAAGGAAAGGTTGGTATGGGAACTTAAAGGCTTGTGAACCTAAAGGAGTTGGGATCCTAGGGTTAAGTTTAGGAACTACTGGTTTACTAATTCTTGTTTTAAACACGTGCGTTTAAGCTCTCTGAGGTATGAGAACTCCAAAAGGATTTATGGGTTTATGAACCTAAGGACGTTGGTGTGGGAGCTTAAAGGCTTATGAACCTAAAGGAAGCCATTTTGGGATCTAAGAATCTAGGGGTAAAAATCCTAACTTTGGGTTTACGAACCTAAGGAAGGAGGCTCTGGTTTGGGAACTTCTGGAGAACGACACCTTTGCCGAACTCTGTGAGGAAACAAAAATGTCAAGGGTAGCAGGACGTAAGCGGGAACTGCTGGGGAAGCTGCTTGGGTCGTCTTCAAACAAACTTCGATAAGTCTTGGGGTTGATGTTGATCTCCACGTATTAAGAGGGACGATTGCCTGTCCGTGAACTCTCGTTGGGGGAACATAATCAGGAACTGATCTACATGTCTCGAGAGGGAATGTCTGTCCGTGTACTCTCGCTGGGGGAACATAATCGGGAACTGATCTCCATGTCTCAAGAGGGACGATTGGCTGTCCGTGTACTCTCGCTGGGGGAACATAATCGGGAACTGATCTCCATGTCTCGAGAGGGGCGATTGGCTGTCCGTGTACTCTCGCTGGGGGAACAGAATAGAGGTGTGTCGAAACACCTGTCAAAGAATATTCGCTCATTGTGGCAAGCGAGGTCTTGATAAAGTACTGCTTCTAATACTTACCTGCATGGTTAGTAGCCACACAAGGATGCAATCTAATATATGCATGTAAGCAATTATCACATGGACCTCGAATGAGGAAACACATAGGCTTTGAAAATTTCTTTATAAAAGTCGTTTAAAACTTGTTCAATGAAATTTGTCGTTTGTAACGCATTATGCATATTCAATGGGCTTTAGACATAGGACTTGACATGACACAGATCTACTAGGACGCGACGCGAAATGTAGACTTAGGTTTGACTGAAGCGACACTAACTTAGATTTGACGCGACACAGGGATGACTTTGACAGACTTTGCCTACGTATGCGCAACCCCTAGCCAAGTATGGGTGATAATGCACATCAGTTCCAAAGGTAGAAGAATTGCAAGAATGATGACAGCATATAAAAGCAAGGTATGAGCCATGGATCAGCTGTCTACTAGGACTTCTTTCACCACCGTTTGCTGTAAAAGAGACCCCTCTTGAGGCACGATGACTTGGATAATTGATCTAACATCTTTGTCATTACCCGGACCGAGCACTAGCTAGACTTAGAGGAAGGAATAAAGGAAGGGTGGCATCTTGGAAGAGAAGCCCCCAGGATGAGAAGATGACTCTGGACTTTGGTAAAAAAAAGAGGCTGGGCGACAATAAGGAGCCCCCAGTATAGAGGTGTTGGTTGTGGAAGGGATGTTAATTGAGATTGAAAGTTGGAAGTGGGGATGGTTGTGTCCTTGAGGACTGCCTACGTATTCACGTGAAGTAAAATCAAACCAGATCGTAGTTCTGAGGTTTGGCTAATTTTGTTTGGGTGTTGTGGTTGTATCCTTCTTGTGTAAGAAAGGACTGCCTACGTATCCACCTGAAGAGGTGAAATTAAACCATGCTCGTAGTTCAAGTGTGTGCCTAAGCTAATGTTGTCAGGACCTTAAAGTGCAGGGGTCACAAGGGTAATATTCCTTTGGTGACTCGAAGAATTGATTTGAGATAACTCCCTCTGATCATAGACCAAAGAGGTATAATCAAGTTTGTAAAAATTTCCTTGTCATGTGAGCACACTTAGTGGTGGACCCTAAGGATAGATATGGGTATGTCCCGTTCTGGGTAGCAAAGTATTTGAAGACTCCGTGTTTGGGTCAAGGTGAAACTGGATTGGATATTTGGAATGTGGAGCTCGGTAATAAGAGGCTTTGATGAAACAAATCTCTGGAGCTTGATTTTGTGGAGTTAAGGCTCGATGGGATTATGGCTTATAATGTGGCTTGGAAATGGAGTCTCTTGGCTTGATGTAGCCTGAGCACATAAAGGTAGGTTAAAATGACGTGGGATCAAGTTTCCATGTCTTGGCCCTAAAGGATGGGTATACTTGACGAGCTTGAGAGGATTCTCAAAATTCCTAACTATCTCCCAATAACGGTCTCGAGAAGGACTTAGGGTGTGTGATGTGTGAAAGGCTAAGTGGGTTGCTAGCTAACCATCTTTATCGACGTCTTGATTCTATATAGACTTCAGCAGTATTCTATATAGCATTTGATTTCAGGCTTGTTCTTGATTCAGACTCAGATTCTTGGTCTGGAATATATCTCGGATTTTTGATCAGATTCCTGATTCAGGTTTTTTTGAAGATGACTTTGACTTTGGACATTGACTTGCTTGATTGAACCTCTTCTTTTGACTCTTTTATCTTGGGCTATAGGCATAACTGTGGCCTTGGATATTGACCTCAGTTTCTCTTGATTGAGCCTTTTGTCTTTGATCATGGCTCGTATCGTCTTGGATGGACTTGGGTCAGACTAGCACCTTTGGTGTGAAACGGGTTGGTATTTAGTAACATGGTTGTTTATTGTGGGGAATGGGCTTGCCTTCCGTCATGGATTGCTAACAAGGGAGATGGTCTGGATTCGTCCTAGAATCTCTTGAGATAAGCTCGTCCTAAACTAAGGTTGTAGCAAGGTTTCTATTGCCAGGCATGGATTAGGTAAGAAAAGAACACGGAGTTTTGGATCCTCTACAACATAGAATGGAACATCATCTAAGTGCACTTACATCGATTGTCATGTGTTGTTGTTGTTTGTTTTTAAAATGTCCCAAATCGATTCTTGTTGTCACATGAAATGGTAAAGGAGGAGATATGATAGAATATGTGGAGTGAAAATTGTATTTTTATTGAAATGTATTTAACATAGACATGAGAAGACACGTGACTCGTGGGACAGCCCCCAGATTGCCACTAGAAATGGAAATGGACACAAAGAAAGACACTAGAACAAATATGGGATATAAAGCCTAGGACTCGGACTTGAACTCTGACTCGATCTTAGATCCAGACTTGTAATTATCGGCCCACGCTTGAACATCTACTCTTCCAGCAACTGGCTTCGGCATCTGGCTTTGAGCATTCACCCATTTGAGCACCTCATCCTCATCATTGGGAACACTGGAAGGGTAAAGGTCAAGAAAAGTTTCTTGATAAGTGGTATATCCATGAGGATTGCCTAAGCTACCTTGTGGGTTAAAAGTTGAGAGGGACAACTTCCCGTTTTCGATCATATCCTAAATGACATGTTTTAATTTTTAATATTTCTCTGTATCATGCCCTTTGCCTCTATGGTATTTGCAGTACGAATTCTCATCCCAGAACTTGGATTTCTTTTCTGGTTCGGGCGTAGGTCCTATAGGCTTCAACATTCGTTGTTCTATGAGTCTCTGAAAGGCATCGGCGTATCTAATACCAATGTTGGTAAATTTCCTAGGAGGTGTGCCCTTCTTTTCGGAAGCCTTTGTAAATGACCTTGGAGGGTTGTTAGGTTTCTTTGACGAAGGCTCCATGAGGTTGCCTTTGTTGATTTTGATCCTTGGATGAGAAGAACTAGGAATGGATTGTCCACTTATTGCTTTCTCCTTAGGACTGTCAAGTTGAGGGTTTGTCTGTATATTTTTCATCTTGAGAGGTTGGGCATCAAGCTTCTTACCCATTTCAGCAAACTGGTTTTCTATGTTGGAAAGCCGAGAGTTTAGGCTATCAATAGCTCCCTCTATTTTGGAAAATTTATTGTTAAAGGCCATGGAAAGCATGAGCATTCCACTTTGGATATCGTCGTCTTCAAGCACGTTGACATCTCCGTTGTCATAAGGATCGAGGAGATGAGAATAGTCTAGAGATGATTCTTCGTCATGTTTAATGATATTAGACCCAAGAGGGTCGATTTTCTTGGATTTCCCGACAGAAGGTGGCTTAAGAAGCATGCCCTCTTCGATCATATCTTGGATGGTGTGTTTCAAGAGAAAACACTCTTCAATATCATGGCCTCTACCTTGGTGATATATGCAGTATTTGTTGCCCTTCCAGAGGTTCACCTGTTTCTCTAAAGATGGATCCGGAGTCAGCCCTATTGGATGTAGCTTACCTTGGGCAGAGAGTCTCTTCAAAGCATCGGCATAAGACATGCCTAAATCAAAAAGCACCCTTTGATGCCTCACAGGTTTCCTTTCAGCTGTTTTCGGCTTTCTAGGACGATGGTTATTGCAAGAGGTAAGCTTTGGACGACCTAGACTAGAGGTTTCTCTAGGTGGCGTGTTCTTTTCCACCATTCTATTCTCGAGGGTGAGGACGCGAATGCTCAAATTTTCCACCGTAGCTTGAACTCGTAGGACCATGGCATAAACATCTTGGAGAGACACAGTGATTGTGGCTTGAACTGCTTCGCGACTTTGCTGATTGACAGAACCTGTTGGATTCCTACTCGACAGAAATGACGCGCGTTACAACTCGATTCGACATGGGATCACGCATACTAAGGCAACAAACAAAGGAAGGGACAAGATGACAAATCTAGACTTGACTTGTGAATTCGTGAAATGTCGTGAGCGACTTCTCGTGTTTGAATTCACGGTGTTTGATTGTAATTTTAGACTCGAGTGTTAACTTTGACAGAGTGACCCTTATATGATTGACCTTATTGACGGGATTGATGACACATGTTGATTCTAGACTCGAGGTTTGCTTATAGGTGTTAAGAAGACCGTTGTAGTTTAGACTCAAATATGAGGCCCATTGAGACTCGTGTGTTGAGCCTCGGAACGTGTGACTCGAGGTGTCAAAAATGTTTAGATCCTAACTGAATTGGGGTAGGGGGTCCAAAATGACGGCGTGACGCCTTAGGACTTGACTTGAATTTGAAAAGACCCAAAATATAAAGGAAGACGGGTTCATGACTCGACGGAGTTTCGACTAGAACATAGTCGGTTTGAATTTTGACTTTAACTTAGCCCAATTGAATTTACATACTTACATTTACACGATTTAAAAATCTTTTGATTAAAACATTTTTGGTTTTTTTTTTGTACTCTTTTTCTTTTGTGTTTTTTTTCGTTGGACTCTTTTTTTTTTTCGTTTTTTTTCGTTGGACTCTTTTTTTTTTTACACGGGTTTTGAAATGGGTTTTAGGCCCGAAGTTTGACTCGACATATGGACAGAGTTTCGGCTTTGTTTTGTGCTATTTTGAAAATGTTTATATTTTGAAAAGGATTTTTGATTTTACAAAATTTCGTCATGGTTTGTTTTAGAAATGGTGATCACATATGGTACAAACATTATACAAGCATTATAACGGGATGCTGAGTGCATTTAAAAGGGTTTTGGTTTAAAGGGTGGGTTGCCATACCGAACAATGAAACCCGAAGTCTGTGGAGAGGCTCGTACCAAACAAGAGTAAGGCCGATTCCTAGTCCATTTCCTCAAGTAGTGAAAGTCCTTGATACAAACAAGAGTAAGTACCGTGGTATGGATGACGTCAATCGCTATCCATCCTTGGGCCCAAATAAGAATTAGGACCGTTTAGACGGGACGATTGGTCGAATAGGTTGGGTTGGGCCTAGGAAGGCCGAATAAAATGATCTAGGAAGACCGAGTTATGAAAACCAACAACTGTCTTGTACAAACTATTCCCTAACCTTGTTCAAGTTTCACCCTTGGCTACACGTAAGTGTATTATCCCCAGCGGAGTCGCCAAACTGTGGACGCGGGCCACGGGGGCGCTTGGGAACAAGCGTTTGCATTTGTGGAGTTGCCACCAATTTATTGTGGAAAATTGGAAACCGTTCGAATACCTCGTGCCATGTCAAGACACAAAGTAGTGACATGAACACCAAGAACTCGTTACCCTTAGCATTCTATGTCTAGAATGACTCTCGTGGGTGCCAATGAACACGGATGTTCACAGAGATCTGGAGTAAGGGGTGAGGGTACGTATTAGGAAGTTCTTTTGATCGAACACCTAATCCCGCCCGCCTCGATAGCGACCTCTACTAATGATTAGGGAAGTTATCTATACTCGATATGTTGTCGATTTATAGGCATGCAATGCAACATCCAATAAAATAATCCTAGCATGTGAGAATTAACTAAGTCGGTGAACAAGCAATTTAACATACAATTGGGGTCGAAGTGAACGTTAGATTAATTACATGTGAATGCCAAGTAAATAAATCATACATAATAAATACGAATACGAAATAAAGAAATAAATTACAATTGATAAACTTGAATTTACGTCATAAACATGCCCAAAAGAGTTTTAGAAATAAAATAAAAGAATAAATGAAAATTAGAAAATTGGAAAAAATAAGGAAATTGGAAATTGATTTAAATTAGGAAAACTGGAAAATAAGGAAATTTGAAGAAAAGGAAAATTTGGAAAATATGGAAAATATGGAAAATATGGAAATTATGGAAAATATGAAAAATATGGAAATTTGGAAAATATGTCGAATTATGTTGATAATAAGGAAAATGGTTAATTAAAATCCTAATTAGAAACCCTACGTCAAAACGAGAAGAGTTCAGAGGCAGAAACCACCTCGACACAGCGGAAGATCTCGCTGCGTCCTCCGGAAGAGGCGCAACACTTCTGCGTCTGTTCTTGAGTTGGGTTCCGATTTGTGAAAGTCAGACTCGCGGTTTTTTAATGTTCGTTGGTTAATTTACATTGATTTATTGATTGGTAACTCGAGTAGAAGTGATTAATTGATTTACATGCATATGTGATCGTCATGAAGTGAAAGAAAACAATTTAAAACGAATTATTATAAGTTAGATATTATTTACGATGTTGGAATTGATTTATTTACAAACTTGAAGTTAGTGGTGGAAACAAAAGATTACGAATTGATGAAGGAAACAGATTTAAAACATGTATCAAAGATGAAATCAAGGGACTTGATATGAACGAATCGAGTCTCTAAAATCCGAGTTTGAATTTGTGACGAAAACCCACGAATATTAATTATAAGGGATTTAAGTCAAAAATTATTGAAATGGATTCATAAAAAACTAATTTGAAAATTATTAGGTGAAATAAGGGAAAGAACGAAGAAAGAAAAATAAAAGACGAAAGGAACAAAAACCCGAGGAAGAAGAAGTGCATCAATCGAAGCGGCCCCTGGAAGAGGCGCAGCGAGATCTCGCGCCCTTTCAAAGGCGCATCGTTGATGCGATTCTTCCCACGTCGATCCGTGTTACTTAGTTAAAAGGATTTTAAAAAGGTGATTTTAAAAGACGGTTTCGAGCATGCTTATGACATAAATTCTTACATTAATTATAATACAGAAAATAAATACATTAAATAAAGTTGGGATTTTACACCCTCAGACTTACATGTTATCGTCGCGAGATTTAACTAAATCGGTTTTTAGTGGTAACTCAACTCGATCTATAATGCAAATATGAAAGTGCCCTTGAAAAAGGATTTAAAAGAAAATTGAATTGATTAATTGATTATGGTGTGGTGGAGTTGGTCAAATTGGTCGGTCATGCAAAACGAGGCTGGTACTCGGAAGGATCCGAGCTTACGTGGTCGAAAGTTCAAGCACTTAGACGCCAAAAAGTAAGAACGTGGTCTTAGAATGCAAAGGGAGAAGAGAAGGGCAGACATTCGCGTGAGAAATATGTGAGACCGAAGGTCTCTATTTATACTAATCACGGAATTAAGGTTTAGGAAAGGAGAGAAAAATCCGGAAACAACCGACTTAGGTTAAACACGGAAACTTGGACAAAAAGAAAACCTTGAGGAAAAGGCGCAGCAAGTGCTGCGTCCCTTGGAAGAGGCGCAGCACTTGCTGCGTCTTTTCCCCAGCGGGTTCCTCCTGCGCAAGAAAGCGCGTTTGACAGCCTGTCGTATTTTAGGCATAACTTTGTCTACAAGACTCGGATTAAGGTGATTTTGATGGCGTTGGAAAGCTAGGAAAGAGATCTAGAACTTTCTTTGAAATAGGACTGACTCAAAAAAATCGTTATCACCTCGTAAAACGGGCCTAAAGGTCGGGTTGTCATTTTAGCTAAATGAAATGCACATTTTGTAATGTAAACTTTAAGTTTAGCCTAATGAAGTGACATGAGACTCAAAATGAGATGTAATCTCAACATTTTATGACATCCTAATCTTAGGTAGACAAGCACATTGCTTTGACTCGGGATTTGACGGTTTTAGGAAATGAAGACGGTTTTTGACCCAGACTCCAAATGTACTCTATTTACTGCCAAAACGACCGTATCGGCGCGTAGATGACGACCAAGGGGTAGACACAAGTATTTGAGCTATCACTTGACGATAAACTTACGAACTGTCATAAATCGTTCCGTGTACCAAACATGCGGCTCAATCATCACCGGGTGTTTGGCGGGAGGTACAGAAATGAGGTATCTACAGTCATATAATTATAATTCACAACATATTGTAATTATAATTAACCATTCATTCTTATCTCAATCTTTTCACAAACAATAATCGATTTTAGTAATAAAGTATCTCAATTACTAAAATAAATCTTATTTAATCAAATTACAATAAGATATAAATATTTTCTCTCACAAATTGAATTGTTCAATTTTAAGGAATTGATTAACTTGTATCATCATACAATTAATCAACTTTACTGATAAGGGTATCATCCTTTAGGTATGACCTTAAGGGATCAACTGACCACCACCGTCCTACGACAGTAACGTCAAACTCTAGCAAGCCAATCATTATCGATTAATGTTGATCAGTTGACTATTTAATTTATCATCCCTTTCGTATTCTTATTATGAGATTGAATTATGATATTAAATCATGTGATCGCACTATTGTTGAGGACACATACTCCAACAATCTCCCACTTGTCCGAGACAAGTGTGCGTCACCAATTCTCTTGTCCTATTACAATGTCCCACTCAATGCAAGGTGTCTCGCAGGTCATACTTGCATTTGATCATATCTTGAGTGGTTTCCTCGATCTGAAGAGTAACTGTCTGACCGGAATTATCTACCATAGATACCTTCCGAGCGTGGCCACGCATTTCCAGTTCACTACTCCTCGAGTGGCCTTGAGATTTCAATTAACCTTGACAAGGGGGCGGACAATTCCTATCGCACTATTCCCTTCGTTTAGCCACAGTTCATCATAACCCAAAATATACTCATTTGACCTCAGTTACGACAGTCGTAGAGCATAAATCAAAGCCAATCAGAAATTTGTGCCAAGTTGGGCGAATAGTCTCTAGTCAAAAGAATTGACTCATAAGAATACTATAGTAGCTCTTGCCACGACCAGGCTTTATGAATTACAAGAACTCTATAAGCGGTCACTGCCCGACAGAGTGTCCCATACAGTCTGCCTATGTGATCGACTAGTCATCCCATATGACTCTATGTCACTTGAACTTGCCATCAATCACATCACACTCTAGTCACTTTGAGACGTCACCTTCTATAAGTAACTAGGGGCGAATACTACGTCAATCCGGTTCACTTTAATGGGGTTCAATTTGTCTCAACAACCCATTTGGATTTAACAAAGTAATGGATGAGTTTAAAGAAACTCAAACAATAAATGCGATTATCATATATGAATAGTCAATACACTATTACTACTTCATATCTTGTAATCTATAGTGTACCTTTTACACTAGTTGAAATGCAATAAAAGTTTGGCAAGTGGATATACCAGATATCCATGTATTCCAACTTTATTATTGCCATTTCCTTCTATTCAATGTCATCTCTAATGACATGAATTTATCTAAGTTTATGTCTAGATTTCTTACTAGACTTGGGCTCTTTAACTTGAAAGATGCTCCCACTGTTATCACATAACTTGCGATAAAGTCTTTGGTAGAGGAATCTACGTTGACCATTTTAGCACAATTTACTTAGATTCCTTTTGTAGAATTTGCAATGGTCGAAACTAAAACACTTCTCTAGTTTCTTACTCCTTAGTCAATAAAATTAGCCTAGGATTTCGACAAATCCTTATCGGTTTGGAAACCAAAGTTTGTGTAACCCTTCAACACATAACTTACTATATCATCCAAACATAAGAACGAATCCTCAATTCTTCTCATGAATCATAAAGGATGTTCTTTAAGGCTTTCACAAGACCATCTTATGAATTAACTTGTTATTGACTTACTATGCACCTAGCATATACTTCATCACGGCGTGTGCGTCTGTTGGCATACATGATCATTCTAATGGCGGAATCATCAACAAATGATTTCATGTGATCAATAACTTAATAGGTTCAGTGAACGACCATGACTCCATCATAGTAATTCCACTTTCATCACCATGAATAACCTATTCAACCTTGTTGATTTTAAACAGATTTGAAAGATCTTATCATCATAAGACACTTAACTCTATGCCAATATTCTCTCACATAGATTCAGAAATCTTAGAATATATCGCACTCGTTCCTAGTCTCCCAATCACTCTTTCACAGAAGAGAGCATTGGTACATTATTCTCAATAAGTAATATGTTATCAACATATAAGACATTAAAAAATAATTCTTGCTCCCACTTAACTTCATGTATAACCATGATTCTTCAATCATGTGAATGATACCATTCTCAATTATCACATGAACGAAAAGTATAATCCTTTAATGCTTACTTAAGACCATTCTGGGATCACTTAAGAAAGCTTTGCATAATATGTTAGGATTCTTAGATCTTTATCCAAGATTTTGTGTTCCAAACACATTCCTTTTCTAAATTCCCATTTTAGAAAAGGGAATCTTTAATATCATTTGCCATTCATCATCAAATGAAATATGGCAATTCCTAACATAATTTATTTTGATCAACATCTCCATGTCAATCTATGCGCTTATTTACTATAAAGCTCTATTCACTTTAAGGAGACCCTCACCTTTGAGTAAATCTACTCTTGAGTAACAATTTTTGGATTATAATGCTATGGCTCATATGTAACAAAGTCGATTTAGGACAATACCATTACTTTCGCAAAGCAATATTTTAACAACAAGACATGTGTGCTAAACTCCCACTAAACTGTACTCCCACTCTATCTTTATAGATTATAGTTCCATCACTTTCGCAAAGTAACACATTAACTATAAGACATGTTTGTGACGATCCAATCTACTCCCACTCTATCTCTTAGAAATACCACTATCTTCTTAAGAGATAGCTTTGTGAGTTACAAACATATATATAGTGGAGTATTAGAAGTTTCTTAAGACTAACACATTAGTTCATAAAAGACCAGCTCTTTTATGGCAGTTTGATTCACGTAATATGCGAATCTGATCCATGTCATTTGTTAAATAGACTCACTATTTTAGGTATCTCCAGGTTGACCCTCTAGATTAATATAGAATCCCCAAAAGTGAGTTCAACAACTCAACTTGACTCATGTTAGTTTGATCTTATGGGTAGTGACACAAGGTCATAATCCATAAATAATAAATCAAATTCATTACTTACATCTTTGCCACCACGATCGGATCGTAATGTTTTAATTCCTTTTGTACAATTGGTTCTCTACTTCATTTTAGAAATTCTTTAAATTTCCCAAAAGCTTCACTTAATATTTGATCAAGTAAATATACTCATATCTACTTAAATCATCGGTAAAAGTGACGAAGTAGTCATAACTTCTCCTTGCGGTGATGCTCATATGACCACATACATCGGCATGTATTAGTCCTAACAAATCATTTGCTCGTGTTCCTTTACCACTAAAGGGAGTACGAATCATTTTGCGAAGGAGACAAGATTCGCATATTCAATATGATTTAAAATCAAATGGTTCAATAAATCTAGTCGACACTAGCCTTTTAATGCGTTTCTCATTTATGTGACCTAATCGTAAAAAGGCCAAATGTACAAATCATTTGAATCACTTGTTATGAGTCTTTTGGATTGTATGTTATAGTCTTCTTTGCTTGAGTTTAAAGTTTCATGAACATAAATGCCATTAATTGAAGTGTCTTGGCCCATGACCAAGTTATTCTCATAAATTTCACAACAATTGTTCTTAATAGCAAAAGAAAGTTCTTCCATGTCTAACATGGCAACGGAAACGATGTTCTTTGATAAAGAAGGTACAAAATAACAATTATGGTTTGTACAACTCAAAGCCATTAGCTAAAACAAGTACATATGTCCCTCTTGAAGTGGCGGCTACCCTAGCTCCATTTCCTTGTTGGAGATCTACATCACCCTTGTTTAACTTTTCCACATTTCCAAGTCCCACTTGGAGTGATAAGTCCAACATTGATATCTTCCAAATACTTGGGGCAATTACGCTTCCAATGGCCCATGACTTTACAATAATGACATTCATGGTAGGATTGGGCACCCTTCTTGGTTTTGGTTGTGGTAGTCTCACTATCAACTTCCAATTCACAATCGGATTTGGGTTTCTTACCCTTCTTTGCCTTTCCTTTATTAATACTATTACCCCTTTCGGTTGCAAGGACACTCTTGCTAGAACTCCCGCTCAATTTGATGTTTCTCCTTGCTTCATCAAACAAGGATACCTTGGAATTTGTGAGATTATCCTCATATGATTCCCTTACCAAGGATGTGGTGGGCATGAGTATGGGAGTGGGAGGTGTAGAAGTAGTAAAAAGACAAAGATTTCCATCCTCACCAATACCAAAGCGTAGTTCTCTAATCGGGTCATCGTCATACGAGGAGCATTTTTCATTGAATGGTTGGAGCCATGAATTAATGGTGATCGGTGTAGGATTATTAGATAAATCCATTGCAAGTAAATAACTACAAAAAAAAAAAAACGGAGATGAAAGGAAACAATTAACATTTATCGTTTAATAATACTTGTAAACGTTTTAAACAAGTTTTAAGCATTTATATAGTGACCTCTACCCAACTATTATAAATGATTCCGAGATCCAAATTCATATCAATTCGGGCACGGTGAGCCGATTCATCCCTTATCAATATAACTCGGTAGATTAACTCTTAATCGATTCTCATTCTAGAACTCTCGGTCGATAAAAATTACTTTAATATTTAACTTTAGCCCGGAACACATGCGACTACGGTCACGAATACTTCCGTTGAGCTCAATCCAAATTTCGATGTAATAACATTTTATTACCCACTTACCCAACGTAACAAGTTTAGCACCCCGGTGAGCCGAGCCTACTTCCTCATGAAATTGGGACTCGTGGTTTCTACTATTTGGTAAGGCTAATTCTCAATTTTTATTTAGTGAGAGGTCTTGTCAATTTATTATCTATCACGTTTTAAGTGAACTAAAGCGGTGAACTACGATAATTATAATTGACACGGTCGATGACTCGATATGATATGCATGTGTTGTTATGGCGATTTGGCAATGCATGCAACATATTAAAAGAAATGCAAAGCAATAATAATAAATTCCTAGTATGGCCTTCCTAAAATAGAAAATCAAATAATCTATTACATATTCGGAAACCAACTCCTTTGGTCCCTTGAATCTTCAAGTGGTACGCCTCCCAAGAACACCGTCTTTGTCGGAACGCCTTCCAGAATGGCACCGTCTTGAAGAAGCTCCATAATTACAAATAATAATAAAAATACAAAGCTATTCCTATTATACATTTGTAATATGAAAAACTATTAAAAATAGAAGTGATTCGAGATCACATTAAATTACAACCGAATCAATATTCCCTTTCATTACGGGTAATATCGATTAAAACTAAGGCCATACTAAGATAAAATTACATAATTCAAAATTATATATAAATAAAAGACATTCAACAATTGAAATATGCAGCATTATAATATGTATCTATCATGCCAAATTATGTTCCAAATTGCCCTATTTAACTTATATCGTATATATGACCCAGTTTTATGGTAATGCGTGATAATAACTTCTTAAAATCACAAATTAACACTTAAATCACATTTAAGCTCAAGTTAATTATCCTAACACTCTTACGACTCAAAAATTAGTCATCACTCAATTTTTGACAATAATTCTACTTGATTTAATTTTATGCTCATTTTTTGACATTAAAATCATAACATTTAAATCCAAATTAAATTAAAATAATTTCAAAATTTGAATTTTAAATTTTTGAACATTCTGGAATAATTACATGACACTCATAATGTCAAAAATCATGGTTAAAATTTTCGAATTAATTTCGAGAAAATATAGTTGCAATTTATCGGTTTTATCTCATAAAATATCTAAAGTATCCAAAAACTAATCCAATCAATTTTACAACTTTAGATATGATAAGTGGGATATTTATGCAACTTAAAATAATTTTCTCATGCCATGTAATTCGTTTTAGCTATTTATGCTAAAATAGTCACTATTTATGCCATTTTTATACTAAAAATTCATAAATCATGCAAAATGAAATCATTTCATCTCAAAATTTTCATACAGTGTGTAAATCATGCACGTGACAACATGTTAAAATCTCATGGCCCATTTCGAAGTTTAACTATATTTAACCATTTTACCTCTTTTAATCCAATTTTTATCTCATAAAAATCATAAATCATGCAATATTAATCAAATTAATATGAGATTTTACACACAACATGTAAAATATGCATGTGAGGTCATATAAAAGTTTCAAGGTCAGAAACTAAGTTTAGCCATTTTTAGTCATTTAACCTCCATTTATGCCATTTTTATCACATAAAAATCATAAATCATGAAATATTAATCACATTAATATGAAAATTTACATGCAATACATAAAATATTCATGTGAGGTCATACTAAAAAATCACGGCCAGTAGTTAGATTTAACTATTTTTAGTGAATAAAAATTCATTTTACTCATAAATATGTAATAAAATCACTAAAAATCATTAAAATGAGCAATAAATTACCATAAATCATAAAAATGACCTACAAACATTTTAGGACCAGAATATATAACATGCATCATGATTTCGTGACTTATTCTTATAAATCACAAATTTCTAGTTTTAATTAAGTTACTTTTAACTCGGAAAAACCAAACCGATTATGCATGCAACATCCTATGCTCTGATACCACTTGTTAGGTTCATATACCTATTATTAGACTCTTCTAATAGTGAACTAATTAACTTCTTAATATTTGTTCTTTAGATCTAGTGCATGCATAACAAAATAAGAGATTAATAAGAAAAATAATGTCCCTTACATTATCATTTTCGGATTTATGGGCACAAGTAAGGTCTCCTACCTTCACTTGTTCTTGAGCTATGATGAGTATTAGGATGTTCCTCCAAAACTCTATATTAAGAGCCCTCCTCTTGATTGCACCCAAGATTTAACCCTTATCACTACTAAATAACATTTGCTAGATATTTATTTAGTAATCTACCTTAAAATTGATTACTAATACTCATATATTACATTAATAATATTAGTAATGTTGTTGAATAATTTGGATCATCATTTTTCAAGTTTTAGAGAAAGATGAATTATATAAGAGAGATATATGCATGTATGAATGAATGTGCATTAGTGGAATGAATAAGAGAACAAATTCTCTTAAAGAAGAGGTGGAGAAACCGGTTGGGGGTCAAGGTCTTAATGCCAAAATTTGGCATCTTCTTTTTCTTTTACTCTTCTCCATAATGTAGGTGTGTAAGGCTACTAATTGTAGGTATGATTATATTAATCTTATCACATAAAATAATATCATCCACACTCCACTACAACCTCCATTTCGGTCCACTTACATAAAATGGACTACCATTTTATTTTGTCAATTTGTCATTTGTCACGCAATATGTCACATGTAGTATGATACAATGATACATGTTATTAATTAATTTAATGCATATTTATCAAATAAATATCATTTTATAAATTAATTAAATTACATATAACAAATTGACTAGTGATACTTGATCACATAAATAAAATGGGTCATATAATTATAATTCACAACATATTGTAATTATAATTAACCATTCATTCTTATCTCAATTGTTTCACAAACAATAATCGTTTTTAGTAATAAAGTATCTCAATTACTAAAATAAATCTTATTTAATCAAATTACAATATGATATAAATATTCTCTCTCACAAATTGAATTGTTCAATTTTAAAGAATTGATTAACTTGTATCATCATACAATTAATCAACTTTACTGATAAGGGTATCATCCTTTAGGTGTGACCTTAAGGGATCAACTAACCGCCACCGTCCTACGACAGTAACGTCAAACTCTAGCAAGCCAATCATTACCGATTAATGTTGATCAGTTGACTATTTAATTTATCATCCCTTTCGTATTCTTATTATGAGATTTAATTATGAAATTAAATCATGTGATCGCACTATTGTTGAGGACACATACTCCAACAGTCTTATTACACAAAACTCCCTATTCTCATTATGAGCGACGAGTGAAACGCGAGAATCCCATGCAATGAGTCTTGCAAGGTTGAAGGTTTGTCATTTAAATGAGTTTTATGGTTGCATTAGCTTGTAAAATAGTTTGATCCCTTTTCCCGCTTAGAATTTTTTTTAAGCACTGGTGTTGTTTTGTTGCTTTATTGCTTTGACCGTAAGGATGCATGATTTAAGCTAGCTCTAAACCAATTTGTTTACTATCATTTCTTCTTGGGTAATGTCTATTTTGATTACTTGGGGACAAACAATGGTTTGGTTTGGGGGGTTTGATGTGTCCATTTTGTACCATCATTTTGCGTGCTTTCCCTTTACTATTTGCGCTATTTTACGAGCTTTTATCAGCTATTTGGCTACGTTTTCCCAACTTTGCTACTTTGGGTATGTTGTTTACTATTTTGCAAGAATTGTTGCTTTTAGCGCATTTTCTAGCTATATTATGTCGGAGTAAGAGTACCGGAAAAAGTCAAAGTGCATTTCCCTCATAGATTGGCAAAGCATCAAAAGGAAACTCAACTCGGCAAGTTCATGGAAGTGGTGAAGAATCTCTAGGTAACCGTTCCTTTTATCGAATTAATTACTCAAATTCCATCTTACAATAAATTCATGAAAGACATTTTAACTAAGAAGAGGACTTTTGACGATGTTGAAACTATAGCATTCACTGCCGAGTGTAGTGCTCTTTTGCAAAATAAGTCCCCTCCTAAGTTAAAAGATCCCAGTAGCTTTTCCATTCCATGCACCATTGACACCTATACAATTGATAAAGGTTTATGTGATTTAGGTGCTAGTGTTAGTGTAATGCCATATTCTATCTGTGATAAGCTAAACATGGGCATCTTAAAATGTATTAGTGTCGCATTGCAAATGGCGGATCATTCTATAAAACGCCCTTTGGGAGTTTTGGAGGATGTTCCGGTGAAAGTTGGTAAGTTTTTCATTCCGGTTGATTTCATTGTTCTTGACATGGCCGAAGATGCCCAAATCCCAATCATTTAGGGAAGACCTTTCCTACATACCGCGGATGCGGCAATTGATGTCAAGAATGGTAAGTTAACCTTGGAAGTGAATGATGAAAAGGTCACATATAACTTGAATAGTGCCATAAAGAGTCCAATGTTATAAGAGTCTTGTTATTCTATTGACGTTTTAGATATTGTTGATGTTGTGATAGGAGATTCTCTACCTCGATCTTTGGCTAAAGATCCTTTGGAGGCACTTTTATTATTGGAGTCATTTGCAGGTGATGATGAGATTGGAAGTGAGGAGATCGATTTTTTGGAGCTTGAATTGGATTGAGAATAGCTATCATTGGAGGAAAGCTCACAATTTGTAGGTTTGGTTTATACTCTTCAAGACCTTGAGTTACAAAAACCCGAACTTAAGCCGCCCCCTCCCCCCTTCTCTAATTTGAAATATTCTATTCTAGATGATGAGGAAATGTGTTCGGTAATTGTTAGTGCTCATTTGAGTGAGAGTCAATTAACTTCATTGCTTTATGTTTGAAAAATCATAAGAAAACCATTCGATACAAACTTGATGATTTAAAGGCATAAGTCCGGAATTTTGCATGCATAGAATATATCTTGAGAAAGACCATAAACCATGTGTCCAAGGTCAAATACGACTAAATTCTAACATGAAAGTAATGGTTAAAAAAGAGGTAATTAAATTGTTGGATGCGGGAATCATTTATGCAATTTCTGATTCGAAATGGGTTAGTCCGGTCCAAATGCTTCCTAAGAAAGGACGAACCACCGTAGTAAAAAATGATAAAAATGAACTCATTCCCACTAGGATTGTGACGGGATGGCGTATGTGTATTGACTATAGGTGGTTAAATTTGGCCACCACGAAAGATCATTACCCATTAACCATTATTGACCAAATGTTGGAGAGGTTGGCATGTCACAAGTACTTTTGCTACTTGGATGGTTATTCCGGGTTCTTTCAAATACCCATTCACCCAGATGACCAAGAGAAGACCACGTTTACATGTCCCTATGGTACCTTTGCCTACCGTAGAATGTCCTTTAGTCTTTGTAATGCCCCTGCTACTTTCCAACGTTGCATGATAAACATCTTTTCCAATTTCATTGAATCTATTATGGAGGTGTTTATGGATGACTTTAGCATTTATGGTTTTTCATTTGATGCATGTTTGGCTAACTTATCTAAAGTTTTGAAGCGTTGTGAAGAGGTTGACTTGGTATTGAATTGGGAAAAGTGTCACTTCATGGTGAATGAAGGAGTAGTGCTTGGTCACAATGTGTTCGAAAGAGGTATTGAAGTGGACCGTGCTAAAGTCCAGGTTATTGAACAACTACCCCCACCGGTAAATGTCAAAAGTGTAAGGAGTTTCTTAGGCCATGCGGGATTCTACCGCCGTTTTATCAAAGGCTTTTCTAAGATTGTCAAACCCCTTACGGAGCTTCTTTTAAAAGATGCTCCATTTGTGTTTACTAATGCTTTTCTAGAGTATTTTACTAGGATCAAGAAGGCTTTGATCTCTGCACCTATCATCCAATCGCCGGATTAGAACTTGCCATTAGAGCTCATGTGTGATGTCAGTGACTATGCGGTAGGTGCCGTGCTAGGACAAAGAAAGGACAAGGTTCTCCATGCTATCTACTATGCTAACAAAACCTTCGATGCGGCTCAAATAAACTATGCCACCACAGAGAAAAGAGCTACTTGCCATTGTCTATGCCTTAGAAAAATTCCGCTCTTACTTGATCGGTTCCAAAGTCATTGTTCATACCGATCATGCCGCTCTAAATCATCTCCTAGACAAACAAGAGGCCAAGCCAAGGTTGATAAGATGGATCTTCCTCTTGCAATAATTTGATCTTGAGATTCGAGACAAGAAGGGGGCCGAAAATGTTGTTGCCGATCACTTATCCCGATTGAAGTATGATGATGGCGGTATTGATATACCTGTTGATGATTCTTTCGCCGATGATGCTTTAATGATGTTGGAAGCCAATACACCTTGGTATGCCGACATAGCCAACTATCTAGTTGGAAGGGAGTTGGCACCCGACCTTTCATATCAACAAAGGAAGAAGTTCTTACATGATGCAAGTTCATCCTTTGGGACGATCCTCATCTATTTAAACATTGCTACGATGGGCTATTACGGAGATGTGTCCCACAATAGGATGTGAAAGGGGTGCTAGAAGGATGTCATTATTCTCCTTATGGTGGTCATCATGGACCATCAAAGACCGTTTCAAAACTGTTGCAATCCGGCTTCTATTGGCCTACCATGTTCCAAGATGCCAAGAGTTTTGTGATGGCAAGCGATGCTTGCCAATGAACATGCTCTATTTCAAGAAGACACGAGATGCCTTTAAATGGGATCTTAGAAGTGAAGGTGTTTGATGTGTGGGGTATTGATTATCATCAAGGGCCATTTTCTTCATCAAGAGGTAATCGTTACATATTGGTCGCCGTTGATTATGTCTCTAAATGGGTAGAGGCAATTGCTACTCCCACCAGTTATGCCCAAGCCATGATCAACTTGTTCCATAAGATCATATTTCCGAGATTTGGAGTGCCTAGAGCGGTCATTAGTGATCGTGTTACTCACTTTGGTGAGAAACAACTTGATGCTTTGCTATAAAAGTATGGGGTTTCCTATAGAAGAGGTTTGGCTTACCATCCACAAACAAGTGTCTAAGTAGAGGTCTCTAATCGTGAGATCAAGTCCATTATTTAGAAATTTGTTGCCAAGTCGAGGAAAGATTGGAGTATGAAGCTTGATGACAACTTGTGAGATTACCGTACCGCATATAAGACTCCTATTGGTACCTCACCATATAGGTTGGTCTATGGAAAAGCTTGCCATCTACCGGTTGATATGGAGCACAAGGCATATTGGGCGGTCAAGGAGCTAAACATGGATGCAAAGCTAAGTGGAGAGAAAGGTGTATTACAACTCAATGAGCTTGATGAATTTGGCTAAACTTATCGTGAGTCTCCAAATTAGTATTTTTATCCACTACTAACTCTAACAATAGTAAGGGTAAGTAGGGGTCGATACCACAAGGAAGGTCTATGTTTAGCGTGTGCTTATGTAAATATTTCTAAGATAACCAATTGGGGTGTTTGTGGTTTTGAGTCTAAATCTAAGGAAGTAAAAATAAATAAAAGAATAGAGTAAATCAAATAATAAAAAGGTCTCGGGTCTTACAATTTTCACAAATGATATAGTTTTGATCATTGACTCTTTTACACTCTATTTACTCTTGAATACTTTGTTGTGAAAATATGAATTTCTACTTCTCCTTACTTTTGGTTACTCATTGCGAAAAGCCCATATAAATAACCCTTATGGTAATGGCAATTTAGTCCAAGCGTATCTAAATTCAATCATGCCATATATTATAACTAAAGAAGCCAACAAATATAAACAAATGCATAGACAAGTGGTTCTACACTTTAATTCATATGATTAATATTCTCCTACAATTCAACAATGATGAAAAGCATACAATTGATGAACAATAGTTGCTACTAATGTCTAGCCAAGTGAACAAAAGATTCAAATTCCTAAACTAGCAATAAATAAGAGATAAGACAAACTAGGTGATCAAACTAGTAAGAACTATCGATAATAGTAATAATAATGAATTGAGAATAGAAATCAATATTAAAGAGATAAAAATATAGAGTAAAGAGTTTTACAAAATAATTTGCTTCAATAGCTTGACCCAAGATGAGGAACTTCTTTGATACAAAAACTTATTACTAAATTAATCTATAAATTGGAAATGATTTGGTATTCTAATGATTAAAATGTAGAGAAATATGTAAAAGTATATGCAAATTGATCAACAACATCTTCTTATATAGGTATTAAAAGACCTTCTCCATAAAACCTCATAAAGTATGAGTATAATTGTCAAAATAAAGGAGAATTAAAGAGTTGTAGGAATCCAATGCGGAATCCAATATTAAGGCACTCCAAGTGGCTAGAGGATCAGCCACTTTTGCCACTCCGAGTGGCATTTTCTCGTGATGCTTCCTTTTCTTTGCTTGCTTACGCGCTTTAACTTTGATGCTTTGGGACTTGACTTGGTTTCAATCCACAAGCATTTGACTCTTCTTATCCCATTAATTGACATGTGTTTGGTCCAATACATTAGTTTAGAAATGTCCAACTCACTTCCTAAACTCGGAACGCAATTATCAATCATGACACCTACACATTAAACCAAAATTGCGTAGAAATACATCCAAATAACGCAACTACAACCAAAATGCATAAGTGAGCTAAAATAACAATAAATATAATATATCCGGGCTAAAATATCTAAGAATTGGGTTGGTAAAAACGGTATAAAACCGTCACATCAGAATTCCGCTTACAAGCTTATTAGAGCTCCCGTCTTTACAAAGAGAAGACAAAAAGGTGGCACGATAAGAAGATCTTAAAGAAAGAATTCCACATCGGTGATATGGTGTTACTATTCAATTCCCGCTTCAAGCTATTTCCGGGAAAATTGCGATCAAGGTGGTCCGGTCCACTTACCGTCACTAATGTCAACAAGTTCGGTTCCATTGAAGTGATGACCACCAATACTGAAAAATTCAAAGCAAATAGCCATCGTTTGAAGGTCTACCATGAGAATATGATCGTTGGAGTTGTAGAGGAAATCACTGTGAATCCTCTACCTATGGAAGTTTAACCGATTCAAGCTTCTTACGTCATGCGACACGTTAAATCAGCGCTTCTCGGGAGGCAAACCGGGCTTTTATTTGTTTTTGTTTTTAATTTCCGAACAATTTAATGCTTTCGTAGAATTAGGAATAATTTCTAGACTAGGCGGTATTTTGTTTTGTGATTTATAGGTACTTGAAGATGAGAAGAAGGTTATATGGAGTTTGGCACGCTTCCCCATGCAAGAACCCCGTTCGGGGTCGTGGCTTTAAAAAACAAGGAAAGAATAAAGCATACGGATTAGAGGGAAAGTCAACGCGAAGGGATGGTTAACCCCGATCGGGGTGGGGTGTTCCCGATCGAGGACGTAATTCTCTATTTTTTTTGGTTTTTTTTGTTAAAACATCGGATGTTTATCTTATCCTCATATGCTCCAATATTTCGACGATACTTCTTCTTCTTCTTCTTCTTCTTCTTCTTCTTCTTCTTCTTCTTCTTCTTCTTCTTCTTCTTCTTCTTCTTCTTCTTCTTCTCTCTCTCTCTCTCTCTCTCTCTCTCTCTCTCTATATATATATATATATATATATATATATATATATATATATATATATATTCTTCATTTTCTTTACCTAAAATCACATTCAAACACCATTTCCATCATCAAGATTCAAGGTTTGTTCATCAATCATCAACAACAAGTAAGTTTTCATCTCATTTCTCTTTCATTTCATCCAATTTAATCAATTAAAATCCAATTTCTCAAACCCTAACTCAATTTGGGGGAATTTTATTTGCCACTTATATATGCTAGAAATTGGTTTTATTGCGTTCTATTAATGTTTATAGGATGAATTAGTTCACTAATTTGTTCTAATATGCTTGTTTGGATGACTTTTTGCTTGTCTTAAGATGGAATTTTTGTCTTAAATTTCAGAAATTTCATGGCACCTAATTAAGAAGTCTAGCAAGCAAGGTCCTTCTAAGAGCAGAAGGGGTGCAGCAGAGGCATCCAATGCTGCGGAGGATGTCGAAATGAGAGATACACTAGAGTGGCATGATCCTACATTTCCGGATGTGATTTTTGCGACGGAAACAAAATGGCTCAAATGGAAGTCCTTGAGAGCTAAGGGTATGAAAGCCACTAAATTTATTAATCATGACTCTTTAAAGTATATTATTCTTGATAAGCATGTTAAATTATTGTTCAGGGTCTTGATATGAAATTTACTTATACTATGAATTACAAAACCTTACCCGAACTCACCCTTGAGTTCTTGAGTTCATTTGAATTTTACAAGTCTAAAAAGAAGGATTTTATTTATGGTGTAAGTTTCCGGTTGTTTAATGAAGAACATAGGATGACTTTAAGTACATTTGCGGATATTTTCCAATTGAAACATTAGAAATTTCACATTGAGTCACCCACCACTTTTAACCCCAAAAATACATGGCAAGCCATTTCTAAATTCCCATTTGTTGATTGGAACCATGTCCCCCACCAATATATTGACTATCCCGCCATTCGTATATGGCAACGATTCACGGGTTGGACATTTTTGGGTAGAATGAACCTCACTCGGTGAGGATGTGTGGACGCGGGCCCATGGGGGCGCTTGGGAACAAGCGTTTGCATTTGTGGAGTCGCCACCAATTTATTGTGGAAAATTGGAAACCGTTCGAATACCTCGTGTCATGTCAAGACACAAAGTAGTGACATGAACACCAAGAACTCGTTACCCTTAGCATTCTATGTCTAGAATGACTCTCGTGGGTGCCAATGAACACGGATGTTCACAGAGATCTGGAGTAAGGGGTGAGGGTACGTATTAGGAAGCTCTTTTGATCGAACACCTAATCCCGCCCGCCTCGATAGCGGCCTCTACTAATGATTGGGTAAAATCGTCTATACTCGATATATTGTCGATTATATGCATGCAATGCAACATTCATTAGATTAATCCTAGCATGTGAGAATTAAACTAAGTCGGTTATCACGTAATTTAACATACATGGGGTCGAAGTAGAAATTTAAGTTAATTGCATGTGAAAGCATACAAGCAATACAATAAAAGAAATACAATAATAAATACAATAAAGAAAATTACAATAATTACATCGGATTTATTGATTTATGTCGAAAATATATTTAAAACGGATAATTTTAGAAAAGAAAGAATAAATAAATAAATAAACAGATTATTAGGTGATAATACAAATAATAGTTAATTAAATATGTAAACTAATAACTAGGTCAAAGCAACGACGGAAGGTCAGAGACAGAATTCAACCCGAAACAGGCGCATCAAAGCTGCGTCCTTTGGAAGAGGCGCAGCAGTCGCTGCGTCTGTTCCTGACCTGAATTCTGGCTGTGAAGCCGGAATTGCGTGTTGTTAATATTCATTGGTGAAATTAATGGTTGATTAATGGTATTTGACTCGGATGGAAGTGATTAACGGATTATTTACATGTGAATGGGGTCATAAAAACGATAAAGCATGAATGAAAACTAATTAGGATGAATTATTTACAAGATTAAAAGATTAATAACAAATTAACAAACTAACCAAATTAATTAGACTAAACAGGTTATTAATGACGAATTAACGATGGTGATGGATGAATAACAAATGAAAATATATCAATGATGAATTCCAGAGACTCAATATTAATGAATCGAACCTCTAAAACCGAATTGATTTTAATGACGAAAACCCGCAAATATGAATTATAAGGGATTTAAGTCGGGAATTAAAAAGATGAATTAATAAATTGCATGCTTAAATTATCATGTTAAAAGAAACAATGAACCAACAAAGAAAACGAAACAAAACAATCGAATTATCAAAAGACGAAGGAAGAAGAAAGGAAGCAGGAACTGCGACAGCCTCACGAAGAGGCGCAGCAGTTGCTGCGTCCTTTCTCGACGTCTGTCTTCTGATAATCCGTAAAAAGGGTTTTAAAATAAGGTTTTACAAATCGGTTTTAAGAATACTTTCGACATAAATCTTACAATATTAATTATAAAAATAAAGAACAATAAACAAAAGAAGGATTTACACCCTCAGACTTACATGTTTGACGAAACGAGATGAACTAAGTTAACGTTTAGTGATGCTCGACTCGAATGTAGACGAAAGTGTCCTCTAAGAGGAATTAAACAGAGTGATTAAGGTTGATTGCTGTGGAGTTGGTCAAATTGGTCGGTCATGCAAAACGAGGCTGGTACTCAGAAAGATCTGAGCTTACGTGGTCGAATGTTCAAGCACGTAGACGCCAAAAAGTAAGAACGTGGTCTTAGAATGCAAAGGGAGAAGAGAAGGGCGGACACTCGCGTGAGAAATATGTGAGACCGAAGGTCTCTATTTATACTAATCACACGGAGGAAATAGGGTTTTCGGAAAGGAGAGAAAGATCCGGAAATAACCGACTTAGGTTAAACACGGAAACTTGGACAAAAAGAAAACCTTGAGGAAAAGGCGCAGCAGTGCTGCGTCCCTTGAAAGAGGCGCATCACTTGCTGCGTCCTTTCCTCAGCGGGTTCCTCCTGCGCAAGAAAGCGCGTTTGACAGCCTGTCGTATTTTAGGCATAACTTTCTCTACTAGACTCGGAATAAGGTGATTTTGGTGGCGTTGGAAAGCTAAGAAAGAGATCTAGAACTTTCTGTGAAATAGACCTGACCCAAAAAAGTTGTTATCACCTCGTAAAACGGGCCTGAAATTCGGGTTGTCATTTTAGATAAATGAAATGCACATTTTGTAATGTAAACTTTTAGTTTAGCCTAATGAAGTGACATGAGACTCAAAATGAGATATAATCTCAACATTTTATGACATCCTAACCTTAGGTAGACAAGCACATTGCTTTGACTCGGGATTTGACGGTTTTAGGAAATGAAGACGGTTTTTGACCCGGACTCCAAATGTACTCTAATTACTGCCAAAACGACCGTAATGACACCTAGATGACACCTATGAGGTAGACACAAGTGTATGAGCTATCACTTGACGATAAACTTACGAATTGTCATAAATCGTTCCGTGTACCAAACATGCGGCCCAATCATCACCGGGTGGTTTGCGGGAGGTGCATAAATGAGGTATCTACAGAGCCCCTACTTTGACTGAGGCTTGGACAAGGCGAAAGTCAAAGTATAGCCATCAGGTCAATTGAAGATTACAACCTGACGACTATGGCGACGCGAGGCGGCTCAAGGGGTCTGAGCCAAGGACCTGTCGTTGGGAACATTTTAGAGTCTTTCGACTATCGGGGAGGGTCGTTTAAAGTCCATTAGACTACGTAAGGAGGCTCGCCAGCCATAAGAAGAGACCATACCTGAAATTCCTTGAAACTCTAGGGGAAACAAAACGCGATATTGGGAGAAGGCAGCAGGACATAGTCAGGAACTGCTGGGAGAAATCTGCTTGTGGTCGGCTTCAAACAAACTTCGGAAGAGCTTGGGGTCGATGTTGATCTCCATGTCTCGAGAGGGAATGTCTATCAGTGAACTCTCGCTGGGGGAACGTAATCGGAAACTGATCTCCATGTCTCGAGAGGGAAAGTCTATCTGTGTACTCTCGCTGGGGGAACGTAATCGGGAACTGATCTCCATGTCTCGAGAGGGAATGTCTATCCGTGAACTCTCGCTGGGGGAACATAATAAAGGCGTGTCGAAACACCTGTCAAAGAAGAACTGCTCGTTGTGACAAGCTAGGCCTCGGCAAAAACATGGCAACAGTTTGCTGCTGGCTTGGAAGTACAGATCCGGGCAAAGAATAAACGTCAAATGGACCAAATATGTGATATGGCATCGAGGAAGAGGCGCTCCAAAGATAAGCCCACAAAATAACGAACTCATAACGAATCTTCGAAAATTCATATGGAGGGAAACTGAGGAAGAGGCGCAGCAAGAGCTGTGTCCCTTGGAAGAGGCGCAGCATCTGCTGCGTCCTTTCCTGAGTGCGGCAATCCTGCGTAAAAACCCGATGAAACAGAGGGGTTTATTTCATTATTTCGAAATACAAACTCTCAATTTTTCTCTCAAATTCCAACCATTTCCGTCAAAATTTGATCCAAAAGCTTGCATTTTCCATGACTAATCGAGGTATGTGTATTATTTTTGCATTAATCTTCTATATTTGATCGAATTGGACCGACAAAATTAGGGTTTCCAACCCTAAAATGTCGAAAATCTTGGGGCTTTTCCCCAAACGATTTTGCCTTGCAAAATTGACCTTATAAATGGCTAATTGGTAATATAAGGATCATAACCATGTATTTGTTTCGAATTTTCGTTGAGTTTTGAGCATTTGAGTGAAATTGTGACGGTCTCACAGTTAAACCGTAAATCGCTTCGAAAATAGCCTTAGGATTGCCCATTTGCGACGAAACTTGGTATTTGGAATCCTTGTATTATGGGTAAACTTCCTATCATCTCGGAATTTTGATTTGTGATGGCTTTTTTAGGACACTTCTTAGGGCATAATCGCCGTTATAACGAAATGCTGTCGAAATTCCGACTCGAACCCATGACTAGGCTTCAACTTAGGCTTGACTTGACCCAAATTACCACATGAGCGGACGGGTTTGTGGAAAAAAACTGCCAAAGATGGCGTGAAAAGAGCGATTTCGGAGCTCCGAAAACTCGAAAAATCCCCTAATTAAGGCTTGTTGTCACTTGACGCGGCCTAAATTCACTTTAATTTTGCAGGTGACGAGGCTTCTACATCTGGGAGGGATCCCATGGACGTGGACACCGCTCTTGACCCTTCTCAGATGCTTGAGGAGGTGTTGGAGGAGGCTTTCACCGCTTCGGTGACGGCTGCTGAGGACAAGGTCCTCGAGGAGGAGGTTCCTGAGGAGGAGGAGTCCCCGAGACGGGCCAGCGTTGGACGGGGTGGTCGCCAGCTGAGGGGAGCACCTACGTGGGCAGAGACCTGGGACAGTAGGCACCTGCTTTGGGCTGCGGAGGGTCACCTGTCCTACAGGACGGTGAAGAGCTTGGTAAATCGAATTCATCACTCTTTATTCATCTTCTTTCGTTTCCATTTGTCATTCCTTTTCATTCAAACTAAAGATAGCTTTTGTTTCGAATCCAAATAGGAGGCCGGGAACATCAGATCGTTCTCGGGCTACACGACGGCGATGGGGTGCTACGAGAGGCTGTCGGCGGAGGAGCGAGCCATGATCGAGCGGGGAGCATTTGGCTCCCTGGTGCAGGCTTGGAGGGATATCGCGAAGAGGAAGCTTCGGGCCAACCTTAGCCTGGTTTGAGCTTTCTTGGATCGGTTTTGGGACACGACGTCCACCTTTCACATGCCTTTTGGTGAGGTGGGGGTCACGTTAGAGGACTACGGCATGATTTCTGGTCTGCCGTGTGGGACTGAGGTGGTGGAGTGGCCGGAGACTGCCATGAGAGTAGACTCGGCCGAGGCGAGGAGGTTGATCGACTGGAACTTGATGCCGAAGGCTGCTGCGGTGCCTGGGTTGGTGCCTAGTTCTTACGTTCGGGACTACTTTGCGGGGAAGACCCTGACGTCGGTGGTGATCGAGGGGAGGGAGATGGGTCCTCCTCCCTGCACTGCAGAGCAGAGAGTCCGTTTGTGGCTCTGGTGGTTCCCGTCTTCGATCTACCTCGGAGACAACGGAGAGAGGCTATCGACGAAGCTTCTTCCCTTTCTTTCTGACCTGAGCGACCTAGGCCGTTGGGACTGGGTCACTGCTGGTTTTGCGTTCCTCATTCGCTTTATGAGGGCCATGGTTCGTCCGGAGTTGATGGAGAATGGGACTTCTCCTGCTGCTGTCGGCCCTGGACTGCTGTTGGAGGTATGAACCTTCATTTCATTTCATGAAAGATCATTTCCTTTTCTACGAAAGATCGTTTTTGATTATCTTGCTTTACAGGCGTCGGTGTACTCCTACTTTCCGGGCCTCGTGCCCAAGAGGACGGAGCCGGTGGAGAGGGCCTATCCCGTTGTGATGGATTGGGTGATGTGCCGCACGAGGAGCCGGCGTTCCTTCCACGACGTCTGTCGAAGGGAGGTGAACGCTCTTCAGTTGGACGGCGTGGGTACTTCACCTTGCATTGTTTGTCTTTCTTCTTTTATTTTTAGAACTGATCATAAGAATTACCCCTCGTTTGCTTTTCTAGTGGGTGCCCAGGCCTTGGGAGGACTACGCTGGCGCTCCTCCCTTTGTGGCGGAGGTCCTTCGACCTAGGATCTCGAGCCGGTTGCTGCTAAGGACATAGATGGGTCCTGTGTGGTACTTGGGTGAGCGTTTAGCTCGTCAGTGCTCTCGGGATGTCTTGACGGTTCCCATCGATCCTCCTAGGACGATGTTTAGGGAGCCTTCTGAGGCTGAGAGGGAGGCTGACCTAGCTGGCGTTGGTGGTGACACCCTCCTTCTTCCAGGCGAGGACTACTCGGCGTTCCTCTACGGGAGGCTGGCGTACTGGCCGGTCGTGGTAAGTTTTTACTCTTATTTCCGATCAATTTGAGAACACGATGAATGATCATCGGTTAATGAAAATCACTTGGCTTTGCAGGAGGTCGAGGCGGCGGGCATCGAGCCCCCAGAGTACCCCGAGACCCTTGAGTACACCGACGCGACGGGGATGACGACGATCTCCGAGCTGCGCGACTTTGACGCGGCGGTGAGAGATCTTTGGCTTGGACGACGCGGCAAGATCTCGATTCGGAGGGTGAGTCTCCTAACTTGTATAATTTTGTGTAAGAACACATTTGCTTGAGTTTGTCCAATCGTTTAAGAATCTATTCTTTTGAAATGCAGGTTGCGCCATCCCGGTTCGTGGCTTTGTGGAGGGTAGCCAACCGGCTGCGGGCTACAGCCGTCGAGGCACTTGTTGGTGGCCGAGGACATCAGGTATGAACCTTCCGTTTACTTCATTTTCGATTTTTCTTATCTTTCCTTATGTTTGAAACGATTGACATGAGCCAATTCTTGTTGTTTGTAGAGGGAGCGTGAGCTGGAGCGAGAGCTTGCCCAGTCCCGGGAGGAGACAGCTCGCCTGCTGAGGGAGCTTGAGGTTCTTGACGCCGAGGTTGCTGCTCTCGAGGCAAGAGTTGCTGAGCTAGACGGCGACCAGCAGTAGCTTGATTGTTGCTTTTTGTTTTCGGCTGTATTTTGTACATTTTTGGACCCACATTTGGATATTCGGACTTTGTTTTATTTTGTTTTGTTTTGGGGCTCGAGCCCCCAGTTTGGTGTACATATCCCCTCTTGGTTGTATATATGATGGCCTGAGTGCCTTTGCTGCTGGGTTGCTTTGTTTGTACTGCAGGTTTGCTTTGAACAGGTTTGGTAGATGACGGTTTATGCCGTCATGCTGCCGAAATTTACACAGAAATCACATAGAACATACATTTGTACACATGGCCTAAATTAGCGCAAAACAATGACTCGAAAATGCAAAAATTTGTCGGAAATGACCGGACGGTAGGGAGGGTTACCCCCTAAAAAAAGAAAAAAATAGAAACATATAAGTTTGAAATGTGATGTGGAAGGAAAGTGAAATGATTCCCCAAAAAAAAAAAAAAAATTAAAAAGAAATGTACAAGTTTTAAAATAAATAAATTAAATTGGTGAAATGATTCCCCAAAAGAAAATTAAAAAAAAGAAATGGATAAGTGTGCTAAGATGACGAAAATGTCGATATCGCCTCGAAATACGTGCCCGTGGAATTAGGAAACACGAAACATGGCAACTTAACGTATTTACCAAAATAATAACCCGTATGAATAGGAAATTATTCGTTGAGGAATTTAGGAAAGATCCAACGCGGAAAATCACAGAAAGAAGGCGGAGGAAGAGGCGCAGCAGGTGCTGCGCCTGTTCCCCAGCGTATCCGTCCTGACGGATTTTAGGAAACAACTTTTAGTATAAATAGAGACGTCGAGGGAGGTTTTATTCACACAATTCTTCCGTCTTTCCTTCGTCTTATTACATAAAGCTCTCAAAATAAACATACACCATGAATACTCTCGAAATTCGTCTAAAAGAATGGACAAATGAGTTCTCTAATGTGGAGAAACACGACATGGGTGCTTATAACTTTGGATCACTTTTGAGCTTGAAGTTGATCAAGGTGGTCAAACCGTTCCTAGATGCTTGTCTTGATTATTGGGACCCGAATTATCACGTATTCGCCTTCCCCGGAGGCGATATTTGCCCATTTCCCGAAGAAATTGCTGCGATTGGTGGTTGGGACCCGGAACATTTGTCTGCTATACCCTCTACTTCTCAGGGGTATAAGAACAAGTTTAGGGACTTTCTTGGGCAAGAGCTGATGTGGACCGTCTTGTGACTTCTAAAGGAGTGCGAATGTTGGATTTCATCGACCGATTCATCAATAGGGCAGATCCCACCATCTCTTATGTTGCCAGGCGAAGGGCGTTCGGGTTTTGCCTACTATATGTATATATCCTTCAAGGGCATGTTGATGAGGATTTGAGAGGCGACCCTCGTTATTTGAGCTTGATTGAGCAAATGGAGCTGCACAGGAGCCCAACTTGCCTGTGTTTAGGAGAGATCCTATTGGGTTTAGATAACAGGAAAGCCAACCGTGACCTTCCTTATCTGGGAAGTCCTATTATACTGCAGGTAAAAGAATTTTTTTCTCTTTTTTTTCGTTTTTTTTTCTTTTAATACCCGCTTTTGTTAGATCTGGCTTATGGAGCGTCTTCGATTGATCGAGCCCCCAGTTAATGTTCCTGCTTATCATGCTCGCTCAATCGCGATGAGGACTAGGCTCTACATGGTGGACTTCACTCGAGTCTGCAACTATTGGGAAAATAAGTTGAAGAGTGAAGATGGCCCCTTGATTAGATGGATCGTACCATGGTGGCATCTCAAATCTGTCACTGGAGTATCTTCCTTGGATCCTACCTGATCTGTTCGCATCCCTGGCTTGGAGTTTACGATATGCATCTTCCCGGAGAGGTTGATGAGGCAGGTCGGATTGAAGCAGAAAATCCCGAAGCTTGACACGATCCCGTAGACTGCCGTGGCGCTTACTACTGATAGTCGAAGAGAATGGGCCATCAAATGGGCTCAAAGAAATGTATGGTTCTTGAACTCTTCTGTTAGTGCTTTATGGGTGTCAGATTCCTATCTGCGGTGGAGGAAAGCTACTACTCCGAAGGGGCGCGAGAGATTGAGGAAACGCGAGCTTGTTGACTTCAAGGTTCGCGAGGTAGAAAAGGAGAAAGAGAAGCATCTGACTGAGGGAGAGGAAGAAGCCGAGTTTCGAGTTGTTCATCCTTCGAAGAAACCGAAGACTTCTCCTGCCGTCGAAATGGTGGTTGACAGGAATGGCAAGGCTAGACCACGAGAGAGACCATTGGTGATTAGGTCGGAAGTGGCGCAAGAGCGTCCGGCTCGAGGTCGGGACAAGAAATATGATAGAAATGACAAAGGCAAAGGGAAAATGGAAGAATAGCCTGAGTCTTTATTATTATTTATTATTATTATTATTATTGTAATAAGAAGACGGGGTTTTTAGAATCCTAGCCTATTTTATTTTTTTATATATTATGTGGCATATTATTATTAAAGAAATGAAATAAAAGAGGTTGACTGGTTATGAAACCGTTATGAGTTTCTATTATTATTCTTGTCGAATTCAAAATGCATTCGCAAATGTCCTTCTATTTACATTTAAAATAATTAAGTGGGTTGTATCCTGTGAAGGATTGCCTACGTATTCATTAAAAAATGAAATCAAACCCTCGCGCGTAGTTTAAGTAAATGTAAAAGAATAATTGTTCTAAGCAAGAGCTTGTAATGAACTTAGAAAATAAGCATGAGCTTTTACTTACTCCTAAAATGCAATTCAGTTTATTTGTTGATATGAGGATGACAAATTGTCAAAATGCAAGAGCAAGATGACACTAGCCACCAAGGAAAGCATACTTGAGTGAGGGAGGTAAAGGTTTGAGTTGTACCTTTGGAGGGAGAAGGCCCTCCACCTTCTTCAAGAGCTCATCATCCACATCATGATCTTCTTTCATGGCTTCATCATGCAATGAGATTTGAAAAACCTCTTCCATTTCCGCCTCTTCTCGGGCTATGATACCGTCGTTTCAGTACCAAAAATAAATACCTAGATACTACTAACAGAAGTCAGCGGTAAGTAGGGTCGATCTCCACAGGGAGGCGGTCACTATCCACTTGTCTATTCGGTCTGTCTAATGTCACAATCGGGGGTTTGAAATGTTTTGACTAAACTAGTGGAATTCAAAAGGAACAAGAGAAATTAAATAGAGAAAGAAAACTAGGACGTCAGATCATCAATGAACGTCAGTTAATTGCAGCTAAGGTCACAGATTAGTCGATGTGTCGGTCTAAGGGGCAATGAATATCTCCTTCCGGTCTCAATTCGCCCTAAAATGCTATTAGCTTAGCTTCCGCCCTCACTAAAGCATCATATTGTTCACTGCAGGTCTCACCCTTTCCAACCTTCCGGTCCAGGTCAAGGCTTACCAAAATTAAAAGGCTAATTGCGTTAACTCAACTAGCAGGATACAATTATAGCAGTGATTAACAACATAGACTAAAACAACAACGACAAATCTATAAACCTAATTAGCAATTACCAACAGTCCATCGAATCACCTAATCCTAGCAGAGAAATTAGCTAGACATAATAAAGGGAGGAATAGAAATAAAAGAGAGAAAAATAAACATTAAATGAAATGAGAGAAAAGGGGAGAAGAATTAGTTACGGTAGATCCAGAAATAAAGAGAAGAACAAAGTAACAGGAGAAAAGCAGCGTCCAACAGTAACAGGAGGAAAAAGTCACGTATGATAGTCTGCAGTATCCCCTAAACTGTTCTATCGTCTTCCTATTTATAGGAAAGACGATTTTATCAACCCTAATGACGAAATAAAACAAAAGCCCGAGCCCATTAGAGAAACCACTCGATCGAGTGATTTAAAACCACTCGATCGAGCAGAATCAGACTCAAACCTTCCGATCGAGTAGAAAATCTACTCGATCGAGTAAACACTAAATAGACACTGTTCAATCGACCATAGAAAGTACTCGATAAACTTATTATTTGATCTAAAACTACTCGATCGACCAATAAAGCACTCGATCGAGTGATATCTAACTTCAGCAGCTCATAATCTCGTTAGTTTCAGCTTTGACTTGTCTTTTAGCTCCCGAAACGGCTTCACGCATCCCGAGACAGCTACATTTCCGCTCCAAATTCACTCTTCCTCCAAATGCGTGCAAAACGGACGGTAAAAGACTCGATTTCACTACTTTCTGGTCCATTCCTGCAAATAGAACAACACAAACCAAAGTAGCATATTCGGGGCATTTTGTAGCATAAAACTATGATAATAGCATAGAAATACGTGCACAAAAGGCCAAAAAGTACTATATAAAATGCACGTATCAAATCTCCCCAAACCAAACCTTTACTCGTCCTCGAGTAAACTAAATGCAAACTAATGGAACGGAAAAGATAACTCAGAGGTAGCTACAAATGCCCACTTAAACCAATTTTATGCAAGCAAACTAACACTTATAGCAAAACAGTCAAATGCAAACGAGTTGTAAGATGTTTATAATAAAGCTGAACCGTCGACCTTGAAAGACCTTTAATAATGGACTCTCACGTGTCACTCTTCTCTCATGAAGCAAAGGGTGAACATATATATGTAAGAGAGAAAGAAAAATAGTCGCTCACCTAAACTACGACCCACATAAACATGCATGCAACTGATATGATAGACAATTCTAGCTACCGTACACACATTCCAACCAAACAAGGTCCTGTCACAGCCGAGGGCTTACAAAAATATGGCTAATTGAGGCAATGGGTAAGAAAAAGGCAAAATATTTATGGGAATGTGGAGGTATAGGCGGCCAAGCTAGTACCCAAACAAAACCATATAACAACATCCATTTCCAACTCAATTATGAATTAAGCGCATATGCCCTTCATTTGGCACAAAACTCACCAAACCGAACTGAACTTACTCCTCAAATGATATAAGTAAAGCATAGGAGCGAAACCGTCTCATCAAACAACATCTTTTTTTTCTTTTTCGGTTTCTCTTTTTTCGAATTTTTTTCTTTTTCTTTTTTTTTTTTTTCATTTTTCATTTCTTTTTTTTCTTCTTTTTCTTTCTTTCTTTTTCTTTTCTCATCCTCCTTTTCTTCATAAATTACCAACTCCAAATCATCAGATAAAAACCAAACTTGGTACAATAGATTATATACCGCAAAACCATCTAAACTAGCTTGACAAGGCAGGCTAAATTTGGATGTAGCTAAGGGTCAACAGGCAAATTTGGCTAATGTGAAGTTAAATGGGTAAAAATGAAAGAAAGGGAAATTGTAAGCACCTCCCTGCATGTGACACCAACCACTAACCTGAATGTATGCCGGCAAAAAGCAATTGGATTTCATATATGTGCAAATTAATGATACATGATATGCAAGGAGTAACTACTCACAATCCTACATGAAACTGGTCATAAATGACACCATTTTATACAACTCTACATCCTTAGAAATTATAAGTAGCTCGCCAAAATTTTCCGGTCAAGTCTATTCGTTCAGCTAAATTTTAACATAAACTCGTAGATATGTAATAAGACAATGCTAAAAGATAATTAGTTTATGCAAGGCTTAAGCAAAAAGACAAATTGCAGTGCAATATCATCATTGAAATCTACCGTTCCGACTCAACCTATATGCAAAAATAAACATGAATTTTTTTGGTTTTTTTTTCAATTTTTATGAGATTTTTGATTTTTTTGAAATAAATAACAATGCAAACGGAAATGCAATAAACGTGAAAACAGAAATGCAATAAAAGCAACATGCAGACACAGATATGGATGCATAACCTCCCCAAACCAAACCGTACAATGCCCTCATTGTACCAAAACATGGAAAGGAAATGCAAACTAAAAGAGAAAGAGAGTAAATACGGAAAGCTCACAAGAATACGCGAATAAGGGACCTCCCCAAACCAGCCAGCAACGTGGGAGGTCGCAAACAGCTGCCAAAACATCGTCACAGGAAGCTAATCCAAGCAATGGGCTTCCTAAATAGCTCGAAAAACTAACAGAACAAGCATAACTGAAATAGTCTATGGTATGAAAACCATTTATTGCACACACGACTAAAAGAAATGAAATATTCGAAAAACAATTAAAAGTAAAATCTCCGGGTTGCCTCCCGGGTAGCGCTAGCTTCAGACAGGTCCCAGCTCGACCTTCTTTTCTTCGAGCCTCTATTTAATTAGCCTGGTCAAAACAGCTCAAAGCGCGCAGCAACCGATCAAACAGCTGCGCATGTGCTACACAAAAATGTAAGTAGCACCAAAGTGGAACAAAGATAGAGGAAATAAAAATGTACAACTGTTTAAGCCTAACAAATTTCCTATGACAGCTCCTAAATTTGTCCACAAAATAAAGGAGCTCAGGAGCAATTAACAATAAATTAGGGTATCGTTTCAGATTAACCAAATTAAGATGACAAGAGCGGTGAAAGATCGTTAAATTAATTGACCAACTGGAAGGGGGTAGAGCACCGGAAGAAGAAAAAATGGGAGTCATATGAGATAGCGTACTATTAATACTAACAACAATGAAATTATCGATAACTACCTCAGGTTGGTTGCTCTCAAAGTCGGAATCATTGACAAAAGAATTTATTACCTCATCCGTGCTAGGAGCAATTACCGACTCAGCTGTCTTCTCGTTACCATTCTCAGTACCGTCCCGTAAATCACAGCCTCAAGCGCATCCAGCTCGGCCTTGAAAAGGGGCGATTCACCGTAACCATTATCATCATCAAAATTGTCGTCCAAAACGAACCCAAGTAACAAATCATTGCTCACGCTGGCCAATTCAGTCGATCGAGTAGAAATGTTACTCGATCGAAAGCTTTCTTCCTGATTTTCACTCGATCGAGTGCTTTGAACTGCTCGATCGAACGTTTTTTCTGGAAATTCACTCGATCAAGTGCTTTTATTAGCTCGATCTAGTGATCTTTGCAATGCATCGCAGAAATCTTCATAACTCGCTTCATTTTCGGATAGATCTTCGTAATCCGAGTCATCCAAATCATTAATAGCGCTAGGCGACTCGGGTCCTTCATGGGAAAGACCACTCTCGGTAAAGTATACCTCTTCTGGTTGCCTACTACTAACAGAAGCGTCCGAAGGATATGGAGCTTGATCCGGCTGACACATTGGAAGAGAGAAACAAGGGACTCGAGATATCCATCACGGTTCCCTTCCCGAGGCGTTTGCAAAGTACTAAAGCTAATCAACAATTCGGCAAATTTACCGAACTCCTGAAGAGCTTGCAGGTCACTGTGCCATTCGCCGAACTGCTGACACAGGTACCCTCTTACCTTAAATTTATGAAAGAAATATTAACGCGTAAGAGGCACATTAGTGATCATGAGACGGTAGCTTTGACCGAGGTAGGGACGGCCCTAGTTCAGAATAAGTTACCTCCTAAACAGTCAGATCCGAGTAGTTTCTCAATTCCGTGTCATATTGGTACCCATTTGATTGATAATGCGTTATGCGATCTAGGCGCTAGCGTGAGTGTCTTACCACTGTCTCTGACCAAGAGACTTGGTTTGACAAAATTTAATTGCACAAATATGACCGTTCAGATGGCCGACCGTAGCATATCACGGCCACTAGGTATAATAGAAGACATACCTGTTAAGATCGGGAGGTTCTTTATTCCCGTTGACTTTGTTGTACTTGACATCCCCGAAGATGCACATACCCCTATTATTTTAGGGAGACCATTTTTATTTACTGCTCGTGCAGTAATAGATGTCGGGGGCAAGACATTGACTTTTCAGGTTGGGGACGAGGAATTGATATTCCATCAGTCTAAGTTCCGAAGGGCTCCCATGCAAGCTCAACCTTGCAATGCCCTCTCTTCTATTGACCCTCCTATTGACACTCCAAATGAGAATTTGGAGCATTGTGCTGCTATTGTGACCCCTCCGCCTCAGGTTGAGAGCAAAAAGGAGGAAAGTTCGTCTGTTTTCCTTGTTGCAGGTACAGATGAAAATAATGCAGGAGCTGTCAAAGGGCATCAAAAAAAAAAGTGGGAGCAATGACGCTACAGCTGGTGAGAAAGGAGTAAGGATGAGAAAAGTTCGCGCGTATGTTAACGTCAACTATTCTCCTCCTAATGAATCAAGTTCAAGCTCATGGAAGCTGAAGAGGACGATCAATGTTACTGAGGTGACGTCCTCCAGTCAGGAGCCCTCCGAGGGGCTACTGAATTGCCTTGGGAAGTGAGCGGGGAAATGCCCCGTGTACCAATTTGTAAAAACAATTTTTGAATTTTCCGTTGAATTTTTATTTATTGCTTTAATTAAGACAATTAGAATTTAGACAATTTTTAGCGTAGATTAGAGACTATAGACTGTTACTTTGCGTATTTGGTATTGTGGGATATTTTTGCAAGTGTTTTTATGCAGGTTTGGGGAATTTTACGCAAATTCAAAGGAAGAATGACGAATTCAAGAGCTTACACGAGGAAAAGAGCTCGATCGAGTACTTTTTGTACTCGATCGAGTGAAATATGTTCGATCGAGTGATTCCATTTTAGTCGATCGAGTAAAACTGAAAAGGGGAGTTCTCGATCGAGTAAATTTCTACTCGATCGAGTAGATGGATCATCAAAGCCCTCGATCGAGCAGTTCTAAACCACTCGATCGAGTGAAATGGGAAAAGACACGCAGGGAGTCTTCTTTAACTCCTTTCTTTTCCTTTGTTATTTCATTTAACCCCTATTTCTTTCGACCCCTTCCTATTTTGCGACAAAAACACCCCAAATTCCTCCATACTTCATGCCCTTTTGCCAAATCCGTCACCTACATTTTGCTCTTTGTTAATTAATCGTTCAAAGCCCTCTGTTTTCCCCTTGATCTGTGCTGTTTTACACGGTTTATTAGTGGGATTAGGGTTTGCGGTTTTTCGATCAAAAAAAAATCGCCATTTTTGCTTGTTGTTTGAAGATTAATTGCAATTTGTAGGTTCATTCTCATCAAGTAAGTACCTCTTTGCATTTTAATTTCACTAATTTCGCATTTTTATGAGGTGAATTAGGTTAGGGTTTCAAAATTCCTTGCTTAGTCGAGTTTCTCGACTATAACTGTCATTGTCTGCTCTATTTAGCTTACTTGATGCTTAATCCCGAATCCTCATTGATTTTTACATGTTTAAATTCGAATTTTGCGTAAAATTTGCGTTTAGGGGTCTTTACAGTCGAAATTTTTGACTGTCACCTTGTTTCACTGCAGTCATTTGCTCAATTTATCTACATTGTTGCGTAAATTGTTGCTACCATCCCCTATCACTGTTTACATGCTCTTATTCAAAATTTTGAGGAAAAGTTGGGAATCTATGTGCTGAAGGTCGAATTTTTCGACTGGTTAGGGGAATTTTCGTGCTGTTACCATGCTGATTTTCATGCTGTTTAGCTGCTATTTTCTTATCAATTTCCCTGCCCTATTTATTCAGGATGGATTCTAGCTCGATGCCTTCGTCGAGCTCTTCTGCCAGTCCGTCCTTGTCTCTGTTTGAGACGGTAGTCCCTGTTGTTACTACCGTCTCCGCACCGGCCAGCACTTCTGTGTTCTTAGTTTCAGCCGCCGGTACTGTTTTTACGCCAGCTAGCACTGCTGCTAGCTCTGTTTCAGCTGCTACCCTAGTCACAGCCACCACCACTGCTAGCACTGCTGCTAGTCTTTCTTCTTCAGTGGTGGTCACAACAGTCACAACTTCTACTTCCACCACGACGGACTCACCTGCAGCTGCAGCCGCCTTTAGAGCATCTCTAGTTCCTCACACCGTCACTGCACGGGCTTCTACTTTGGGTTCTAGAGGACGGGGCCGAGGTCATGGACGTGCCCTGATACCGTCGTTTTGTATCAAAATTAAATTTATAAACCAAACTAAAACTATAGCTAGTGATAGTAAGGGTCGAACCACAGAGAGACAAGATCAATTCTATTTGCTATTTTTAATCTATTGTTGTAACAATTATGGGGGGGTTTTGGTTGATTGATTCTGAACTAATTACTGGAATTTAAATGAAGTTTTAAATAGATATTAAAAAGCAGCTAGGAACTTCGGTTCACCATGGCATAAGGGTCAGTCAAATAAAGTCAAGGTCTGTCCTACACCGTCTCAGGATGTCAAATAGATTCTCTAAGTCTCTATTCGAACTAAGCCTCTCGGTCTTATTTCATCCTAGAATGAAACTAGTTTGCTTTCGCTCCACTAGGTTTTCCAATTACTTGTAAGAAATCAAACCTCGCTAATTTCTCAATCTAGCAAGGGGTAAAATCTCACAAAGGTAAATAAGGCCGGTACGGGTTCAACCTAGACTTAATAAAACTAACTCATGACGCCATGGATTCCCTAATTCCTAGCATAGGAATTTAGCTACGCATGATTAAGAATATGACAATTGCAAAATTAAAGATATAGAATAAAATTGACATGATTGAATTAGAATTAAAACTAAGAGATTAAAACTAAATTGCGTGAATATAAATTGGTAGACACTAGAATTAAATAAACAAGAATAAGAGAAGATTGGAATTAAATTAAAGCTTACTAAAGAATTTGATGAACAAAATAATTGATTGAAATCCGTCGCCTCCCCCTTGTATTTCCAAAACTAGGTCTAAAACTTCAGTTGAATAATAATAAGCATACCCTAAATTATTCGCTGCCTACTACTAATAAACGTTCTTCCCATAAGATAAATTACAAGTGGGCTTTCAAAAGACGAATGCGTTAAAAGAACCCGCAGCTTCGAGGCATGGTCGATCGACCAGGTGGCACGGTCGATCGACCACCCAGTACAGTGCGCTACACTGCTTTCTCTACTGAACTCCACGGTCGATCGACTGGATTCTCTGGTCGATAGACCAGATGTGCTGTGGCAGCTCCCAACTTTATGCACGCATCCCAAGACGATCTAGTTCCGAGCTTCTAACTTCATAGTTTCCATAAAATGCCCCCGGGAACAGATAAAGGCTCGATTTAGCTTACTTCCGGCCATTCCTACAATAATGACATAGGAAATACAAAGTAAACCGTTCCGGGAGAAATAATAGCTAAAAGCTAATAATTACACATAGAAATACGTGCCAAAAACGCTAATAAAGTGTATAGAATATGCACGTATCAAATCTCCCGAAACCAAACCTTGCTTGTCCCCAAGCAAGCACTAAGACTCAATCTAAACACCTATTGGAACGGATTTCTTTCTCAAAACAAGAACGTATTATCATGCCCAACCAATTTAATGCAACAAATATTATCAAAGCATTTTGTCAAGCGCAAACGAGTTGAACATGTTCAGGAAATTACCAAACTTTTGACCTTGCAAGACTCGTGTATATCGGACTCTCACGGGTCGCTCATTCACTCAATTTTAAGAATAGGGTGAGAATTTAATTGTGCAAGATAGAAGAATGAACGAAACAAGTCTCTCACCTAACTACGACCCATAAAAACATGCCTGAAATCTAACATGAATAATATCTCTACAACCGTACATATGCATTCCAACCATTTAATGACCATGACACATGCCGAGGCGATTTTGGAATTGTGAGGCTACGGGTAAGAAGGGGCAAAAATAAATTTGGATAAGAGGAGATAAAGCCGAGCAAGCAACTTCTAACCACCAAATTTCTGAATATTTCCCAACTTCGTACTCGAGAGAAAATCAAAACGGTGCTACTAAAAGCACAAATCTCACAATCTCCCAAAATAATAATAATTCCCCAAATAATTATAAATAGCAACATGGGAATAAAATCACCATCCATAAATTATTCTAATCATGTGATTTTTTCTTCTTTTCTTTCTTTTCCTTTCTTTTTCTCTTTTTTCTTTTTTTTCAAAACTGATCTGGCAGTCGATCGACCATGTGATGCAGTCGATCGACCACCCCTTTGACCTGAACCTCCTCTGCTCAGTTCAGTTTCTTCTTCTCTCTTTTTTTTTTCATTCAATTCAAGGTTTCCCTCATTTCCCAACATATCACCAAACATATGCATTTCTCACACGAGATAATAAAAACCAAATGAGCAAAGTAATATTCCCGAATAACTACCTTTACTAGCTCGGCTAGGGTGGCTAAATTTGGGATGTAGTTTATGGGACAAAAAAGGCAAATTTGGCTTTTGTGGGGCTTATGGGTAAGATGAAATAAAGGGAACCTCTTCCACATGTGTCAGCAAACAGCAAAACCAAATGCATACAGGTATTAAGCAGATAAAATTCATGTTTATGCAAATTTATGTGACATACCTTACGAGGAGTAACTACTCTCATTCCTACATGAAAGCGGTCATAAATGACACCGGTTTAAATAAGCTCTAACCTTAGAAATTTTAAGTAGTTTGCCAATATTGAGTCAAGTCTATTTGTTTAGTAAAATTCCAACAAAAACTCGTAGACTATGCAAGTGACATACTCAACGATATTAAAAGTGCAAGGAAGGGCAATGAGACAATACGTAAGGCCATTTTATCATTGAAATCCATCCATTCCGACTCGACCTATATGCAAAAGTAAACGTGAAATTTTTTGAATTTTTGAAATTTTTCAATTTTTTTTTTGGATTTTTGTATATATAAGAGAAATGAAACAACAAATGCAAACTGAAATGCAATAAACGTGAAACAGAAATGCAATAAATAACAAATGCAAATGTGATAAATATATGCATATACCCTCCCCTAACCAAAACGTACAATGCCCTCATTGCGCTCAGCAGCAAACTCACCAGCAGCAACAACAAAATTGGGAAGAATATAAACATCTACAGATGAAATGGAAACTAATGAAAAAAAACGGAAACTCACTAAATACAGCCTCCCCAAACCAGCCATCAAAAAGGGGAGGCAGACAGCTCCTACCGGTCGTCCTCTAGCTTATGAGGCGCAGTATGAGTCAAATAGGAACACGACTCCTCAGTTAGTGCGACAGATTGCACAGTACTATATGACTTGTTTTTAGACAAAAGCTGCTTCATAAATTTCATATAAGCAGGCACTTGATTAACTAATTCTAAAAAAGGAACTTGCACATTTAAGCTACGAATAACATTTTCAAACTTTTTAAACGATACCTGTTCCTTTGTCGGCACCAATCTCTCTGGATAAGGGGCTGAAAGAAGCAACTTAGCCCTCTCCTCTAGGTCTCTCATACCGGCATCAGTGGATTTAGGCTGAAAATCCACTACTTTGTCCTTGTTGTAGCTCGATCCTTCTTCAGACCGTCTCAGGAATGAACCATTAATCGTCATCGGATCATACTTTGGAACCGGAACTGACCCATCAGCATTTGGGTCATGCCTCAATATTTTCGGAGTCGTCGTACCCCGAAACAAGTGGTCCCTCAAGTTATCTGGCATTGGAGGACGAAAAGGTTCAACATCAGCAGTGTTTTTAGTTGATCGACCATGTAGGTCAGTCGATCGACTGGCTTCCTCAGGACCAGAAGCTGTACTGTTTCGCGGGCTGGTCGATCGACCAGGTATAGCAGTCGATCGACTGATATACCTGCTGATCGTCTTTTTCTTGCTATTGTTCGTTACAGCCTTCTTCTTACTTGGTTCTGCCTCATCTTTTTCAGTAAGCTCCTCGACCATAGCGGGTCCATCGAGTGTAGACCCACTCCTCAAAGTGATCGCATTAAGAGTCTCTTTTTGATCCGCCTGCGACGGTAAATGCCCCGGAGCTCTAGTTGCACTCTTGCTTGCCAATTGGGCAATTTGACTCTCCAACATCTTTGTAGAAGCCTCTCTAGCTAGAGACTCCTTTTGCAGCAACCCCGACAAGTTCTGAACCATGTTTTTCAATTCCGAAATGTCAGAACCTTGAAATTGCTGCTGCTGAGGCACATAGGAAGGCTTTTGATATTGCTGCTGCTTATGAGGGGGAACATAACTCTGCTGCTGCTGCGGACCCGGATTAAGGACATTCTAGTTAGTCCACCTCAAATTGGGATGGACATTAGAGGGATCGGGATAAGTACCAGTTTGCCTATAATGTTGAAAGGCAGCACATACTTCATTCGAACTAGTACAAAACTCCGAAACATGTCCCTCTCCTCCACATCTTTTGCATGTAAAGGGACCGTCTGAAACTGCATTAACCTTATATATCCCACCTTTTTGGTATCCCCCAAAATCGAACTTGTCGAATCTCGCAGTAAGGGCCTCTATTGCAGCTACAGCAGGTGATTCAGCTGATCTTCTCTGATTTCCTCTGGAATTCCCATGCTCAGCTTTATGAATGGCCATATCTTCAATAATCTTCCATCCCTTAGTCTCTCCAACATTCTCCTGGAACCTACCATTAGCTGCAGCATCCAGGATAGCTCTCTGATCGTCATAAAGCCCATTGTAGAACTGATTACACAAGGACCATTGTTCGAACCCATGGTGCGGAATAGATCGCACCAGCTTCTTGAAACGGACCCATGCCTCATGAAAATTTTCATCAGGACCCTGTTTAAAGCTTGTGATCTGAGCTCTAATCGCATTGGTCTTCGAGGCAGAGAAATATTTCTTATAGAATGCTAGGGCCAGCGAATTCCAATCAGTAATCCCATTAGCAGCTCGATCCAGGTCTCGGTATCACTCCCTAGCAGCATCACGGAGTGAGAATATGAACATTGTCTCCTTAATCTGGTCCTGGGTCACACCTGCTGGTGGGGGTATGGAACAGCAATAGTCAATGAATATCTCCATATGCTTGGCTGCATCTTCATTTGCAGCTCCCCCAAATTGGTTTCTCTCAACCAAGTTGATGTAGGACGGCTTTGCTTCGAATTTTCTCTCCGTCCCAGCTGGCAAGGCAAATCCCTTATAGAGATTCTCAGCTTTCGGCTCGGAGTGACTGGCTATACTTGCTTCTTCAGCCATGTCTGGAGATGTGACGGTCTCAGCTGAAGAAGTAGAAATAGGAGACGAAGGTGGATCCTCCTCAAATAGCTCGTTCTCATAGTAACTGGACAGAGTACTCAGCTCTTCCTCTGTCGGCAATACTCTAGATGATCGTCTCAACTCACGCAAAGTCCTTTCGATCTCAGGATCTAATGGTCGTAAATCACCACCCTGTGACCTGCGCATAAGAGGAAACTACAAGTAGAATATGAGAATAGTTTAAGGAACAGATGTCTCTTAAACTAAGAGAAAGACTAAAATAAAAACAACTAAAAATTTTAAACAATTGCCTCCCCGGCAACGGCGCCAAAATTTGATACCGTCGTTTTCTGGCTCATACTCGGAACCGCTCGCCTCATCTGACCCTGAGTCGTCCTCCTCTTCCTTCTCAGCAGCAGCAGCAGCAGCAGTGGGAGTAGACGTCGTAGCAGGCGGAGGATATCCGCCCACCGGGGGAACAAAGAAGGACGGGTGGGTCCAGGGACCCTGTGGGAGCATCCCTGTCCGAGCAAACTCCTCGTAAACTGGATACATGGCAAGAGCCATGTCCATCCTGTGCTGATCAAAACTCCTGCATAAATCACCCAACACACATGAAACCGCCCTTTGGTCCATGACCGCAGGGATAACAATAGGTGCGGGGGGTCGAAAAGTGGTCGGGAAACCCGGCCCAGGAGCAGGAGTGGAGGAGGAAGGAACCCGTGAAGAAGAAGTACTAGCTCCTCTCGAGGTGGAAGCATGAAAGGAGCCTCCCATAATGGGAAGCCTATAGCTAGGCAAAGGCGGTCTAGTCACCCCCAAAACAGTAGTAAGGGGCAAAATAGGAGGGAGGGCAAGGATAGGAATGGGGTCGGAAAATAAAGAATCAATCTTCCACCGACCCCGAGTATCGACCCACTTCACAGACTTGGCGTAGTCAAGGTCCATGAAGCGTGCATGAGGGTCGAGAGGAGCCTCCTCTCGAGGAAAGACAGGAACCAGACGGTGGGCTATACGAGTCACCAGCCCACCACAGACGATAGTGGTCAAAGAAGTACCCTCACTTATAGTGTTAAAGTGAGAGGCAGTCAAATAAGCGATGTTATAAATACGGGCTACCCGACTCTCGATGTTCATGTAGCCCGCCAAGATAGACAATTCAATTGTATTAACATTATTTGACTCTTTGCGGCCAAAGATGGTGTTGCCCATCAGCCGGAAGAAGTAACGAAAAGGGGGTAAGTGGACGGAAGTGCCCTTCCTCTTAGGGGCGTCCAAGTCGGAGATACACGACCACATTTCCCTGTGCACATCAGAAGATTCCGAGGTATTACCCTCGAAACAAAGACCCAAATAACCAGCAAACTCAGCTAATGTCAAGGAGTAAGTAACATTAAACAGCCGAAAAGAGATACATGAGCTACTTTTATTAGCTTCAAAAGAAGCCTGGTCGAAAGCTAAAGAAGAGAAAAACTCAAGGGTTAAAATACGGAAAGTGAACTCAGCCATGTCCACCAATCCTGATATCCTTGTCCCATTTAGCAGAGACATAGCGGATTCAAGACACCCTAGTTTTTCTAAAGTCGGCTTATGTATAAAACGGGTTACTTGAACTTTCGTTTTTTCGACCAAAGTGATGAATTTAGCTCTCTGAGTAGAGGAAGAGAAAATCACCTGCGGATAGCCAGGTAGACTATCCGTTGTTAACTCGACCATTGGCGGCGGAACCCGCGACCGTTTAGATGCTCCTTGACTTTATTTGACTGGCCCTTATGCCATGGTGAACCGAAGTTCCTAACTGCTTTTTAATATCTATTTAAAACTCCATTCAAATTCCAGTAATTAGTTCAGAATCAATCAACCAAACCCCCCCCCCCATAATTGTTACAACAATAGATTAAAAATAGCAAATAGAATTGATCTTGTCTCTCTGTGGTTCGACCCTTACTATCACTAGCTATAGTTTTAGTTTGGTTTATAAATTTAATTTTGATACAAAACGACGGTATCAAATTTTGGCGCCGTTGCCGGGGAGACGGTGTAATTCTGTTTGCTTTATTTTTAGTTTATTTTTCTTGTCTCAAGGAACTTTGGTTCCTTGAGGCCGTTGCTTACCTTTTCCTTCTAGTTTTGCTTGTGCACAGTTAGAAGAAGATTTCGAGAGGAAAACTTGAGTACTCCCGATTTTGCTACAATCATGCCAACAATATATGATCATTCTCAGCCAAAGGTACAAGATATTCCTCAGGGATTTAGCCTTCCTGTTCCTACACAGGGGACTTTTGACATCCGCCCTTCTCACATCTCTTTAGTGGAGCGGAACCTGTTTGGGGGATTACCAGATGAAGATCCTGGAAAGCATATGGATATCTTCACGGATTATTGTTGTTCCATATCTGTACCGGCTGGAGTGACCCAAGATGAAGTAAAGGAGACATTATTTCTATACTCCTTGAAAGATTCTGCGCGTGAATGGTATCGCTACCTTGATAAGGTAGCAGCAGGAGTTACAAACTGGACAACTCTAGCTTTGCCTTTCTACAAAAGATATTATCCGCCTGCGAAAACCGATGCTTTGAGAAGTCAAATTACCAATTTCCAGCAAGGACCCGAAGAGGAATTACATGAAGCATGGGTCCGTTTCAAGAAACTAGTTCGATCTGTTCCTCACCACGGTTTTCAGCAGTGGTACCTTTGCAACCAATTTTATAATGCCTTGTACGATGACTACAGAGTCATCCTTGATGCGGCTGCAAATGGTAGGTTCCAAAACAATGTGGAGTCTAATAAAGGTTGGAACACTATTGAGGAGATGGCAGTTCATAGAGCTGAATATAGGAGTTCGCGTGGAAACTCGCGAAAGCCAAATGATGAAATGAGTGCCGTTGCGACACTCATAGCTTCTATTAATGCCCGGCTCGAAAAGCTCGAGTTTTCTAAGGCTTCCGAGAAGAAAATTGAAATTCCTGTTCATAACTCAGATGAGACCGCGGAATTGAGAGAAATAATCCGAGCTCTTTTGGTTCAAGTTACGAAAATAGAAGAAGCTGGGATTGAATCTGCAAGGAATTTTGAGAAGCAGTTGGGGATTTTAGCGGCTCATCAAGTCGCCAATTCTTCAAGCAAACGTGAGGTTCCCATCGAGACACTTAATGCAATTCATCTCCGCAGTGGTCTCTCATATAACGGTCCTGATAAGCCAAGAAAAGACTCGGAAAATGATGAAAAGTCAGATTTAAATTCTGGTGCGAAAACGAACTCCACTGCCAGCGCCAGTGGTCGATCGACCAACAACATCAGTCGATCGACCAAAATTCCTGACGAAAAAGTCTCTGACCAGAAACTATTTAAACACGGTGCACTTGGTCGATCGACCGAGCCCCATGGTCGATCGACCGAGCCCCATGGTTGATCGACCGAGCCCCATGGTCGATCAACCGAGCCCCATGGTCGATCGACTAACAGACCTAGTCGATCGACCAGTCTTCCCTTTTAACAGCTCCTGACTTTTTCTCTTCAGTCGATCGACTGATAGTCCTGGTCGATCGACTGCAAGTACTGGCAATTAATCTCAAATACGTCAAAACTTTTCTTTTTCCACTTCAATTTCCAGTCTTTCTCTCATCGACAACCAACAAATCGCCCTACGCACTTTGCATAAAATAATTACCTGCAAACACTCTCAAAGGCGCACGTCTTTCCATAACAAAAACTGCTAACTAAAATAAAATAAATCTAAAGCTCCTAATGCAAATTAATTAAATAAAACTGTAAAGTTCCTAATTACATAAAAATTAAAAGCCGGGTTGCCTCCCGGTTAGCGCTGGTTTAAGAGGTCCCGCACGACCTTCTTACCTCAATTTACAGCTTCTAAAAGTGGGTCAAAGTTTAGTACTTGACCTGCCCAACAAATTAAATCGCACTTGTGATAGTGTTTCACGTATTGACCATTCACTTTGAATCGGTCTCCGGATGAGGTTTCAATTCAACTCGATCCGAATTTAGTAGCTCTTTGTGACCGTATAAGGACCACTCCACCTGGATTTCAGCTTACCAGGAAATAAACGGATACGAGCATTAAAAAGGAGTACCTTATCACCGACATTGAACTCGCGCTTGATGATCCTCTTGTCATGCCATCGTTTCGTCTTCTCCTTGTAGATCCTAGCATTATCATAGGCCAGCAGCCTAAATTCCTCTAACTCATTCAACTGCGTCATACGTTTCTCACGAGAGAGGTTAGGATCTAAATTCAAATCACAAATAGCCCACCAAGATTTACGTTCTAATTCAACAGGCAAATGACATGTTTTACCATAAATCAATCGGAACGGTGACATCCCAATTGGCGTTTTAAACGCGGTCCTATAAGCCCACAAGACATCATCCAACTTAAGACTCCAATCTTTCCGTGATTTAGAAACAACTTTAGCTAATACTTCTTTCAATTCTCGGTTAGAAATATCAACTTGACCACTAGTTTAGGGGTGATACCCCAAACCTCTACGATGTTGGACACCGAATTTAGTCAACATAGCACAAAGTTGTTTTTCTTTAAAATGCATGCCTCCGTCGCTAATGACAACCCTAGGGACACCAAAACGAGGGAAGATTATCTTTTTAAACAGCTTAATCACGGCTTTTGCATCGCAATGAGGGGTAGCAACAGCTTCTACCCATTTGGACACATAATCTACGGCTACGAGGATATATTTATTACCTTGACTGCTCGGAAAGGGTCCTTGATAATCAATGCCCCAGACATCGAAAATCTCAACCTCTAGAATGGCTACCTGTGGCATCTCATGTCTCTTTGAAATATTCCTCGATCTTTGACAAGCATCGCACTCAGCAACAAAATTCCGACTATCTGCATGCAAAGTTGGCCAATAGAAACCAGTTGAGTACCTTAGCCACAGTCCGAGACGGACCATGGTGACCACCATAGGCAGAAGAGTGGCAAGCTTCTAGGATATCCTTAACCTCCCATTGAGGCACACATCTCCGGATAAGACCGTCTGCACATTCGTTGAAAACAAATGGATCATCCCAAAAGTATTGTCTAGCATCATGTTTAACCGCTTCTTCTTCCGCCATGAAAGCTTGGGTGGTATTTTACCTGTCACTGCAAAATTAGCATAATCAGCAAACCACGGAGGTTAATAAGACCCCGAATTAGTAATAGCTAACAGACTCTCATCAGGAAAAGAATCATTAATGGGTAACGAATCTTCCCTTTCTGTCAGCTGCAGACGAGATAAATGGTCAGCCACCACATTCTCTGTACCTTTCTTATCTTTAATCTCCAAATCAAACTCCTGCAAGAGGAGTATCCACCTCAAAAGCCTCGGCTTCGCATCCTTCTTAAGAATGAGAGTCTTCAGCGTTGCATGGTCAGTATAAACAATAACCTTAGAACCCAACAAATAAGACCGAAATTTATCTAAGGCAAAAACTACAGCTAGAAACTCCTTCTCAGTTGTGTAATAATTAACTTGAGCCTCATCAAGAGTTCGGCTCGCATAATATATGGCATTCAAAACTTTATTTTTCCGCTGTCCTAAAACTGCACCAATCGCATAATCGCTAGCATCACACATAATCTCGAATGGGAGGTCCCAATCAGGCGGCTGAATGATTGGCGCAGAAACTAAGGCCTCCTTTAACCTGTTAAAAGCTAAAAGGCACTCATCATTAAACTCAAAAACAACATCTTTAAGAAGCAATTGTGTAAGTGGTTTAGCATTTTTCGAAAAATCCTTAATGGACCGCCGATAAAAACCAGCATGGCCAAGGAAACTCCTCACTTCTTTAACATTCATATGAGGAGGCAGTTGCTCAATTACTTGCACTTTTGCTTTATCAACATGTATGCCCTTATCATAAATCAAATGTCCCAACACAACTCCCTCATTGACCATGAACTGACATTTTTCCCAGTTTAAAACAAGATTAACATTGATACAACGCTGCATGACTTTATCAAGGTTAGCTAAACAACGATCAAAGTCATTAACATAAACTGAGAAGTCATCCATAAATACCTCCATAATATTCTCTATATAATCAGAAAAATCCCCATCATGTACCTCTAAAAGGTAGCTGGGGCATTACACAACCCGAAAGGCATCCTGCGGTACGCAAAAACACCCTGTGGACAGGTAAATGTGGTCTTACTCTGATCATCTGGATGAATAGGGATCTGAACGAACCCTGAATATCCGTCTAAGAAACAGAAAAATTTATTAGAGGCTAGTCTTTCGGTCATCTGGTCAACAAAAGGGAGGGGGAAATGGTCTTTCTTTGTGGCGGCATTTAACTGTCTGTAGTCAATGCACATCCGCCAACCTGTTACAACTCGAGTTGGTATTAATTCATTTTTCTCATTTTGTACCACAGTGGTCCCTCCTTTCCTCGGGACTACCTGAACTGGGCTAACCCACTTGGAGTTGCCAACTGTATAAATAATACCTGCATCGAGTAGTTTCATCACCTCAGCCATGACAACCTCCTACATCTTCGGATTCAACTTGCGCTGACCCTGTCTGTAAAGCTTGTGACCTTCCTCCAGCTCAATTCTGTGCATACAAATGTCAGGGCTGATGCCCTTAATATCGTCCAAAGAATAACCTAAAGCTTTCCTGTTTTTCTTAAGTACACACATCAAAGCAGAAAGCTGGTTATCGTCAAGCTTAGCACTAACAATAGCTGGGTATTGCTCTGTATCATCTAAAAAGACATACTTAAGATTTGGAGGAAGTGGCTTACGCTCTGACACCTTTACCTCAACAGCATAGGCAGAATCAGCTTCAACGGTATAGCCAGTGTTTACCAAATTCTCATTGGCCAGGCTTATGATCATCTCATCTTCTTCCTCTGTGAGCTCGTAGCCTTCCATTACTGCTACCAAAGCATCTACCTCATCAGCATTCTTCGCTGGATTAACTGCACACTCGTCTAAACGGGTTAGATCATCTAGAGGATCCTTGGCTAAGGATTCCCTCCAGTTACAATTAACAGCCCTGTCAATAATATCAACTGAATAACACATATCATCATCGGCAGTTTCAGTCGCAGTGCGATCAAGACTAAACTCAATCGTGTCATCCCCTACCTCCAAGGTCAAGACTCCGCGTTTGACATCTATCACGGCCCCAACCGTATGTAAAAATGGCCTACCTAAGATAATAGGTATCTGACTATCCTCAGCAATGTCTAAAACGACGAAATCGACAGGAATAAAGAACTTACCCACTCGAACGGGTACATCTTCTAAAATACCTAAGGGTCTCTGAATCGATCTATCTGCCATCTGAAGGGTCATATTGGTCACCTTAAGGTTACCTATATTTAATTTTCACACACAGAATATGGCATAACACTGACACTGGCCCCTAGATCACAAAGAGCCTTCCTAAATTCATGGATACCTATAGTACATGGAATTGAAAAACTACCCGGGTCTTTTAATTTAGGTGGTACGTTGCTTCGTGAAAGAACATTACACTCCTCCGTGAAAGCAATAGTACCAACATCATTAAAATTTTTCTTACGAGTCAAAATATCCTTCATAAATTTGGTATAAGAAGGTACCTCGGTAATTAAGTCAGTGAAAGGAATGGTTACCTCAAGATTCTTGACGATCTCCAAAAACTTACAGAACTTATGCTCCAACTTTGTATTCTTTAAACGCTCCGGATACGGGACTGCAACACTTGTCGTAGGGTCGACAATTTTTGTCTTCCGAATGTTTAAAATCTCCAAATCAAATCGTCCTTTGGTGAGGTATGTTGCAATTCAATTGACGGATTTTCGTTCAGCACTGGAGACCCAGTCGATCGACCATGGGGCTCGGTCGATCGACCAAGTGCACTGTGTTCAAATAGTTTCTGGTCAGAGACTTTTTCGTCAGGAATTTTGGTCGATCGACTGATGTTGTTGGTCGATCGACCACTGGCGCTGGCAGTGGAGTTCGTTTTCGCACCAAAATTTAAATCTGACTTTTCATCATTTTCCGAGTCTTTTCATGGCTTATCAGGACCGTCATATGAGAGACCACTGCGGAGGTGAATTGCATTAAGTGTCTCGATGGGAACCTCACGTTTGCTTGAAGAATTGGCAACTTGATTAGCCGCTAAAATCCCCAACTGCTTCTCAAAATTCCTTGCAGATTCAATCCCAGCTTCTTCTATTTTCGTAACTTGAACCAAAAGAGCTCGGATTATTTCTCTCAATTCCGCGGTCTCATCTGAGTTATGAACAGGAATTTCAATTTTCTTCTCGGAAGCCTTAGAAAACTCGAGCTTTTCGAGCCGGGCATTAATAGAAGCTATGAGTGTCGTAACGGCACTCATTTCATCATTTGGCTTTCGCGAGTTTCCACGCGAACTCCCATATTCAGCACTATGAACTGCCATCTCCTCAATAGTGTTCCAACCTTTATTAGACTCCACATTGTTTTAGAACCTACCATTTGCAGCCGCATCAAGGATGACCCTGTAGTCATCGTACAAGGCATTATAAAATTGGTTGCAAAGGTACCACTGCTGAAAACCGTGGTGAGGAACAGATCGAACTAGTTTCTTGAAACGGACCCATGCTTCATGTAATTCCTCTTCGGGTCCTTGCTGGAAATTTGTAATTTGACTTCTCAAAGCATCGGTTTTCGCAGGCGGATAATATCTTTTGTAGAAAGCCAAAGCTAGAGTTGTCCAGTTTGTAACTCCTGCTGCTACCTTATCAAGGTAGCGATACCATTCACGCGCAGAATATTTCAAGGAGTATAGAAATAATGTCTCCTTTACTTCATCTTGGGTCACTCCAGCCGGTACAGATATGGAACAGCAATAATCCGTGAAGATCTCCATATGCTTTCCAGGATCTTCATCTGGTAATCCCCCAAACAGGTTCCGCTCCACTAAAGAGATGTGAGAAGGGCGGATGTCAAAAGTCCTCTGTGTAGGAACAGGAAGGCTAAATCCCTGAGGAATATCTTGTACCTTTGGCTGAGAATGATCATATATTGTTGGCATGATTGTAGCAAAATCGGGAGTACTCAAGTCTTCCTCTCGAAATCTTCTTCTAACTGTGCACAAGCAAAACTAGAAGGAAAAGGTAAGCAACGGCCTCAAGGAACCAAAGTTCCTTGAGACAAGAAAAATAAACTAAAAATAAAGCAAACAGAATTACACCGTCTCCCCGGCAACGGCGCCAAAATTTGATACCGTCGTTTTGTATCAAAATTAAATTTATAAACCAAACTAAAACTATAGCTAGTGATAGTAAGGGTCGAACCACAGAGAGACAAGATCAATTATGTTTGCTATTTTTAATCTATTGTTGTAACAATTATGGGGGGGTTTTGGTTGATTGATTCTGAACTAATTACTGGAATTTAAATGAAGTTTTAAATAGATATTAAAAAGCAGCTAGGAACTTCGGTTCACCATGGCATAAGGGTCAGTCAAATAAAGTCAAGGTCTGTCCTACACCGTCTCAGGATGTCAAATAGATCCTCTAAGTCTCTATTCGAACTAAGCCTCTCGGTCTTCTTTCATCCTAGAATGAAACTAGTTTGCTTTCGCTCCACTAGGTTTTCCAATTACTTGTAATAAATCAAACCTCGCTAATTTCTCAATCTAGCAAGGGGTAAAATCTCACAAAGGTAAATAAGGCCGGTATGGGTTCAACCTAGACTTAATAAAACTAACTCATGACGCCATGGATTCCCTAATTCCTAGCATAGGAATTTAGCTACGCATGATTAAGAATATGACAATTGCAAAATTAAAGATATAGAATAAAATTGACATGATTGAATTAGAATTAAAACTAAGAGATTAAAACTAAATTGCGTGAATATAAATTGGTAGACACTAGAATTAAATAAACAAGAATAAGAGAAGATTGGAATTAAATTAAAGCTTACTAAAGAATTTGATGAACAAAATAATTGATTGAAATCCGTCGCCTCCCCCTTGTATTTCCAAAACTAGGTCTAAAACTTCAGTTGAATAATAATAAGCATACCCTAAATTATTCGCTGCCTACTACTAATAAACGTTCTGCCCATAAGATAAATTACAAGTGGGCTTTCAAAAGACGAATGCGTTAAAAGAACCCGCAGCTTCAAGACCTGGTCGATCGACCAGGTGGCACGGTCGATCGACCACCCAGTACAGTGCGCTACACTGCTTTCTCTACTGAACTCCACGGTCGATCGACTAGATTCTCTGGTCGATAGACCAGATGTGCTGTGGCAGCTCCCAACTTCATGCACGCATCCCAAGACGATCTAGTTCCGAGCTTCTAACTTCATAGTTTCCATAAAATGTGCCCGGGAACAGATAAAGGCTCGATTTAGCTTACTTCCAGCCATTCCTACAATAATGACATAGGAAATACAAAGTAAACCATTCCGGGAGAAATAATAGCTAAAAGCTAATAATTACGCATAGAAATACGTGCCAAAAACGCTAATAAAGTGTATAGAATATTCACGTATCATGCCCGTTCTACGCCAGCTCCTAGTACTTCTACTTCTGCTGCTCCTTCTGGCACGGTCACTGTCCGAGGGGACAACTCCCTCGACTCTCACCCCGACTACCCGCAGGTAATTTTCGTTAACGGTGTACATCGTAAGAGGTTTTATAACCTCCTTGGCTGTGAGTTTGTACCTTCCCGGTTTTTAGATAAACCGGCACTTGAGAGACTCGGCATCTACGAGTCAGTTTGTGAGATTTTACGGGGCACGGGGATGGCCGGACTCATTACTATGAGTGGCCGTACCTTTCGAGAGTGAGTCTTGAGTTCCTCAGCTCCTTCACCTTCTCCTCCGGGGCACACGACGCTGCCCCCACTAGTTCTTCTGTGTCTTTCCGGTTGTTCAACCGGACTTTTTCGATGACTTTGGAGGAGTTTGGTAGCAGACTTGGACTTTCCTCTACGGGCGACGCTACCGTCCCTAGGAGGGTCATTCGTCAGCTTTGGCGGACCTTGGCCCAGACCACCTTTCCCGAGCGAAAGCTCGCACAGGTCCACCTTCCCCCTGCCCGTTACTTTCTTAGATTGATGGGGAGCACCATTTTTGGCCGAAAGGAGCCAAACAACATCAACAACAACGAGCTCTCCATCTTGGGCGGTTACCTGAACATTGACTGCGAGGGTCCTTTTACCCTCAACATCGCCTATCTGACCGCCTAGTACTTCCAGGCCCAGGGGGTGAAGGTCACGGGATCTATTGCCTGCGGTGGCATAGCCACCATTCTTGCCCGTTCCCTTTTCCCTGTCTGGCCTCGTGACTTACCGTACCTCCCGGGAGAGAGGTATCTGAGTCTGGATGCCATGCATTCTCAGCATTGGCTGACCACAGACTACCAGACATGGAAGATAGACGGTTCCTTGTCTGTGGATTTACCTTGCGCCACTCTCCCCCCGTCTAGCCCCTATGCCCACTGTTGCACGGGGCGCCCGACTGCCACCTCCACCTGACTACCACCTTTCACTCCGCCCTCCTACTACTTTACCCGCTGCTAAGAAGCGGCGTAGACTTGAGACTGGAGAGGGATCCACACCTTCTACGGGTGGCCAGACTTTCACGGCCACACCTACCCCGATCCCTACTCCTACTCCCGCGCCTACCGACCCACCACAGACACAGCCGGTCCTACCGGCTAACTTTGTACCTCCACCACCCTTTGAGGCGTCCTCGGTCATGGACCAAGGGCGTCGTGACGGTTTGTTAGTTGAGATTGCAGAGCGACATGCTCGTATGGAGCGGGACATTGCTTTGACTTTGTTCCCTCTATACGAGTATCACATGAGCAGACACCGTCCGATCTCAGAGGGTTGGCCACACCCTTCCTTTTACCGATACCCAGCTGAGGGGTACCCGGAGCCTGCTGAGGAGGAGGAGGAGGAGGACGAGGACCCGGCGGTGGCGGCGGAGAGAGCTCGGGTCGAGCAGAGGAGTAGGAGAGAACAGGAGGTAGACCCGGACTTCACGGCGACGGTGGAGGACGTGCGTGACAGTGGCGAGAAGGTCGACGAGTAGCTACTGGTCTACTCACTTCTCCAGTTTTCTGGCTGGTTTGGGGAAGTTCGTGTTTTGTATATACATCTTACTCTTTTATTTTTGTCTCCTTTTTATTTTTATTTTATTCTTTATTAGTTGTACATTCCCGTTCCCCTGTATATATCTGCTGGTGTATGCTGGAGGACAACGAGGGCGTTGTCCGTTTTGGTTTGGGGAGGGTATTGCATCCTTTTGAGTCTGCATTTGCATTTGTTTTGCATTCACGTTTATATTTTTCAGCTTGCATTTGTATTTATTCATTTCATTAAAATTCAAAAAACCAAAAAAATTAGAAATTTTCAAAAATTCAAAAACTTTCACGTTTATTTTTGCATATAGGTTGAGTCGGAACGGTAGATTTCCGTGATGAAACTGCACTATAACTTGTCAGTTTTACTTGAGCCCTGCACTTCTTTTGACAATTATTAGCTTTGTCATACGCATAGTCTACGAGTTTTTGTTCAAATATAGCTGACTGTTTAGACTTGACCTGATAAATTGGCAAACTACTCCATAAATTCTGAGTTTTAGAGCCCATAACTGGTGACATTCATGACCAGTTCATTAGGAATTGAGAGTAGTACTCCTTGCATAGCATGTTCATCATTTTTGCACTTTTATGACATTCAATTTCTTGTCAAATGCACATATTCGGGTTTGTGGTTGGTGTCACATGCAGGGAGGTGCTTGCAATTTTTCCCCTTTTCTTATATTTTTCACCCATTTAGCTCCACTTAAGCCAAAACTTGCCTTTTTGACCCATTAGCTACATCCCAAACTGAGCCTGTCTAGTCAAGCTAGTTTAGTATATCTTTTGTGGTATGATTTTCCGTCTGCAGTTTGGCCCGTATCTTTTTGTATGGAGTTGGTGTAAATAGAGGAAGAAGAAAAAGAAAAAAAAGAATTGAAAAAGAAAAAAAGAAAAAAAAAAAGAAAAATGTGAAGAAGAATGAAAAGAGAAAAAAAATGAAAATGAAAAAAAAAACAGAATTCACGTTGTACAGTGAAGAAAGAAAAAAAAGAAGTTTGAAAATGTTTTAATTTGTTTCATTTGATTCATTTAGACGGTGTTAAAAAAGGGAAGTTTGTGACCGTCTAACTCCTCCATTCTTATTCCATACTTTTGAGGAGATTGTGTATGAGATTAGTGAGCTGTGTGCCAAATGAAGGGCACTTGTACTTTATTTTTCAGTCGGTTGAGATTCGGATGATTTTACATGGTCCTGTTAGGAACTAGCTTGACGCTTTTACCTCCACATTACCATAACTTGTTTTGCCTTTTCTCACCTGAACCTCACTATTCCCATATTATTTGTAAGCCCTCGGCTGTGACAGACATTATTGGTTGGAGTGTGTGCATTAGTACTTGAATTGTCTTTCATTTTTGTCGCATGCATGCTATGTAGGTCGCAGTTAGGTGAGTGACTGTCTTTCTCTCTCTCTTTTACATATAACATTCACCCTTTGCTTCATGAGAGAAGAGTGACCACGTGAGATTCCAATTTTGTTGGTCTTGCAAGGTCGATAGGTCAGCTGTATTTCTAAACAACTTATAACTCGTTTGCGTATTGACTGCTTAGCTATAACTGTTAGTTTTTGTTGCATTAAACTGGTTCAAGTAGATAAGTTAAGCTAGCTCTGAGTTATCATTTCCGTTCCATTAGTTGCATTTTAGTTTACTCGAGGACGAGTAAAGGTTCGGTTTGGGGAGATTTGATACGTGCATAATGTATAGTCTTTTTAGCCTATTTTAGCACGTATTTCCATGTACTTTTGTACTATTTATATTGCATTATGCCCCGAATAGGCTACTTTGGTTCGTTTTTTCCGTTTTGTAGAAATGAACGCGAAAGTAGTGGAATCGTACCACTTTTCGTCCTTTTTGCATGCATTTAGAGGAGACGGGATTTTCCAGAGTGAGATACTGCATTGGGATGCGTGAAGGCACGGTTTACGGGGCAGTCGGGCACGAGTTTGAGCTGATTTGAAGAAAGAAGACTCGATCGAGTGGTTTTATTACTCGATCGAGTGGTTTCTATAGTCTTGGTTGGTCGATCGAGTACTTTTCTACTCGATCCAGAAGTGCTGAAAAGAGAGGTTACTCGATCGAGTAACTATTCTACTCGATCGAGTAGATTTTCTGGAGTTTTGCTCGATCGAGTGGATTTATTCTACTCGATCGAGTGATTTGGTCTGGCGTGGGCTTTAATTAGCCCGTGAACGTGTTTTAGTTGTTGGACTTAGTTTATTTTCTATTTAAACTTGTGTTAACTAGGTCATTAGCATCAGATTTTCATCTATCATTTTAGCTTTCACAGTAAAACACATTACGTTGCTTTTCCCTTTTCTCTGTAACTTTGCTTTCGGGGTTTTCTCGCTTGGATTTGTGTGTTCTTTACGCCGGATTCTCACGATTGTAATCTCTTTCTCCTTTATTAATAATAATCTTTATTTCATTTGCTTTAATTGTTTGTTTTACTTCATTTATTTTCTGCCCTAATTCTCTTTTATGCAATTTATTTATTATTTCATTATGTTTATTGTTAGTTCATCTTTCATTATTAGTTTTGATAATATAAATAGCAATATGAGTAGCTAAACTTCTTTCATGTTGGGATTAGGGGATCTACGGTAGAAATGTGACGATGTAGTAAATAGGTTAGATGAATTGATTGTGAGATTCTGTCAACATAGCAATATAACTGTATTTTACCGACTTAGTTGAGTGCACGCTTCTGAGTCACCCCTTTAATCTGGCTAAATTTAATCCTGGATCGGAAGATTGGACTAAATAGGCCTGCTATGAACAGTAGACTACCCTAGCGAGGACGGAAGTTAAGTTAGTGGTATTTTAGGATAGAAAGTGGAGCGGAAGGACCTTTCCATATCCGTCTCGCTTTAATTTGTCTAAGTTGTTTACAGTTGAGTCACTGGACTACCGTAGTGACCCGAAATCCTGGCATGTCCCCTCTTATTTGATAGTTTAATCATCTTTCTCTGCCTTTACTGCTCTTTTCTCTGCTTCTCTTTCCTTTAAGCTTTTAGTTTAGAAAACCAATTTAAACAACCCCCCATTTGTGACCAAATAGACGGACTTTTACAGATATCTTGCCTCCCTGAGGAGATCGACCTTGAGGCTAAAAACAGACAGAATTAAACAAATAAATAAATAGTTGCCTCCCCGGCAACGGCGCCAAAATTTGACACCGTCGTTTCAGTACCAAAAATAAATACCTAGATACTACTAACAGAAGTCAGCGGTAAGTAGGGTCGATCTCCACAGGGAGGCGGTCACTATCCACTTGTCTATTCGGTCTATCTAATGTCACAATCGGGGGTTTGAAATGTTTTGACTAAACTAGTGGAATTAAAAAGGAACAAGAGAAATTAAATAGAGAAAGAAAACTAGGACGTCGGATCATCAATGAACGTCAGTTAATTGCAGCTAAGGTCACAGATTAGTCGATGTGTCGGTCTAAGGGGCAATGAATATCTCCTTCCGGTCTCAATTCGCCCTAAAATGCTATTAGCTTAGCTTCCGCCCTCACTAAAGCATCATATTGTTCACTGCAGGTCTCACCCTTTCCAACCTTCCGGTCCAGGTCAAGGCTTACCAAAATTAAAAGGCTAATTGCGTTAACTCAACTAGCAGGATACAATTATAGCAGTGATTAACAACATAGACTAAAACAACAACGACAAATCTATAAACCTAATTAGCAATTAACAACAGTCCATCGAATCACCTAATCCTAGCAGAGAAATTAGCTAGACATAATAGAGGGAGGAATAGAAATAAAAGAGAGAAAAATAAACATTAAATGAAATGAGAGAAAAGGGGAGAAGAATTAGTTACGGTAGATCCAGAAATAAAGAGAAGAACAAAGTAACAGGAGAAAAGCAGCGTCCAACAGTAACAGGAGGAAAAAGTCACGTATGATAGTCTGCAGTATCCCCTAAACTGTTCTATCGTCTTCCTATTTATAGGAAAGACGATTTTATCAACCCTAATGACGAAATAAAACAAAAGCCCGAGCTCATTAGAGAAACCACTTGATCGAGTGATTTAAAACCACTCGATCGAGCAGAATCAGACTCAAACCTTCCGATCGAGTAGAAAATCTACTCGATCGAGTAAACACTAAATAGACATTGTTCGATCGACCATAGAAAGTACTCGAACGACTTATTATTTGATCTAAAACTACTCGATCGACCAATAAAGCACTCGATCGAGTGATATCTAACTTCAGCAGCTCATAATCTCGTTAGTTTCAGCTTTGACTTGTCTTTTAGCTCCCGAAACGGCCTCACGCATCCCGAGACAGCTACATTTCCGCTCCAAATTCACTCTTCCTCCAAATGCGTGCAAAACGGACGGTAAAAGACTCGATTTCACTACTTTCTGGTCCATTCCTGCAAATAGAACAAAACAAACCAAAGTAGCATATTCGGGGCATTTCGTAGCATAAAACTACGATAATAGCATAGAAATACGTGCACAAAAGGCCAAAAAGGACTATATAAAATGCACGTATCAGGCTACTCCATGAACTACCTCATCAATCACCTCAATAGTGCTTAACCTTTCAACTCTTGGTCCTTTCATCAAATGTGGGAGGTTAAATTCGACATTGTTGCCCTCAATTTGGAAGGTTAGCCGCCCATTCTTCACATCAATAAGCACTCCTCCGGTAGCAAAAAATGGCCTACCTAGGATGATGGGGGTATGGCTATCCTCCGGGATATCAAGGACAACAAAATCGGCGGGGATTAAAAGCCTTCCAACTTTGACGGGTACGTCTTCAAGCACCCCCAAAGGGCGCTTGACGGACCTATCCGCCAATTGGAGAGTCATGGTAGTAGGTGCAAGATTTTGAATGCCAATCTTCTTTGCAACTTTAAAGGAATGACACTCACACTTGCTCCCAAGTCACAAAGAGCTCTTGATATAGGAACACCACCAACTACACATGGGATTGAAAAGCTTCCCGGGTCACCAAGTTTAGTGGGAATTTTATTAAGGATATGAGCACTACATGCCTCTTCCATTGCCACTGATACGTGCCTAATGTATAGTCTTTTTAGCCTATTTCAGCACGTATTTCTATGCATTTTTATACTATTTTTATGGTATTTTGCCCCAAATTGGCTACTTTGGTTTGTTTTGTCCATTTTGTAGAAATGAACGCGAAAGTAGTGGAATCGTACCCTTTTTTGTCCTTTTTGCATGCATTTAGAGGAGACGGGATTTTCCAGAGTGAGATAATGCATTTGGAAGCGTCGTGGCACGCATTACGAGGCATTTAGGCGCGGACTTGAGCTGAAATTAAGTCAAAGTACTCGATCGAGCAGTTTTACCACTCGATCGAGTGGTTTCCACGTTCCAGGATGGTCGATCGAGTAGTTTGTTACTCGATCCTTAAGCTGCAGAAAGACCAGTTACTCGATCGAGTAACTTTCCAGTCGATCGAGTAGATTTGGCTGAAGATTTGGTCGATCGAGTGGTTTTAATCCACTCGATCGAGTGGTTTCGATGGTTTTGGGCTTTAATCAGCCCGTGTGTTGATTATTTCGCTAAACTTTATTTACTTTTCTATTTAAACCTATGTTAACTAGGTTATTATCGATCTTTTATCTAGTAGAAAAAACTTTTTACTGCGTACTTCATTCCTCTTCACTGTAAACTTGTTTTGGGATTATTATTGCTCGGATTCGATTGTTCTTTACGCCGGATTCGCATTGATTGTAATTCCTTCTCTCCCTTTAATAATAATTAACCTTTTGTTTGGTTTAATTCTTTGTTTGTCTCATTATTTCTTTTGCCCTAATTTCTCTTTATGCAATTTATTGGTTATTTCATTATGTTTTCTGCTGGGGATTTAATTGCTGTTAATTTAATTAGCGACATGAGTAGCTAAACCCCTTTCATGTCGGGACTAGGGGATCTGCGGTAGAAATGTGACGATGTAGTAAATGAATTAGATGAATTGGTTGTGAGACCCTGTCACCATGGCAATTTAATTGTATTTATCGACTTAGTTGAGTGCACGCTTCTATGTCACCCTTTAATCTGGCTAAAATTAATCCTGGATCGAAAGATTGGACTAAATAGGCCTGCTATGAACAGTAAACTACCCTAATGAGGATGAAAGTTAAGTTAGTGGTATTTTAGGATAGAAAGTGGACCGAAAGGACCTTTCAACATCCGTCTCACATTAGTTCGTCTGAATCATTTACATCGGAGTCACTGGACTACCGTAGTGAACCGGAATCCCGACATGTCCCTCTCTTCTTGATAGTTTAAAACGATTTTCCTGCTCTTATTGCTCTTACCTTTATTTCTCTTTCCTTTAAATCTCGTAGTTTAGAAATCAATTCAACAAAACCCCTCATTGTTACTTTAGGACTAGAATCAGACAGCTGATAATTACATTACCTCCCTGTGGATTTGATACTCGACTGCCTCTGCTACATTTTAGTTGAGACCGTTAGGTTTTATCTTTGATAGGGTTGCGATAGCCGTGTCAAATTTTGGCGTCGTTGCCGGGGAGGCGATTGTTTAAATTATTAGTTGTTTTATTTTTAGTCTTTCTTTTAGTTTAAGGGGCACCCGTTCCTTAAAATATTCTTATATTCTATTTGTAGCTTCTTCTTATGCGCAGGTCACATGGCGGTGAATTATTGCCTTACAATCCTGAGATTGAGAAATCTTTGCGCGAGTTGAGGCGATCAACTAGGGTATTGCCGACAGAGGAAGAGCTGAGTACTCTGTCTAGTTATTACGAGAACGCTCTGTTTGAGGAGGATCCACCTTCATCTCCTATTTCTAATTTATCAGCTGAGACTGTCACTTCTCCGGACTTTCTAGAAATGGCCGAAGAAGCAACTATTGCCAGTCACTCTGAGCCGACAGCTGCGAATCTTTATAAGGGATTTGTATTACCAGGAGAGGCAAGAAAATTCGAGCCGAAGCCGTCCTATATCAATTTGGTTGAGAGAAACCAATTTGGGGAGCCTAACCGAAGATGCACTAAGCACATGGAGACCTTTATCGATTATTGCTGCTCCATACCCCCACCAACTGGCGTGACCCCGGATCAGATAAAAGAAACCATGTTTATTTTCTCACTCCGCGATGCTGCAAGGGAGTGGTATAGGGATCTGGACCGAGCTGCTCATGGGATAACTGACTGGAATTCACTGGCTTTGGCGTTTTACAAGAAGTACTTCTCTACCTCGAAGACTAATGCTATTAGAGCTCAGATCACGAGCTTTAAATAGGGCCCTGATGAGAACTTTCATGAGGCATGGGTCCGTTTCAAGAAGTTGGTGCGAACCATTCCGCACCATGGTTTCGAAAAGTGGAGTCTATGCAATCAGTTCCATAACGGACTGTATGACAATCAGAGGGCTATCTTGGATGCTGCAGCTAGTGGCCGATTTGCTGAGAATATGGGAGAGACCAAGGGGTGGAAGATCATTGATGACTTAGCCACCCATAAAGCTGAGTATGGGAATTCCAGAGGGAATCAAAGGAGGAGTGCTGAATCTCCTTCTGTAGCTGCACTTGAAGCTCTCACTGCGAGATTTGATAAATATGAGTTGGGAGGAGTTTCAAAAGGAGGGATGTATCAGGTAAATGCTGTTTCAGACGGTCCTTTCGTCTGTAGAAGATGTGGAGCTGAGGGACATGTTTCAGAGAATTGTCCTAGTCCTTTTGAGTCTTGTGCTGCCTTTCAACATTATAGGCAGACAAACACTTATTATGAGCCGAATGTCCATCCCAATTTGAGGTGGACAAGCCAAAATGTGCTCAATCCTACTCCTCCTCCGAACCAGCAGCAGCCGTATATTCCTCCACACAAGAATCAACAAGGCTTCCAGAAGCCTCCGTCTTTTAATCCTCCTAACCATGGTGCATCATCTTCCGGTGGGGTGAGTGAAATTGGTGAGCTTAAGTCCATGTTGCAAGCCCTTACAAAGCAGTTTCAGCTGAGTGATCAACAAAGAAACTCAAGTGATCAACAGAAGGACGCGTCTATTAAGGCACTTGAAACTCAAGTTGCCCAACTAGCCGCGAATCAATCCACAAGAAAGCAGGGTCATTTACCGACTCAAAATGAGAATAATCCACATGAGACGGTAAATCTGATAGAATTGAGAAGCGGTCTTTCTTATGAGGGACCGGAAGTGTCGAAATCAGACCCGAGGAAGGCTAAAATTGATGATGAACAGTGTTCAGGCGAAAATAACGAGCTGACAGCTAAGAAAGTGCTCGATCGACTGATTTCAGGTGGTCGATCGAGTAGAAATGATGAAGAAACTGGTCGATCGAGTAGTTTTTCTACTCGATCGAGTGAAGCAGAAAAGGGAGTTGATCGATCGAGTGGGAATTTTACTCGATCGACTGATTCTGGAAGAGAAACTGCTCGATCAAATGAAAATATTGGTCGATCGAGTAGTATTGATGACGGGAAGCTTATTCGAGAGCCTGCTTGTACTCGTTTAAGCGAGATATCACCGGAAAGACCTCGTTCGAGAGGTAAGAAGCGTCCAAAGGATACCGAACCTGCTCCGGAAGACACATTGGAAGCGAGAAACAAAGGACTTAAGATACCTATCACGGTTCCTTTCCCGAGGAGGCTGCAGAATACAAAGGCCAATCAACAATTCGGCAAATTTGTCGAACTTCTGAAAAGCTTGGAAGTCACTGTGCCGTTCACTGAATTGCTGACAAAGGTACCCTCTTATTTAAAGTTTATGAAAGAAATTTTATCGCGTAAGAGGACTATTAATGATAATGAGACCGTAGCTTTGACTGAGGTGGGGTCAGCCCTATTTCAAAATAAGTTACCTCCTAAGCAGTCAGACCCGGGTAGTTTTTCAATTCCGTGTCATATCGGTATGCATTTGATTGATAACGCGCTATGCGATTTAGGCGCTAGCGTGAGTGTCTTACCGTTATCTCTGGCTAAGAGATTTGGTTTGACAAAGCTGAGTTGTGCCAACATGACTGTCCAGATGGCCGATCGTAGTTTATCACGACCACTAGGTGTAGTAGAAGACGTACCTGTTCAGATCGGGAAGTTTTTTATTCCCGTTGATTTTGTTGTCTTAGACATCCCCGAAGATGCACACACCCCTATCATTTTAGGGAGACCATTTTTGTCTACTGCCCGTGCAGTAATAGACGTCGGGGGTAAGACTTTGACTTTCCAGGTAGGGGACGAGGAGCTGATTTTTCATCAGTCTAAGTTCCGGAGAGCTCCCATGCAAGCCCAGCCTTGCAATGCTCTCTCTTCTATTGATCCTATTATTGACACTCCAGATGAAAATTTGGAGAATTATGCTGCTATTGTTAACCCTCCGCCTCAGACTGAGAGCAAAAAGGAGGAAAGTTCGTCTGTTTCCCTTGCTGCAGGTACAGATGAAAGCAATGAAGGAGCTGTCAAAGGACATGGTGTAATTATTATCAATCAAATTGAAGATGATGACGCTAAAGCTGGTGATAAAGGAGCAAGGACGAGGAAAGTTCGTGCTTATGTGGACGCGAACTACTCCCCTCCTACCATTTCAAGTGATAATTCATGCTCATGGAAGTTGAAGAGGACAGTCAATGTTGCTAAGGTGACGTCCTCCAGTCAGAAGCCCACCGAGGGGCTACTGAAATTTGTTGGGAATTAAGCGGGGAAATGCCCCGTGTAACACCTTGTAATAGACAATTTTTGAATTTCTTTTGAATTTGTTTTATTGCTTTTAATTAGGACAATTAGTTTTAGACAGTTTTTAGCGTAGACGTAAGACTATAGACTGTTCTTATGCGTATTTGATATTTTGGGAAATTTTTACACGTGTTTTTATGCAGGTTTGGGGAAGTTTTACGCATTCCAAGGAAGAAAAGACGAAATTCAAGAGCATACGCGAGAAAAGTCCTCGATCGAGTACTTTTTGTACTCGATCGAGTGGAAAATTGGTCGGCCGAGTGCTTTTTCCAGTCGATCAAGTAAAGCAATAAAAGGGATTGGTCGATCGAGTAAAATTTTACTCGACCAAGCAGCTGGACCATCAAAAGCCCTCGATCGAGTAGTTTAAAACTACTCGATCGAGTGAAAATGAACAGGACGCAGGGAGTGTTACTTTAAACTCTTCCTTTTGTTTCTAATTTCATTTTATCCCTAATTTCGTCTAACACCCTTCCCTATTTGCGATCAAAATCAACCCCAAATCCCCATTTTTCTTGCCCAATCTCCAAATCCGCCACCTACAATCTGTTTCTTGCTAATTGATCTTCAAAAGCCCTTTGATTTCCCCTTTATTTGTGTTGATTTACACGGTTTTAAAGAAGGGTTAGGGTTTGCGGTTTTGAGATCGAAAAAATCGCCTATTGTTCTTGATTTTTGAAGATTAATTGTTTATTGTAGGTTCATCATCATCAAGTAAGCGATTTCTATAACGTCTTTGCATTTTAATTTCGATTATTTGGCATTTTATGAGGTAAAAATCGAATTTAGGGTTGAATATCCATTGTTGGTCGATTTTTCGACTTTAATTGAGTTTATTGCCCTTGTTTCTCCTGCTTGATGATCTTTTCCCTTTCCTCGCTGTTTGTTACATGTTAATTCGAATTTTCCATGATTTTTGTGATATGGGTTAAGAACAGTCGAAATTTTCGACTGTTAGTTTGGCTTTTGTTGCTGTGATTCGTCTAAATTAGCTTCATTATCGCTAACTTGCTGTTGTTTTAGACTGTTATCACACCCCTGTCAATGCTTAGCATGTTTAATTCGAGTTTTGTGCGAAATTTCGCGATTAGGGCTTCTCAGTCGAAAATTTTCGACTGTCAGACGGATTCATATGCTTTCATGCTTTAATTAACCTCAGTCATTGCTTGCTAGCTCCGTTGTTACTTCGCTATCCCGTCCCCCTACCGCTTATCATTTGAATTTGAAACTTTTGAGGAATTGTTGGGATTTCTGTGCTGTAAAGTCGAATTTTTCGACTGGTGGGGGATTCACATGCTGTCACATGCTGGTTTTACGTGTTGTTTAGCCACGGTTAGCCGCTATTTTCTTATCGTGCCCTCTGCCCTATGTTCACAGGATGGAGTCTAGTACTTTGCCTTCTACCAGTACCACCTCCAGTCCGTCCTTGAGTGAGTCAGTGGCCCCTGCTGTTGCCACTACCTCCGCCTTAGTCACTACTGCAGCCCCAGTGTTCCTAGTTTCAGCTGCAGGGACAGTTTTTACTCCAGCTAGCTCAGTTCAGGCTGCCACTTCCTCTACGGTCACCACCCCAGCTAGCACTGCTGCTAGTTCTTCTTCAGTGGTGGCCACAGTAGCCACTACATGTACACCAGTCACTACTTTTACTCCTCTGGTGGACTCACCAGCAGCCGCAGCTGCCTTCAGAGCTGCCCTGGTTCCTTACACCGTCCGAGAGCGGGCTTCTGCTTTGAGTTCCAGAGGCCAGGGTCGTAGACAGTCTCGAGCTACGCCAGCTCCAGTCACCTATACTTCCGCTCCTAGCACTTCTACAGCTGCTGCTTCTCCTTCTGCCTCTACTTCTGGCACAGTTACGGTCCGAGGGGACACTTCCCTCGACCCCCACCCAGATTATCCGCAGGTATTATTCGTCAACGCCTTACACCGTACGATTTTTTATAACCTGCAAAAGTGTGTACATGTACCTTCCCGATTTTTGGATAAATCGGCATTAGATAGACTCGGCATTTACGAGTCGGTTTGTGACTTACTACGGGTCACGGGGATGACTGGGCTCATTACTATGAGAGGCCGTACCTTCTTAGAGCTGAGTCTCGAGTTTCTCAGCTCTTTTACCTTCTCCCCCGATGCGCACGAGACTGACCCCGACAGTCTTTCAGTCTCCTTCCGGTTGTTTAACCGGACTTTTCCGATGCCCTTGGCGGAGTTTGGTAGGTTAATTGACCTTTCTTCTACGGGCTTGACTGCTGCCCCGAGGAAGGTCTACCGTCAGCTTTGGCGGTGTCTGGCCCATACCACTTTTCAGGGGCGAAAGCTCCATCAGGTCCACCTTCCCCATGTCCGCTGTGTCCTTAGACTGATGGGGAGCACTATTTTCGGCCGAAAGGAGCCAAACAACATTACCAACAACGAGCTTTCCATCCTGGGCGGTTACCTGAACGTCGACTGCGAGGGTCCTTTTACCCTCAACATAGCTTACTTGACCGCCCAGTACCTTCTGAGCCAGGGGAAGAAGGAGACGGGAACCATTGCCTGCGGTGGCATAGCCACCATTCTTGCCCGTCGCCTTTACACCACCTGGCCACGTGACCTGCAGTACCTCACGGGAGAGAGGTTACTGAGTCTGGATGCCATGCTCTCTCAACATTGGCTGACCCCAGACCACCGGACTTGGAAGATTGACGGCTCCTTGTCTGTTGACTTACCTTGTGACAGTCTCCCCCGTCTAGAGCCCTTGCCCACTGTCGCAAAGGGTCACCGTCTGCCTGCACTGCCTCTACTTCACCTTCCACTCCGACCACACCCACCTCCTGATGCACCCGCCGCCAAGAAGCGGCGATTTGAGACTGGAGAGGGGTCTACACCTTCAGGGAGTACCCAGCCTTCCACGGCTACTCCCGATCCGACCCCTACTCCTACTACTACTACTACTACCACTCCTACTCCACCTCCCACTGACCAGACTGAGCCGGTCTTACCGGCTACTTTTAGACCACCTCCTCCTTTTGTGGCGCCCGCGGTCACAGACCAAGGGGGCGCAGTTTACGGTTTGTTGCTTGAGGTTGCAGAGCGTCAGGCTCGTATGGAGAGGGATTTGGCTCTTACTTTACACCCTCTCTACGAGTACCACTTGCGGCGACACAGACCGATCCCGGAGGGTCGGCCACACCCTTCCTTCTTCCGTTACCCAGCTGAGGGGTACCCGGCGTCAGAGGAGGAGGAGGAGGACGAGGACCCAGAGGTGGCAGTGGAGAGAGCTCGCGCTGAGGAGCGGAGGAGGAGAGAGACCTGGAGTACCGGGTGGTGGCAGAGGAGATCCGTGACAGCAGCGACGACGACGAGTAGCTACTGGTCTACTCACTTCCCCAGTTTTCTAGCTGGTTTGGGGAAGTTCGTATTTTGTATGTATCTCTTACTCTTTTATTTTGTCTCCTTTATTTTTATTGTTTTTATTTTATTGGTTGTATATTCCCGTTCCCCTGTATATATCTTTGGTGTATCTTTGGAGGACAACGAGGGCGTTGTCCGTTTTGGTTTGGGGAGGGTATTGCATCCTTTTGAGTCTGCATTTGCATTTGTTTTTGCATTCACGTTTATCTTTCAGCTTGCATTGTTGTTTATTTTCATTTAAAATCAAAAATTCAAAAAAAAATTAGAAAAACTTCAAAAATCAAAAAATTTCACGTTTATTTTTGCATATAGGTTGAGTCGGAACGGTAGATTTCCATGATGACAATGCACTATAACTTGTCAATTTACTTGAGCCTTGCACTTCTGTTGATAGTTTTTAGCTTGTCATACGCATAATCTACGAGTTTCTGTTCAAATATAGCTGACTGTTTAGACTTGACCTGATAAATTGGCAAACTACTTAAAAATTCTGAGATATTAGAGCCCATAACTGGTGACATTCATGACCAGTTCATTAGGAATTTTGAGTAGTACTCCTTGCATAGCATGTTCGTCTTTTTTGCACATTTATGACATTCAATTTCTCGTCAAATGCACATATTCGGGTTTGTGGTTGGTGTCACATGCAGGGAGGTGCTTGCAAATTTCCCTTTCCTTATATTTTTCACCCATTTAGCTCCACATTAGCCAAAACTTGCCTTTTTGACCCATTAGCTACATCCCAAACTAAGCCTGCCTAGTCAAGCTAGTTAGTATGTCTTTTGTGGTATGAGTTTTCGTCTGCAGTTTGGCCGTATCTTGTCTGTATGGAGTTGTTGGAAAATAAAGGAAAGGAGTATGAAAAGGAAATGAGTATTGAAAAAAAAAAAGAAGAAAACGTGAAAGAAAAAGGAAGAAAAAAAAGTGAAAAAATGAAAAAAAAGAAAGCTGAAACTTGATACAGGAAAAAAAAAGGAAGTTTGAAAAAAAAAGAGTTGTTTTATATGAGTTGGTTTATTCAGACGGTATTAAAAAAGGGAATTTTGTGACCGTCTGACTCCTCCGTTTTATCCCATATTTTTTGAGGAGATTGTGTTTGAGTTTAGTGAGCTTTGTGCCAATTGAAGGGCACTTGTACTTAGTCTTTCGGTCAGTTGAGATTCGGATGGTTTCATTATGGTCCTGTTAGAAACTAGCTTGACGCTTTTACCTCCACATTTCCATAACATGTTTTGCCTTTTCTCACCTGAACCTCACTATTCCCAAATTATTTGTAAGCCCTCGGCTGTGACGGCATTATTGGTTGGAGTGTGTGCATTAGTACTTGAATTGTCTTTCATTTTTGTTGCATGCATGCTATGTAGGTCGCAGTTAGGTGAGTGACTGTCTTTCCTTCTCTCTTTTACATATAACATTCACCCTTTGCTTCATGAGAGAAGAGTGACCACGAGAGAGTCCGATTTTGTTGGTCTTGCAAGGTCGATAGGTTGGCTATATTTCTGAACAGCTTATAATTCGTTTGCGTATTGACTGCTTAGCTTTAACTGTTAGTTTTTGTTGCATTAAATTGGTTCAAGTAGACAAGTTAAGCTAGCTCTGAGCTATTTTTCCGTTCCATTAGTTTGTGTATAGTTTTGAGTTTACTCGAGGGCGAGTAAAGGTTTGGTTTGGGGAGATTTGATACGTGCCTAATGTATAGTCTTTTTAGCCTATTTCAGCACGTATTTCTATGCATTTTTATACTATTTTTATGGTATTTTCCCCCGAATTGGCTACTTTGGTTCGTTTTGTCCATTTTGTAGAAATGAACGCGAAAGTAGTGGAATCGTACCCTTTTTCGTCCTTTTTGCATGCATTTAGAGGAGACTGGATTTTCCAGAGTGAGATAATGCATTTGGAAGCGTCGTGGCACGCATTACGAGGCATTTAGGCGCGGACTTGAGCTGAAATGAAGTCAAAGTACTCGATCGAGCAGTTTTACCACTCGATCGAGTGGTTTCCACGTTCCAGGATGGTCGATCGAGTAGTTTGTTACTCGATCCTTAAGCTGCAGAAAGACCAGTTACTCGATCGAGTAACTTTCCAGTCGATCGAGTAGATTTGGCTGAAGATTTGGTCGATCGAGTGGTTTTAATCCACTCGATCGAGTGGTTTCGATGGTTTTGGGCTTTAATCAGCCCGTGTGTTGATTATTTCGCTAAACTTTATTTACTTTTCTATTTAAACCTATGTTAACTAGGTTATTATCGATCTTTTATCTAGTAGAAAAAACTTTTTACTGCGTACTTCATTCCTCTTCACTGTAAACTTGTTTTGGGATTATTATTGCTCGGATTCGATTGTTCTTTACGCCGGATTCGCATTGATTGTAATTCCTTCTCTCCCTTTAATAATAATTAACCTTTTGTTTGGTTTAATTCTTTGTTTGTCTCATTATTTCTTTTGCCCTAATTTCTCTTTATGCAATTTATTGGTTATTTCATTATGTTTTCTGCTGGGGATGTAATTGTTGTTAATTTAATTAGCGACATGAGTAGCTAAACCCCTTTCATGTCGGGACTAGGGGATCTGCGGTAGAAATGTGATGATGTAGTAAATGAATTAGATGAATTGGTTGTGAGACCCTGTCACCATGGCAATTTAATTGTATTTATCGACTTAGTTGAGTGCACGCTTCTATGTCACCCTTTAATCTGGCTAAAATTAATCCTGGATCGAAAGATTGGACTAAATAGGCCTGCTATGAACAGTAAACTACCCTAATGAGGATGAAAGTTAAGTTAGTGGTATTTTAGGATAGAAAGTGGACCGAAAGGACCTTTCAACATCCGTCTCACATTAGTTCGTCTGAATCATTTACAGCGGAGTCACTGGACTACCGTAGTGAACCGAAATCCCGACATGTCCCTCTCTTCTTGATAGTTTAAAACGATTTTCCTGCTCTTATTGCTCTTACCTTTATTTCTCTTTCCTTTAAATCTCGTAGTTTAGAAATCAATTCAACAAAACCCCTCATTGTTACTTTAGGACTAGAATCAGACAGCTGATAATTACATTACCTCCCTGTGGATTCGATACTCGACTGCCTCTGCTACATTTTAGTTGAGACCGTTAGGTTTTATCTTTGATAGGGTTGCGATAGCCGTGTCAGCCACTATCTCTTGGTCACCCAAGACCCTCTTCTTAGTCAAGATATCTTTCAAAAATTTTGAGTAAGTTGGCATGTTCAAAATCACTTCCGTAAAGGGTAGGGTGACTTCAAGTTTCTCAAGCATATCACAAAACTTGGCATACTTAAAGTTTTCCCTACTCTTTACGGCTCTTGAGGGATAGGGGATATGAGACACAATTTGAGAATTGGAAGGTACCTTTGGAGGAACCGAATTCTTTGTTACCTTTTTGGTGTGTTGCAAAGGCACTTCTTCAATTGCTTCTTCCTCATAAGGAAGGTCTTCAACATACCCATCAACATCTTTTTCTACTTGAATTTCCCCACTTGAAGACTCTTCACTAGCTTTCTTACCCTTCTTGGCTTCACTCACTCTAGCCGACGGTGTCATGGGTGGGGCTTCCTTTTCACCACTCATTTCCATCCTATTCCTCTTGGGATCCCCATCAACTTCTACCTCAAGATCTTTGTAGGGGTCCTCAAGCTCTATACCGCTCCTCAAAACTACCGCATGAGCATGGTGGCTATTTGAGGTGTCCTTGGAACTTTGTCCTTGGGCTAATAGACCACCAGGCGGCCTTTGAGGGTTAGCCATAGCATGAGAGACCATCCTTGATTCCATTTCCCTCATATCTTTAAGGAAGTTAGCCCTTAAGTTTGCTTGTTCTTGTTGGTTTGCCTTTGCGAGATTAGCCATTTCTTGGCTATGTTGCATTTGCATGTTCTTCATCATCTTCAAAAGTTCATTTTGGGAGGGTTCACTTTGGGGTTCTTGATAAGGTTGGTTGGCTATGGGTAAAGGGAACCCATAGTCAAACCGAGTGTTGGGACCTTGGTTGTTATTTTGTCCCCCTTGAAAATTTCCTCTAGGACCATTGTTGTTGAAATTTGGCCCCTGCCCTTGATCTTGAAACCCTTGAGTATACCCTTGCCCAAATCCTTGATTAGCTTGATTCACTTGATTCCCTTGATAGAACCCTTGGTTGTTTTGATTGCCTCCAAAATCTTGGTAACTGATACCGTCGTCAGGTACCAAAAATAAATACCTAGTTACACTAACAGAAGCTAACAGTAAGTAGGGTCGATCTCCACAGGGAGGCGGTCACTATCTACTTGTCAACTCGGTCTGTCTATGGTCACAGGATGGGGGTTTGAATTGATTTAACTAAACTACTGAGATTAAGGCAAGAGGAAATAAAAAGAGAGATTAACAATAAGAAAAGGGAACTAGGATGTCGGGTCATCAATGAACGTCAGTCAATCGCAGCTAAGGTCACAGATTGGTCAATGTGTCGGTCTAAGGGGCAGTGAATATCTCCTTCCGGTCTCAATTCGCCCTAAAGCACAAATAACTTAGCTTCCGCCCTCACTACGGTGCCCTAATGTTTGCTACGAGTCTCACCCTTTCCAACCTTCCGGTCCAGGTCAAGGTTTACTACGATAAAATGACTAATCATGTCGACTCAATTAGACAGAAATAATTAATTGTAGCGATTAACAACATAGACATAACCACAATAGATGATCTGTAAACCTAATAAGCAATTAACATTCATTCATCGACTTCCCTAAATCCTAGTAGGGAGAATTAGCTAGACATAATAACGAAAAGAGCAAAAACAGAGGTAAGGGAAATAATAAACATTAAATAAAGAGAAAAGGGAAAAAGAGAGAAAATTACAGAGAAAAGATCCGGAAAAGAGAGGAAAGCAATAAGTAACAGTAACAGGGAAAAAGTATTGTAAAAGTGATGTCTAAGGTGTACTGTCGTCTTCCTATTTATAGGAAAGACGATTTTATTTGACCTAGAAACAAAATAAAGCTCGATCGAGTAAACCCTAAAATGCAACTACTCGATCGAGTAGAAAAAGGAGTCGATCGAACATAATTGTACTCGATCGAGTACTTTCCAGCGCACAATTCCTGCTTCGCGCACTGAACTTCAAACGGCTGCCATTTCTTCGTTAATTGGGCAAACAGGACGATTCCAATGGCGTTGGAAAGCTAAGAGGACAAGATTTCATATCCAATTGGAATAACCTGAAAATCAGTTGTAGAACTAGAGATATGGCTCTTCAAAGTAGGCACTAGCAATTTGAAGTTCTTCCTTTGCTCGCCTAGCTATCTTACTTCTTTGCACATCTCAAGACAGCTACATTCCCACTCCAAATTCACTCTTCCTCCAAATACATGCTAAACGGACGGTAAAAGGCTCGATTTCACTATTTTCTGGTCCATTCCTGCAAATAGAACAAAACAAACCAAAGTAGCATATTCGGGGCATTTCGTAGCATAAAACTACGATAATAGCATAGAAATACGTGCATAAAAAGGCCAAAAAGGACTATATAAAATGCACGTATCAGTAACCTTGAGGTTGGTTGCCGTAGTTTTGGTTTTGATTGTTGTTTGGCCATTGGTTTTAATTTCCGGGGTTATTTCTTTGGTTGGAGTATCCTCCCCTTGGTTGAGAAAATCCGTGTGGATTATTTGGGGCTTGTGGTTGAAGATGTTGGGGGTTTTGAACATTGGTACTCTTGTAGCTAAAGTTGGGATGGTTCTTTAAACCCGGATGGTAGAAGTTAGTGTTTGGATTGTAGACATTGGGATTGTTGTAGGGGGGTCTTGGTGGTCTAGTATTGTTGTTATAGCTTTGGAAAGCATTAACATCTTGGACATTTTCCTCATACCCACCATTATAGTTGTTGGCACACATGTCAAAAGTGTGACCATTCCCTCCACAAAGCTCGCAAGGTAAAACTTGAGCTACCTCTTCCATGGGTGGACCATGTGAGGTGGTGGCTTGGTGAACTTGGTTCCTTTGCAATTTCTCAAGTTGCTTGGTGAGAAAATCAAGCTTGGCATTTGTCTCGGCATTTGCACTAGAAGAGTTCTCCTTAGGGAATTTGCCATTTCTCCTAAGCATATTTCCTCTTGAGCCATAATTTGCTTCCGAGTCTACCATCTTCTTGATTAGTGTCGTCCCTTCTTCATCACCTAAATGATCAAATCCTCCCCCCGCGGAGGCATTTACCATCTCTTTAGTTCTAGAAAACAATGTTTGAAAGACGGTTTGGGTGATGTACCACTCCGGGATCCCATGGTGGGGACAACTAGCAATAAGGTCTTGATATCGATCCCAAGCTTCACCCAAAGATTCACCATCTTCTTGTTGGAAAGTATGAATTTCATTACGAAGCATGGCGGTCTTGGATGACGGATAGTACTTGGCCATGAACGCCTTAGCTAAAACATCCCATGTTGTGAATGTATCCAGAGGGTGAATATTCAACCACCGGTCCGCCTTACCCGTCAAAGAGAATGGGAACAACATCATCCTTAGAGTGTCCTCGGATACCCCGTTCTTCTTCATCATTGAGACCTTTCTCTTGAACTTTCGTAGGTGAGCATGAGCATCTTCTTCAATATGCCCCCCGAACAAATCCTTCTCGATCAACCCAACTTGGGCGGGATGCATCTCAAAGTTGTTGGGAGCCAAAGTGCCAAAATTAATAGGGTTGCATGAATCATTATGGTTAGGCCGGTTGTGATCTCGTAGAGCCATTTGTGGTGGTGGATTTGGTATTTGAGGGGGTGGTGATTGAGGTGGACTTGGAAGTGGAAAGTTGTGAAAGGGGTTTTCTATGGGGATCTCAATTGTGTTGTTTGGTTGAAGTGGGGTTGTGGTGTCAATTATTGGTAGGGTGTGTGGGTTTGGTTGGTCTATGTTTGCTTGAGGAGGGTTCCGAACTCTATCAAGGGTCCTTGTCCTCAAGGTCCTAAAAAGCGTTTCGGGGTCGGAGTTGAAGAGTAGAGCTTGATGGTTCCTTCTAGGCATGCACTCGACAAACCGTTAGTCTCCTAGTGTCTTAACACAATAGGGGAGGGAAAGAAATGACACACTCTACAATGAAACACACAACTACTAAAACAAACTAACAAGTGAGATATAACTAAAACAAAGACTCTTAATAAACTGAATATAACCTAACGCCATCCCCGACAATGGCGCCATTTGATGAGTAAGATGTGGGTAGGGTCGAGTATCTTATCACCAACAATATTTATAACCCAATTTAGTAGTATAAATCGAGGTCGAACCACGAGGATGGAGGGGTTTCTACTTATCTTAATTAGCATAAGTTTCCACTCACACAATTTATCAAACACCTTGTGTGCACGATAAGAAAGATAAACAATTTCACCAAAAACCCAAATAATGATCAAGCTATCATGCCCATTAATCCCATTTAGACTCCCCCTAAACTCTAGAAGGATTTCTACTCACTCATGTTCAAATTGTTCATACAAACAAAGGTATAAAAACAAGTAATCAAAAGAGATGACATGATATAAATTCAAACAACTATAAAAGACAACTTGAAATGTAAACAATTGATTAAACAAGTAAATAAGAAGAGAAATGTACCAACAATGAGTAAAGATGGTTGCTTTGATTGAATTAATGAATAGAATCCTTCAATATCTCCCAATTACAACCCAAAAACAAAATGTAAACAATTGATAACAACTACTACTAAGCTATTTTTACTAAATAATTAATGTTGATTAAGGAAAGATTAGTGCTTCATTAGGGAAAGATTGCATAAATTAAAGGAAGGTTTTCAGATCTAGGGTTGTGTGTACAATTGGTTAAGGGAGGGGGTATTTATAGTCTTTCATTGGATTAGAGAAGAAGAGGAAATAAAGCCCAAAATCTGCAGCAGCTGCGTTCTGCCGGCGGATTGGCTAGCGGTCAGCCTACCGGTAGCGAGACCTTTCAATTTAGACTTGAAATTTTGGAAAATGAACTGGCATGCGTGTTCTGCCGGTGGCCCGGCTGCCGGCCTGCCGGCAGAACACACTCTTCAATATTTCAAAGCCTTCGTTGGTGCATCTTCTATCGGCTTGCCGGCTACCAGTCAGCCTACCGGTAGTGAGACCAATCCAATTTGTCTCTTCATTCCTTAGCTCAATGTGGGCGTAGTGTTCTATCGGTGGACCGGCTGTCAGCCTACCGGCAGAACACACTCTTCAGTTTCCTTCCCTTTCTCTTTGTGATTCCAGGTGGGGGTGTTCTGCCGGTGGCCGGACCGGCTGCCGGTGTGCCGACAGAACATACTTCTCAGCTTCTTTTTGTCCTTCTTCCATACTTAGCTCCATAAAATCATCATCTTGCTTCAATTTTCCCGTTTCCGCCTCAATTCCTACAAGGGGGACATAATGTCATAGTCAAGGGGCTCGGGGCACAAAAATGCAAGCAAGGGCATATAAAACCGTCTCAAATTGAGTTGGAAAGTACGAAAATAGAGGGGAAAAGGGTGCAAATAAATCCTATATCAATAATACAACTCATGACTATTATGCTAATCTAATCAACTACGCATCGATTCGAATGTCATCCCGGCTTGTCCCTTCTCCTGCATGCTACCAAGGCTAACCTGTAAATAATTGCTCCCCATATGATCGAAAATATCATATGGATCGATACAGGCCACCCTGAAAATAGGTGACATTTACACGGACACAACAAACGTCAGTTTGAACACACAAACATAAGACATGACTCGATAAGTGTTGATACAACATAACTATGTGAATGAGACTCGATTATGCAATCACCATATCGGTACCGGGACACGCCCAGACATACCTACAACCACCGGTGCCAGGGACACGCCCACGACATCACACCTCCCACAAAGATACTGGGACACGCATAGACGTACCGGGTCCGAAAGCCAGCCGGATCCCCTGCCAAATGTCGTGCCTCAACCACACGAGTCCCCCCATGACTCAAGTCATTAATGTGCACATCCCCCTTGGAGAGGGAAGCTCCAAGGGGCGGCCCGAGCATAAGACGGTTTCTCGACCACCTTACGTCTCCTCAACAATCAAGAACCACCACCAAAGACCCCCAATACGACACATACACCACCATACATGACAAACGGAAGAACAACATTAAGCATATGACCCTTTCTTGAATTCAATCCCACATGTTTTGAGTGACAACCCTTCGACTACCCATATGACATGCCTACTGGCTCATGAATATACTAACAAGGAAAGACACTCAAATATGCATACACAATATTGAAACTGAGTAGGATAACTTACCTTTTAGCATAATCCATAAGCTAGTCGAAATCACCAAGTATCCATCTCATAAAACCGTCTCATCCTACATAAATCATATAATAACTATCACAATTCATTTTATGCTATAATACAACACAAAACCCCTTATTATTAGTCACTAATTTCTCATTTTACATAACTAAATACTAATTAATCTCTCTTAGTAAACCCTAACTCGAGATTAGCATAAGACAAAGAGGAAAAAGGTGAAATTTCGACTTACAAAGGTAGATCGGGGGATTAGGAGGGGTGTTCCATCATTAATCCAAGCTTGAAGGCCAAGGGGAAGGTTTAGGGAGCATCTTAGAGAGAGGGGAGATTGTTTTAGAGTAAGAAGGAAGAAGAATAAGAATGAAGGGGATAGGGTTTGGATAAGATGAAATCCCGAAATATCATTTTTTGGGTACAGTACAGTACCACTCGGCCGAGTGACCGGTTCACTCAACCAAGTGGCACTCACTCGGTCGAGTATACTCCTCACTCTACCGAGTGCCAACTCACTTGGTCCACTAAAGGTTCTACTCGGTCCACTGTAAGCCTACTAGGTCTAGTTTAGGTCTTACATGGTCTCGTAGGAGGGTTCATCCTTTACTTCCGAGTATACGTGGGTTCTCTCACGTGTCCCTAGGTCCTTTGTAGGTCCCAAATTATCCGAGTATTACACTTTCTTATTTGATGGGATAATTGCTTCATGGGGAATGTCTTGACATAGTAGGTGGAAGATGAAAATTAAACCAATTAGACTTGATCTTGACTTTGGCAAGCCACAAAATGATAAGGTAGAGCCTCCTTGAACCGGTACATCTTTTTCCGGTCTCAGTTAGGTGAGTGTAGGTCTCCTTATGGTGTGTGTTATATCAATAACGCACAAGTATGGTATTTGTTTCATCTCTTTGAGCATTACTTTCATAATATGCTATGCATTTGAAGCCATTTACATTGACTTTATTGCCCACTTCCTTACACATGTTTACAATTCATCTAACTACATTATACACTTGCCTACCTTGTTGATATCTATGTCATTGGTGTTAGGGTGCTCATTTGGTATATGCTTCATTTTGAGTCTATTGTGAGCTTGGTTATGCCGGAATTGTTAATTTCCGAATTTTGATTATGAAATAAAGAAGTGAAAAATAAAATTGAGAAAAGAAAGAGAAAAAGAAAATAACGAAAAAGAATGCAAGTAATGAAAAAAAGAGTGAAAAGATGTCATGAATAAAAGAAGCATGAATTGAAATTGAAAAAAAAAAAAAGTGCAAAGTAAAAAAGATCATGCAAGGGCCGAAAAGTTCACTTGGAGTCATTCATGCTACGCCGTCATGTAAATCTCATCCATGTTTTTGCATTATCCTTATGCCCATGTTGTTTCAGGATTTGAATCACAATGCTTATAGTTTGTTTTAGGATTATGCAATTGATGGGTTATATATGTTTGCTTGCTTGAGGACAAGCAAGGGTTTAGCTTGGAAACTTGAAAACTTAGGATGCCAAATGATGTTCTAACTCGGGTTATTAAGGAGCTTAATGACGGAGTATAGGATACCTTGTGCTAATTAATCGAGAAATTAAGGCCATAAATTGTAAAACAAGCGTCCCCGATCGGGGTGGCCTATCTCCGATCGGGGTTACCTCCTCCATGGTTTTTACGTTTCACCCTTATTTTACTATAAATAGGGGCCTTAATGCGTCATTAGGGGATATCTTTTACCATATTTTATCATCCTTCTTACACTCTTAAACACACAATTATCTTAGTTTTCATATTAGTTTACATTTTGTTAAGCATTCCCTTTGTTACAAACAATTTACATTAAACTTTTGTTCTAAGTAATAAAATCTTTTCATTCAAGTTATTTGGGTTGTTATTTGAGTTCTTCTTATTCAAAGTTCCAAGCTCTCTTGTTACGGTAATTTTGATTCTTGTTTATTTCGTTAAATCGTTCTTCATTATCGTTATTTCGTAGTTTACATTATTGTTATTAGCATTAGCATTTTTAGTTTGTTATTACATTTCTTTATCAAGTTAATATCACCATAGTTTACTTCTAGTATTTTCATTTACATTTCTGTCATTAGCAATTTCACTAATTCATATGTTAACACTATTTAGTTTATTCATAATTCTTATAATTTCATTTAGTTATATTTCTATTATAATCATGTTTATTAATTCATACTTCTTTAGTTTAATTTCTAATATGAGTGAGTAGTTTCATATGTCTAGGGATTAGGGAAGTCATGCATAATTAGTATTTGTAAATGTTTAAATAGAATGACATAATATTGTTTGATAAGTTTCTATCACATGCTTGTTTTATTTCCTAATATTTGGTAATTGATCACTATCTTAGATTAATTTGATAATTCACTTGTATAAGTCGAGAGGCACAAAAATGAATTAGACTAAGTATGTGTTAGTAGACCGACCTAGCCATAACGAGAGCTCGTTAGGACCCATTCTATGGTTGACAATAAGGCCGAAAGGTGGTTGTCACAAGACCTAAACAAGTTGACAATATTATCTTTTTCTTTTTTTTTTCTTTTTTTTTTTTTGCAAGAATAGCAAGCCATATTATTCATCCAATCGGGAATAAAAAGGCCAATCTTACAAAAGTATATCCAATAATTAGCAATTAAGACTCCCTACTATCTTATCCTCATAAGATGGGTGAGTTACAAAAAGAAGTCGCACACCTACTATATATTGTATTCGTTTGATAATATATTCAATGCTATGCTCTATATCTCGAAAAATCCTTGTATTCCTTTTTTCCCAAAGACTATAAATTGTGGCATTTAGACAGCTAGAGTACCAGTTTCCCTTCCAATGTCTCTGTACCCTCATGTTTGTAATCCATCTCAGTTCTCTTCTCATATCCACTATTCTATCTTGCATACCCAACCACTGCAACACCCCATTCCATACAACTGCAGTAAAGGAACATTTGAAGAACAAGTGCGTATGTGTCTCATTAGCTGCCTTACACATAATGCACCGATTCACTAGACAAATCCCCTTCTGATTGAGTTTATCAATAGTAGCTAACCGTCTTTGCATTGCAAGTACCATTATAAAACTGTGCTTAGGTAAGACAACTCTCTGCCACACACCTCTATACCAACTTGTCCTCTGTGCTTTTTCACGAAAATGATCATAAATCAATCTATGTTTCAACCTGCCTCCCTTAGTACAGTTGCTTAGTACCATTCTTGTTGTTTCAAGATTACCTGCTCTGGCTATCAATTCATTCCTCACAATCAGGATACCTCTCCAACTCTCTGAATGGTGAGGTTTGATTGACATTGTCCAAAAGCTAGCAGACTTAATATTATACACCTGATTCTAGATGGACCATAGACTATCAGAGTTATTGTCAATTGCCCATATCCATTTACTTATAATGCTCTTGTTCCATGACAGAACTTCCTTAATATCATAGCCTCCTTTAGTATGTGGGACGCAGCAAGATGTCCAGCTTTATATTACCAACTTCCTTTGACCTTCCTCTGAGTTCCACAGAAATTTTTTGCAAAATTTTGTTATAAGCTTTGAGACTCCTTTTGGTATCAACAGAGTTGCACACCAGTATTGTTCCATCCCTAAAATAATAGTGTTTATCAAACTGATCTTTCCTGCATAAGATATTCTGTGAGCTGACCAATTATGCAATGCACTCTGAATCTTGTTAAGCAGATTAGCAAACATAGCCTTGTTAAGCTTCCCCTCATTCAAAGGCACCCCTAAGTATCTAAATGGGAAACCTCCTTCTGTATAGCCTGTATTACTGATGATTCAGATTTTGCCGTCAATTCCGATATCAAAACAATTTATAAAGTACCCAAATTAAGCAGTATAATTAGGGTGTCGGTCTCAAGGATGACGGGGGCTTACACGGTACTTTGATTGGACCTTAGTCTAGTCAAATAAAGAGGGAGATTCATTGAATACTATCAACTAATTTTAAACTAAAGCAAGAAATTAATAAGATGTGTAAACAATTGATCTAGGAACTAGGGTAGTCGAGTTCCCCTAAGTAAGGCAAGTTAACAATGGGTGTCAAATGATTTCCGGGTAATTGTTATTGAAGAAAGTGAGCTAATTTCTTAAACTCGTCTTAAGACGGGCACAAAATCTCATTAAGCATCTTATCTCATCATAAACATGCTATCAAGCAACCACGTAAACTATCATTCATGAGAGAGCTAAGCAAACATTGTAGAAAAGCATGAACTCTCATACACACATTTCAACAAACACCTTATATGCATGATTATAAACACTAACATTATCACCCAAAAACATATGTTAACAACCCATTTTATTAACTTAAACCTCTACTTAGGTTCCCCCTAAACCCTAGTGGGTGACTACTCACACATGCTTACAAAGCAAATGTAAACAATTGAACAAAAGTAAACAAACATGGCAACAAACATTTTATAAAGATGAACAATTACCAAGTAATAAAAGGAAATGTAAACTATTGAATAAACAAAGCAAATAAAGAAGAGAATTATACCAACAATTAGGAAAGATTGCAACTTTGATTGAATTAAGGAAGAAATTCTTCAATATCTTCAAAATATAACCCAATAACTAATTGTAACCAATTGATATTAACTATTACTAAGCTAATTTTACTAAATAATTAATATTGATTAAGGAAAGATTAGTGCTTTGATTAGGAAATATTGCATAAACTAGGTGAAAGTTTCAGATCTAGGGTTGTGTGTACAAATGATTAAGGGAGGGGGTATTTATAGGTTACACCCAAATTAGGTTTGAAATTACAAGGGTAAAATGCGGAAGGGGGGGGGGGGGGGGGGATCTAGGGTTGTGCCCTGACCGACTGGGAGTTCTCTATAAGAAAATGTGAAAATGAAAGTCATCATGTGTGTTTAGCCGGTGGACCGGCTGCCGGTGGTCCACCGGCTGGGAGCTCCTTTGACTTTCTCCCTTCCCTTTTGACTTTTGCTCTTCTTCTTGTAGTCCTAGCCGGCCGGCCGGCTGCCGATGGTCTGCCCGGCTGGGAGTTCTCTGGAAATCCTTCTATTTTCTTCCTTCATCTTGTGCTCCCGCCATCAATTCATTGGTGCCTTACCCGGCTGGGAGTTCGCTGTAAGTTCCTTTCAATTACACAAAGCCAAGTATACCGGAGGGGGGGGTCCCCAGCTGGCTGACCGGCTGCCGGCCTAATCGTTGGGGGCTCTTCCCAGCTTTCTTCCACAACTCAACTTAAAACGACCATATCTCATTCGTTACTTAATCAAATAAAGCGTGTGACCACTTGTTGGAAAGTTAACATCATGTACTTTCATCTCCAACATAAATCACACCAAAATTAACCATAGTTTTAGAGATATTTAGCTTCTACTTCAAGTGAACGAATTTGAAATCTGAAGAGTGACTTGAACTTGCGTTTTGAACATATACCCGTGTCTCTCCTGTATCATTCTCCCCTTCTTCAAAAAGATTCGTCTTCGAATCTTCAAAATTTTAAAGTTCAAATTTTCATCATCAAACCCTCCAGGATCAAACACAAATCTTGTAAGCTTGTTTAATTTGTAGTTGGAGCACGCATCATAAGTGAAAATCCTCTTAGGTTTGTGCCTTCCTCTCTTGTGTTTTCCACCCCACCGCCCTCCATGCACAACCACAGCAAAAACCAAATAATAGTTGCTCGAAACAACAAGATCATCATGAGTATCCATAAGAATCGAATTCAACAAGAAATTAGAGTTCCTGTTAGAAATCTATATCTCATTATTTAACATATTCATATATGAATCAATTTATTTAGTCATAAAATAAATTACAAATCTTATGCATGCAAACTTAATAACAAAAGATGAGAAAATCGTTTTCTCACCAACAATTTTTCGGCCATTTTGGGCACCAACAAGATCTCCTACTTGTTAGTTCTTGAGCTAAAATGAATATAAGGATGATCCTCCAAAATCCCAAAGTAGAGATTCTCCTCTTGATTGCACCCAAGATTATCCTTTATCCCCACTAAATAATATTAGCTAGATATTAGTTTAGTAGTTTACCTTAAAATTGATTACTAATACTCATATATTACATTAATAATATTAGTAATTTCTATGAACAATTTGAATCAAAAATCTCATGTTTTGATAAAGGAGAAATGAATATGTGAAAGAGAATATGCATGTAAAGTTATGAACGTGCATAGAGAGATAAATTAAAGAACAAAACTTTTTCTTGTCTTGTGTAGGATGACCGGTTTTGGGGGCTTGGAGGACCAATATATGGTCCTTCACTTTTCCTTTTGTTCTTCTCAAAAACTTAGGTATGTAAGGCTAGTGTAGTGTAGGCTTATTATTTAAATTCTATCACATAAAATAATATAAGCACAACCCACTACATACTCCTCCAATTCGGTCCACCCTCCATGATATGGACTACCATTTTATTTTGTCAATTTGTCATTTGTCACACAATATGTCTCATGTAATATATTACATGTTATTAATTAATTTAATGCATATTTATCCCATAAATATCATTTTACAAATTAATTAAATTACATACAAGAAATTGACTAGTGATACTTGATCACATAAATAAAATGGGTCATAAAATTATAATTCACAACATCTTGTAATTATAATTAACCATTCATTCTTATCTCTATTGTTTCTCAAACAATGAACAATTTTAGTAACAAAGCAATTTATTACTAAAATAAATCTTATTTAATCCCATTACAATAAGATAATATTATTCTCTCTCACAATTGAATTGTTCAATTTTAAGGAATTTGATCAACTTGTATCGTCATACAATTAATCAACTTTATAGATAAGGGCATCATCCTTTAGGTGTGACCTTAAGGGATCAACTAACCACCACCGTCCCACGACAGTAACGTCAAACTCTAGCAAGCCAATCGTTACCGATTAATGTTGGTCAGTTGACTATAAAATGAATCATCCCTTACGTATTCTTAAAATGAGATTTAAACATGTGATCAATATGATCGACAATTGTGATCACATTATTGTCGGAGGACACATATTCCAACAGTTCCCACCATATAACTTCTCATCAATGTATTTATCAATTGTTGATTGATACGGTTCTCTTATATGAGAATCCAAATTAATGTTATTGTCCAAAAACCCTCATCCAAGATTGATATAAGATTAAGATCATCTTGATTTGCATTGTCATAACTTGTGTTGAACCATATAGTTTATATGTTTATGTTTTGATGATGTCAAGGTGTTTTATATTTTATATACTTGTTGCGTGTAATCGTTTGTCAAAGTGTTTTAGAATCAACTTATTACAAACGAGCAACAAAGAAGATTGTGATAATTGTATGAAAAGTTCAAGCCTCTATTCAAGATCAAGCGATATAAAGATTCATTCAAGATTTATGTGAAGACGGAGTCTGTCTGAAGATTAATCAAGCTTGGATGATGACGTAGCCTATACTCGAAGATCTCCTTGAAGATTAGAATAGTATAGGTGATTATCTCGTAACGGTAATCAAGAATGAGTTTCTTGAATGGGTAAAGTTATAGCTTTGCAGTTATAACATTACTAGTAAAAGAGCTCAATGTTATAGCTCTCCTACTATAACATTGAAATGCTGAGTTTTTATACACGACTTATATTGTTTCGAAAATTGTTTTGAAAATTGTTTAAAGTTTATTTTAAATGTTTTAATAAAAGTATTTATTAATAAAGCCCGGTTTAGTGCGGAGTTTGGTTTTATGTTGGACGTTGACTAGTAGTTATTTTGGACCAACTTATGAGTTGGACCATGCTACTAATTAGGGTTTCAACATAGCCTCTCTTAAAACCTAAATTCTAACCTATATGTTAAGACTAGGGTTTGCACGAGTCACGAGGCATATGAGCCGTGACATCTCATGTTACCTAAGGTATATTTAGTAAAGATTTTATTCTCTAATAATATCTTTACATATCTTATATATCTTACTTAATATATTTGTTTATGATAAAAGATATTCTTGTTTTAGGAAATCTTATCATATCTTGGAATTTATAGTAAAGATAATATTTGAATAGATTATATTCTATCTCTTGGAATATTCTTTATTATCTTTTAAGGCTTTTAGGAAAGAGATAATAAGAAGATATGATTTATTTACATATCTTATTATTTCGGCTATTAGGGTTTGTGCAAAACCGTGTTGCCTACTCCTTCCTTCCTATAAATACTTTGCTATTTACAACATTTAAAGTAGAGACCTTAAGCATAAAAATTGATTTTAATTTTACAAAGCAAACTGTGTGTTTTCAAGCAGAAAAACCGATTTGTTATTTTGAAAGGTCGTGTGTTTTAAAGCTCGCATACTTGTTCTTATTTTTATCGTTATAAGATAATAGTGCTTAGTTGATTTCTTACTTGTTCATTAACGTGAACCTTTGTTAGAATCATTAGTGCTTTCTTATTAACGTAAGTTAGTCACTCGAGTATTTAACGGTACTCATTGAGTTACAGCTAGAGTTAGTTGTACGAGTTGGGTTAGTAAATTTGTAATCCGTAGAAAGGTACTAAATTTATTAATCGAGAATAGTGGACGTAGGTTTCGACTTGTGAAACTGAACCACTTCAAAAACCGTGTGTCTCCTCGTTCTTTCATTCTTTCGTTTATTTCGTTTACTTTCATTAGTTGATTAGTTAAAGTTTAATCAATAAACTTTAAATAATCAATTACATTCATACAATCGAAAAAGCTTTCAAAAGTTTTAAATCCTCAATTCACCCCCCCCCCCCCCCCTCTTGAGTATTTCGGATCGATAGACTCTTCAACTTGTATGATAACTTTCTTCCACGTGAGCTTCATCATAAACTTCTTCAAATTCTTCATCAAAAATAATTGGTAGATTTGGATCAAATAAAGAAGTACCTTTTATTTGAGATTCATCTTCAAAAGTAAATAGGTCATCATCAATCACATCTTCTATTTGATCATCATCACTTAATGGTTCAACAATATGGATATCTTCATCATCCACGTGCTCCCCTGCATCATCGTCTTCTTTGAAAGACTTCGGATCTGGTTGTGATAGAACAAAGCAAAGCTGTTCTACATGCTTTTCCTCTTCTTGATGAACATCTTCAAAAGACTCGTTGTTTGTCTCTTGTTTGTTTATTTCAGCCCATTGTTGAAAGTCACGCTCAAACTTCTCCATCTGGTTCGACAATTTGGCAAGACCTCTTTCTAAATCCTTCCACCATAATCGTTTCTCCAATTCCTCGAACTCCTTCCAAAACTGTTTGAATTGCCTTCGAGACATGATTATAAACTTCCCAAGACAAGTTTGTTAAGAAACAAACTAAAACCTGGCTCTGATACCACTTTGATGTAAAATAGCCACGAGTTTTACCAAATTGATGTAAAACTAGTATAAATTTTATGGTAATTTTAGTTTTAAGAAAAATACGCAGCGGAAATAAAGTGTTTTTGGTGTTTTTTGTATGATAGGTGCAAGCAAAATAAAAGGGGTATGAATTAGTGTGAAAATCTCGCAAGAGCCCTCAACTAAAACTAGGATATGACGTGAACAACTCCCCTCTCTCGCAAGGAACTCGAAACTGAACACGAATGTCACTCAACCTCGCAAGGATGAATGTGTATTATCTCACCCTCACAAGAACAAAATAATAAATCTAATAACTCGCAAGCAATTAGAACACACAAGTATAAAACTTGAATTAACTCTTGAATTCAATTAATAAAACTGAATACAAAGACCCTTATTTATAGTACTCGCTATTACCATAACTAATAAGACAATAATATGGAAATTATAATATGACTACCTCAACTAGGATTAGGAAAGTAACTTGCTTTCCTAAACTTATTAGGAAATAAAACAACTTGACTCGAATTAGGAAATTAAAACAACTTGACTCGAATTAGGAAACTAATAATCTAGACTCGATTTAGGGAAATAACTTAAGATTGATTCCAAGTGAGCTTCCATCTTGTAGTCACGTCATTTTTGTCACCCGCGTAAGAATTGGACAGCTCAACTTAAAACGACCATATCTCCTTCGTTACTTAACCAAATAAACTGTGTGACCACTTGTTGGAAAGCTAACATCATGTACTTTAATCTCCAACATAAATCACACCAAAATTAACCATAGTTTTAGAGATATTTAGCTTCTACTTCAAGTGAACGAATCTGAAATGTGAAGAGTGACTTGAACTTGCATTTTGAACATATACCCGTGTCTCTCCTGTATCAACTGAACTTATAAGATCTGAACTGAACTGAACTGAACTCATAGGATCTGAACTATAGTCTGGAAATTAGAAACTTAATTCCATTTAAACTGCTCATTTTTAAAATAAAGCTAATATTTAATAAAATTATAACATATTCAAATTTACCAATCTTTTTCACGCATTGATCTTTTCAATAATAGTGACAAATATGGTTACGGACGGTAGTATGCATAAAATTTTCCGACATTTTGGGAAAATATTTTACCTATTTTATGTGAAAAATATTTTAATTTATTTTCTAAAAAATAGGCAATATATATTTTTGAATTTAGCGAGTCGCTAATAAAATCCTTATTTTAGTTGTTTTAGTAGTATGAATATTTAAATTTTAATTTTTGAAATAAAATAGGGAATAGCATGGAAATTCTATTTTTATAATAGGTAACTTTTAATTACTCTCTATATTTATTTATTTTTCTAATATAACTGTTTTCTCAATAAGTGACATGTCAACTTTTGATGAAAATTTATGATGCCACATCAGCAACTTGGCTATTGCATTAAAGAAATATATGATATGATGATGATACGATGATTAACTTTGAAGTCCAATGATCATATTAGCTACACAAAAACTCCAGAGAGACGGTCTCTCAATAACGTTATTGAGAGACCTCTCACATGATGGAGTGAGGGACCCACTGAATTTATTTTTTCCCTATTATGTTTCCCACCAAATTAGTGGGAGACAGTCTCTCATAAGATCTACTGAGCTTAGCTAATAGCTTGTATATTTATTATTTGTTTCTTTATCCATTTTTTTTATATATAATCAGGTATCCATCATCGACAACAATGCTATACCCTTATCACCTTATGATGGATATTCTCCGTAGAGGTAAATAGACTCTTTCACATAATCTCTATAAATATCATTTGAAATTTTCATATATCTCATATCCACTTTCTGCCAAATTAAACAAACGCATGTTTTGATGAACGATAAGTTAAACAAGAAACTCTACAATAATAGCTATATCACGCTATCATTGATTATCAATTTAGATATTTTTAATCGGTGTTTAAAGAGGTGTTTAAATACGAGCTTGGCTGGGCATGGGCCGAGCTCACGTTTAATTTTTGGCCCACGGACAAGTGGGTTAGCAGGTTTGGGACGGGTTAATATGCCGGACCTTTGTATTTTTCTTAAAAAGCCTTGTCCGTATCCGCTTATTTAGCGGGCTGGATGAACCGGGTTAAATAGACGGGACAACCCATAAATAACTCTGGTTTTTAAGGTTCACTAATTGTTGAGTGGGGCGGTCTTTTACTATAAGACCGGTCCATTACTAAAAGCCCAAAGCAATTAAATACATTTAAAAAAAAAAAAACCTTAAAAGCCCAATGAGTGGCAACTGCCTAACTGGCAACTGGTAATTCATAGCAACTCTGAAACCGTCAGTTACCTTCCATTGGCTCGATAATCCATATCTTCAACTTCGTTCTAATCTAGATGTTGAGCGTCAGTGCGTCACTCTCTTCTTCAATACCAGAGTTTTTTTCCTGCTGATATTCAATGATTTCTCCAGAAAATACTGCCGAAAGATGACCATCTCATTGATAGAGGTTTGTTTTCATTTTTTTCCCTCTTATATTAATACCTTGTACGAAGTATGAATTTAACTAGGTAAAACATTGGTGCAAAAAAGTCACTAACTGAGCTTTTGCTATGAAACTAATGACCTATTCATGTTTGGTTGGCGTTTTTCCATGGTAGCACAATTTAGCTAATGAATAATCTAGAACGGAGTACATAGTTGATGGAGAGATTGTTGTGACTTGTGAGTCTTTTTTTCGAAAAGCGTTTATCTAGTTTATTTTGGACAACATGTTTTAAGTTGTATCCTCATCTCTCTTTGTTATTGATCGAGTAATTGAAAAGTGATCATTCTAAGTTGTGAACTAACCTTTTTACTTTGCAAACTTACCCAACTATAAAAGCTATGAATTCAAAAGACCAAAAACACTCTCTTTTTGTGTTAAGATATAAACTCAGTATGAAATTGCCATATTTAATAGTAACTCAATGTGTTATCGACTATGTTTAGTTTACAATATGCTAAAGTTGTAATCTCGTGTTTCTAGTTTGAACCATTATGGGTTAAACTTTAATAAACTTATCACACTTTTCGTGGTAGCGACCATAATTTGTTGATAGCCGATTAGCTCAAATGGAAGAGTATGTGCATTGCACAAGGTCAAGGTATGGGTTCGAATCCCATATTGGCTATATAATTAATAAGACTTACCATAATTTATATCTTAGTGGTTTAATTTAAAAACTTGCCTTTTTATGCGAAGAACTCAATGTAGTCAAACTCGTAATATTTAAGTTGTAATTGTTGGTTTTAAACATAAAGTTACGAGTTGATATTATATATTCTTATGTTTACAACTAACTTATGTTGATGATGAAGAAATATTTATTGTGTCTTGTGGTAGCCTGTGTTTCTTGTTTAACAACATGAGAAGTATCGTTTGATGTTGAAAACTCCATGTTCTTACATGGAACAACATATCTACATAGTATAAAAGATGAGTTCTTTGAAGGATTTCTACTGGCTGCTACAATTTTTTTTTCTTTTTTTTTTCTTACGTGGGGACCGCCATGATCTCTACATAATTAATTACCATCTTCTTTACCATCTTAATCTTATTTAATTAAGATTACATTTACACAAAACCATACATTATACAATTACACATTAATAAATTACAATTACGAAAAATTAATAAAATTTTCAAATAATCGTCCTCCTACTTCTAACCTGAACAAATAAAATGTGAACAATGCAAATTGATTAATCATCCGAAAATAGTAGTTAAATTCATTGTGTAAATAAAAAAAAAAATCAGTATGACTATTATATTCCAACATCACAAATACAGAGTATATTAGTTCTGAACATTTTAACAACAAAATATATTGATATGACATTTTTAAAATTTTCGTAAACATAAACAATATAGTAGAGGTAGATCAAAAAAAATTCGTAGAAAATAGATTACTCCGTAAGGGAGTTTTTTTAAAAATTGAAAATATATAAACTTTAAAATAAATGAAAGCAAATATAAAAAAAGCTAGATATAACATAACCAGTATAATACAAGTAGATTTGAAAAAGTTCCCGTTCCAAATCGATAAAATATAAACTTTAAAATAAATGCAAAGAAATATAAAAAGGAGGAAATATAAGTTTCGGATCATACTTACATGAAGTTCTTCCGATTATTCACTTTAATTAGCTTTAATGTTAAAAGTCAAATCCTTTAAATTTGCATGACATGAGCATATGGAAAAATACTTAAAAAACAGAAATATTTAAAGACAACAATATTTAAATAACTTTTTAAAAAAAGGTCTGGAAGACATCATAATTATTCATAATAATTGAAGAATAGTGAAAAAAAAAACCAAAAAAAATGAAAAACAGTGAAATACTGTAAAAAAAAATAACAATACTACATGGAAGAAAAAGAAATCAATTTTAAAGAAATCAATAGTCGAAAATACATAAAGATTGATCTTTTTGCATCATACATATAATTTCGATAATTGACTGCAAATGTCGTTATATGAGGTGTGAAGTAAATTTTGAGGGCAGATTTGATGTGAGAGATTTTTCAATCGGAACTTGAAGGGATTAGAGAAAGGCCTCCAAGTGAGAATGAGGGTATAAGATGAAATTGAGAGTGGAAGGTTTTTCATTTTTATTTAATATTTGAAGGGAGTTGGAGAGATGATGGAGGTGACGGTGGTAGTGAGCCAGGGAGATATTAGACTATTGAACTATGAGAGAGTCTAAGGAGGAGCTAGGGTTAACTTTAACATCATTGTGCGGAATTTATATGATGGGTTATTACATAAAATTAGGTTTCAATGAAAGCAAATGGGTTGAATTTGCCTCTAATAAAAAAAGAGTTTAAAACAATACAAGGGATATATCATATATGTGGTCTTTAAATTGGGTTATATGAAAATGAGTTGGGTAAAAGTTTTATATATATACATACGGAGTAAGTCTTGTGTAAGGAAGTTTTACACTAATGTAATTGTAAAACCGGATGTAAATACAAACTTATTAGTGAGTAAAGGCGGTTTGATCATCTAATTTGCAGATAACATTAACAATTCTAAACTTAGAGGGGAGTTGTTGTTGGGGAACCTAATCGATAATTATAGCAAAGCTTAAGTGCCCCAAATTATATTAGTAACGGCCAACTATCAACTAATTAGATATATACTACGTCAAATCTTGAATTATGGGCTTATTTATAATGTTACGGCATTGCACATTTAATAACACTCATTTATATGATCATGTATCAATAATAACACATGTTATTACGACCCGTGCATTTTTTGCACGGGTTTAAAACTAGTAATGAAGAAAGTTTTGTGGTTAAAAATACTAGTTTTAAACTTAGCTTACATGTATGATAATTAGTTTAACTAAATTTTGTTTTAGGGTGAAAACCCCATGCCTTTACATAGAAACATCATACAATGAAATTTAAGTTTTGTAATTAAAAATACTAGTTTTGAACATAAGATTTAACTAATAAGTATGGGAGTAGTAAACATCATATTATAGAAAGTTATAATCAAAGAAATAAATTGACAAGATGTTTTTAACTACTGAGTTTTTTGTTTTAAATATCTTGTTTTGAAGTTTAACATTTTCGAGTAAATTTTACCTAAGACTATTTAATATTATTTTAATGATAAATTTTGTAAATCATAGATTGATTGAAATTGCAGTAGCACACAACGAACTTCACCTTATACTCATTAGATAATCGGGGAAGTGGTGATTGACCCCCATAACTTTAGGCAATTGTGAAATTAACCCCCATAACTTTCAATTGGAGTGATTAAGCCCCATAACTTACATAATAAGTGAAATTAAACCCTTTGTCAAAATCTCACGAGAAATTCAATTTATCATATCACAAAATTAAATATAGTTATTTTTTTTTTATGAAAAATACAAAATAAATTAAAAAACATTAATAAAAAAATTTAAAATATATTAGATAAAAAAGTTAAAATATTTTATGAAAACAAACAATTTTTTTTACATATGTATGTAATTCGGTACGAGGTTTAAAAAAATAACAGTTTTATGTAAATTATTTTTAAATGTTGAAAAATAAAAATATTCGAATATTTTTGTACCCGTTTATTATTATTTTTATATTTTTTGTCATGAAAATCTTTTATTCCGACTTCTGGTTTTAACACAACTACTCGTATCTAACAAAATATTTTGCAATTATTTTTTTTTTTCATAAATTGTACGGTAAAAAATTTGAAAAATGTACTTTATATAAATATAATAAATTGTTTGTTTTCGTAAAATATTTTAATTTTTTTTATCTAATATATATGCTATTTTTTTTATTAATAATTTAAACTTTTATTTTGTATTTTTCATAAGAAAACATAACTATATTTAATTTTGTGATATGATAAATTGAATTTCTCGTGAGATTTTGACAAAGGGGTTTAATTTCACTTATTATGTAAGTTATGGGGCTTAATCACTCCAATTGAAAGTTATGGGGGTTAATTTCACAATTGCACAAAGTTATGGGGGTCAATCACCACTTCCCCGTTAATTTATTTATGTCTAACTCCTTTCTTGTAACTGCTCTATCCATGGTTTAACTGCCAATTATTTACACTTCTTTTATTTTTCAGTAATTGTTAGATGGGACCGTCTTATACAATAAGACCAACCCATTTGACAAAGCCCAAAACAAAAAAACTTAAAAACCATAGAATGCAAGTTGAAAGTTAGAGCTCGTTTGGTTGCCCCTTGTAAATCATGGGAGTTGGAAAATCCCATGAATTGCAAAATCAAGACTTGTTTGGTTGCCAATTTTTTGGCAAAGTGTTGGAATTCAATATTCCAAGGAGTTTCCAACTCCTCCATAATGGAGGAGTTGGATTACCAGCCCCTAGGAATTCGCAAACTCCCATGGAGTTGAATTCCTATATAGGTAACCAAACGGATTTGTTAAAATCCTAGGAATTTCATGCGGGAACTTAATTCCCATGAATTCTATTTTCCTATGGAGTTGTATTCCAATGGGCAACCAAACGATGCCTTACTGTAATTGTATTACTCCTCTTGCTGTAACGGTACAACTCCTCCAAATCCCAACCACATCTCCTTCTTATCGGCTTCCACCCTTAAGCCACCAATGATCATACCTTTGCACTTGTAACGGCCCCCAAAAATATTCATTCAGAGCCATAATTTTTAATTTAACCACTAAGTTGTCAAGCTAAAAACGATAGTTATCAAACTAAAAACCACATTTTACAAAAATAAAATACAATTTAAATATAAATAACTTAAAAACTGAAGTTTTCAATATATATTTCAAATTTTCAAGGTAAAATCTTAAACTAGTTAAATAAAAAGGTTTGTGTGCAGATTTTGAAATAATGCAAAACTTCAGCTTAAAGTTCAAGGTTCTTTACGGATTTTCACTTGAAAACAATTAAAGAGTTCTCAATATAAAAATACAAGTATTCAAGTTAAAACTATAAGTTAAGGTAGTATTGAAATTTAATTTAAAAATCTGAGTTTTTAAGATCAATTCATACCAGGTAGTTGGCGTTGGTAACGGCAGCTATCAACATTCTTTATTTTTTGTTTTAATCGTTCGTTGGGTGGAAGTAGAGAAAGGGGATAGTAGTGGCGATGACCGCAACCATGGTGAATTGGGGACGAAAATGACAATCGCCAACGAAGCTCATGAGGATGAAGATCGTAGAGGTGGCAGAATAGGTGGATGGTGAGGACGTGGGCTGCAGAGGCGGCGCAAAGTCGGCGTTGATTGGAATTGTACGTGGGTGAAGAGGTGGATTGTGGATTGCAGATTTGCAGTAAAAGGTTGCTTATTTGGTCTTTTTAAGTTCGTAGTTTATTTTCGCAGTACACATTTTACTCATTTCAGTACTTTTTGCACCAAACTTTCCATTTATCTACCCTTCACTGAAAATCATCAAATGTAATTCTCTCCCCCTTTTTCTTTCTTGTTACATCTTTAACTTCTTTTAACCCCTTTCAAAATTATTCAATTATTATGAATGATTATTCGAATATAGAACATATATTTAATTCATTATACAAATTAAATTGATTCTTTGTTTAGTTTTGTATCTTATTTTAATTAGGGTTTATGTTCAAATTGATTATTGTTAATTGGTGTGGGATGGTGGAAATATTAGTGTAGTCGGATGTCGCCGGCAATAAGGGCAGGCGCCGCAAGCGAGAAGGACGCAGGTGGTCGCCGGAATTTGTTCGACAACCTGCGAAAAGAACGAGAGGCACTTGCGGAGTTGTGGGAGGGAAAGTGTTGGCGGGTTCGTGGGGATACACAAATCTGGCGACGGTGGTGATGGTGCTGGTTTGGTTGGCCGGCGACATTTGTCGGTAGTCGACGCCGGGGGCCGCATGTGATGGTGTTCCAATTATTGTTGGTGGTTAGTAGTACAGAAAGGTAGCAGGATTAGCCACCTGCGAAGTTGCGTAGTACAATTTGGAATTTTTTTATTTTAAATGTAGTACGTAGTATGCTTATGAATAGGTACATGTGTTTGTAAAAGTAATTTATCAAGGAAGTACATAATTTATCAAAACATTATATAATTATTTGATTTTATCAAATAATTTATTAATGCAGTACATTAGAGGAAAATTAGAGAGAATACATTAGAGAGAAATAAGAGAGAGAATGGGAGAGGGAAATGTAAGGGGTATAATTGTCAATAGTGTACTGAGATGAGTAAAATGTGTACTGCGAGAATCAGCACCTTTAAGTTTTGTTTTCATATAACCTCTTTTTATTGGGCTTGTCTCTTCTAGGACGGTCCTATAGGAGAGTTTGTGTTTATTTTTTTTTTATTTTTTTTTTACTGATTTAAGACTTGGGCTCTCTCTTAATGGGTCCGTCCTATGCTATAGGACGGTCCTATAGGAGAGTTGCTGTTTAAGGTTTGGGTTTAGTTCTTCACGTGTAGTAGGCATGGTGTGGAGTTGCAGACTTTGGTAATTTGGATATGGAAAGAAGTACACGAATCCAGTCCTGCATGATAAAATTGCAGGACTTATCCATACAATTCTGCTAGAAAGGCCCAATGATCCATACACACTTTTAATCCATCAACCTAGTGCATTCCGATCAAGTTATTAATGGGCTGGTCGACATAGTTCTCACTAGGGATGTCATTGGGGCGGGGCGGTGGTGGATATAGGCTCCCCCGTACCCGTACCCACCAAGAAAAACTCGTACCCATGCCCGCCCCACCACCCGTGGCGGGTACAAGTTTTCAAAATAATCCCCGCCCCAACGGGCAGAAATATAAAACCGTACCCGCCCCGCGTACCCATTAACCCGCTACACCATGATTTTATTCGATGATTTTTTTCGCAAAAATTGATTTAATCACTGTTAATTTCCATTTTTTTTGAATTTATCTTTATAATTTTAATTTTTCAACAAAGAAGTTAGTAAAAAACTTTATAAAATAACTATTATTAACATTATATCTTAATTATAACTAAATAAGATTTAAAAAATTGTCATAATCGTACTAATTTTTTAATGATTGGCGGGTAAGATGCAAAATCCACCCCACCCCATTACCCATGGCGGGTACAATTTTCGTACCTGCACCCGCCCCACCCCCCGCCAAAGCTCTACCCATCCCCACCCCAACTGGGGCGGGTGCGGGGCGGTACCCACTTGTACCCGACCCGCTGACATCCCTAGTTCTCACTTCTCACTTTCTCAGTACAAGTTGATGTTATTAGGAACGAGATTCTCCTTTAAATTAATTAGGGGGATAAAATTGAATTGTAGGTCGTAAAATTCTACAAACTTAATTAATACTCTATAGTTTTTCATTTGGTAAAAAACAAATACATAAATGTCAAAACAATTATTTTTTCATAAAATAATGATTACTAATACGAGTAATTTTAGTATTATTATTTGAACGTGTCATGTTTGTACACTTACATGAAATTTGGGTTTTACAATTCATTATATAAAATTATACTGTATATATTTTTTGAGAATGATAAAATAAGGAGCTATAAGAGCCAATAAATCCTTAATATCTTATCTTTATTAATTCAGAAGACAATACTCAATCCAGGGCGTGCCACGTCATTAATTCAGTTATTTATTTATTTATTTATTTTGGAAATACATGTTATGGTGGGACCCATTAGTGTGCAATGTATTTATTTCTTCAGAATTCCGGCTATACAAACATGCGACAAATCCCGTCTTAGAACAAATACTATGAAATAATACTATGATATAATTTTATACATTCCGAATAAATGAAATTAATGGCATATAAGCGGAATGAATTACAAATCGGAATAAATGAAACTAATTACAAATAAATGAATTACATAATTTTAAAAAAAAAAAATAATAATAAAATTACATAATTACGAGAAGGAATTACATTTAATTACGGGATTGAATTACATATAATGCGAATAAATTACATGCATAATTTATAAAAACTAAATAGTACGATATATTTTTAAAAAAAAAACATCATTTGTTATTTCCTCTTAAACCATTGCATGTGAACACGTACTTGTAACAAGTTTAAACATTAATTATGTAGATCGCCGATTTAGACCAACTAGATAAGTACAATAAAAATGCAAAAAAAAAAAAAAAATTCATCCAAAAATATTAATACCGGCCCAAATATATACCCGTGCAATTTTGCACGGGTTTAAAACTAGTTTTGTATTAATTGTATTGAGTAATGTATAATTTAATTCTCAATGCTTAAGATATTAAATGTTTAAATATGAAACCAAACAGCAGGATTGTAATATTTTATTTTGATGTTACTCTAGAAATTTTAAAATGAATTTGATCATAAAATTCTACAACCATCAATAAAATTGTAGTATTAAAATCGATCAAGTTTTTTTAAAAATTGTAGAATTATAGGTTCGAGTCAGAGTTCTTATAACCATACAAGTCCTCATAAGAGCAATTTAGTTAAGATTATGGCTCTCTTTGGTAAAACTAACTGAAAAGGTAACTGAAACCTGAAAATGTAGCTGATACCTGAAAAGCTAACTGAAACCTGAAAAATTAACTGATAAGGTAGCTGGAAATTAAGAACTGATAAGGTAACTGATTATATAAAAAAATGTTTGGCAAACTAACTGAAAAGGTAACTGATTTTGGTGAAATGACATAAAAGGATATGATAATTATTTAACAATATAGATTTAAAGGATAAAAATGGAAAATCAAACCAAGTCAGGTACTGAAATCTCAAATGCTACTCTAGATAGCATTTCATTTCAGGTAGCTTATTTGGTTAAATAAGTTACTGGCCAAACGCTTACAAAAAATTAAGGTACCTGAAATTTTGGTAAAATAAGCTACTTTGACCAAATCAGGTAACTGAAATGCCTTACCAAACGAAGCCTATGTTTTGTGAGTTAAGAGTCTGACTCCCTCATAAAAATAATGGTTAATACGGTGCTTGTAATCTGTAGACTATCACGTAAGTGTCTGAGAAATGGGGATTCTAGTACACACCATGTAAAAAGATAACGGAAACAAATTCACTCGTCATTAAGAGAAGAAAAGCTATTTGCAAGAAAAATATCGAAAATGTCTTAACTTAGTGATTAAGAAAGAGATATAATTGACAATAAATTAAAAGTTTGAATCCTCTATCCCTATACAGATTGAAGCTCAGTTTTTTCTGCTTAATTTCAACTCATTTCAGTTCATATATTTATAAATTAACTCTTATTTCAGTTCAATTATTTCATTTAATTCAGTTTAGCTTCTATCAACTAAAAGAACAGGTCCACTCGTCATTAAGAAAAGAAGCCTCGATCTCTTGCCACGTATGGGATACTTTTAAAGAGTTTGTAATCACATTTAATTTAATTATTGTCCCAAATGTAGTGACTACACTATAAAGAAACCTTGAAATGTACCCTATTACCCCCATACAATACCTTGCACCATTTCTCCTCTCTAAATTCTCTCTCTTACTCACCAAGATTACAACCGACTTCCTGACTTCCTTTGTCTCGTTTTTCATCAACCAAGCTTGTTTTTTTACCGTTAGCTAGCTATCTCAAAACAAGGAAGAAAATATGACGATGTATTTTGTTGGTAGCTTGTTCATCTTAGCCATCATGGTTCATCATTCAAGTATTTTACCACTTTCCTCTTTTTTTTTTGTTATTATTATTAATATTTACTATTCATGTTTGCATTTAAGATCTTAGTTTTCATGTCTTGTACTCTATTTATGGTGTCATCGTGTGTCGGAACCAGGATTTAAAGTTGGATGGAAATGAAAATTATATGAAAAACTATAGGGGAGTAATTTATTTATATTAGTAATAAAATGAGTTAACTGAAATTTTAACTTTTTTTATCGACCGTCCATATATACTAGCCCCCTCAGCTACATATTGTCCATTGTGTATATATGTGTCGGTAAAAATACGGCATAATCGTTGTACATGTTTTTTAGGTGAGGAAATTCTATTATGAAATACGAAGTAGTCCGTAATCCGTAAATGTGACCCTTTTATAATAAAAAGTAATCACTCGTAAAATACATTTTATAAAGAGTCACATTTGTCCGTCACAAGCTTGTGACACATTACAAAATGAGAATTATAGTAATGAAACATGGTGCATGGATGGGATTATATTGGTACTTTATAGAAGTTGGGTATATCCCCGTATATCTTTGTAAAAGTTCTCATATATTTTCCCGTTGCTCCTGCTTTTAGACTAGTTAAGATCGATTTATACTTACAAGTAATAACAACGTCATCTTAACGAGCGTAAAAGGGAGCCGTCTTAAGTTTAAGATGTCTCAAATAAGGAATTTAAAATTTGATGCTTCATTTTGATTTATTCTGATTAGTCTATCCTTGTATTTCCGTTTGAGTACTCTCTCAGCCTCGGACCTCTCAGGCTAATTGATTATTTACATTTTTTCCAAAGTTTCTAAAAAAAAAATATCAATTTAGGGTGGCTTTATATTTGAGTTATAGATAAACCGATTAATTAATACTCTCACAAAGCGAGTGACACAAATAATTTAACCTTTGGCTATTTATTTATTCCCCCTTTTCTAGGGTTTTTTGAATGACAGTAAATAACCGAGTGACGTTATGACCACCCTATAAAAATGGCTTATATTATTTGTTAATGTATATGCAGGTGCATCATTTTGTGTGTGCAAGGCAGGACTGCAAAGTACAGCATACCAGAAAGTAATAGACTATGCATGTGGACAAGGAGTTGATTGTAGTCCAATTGGACCAAATGGACAGTGTGCCAACTCTAATGGACTTCAAGGTCACTGCTCTTTTGCTGCTAACAGCTATTACTCTAAAAATTCTGCGAAAGGCGCCACCTGTGATTTCGAAGGATCTGCTCAACTCACTAATTCTGATCCCAGTATGCTACTCCTTTACATTTTTAATTCATTATTGTTTTTTAGGTGATGATTGGAGTAATACATCTGACTGTCCCCCTTATCCCGCAATTTGTTGGAGTCATTGAGCACTAGGGTAATGTTGTTGACGTAGTTGCTGATCTTTTATCAGTACTGAACTGCTGGTATGTTTTTAACTAATGGTAACATTCGAGTCTTATAGGGAACTTAATACTGTATTAGGAGGAAATGACTGCGATAGCGGTGCTGATTTTGATTCCTGTTTTCCCTTTTGTTAAAATTTTACAGGTGGTGGAGGCTGCTCATTCTCTGCTACCTCTGGCTCTGGGTATGTCCTCGACACAAAAATTCAGTAGCATCTGCTTATATTTATACATTTATACAGAGTACTTGATTTCTTTTGTGGTGATGCACAATATAAATGGTTTCCGTCAAATATTTATACTGAATACTTGAATTAATGTTTCCGACAAGTATTTGCCAATTTTCAACTACGTTTAAACCGTTCGTTGCACACCAAAAAGCTGTTTTTTTACTCCGAGATATATGTTTAATACCATGACTAGAGCTTGAATCCTCGTTCTTGACCTCTCAAGGATCGCCTTACCCCACCTTCCCAAGAGGTAGATAACTTAGTACCTCGGAAAAACACGTTTACAAGTATTAGATATTTGTAGGAAAAGTTTATAGGATATTATTGTTGGTACTTAGAGGCTAAGTAAAAGAGACAACTTTTGAATGATAAGAGACCTTCCCTAAAGTTGCAACTTTTTTCCTGCAGCAAAAAGAATCACTTAGTTTTGTCAAATAGCCTCATATCGTATACCTGTAGAGTTGTATGATTGTCTTTTTGACTCATATGTCAGCAATCTTTTCTTAAGGCTATTGATTGAAGTGGCCTTCACTTAGTCAAAAGGGGAGTTAAAGTTGCTCTGTTATATATGTGTCCCTATCGTAATGGACCGTCTTAAGCGTTTCCTAATTAAGTACCGAGTAATGAGAAAAAGGATTACGCATCTGAGGTAGTACCTCATACCTTGTAGTTTTTGAGCATATACACATTTTCTCTGAGCATATTAACATTTATAAATATAGTTTTTGAGCATATACACATTTTCTCTGAGCATATTAACATTTATAAATATAGTTTTTGAGCAATATTATATTTTTTTAGTGTAATGTTTTAGTAAATGTGCTCAAAAACTTTAAAATAAAACTCAGAAAATAAATAATAAGAGATACTACCTCAGATGAGATGTATAGTCTATGAACTGCGGAGTAATGCATTATCATATCATGTTCTTGAATTATAAAATAATGCGGAAAGTAGTACATGCTTTCACATGTTTAGTTTCAACTTTTCAAGTGAGGCAAAGTAATGAAACAAAAGTGAAATATGAAAGTACGGAGTATAAAGAATTAAACGGAATGAAGAGATAATTACATAAATCGGGATAATTACATGCTAATTTGGTTTAAGAACAACACGGCTAACTATTTTATTTCTTTGAAACAGCCTTACCAGTAATGGTACAACTACTCCCGGCACAACTGTGCCAACAACATCCCCTACAACTACTCCTGTATCTGGCGGTGGAGGCGGCATCATGCCCATAACTCCAGTATCTGGCACAGGTACCTCTACACCTGGCACTAGCACTGGCGCCCCAACATCTAGCACCGGCACAGGGACAAGCACTAATCCAACCACAACATCCCCTTACTCTACCGGCAATCAAACCAGCACCGGGGTCCTTGGAGGAGGAATGGGGATGGCTCCCACCGCATCAAGCATGGACAACCATGGGAACCGAATCTGGAGCATCAGCCTATGGTCAGTTCTCAGTGCGCTCGTGATCTCAGCCATCGCATGCATCTGAAGTCAAGAGTTGACTACTATTAGCTCTAATCTGCCATTTTCGTCTCCTTCCCACCGTTCCACTTCACATATTAAGAATCCTGGGATGGTAGTTGCAGACTGATGGCTAGCTTTAAGGGATGTTATCTGTTCCCTATTTATCTTCGGCCGAATTTTTATCACTATTTGTTCTATGTATATCTAAATTTAGCTTATAAATTAATGCTCATGTATGTAGCAGATTGAACTATTGTGTATCTGTAGGTCTGTACTATGTCATTATGTCAGTGTGCTAGATCTTTCAGGAATGTTTTTCATTTGGACCGTTTAGGCGTTTACTGTCCCCGATGGTTTACTTACCACGTAAATTATACTCCGTCCCATCCAAACAAAATTTCTAATTCGGTTTTTTGAGGTTTTTACCCAAAATATGACGGGGCAAATGATCAAATAATCACATTTCCTTTCGGAGCATTTTATTCATATAATCGAAAACATTAGTGAAAATATTAGGTACTCTATATAGATTTCCATCTGAATATTTGGAGGTAAGCCAATTACTTTCGGCGAATTATTGCTAATTTAAGTAGATATACAAAACTAAAACCTAAAGGAAACTAAACTCCTGGCATTTTGGTTATGCACAACTTCAATCAACAAACAATTTCTACTGCAAGTCTCTTAGCTTTATCCGAGCAGTTAGAAGCATCACCAAACACGGCTTCAGTAACGTCCACTGAACACGTTTCCTTGCCAACACAAGCCTGCCAAATCCGATCAAAACCCGTGAATAAACCTTGAAAAAACGATGATTAAGTTAATCAAATTTCAAAAATACAGAAAATTACTGAAAATTACCTTGGTAAGGATGGCATGAGCATCATTAGTTCCCTCACATGACCCTTTTCCGAAAGAGTCACAAACACCTTGAGGATCACCATAGCTCGCAAACTTAACCTCACTAATCGGCTTCCCATTGCAACTTAGGTTTAGTGAGTTCCCTTCATATACCTTTGCACACGCTCCTCCTATTGTCACTGTTCGGAAGTTCACCTGTGATGGGTTTCCCCCGAATTCTTCAAATAGAACAAGCGTGTTCACATCGTCTTTCAGGAAAGACCGGGGCACATGGTACCTACATTCTCACAAACAACATAATATTAGAAGTAAACCATTGAAACTTGTATAAGACAATTACGCGTAAGTGTTCTTACAATGTTTGTGTGGGTTTGCCACAGTTGGTGACACATTTATTGTTGTCGTATTGGCCACGGTAGTCACAAGCGTCAAGGCTGCAGCCATCCTCACCGGCTACAAAAGCAGGCCAGTACCTCCCTATGCTCTGCCCATTCACCCAAGCTGCTCCCTTGCCCATCCCGGTTAAGTCCACTACCACCGGGTCTGTCCCTATTGGCGCCTTGAATGTCGTCTAAGAACACAAATGACAACATAAGATTCTCGCATCTGTAGCAATGAGGTTGGAATGGTTAGATAATGTCGTACCTTATACCATGTCAAGGTAGTGTTGATACGGAAGTCACCACTCGACCTCCATCTTGTGGCATGGACAGATCGTTCACTGAATAACATATCGCGATCAAGGCCTTGTAAACCAGTTAAGTAAGACCATGTATGAAGAGTCAAGTTCTTGATCACCGTTTCATCACCTCGTACACCAAGCAACTCTACCGGACCAGTTATACCTGTGGGAACCATGTCGAAATATGCACCATAGTTCTACACACAAACATGTACATACACTATGTCAATTAATTATAACAATAATACAAAATGATGAAATTGTTTGATTAGTTAAAATATGGAAATTTAACTCGGGTTTTTGTACCTTAAGCCCGACTGTGGCGCTTAGAAGGGCAATTACATTCTTGCCTGCCTTCAGTTTGATCTTCTTCTCAAAGGAATTGATACCGTATGAATCATCTTTGCCATAGTCATATCCTGGATAATCATTTGCATATTCATATCCTGAATAATAATTATAATAATAACACAGTTAATAAAAATTAGATTTTCGGTTCTTGGATATGCTAAAAGTGATAATACAAAATCAAGTTAAAAATTCAACAAGTGCAAAAGACAAGTCACATTTCGTCACAAGCCGAAAACCAGGTAAATGTGACCAATCTAAGACGAAATGTAACTAGACCAATTTTCGAAGCTATAACAGTTTGCAACAAATGGTCACATTTTTTTTGTTAAAATGACTTACCAAGATCTTGGCCATTAACATATATGTGAAGAACATGGCCACTGGAATTGACTCGAATCCTCATGTCATCACTCCAAATAATGTCGTTCTTGTCGAGATTGACCCTAAGAATACACAACACATACATAAACATTAGTCATGGTGGGACGACCCACTAAAAATTAAACCGGTTAACCATTCTCAACCACGTTTGTCTGTAAACCAGAAAATTCATGTTTTCGAACCCTTGACATAAGTCACATAACCAAGACAGTAGTCGGAGTTGAGGTATTTACCTAGTCATGTACCAAAGATAGTCACTAGTGTCGTTAGTAGCGGCCTTTTGCTCAATGAGACCATGAGCTGCAAAAGAACCTCTACCTTGAACGACATTCTTGGAAATTTGTTCGCGTCTCCAACTCCATGCAAGAGACCTCGGTTCTTCTTCTGCTTCATTGGGTTTTGTTACCATCATTGAAGTTTGTGTATTCACCTAATTACCATCACCACAAGTTTACCAACTTTTCAAATTATTTTAACGTGAGACGGTTTTTTCTAAGAAACAGTTCAAAAAAAAAAGAAGTGTTACCTTAGCAGTGTTATATACTTCTTTTTGGCAATCTTGTAAAATACTGACAGACCAAGCAGGTATAGTGTACTTCTGTCCTCCTAGTAATATTGTTGCATCATTTGTAGTATTATCATTGCTGATAAAACAACTCGAGCTGTTATTGTACGAGTACTTCGTCACCTAAACAAATTAAACAAGATTGGAGAACAAGTTGATATTAGACGCGAGTAAATTTGAAAAATGTAGCGGATTTGAGTGAAAGGAGTCGGTAGGAAATAAAAGTATGCTTACATTAACCAAATTGTTCATCGCGATTGTTACAATATCTCCATAAGTTAGAACTTTCTCCATCGAGTGTAACACTGAATGAAGCTGCTCTAAATGTCCCCATTTCGGTTGATTCAAATTGCCTAATCAATCAAAATCAAAACAACAAATATTATAAACCAAATTTATTTAATTTGTTCAACCATTTTGTAATAAGAGACATGAGTTTTGAGTTTGCTTATTACCATATTCGTCAAGAGGCGCATCATAATCATAGCTTGTGGCGATATATGGACCGCCCGAGGTTCGTCCAAAATTGGTTCCACCATGATACTAATTACATAATACTTACCATGTTAGTCAAATTTATGTTGCAAAAAAAAAATACAAAATTTATAATCTATATTGAATTATTGTCAATATTTGTACCATGTAGTAGTTTTGCAGGGTGCCTCCGGTTTGGAAGAACCGTGCAACGGCATAGGCCACATCCTCAGCAGTTCTATGTGGAAGTTTACCACCCCAATTTGTGAACCTATAGTAAAAATTCATAAGAAACTGTTGAGTTTATGGATCCGGTACTCAAGAGGATCATTATCAAAACATCGTATCTCAACAGAAAATAATCATAATCATTATTGAGTAATCAATACTAAACTAACCAGCCGGTCCAATTTTCGGTCCACATCTTAGGGCTGTTCGGATTATTTGGCGTAAAGTCATGACAGTACCATCCATTGCATGTATTTATCTGATACACATTAAGAACGACAAATCAAATGCAAACGTCAGTTAACTTAGATTTAATATTATCGAAATCAAATGCAAACTAATCATCGAATTTTAATATTACCATTGGCTGAGGTGCATCACTTTGTTGGCACATAATCCATGGGACACCAATATTTTGTGCTACGGCCATCTTTGCGCACCAGTTTATATACGCTTTACCAGCATCGCCGTAAGGTGACATAACGTTTCCATATTCATTCTCAATCTATAAATACAAAAAATAAACCCCGTTAATTAATTATGAATCAACAAATAATCATTTTACTCATTTGATTTTTTTTTTTTGGGTTTAAATGAGCGCACCTGTGCTAGAATGATTGGGCCACCTTGAGAAGCAAATAAATTCTCCTCTTTAATCATGTCAACTATTAAAGTTGTAAAATTTTGCATTTCATCCTACATAAAATTATTGCAAATTTTAGCATAGGAAAATTTTTAGTAAAAGTAAATAAGTAATTTATAAGCAATTTAAAACGATAATATTGTCACCTTAAAAACTTTATTATCGGTCCGGAGCTCAATGCCAGGCAAGTTATGCAACCACACCGGAAAACCTCTACACAAACCAAAACAAAAATAATATTTATTACGAAAATATAAATCATCAAAAGTTATTTCACCTTGAGTACGAAAAATTACCCGTAATTCCACTCGGCACAAGTGTACGGGCCGATTCGAAGAATGGCATAGAGTCCAGCATCTTGGACAGTCTTGATGAATCTTATTAAATCATTGTTTCCATTAAAATCATATTGCCTACGTTTTGGCTCATGTGCGTTCCAAAATACGTATGTTTCAATTGCATCAAGCCCTCCTTCTTTAGCTTTCCTTATCAAATCCGGCCACATCTAAATAAATAAATAATTCTATAATATTCGTCAAATTAAATTATAATTACCTACTCAAACATCTTAATAAAATGCGAACAATATAAGGTTTTTTATATTTTGCATTATATTAGTAACAGAGTTAGAATTCAAAATCTAAGTATATAACAGTATAAATGTATAACGAACTAATTTATACTCGGTACAACATATAAGTGTACCTCAGGGGTACTACGAGGATAATGAATAGAACCCGATAATATAATTTTTCGCTCTCCATTTATAAGAATCGAACGACCATCATGCGTAACTTGAGTAGCTAATGCTATATAAACAAAGAATGCTAAAAGAATGGTCAAGGTGCAAGTTTTGTGTGATAAAGTAGCAGCCATATTTTTAGTTTTGAAATTTCTGAGAAAACCTTACGTTCAATTACTTGTATTTATAGATGTTTCGGAGTTTGTTGCGATATCAATTGGATAATGTGTTTGGATTAAAAACAGGTTTTCAGATAATGTATTTGAATTAAAATAGATGATTCATGTTTATCTAGAGTACATTTCAGCGACATATCCATATCCTCCATATTGATATTCATATATAATTGGAATTGTATCACTTGTATAATAATTGTATAGATACTATTTTTTCTTAAGAAATACTTAAATTTAGAAGTTGAGCTGAGGTAAACAAGAATGACTAGATAAAAAGATAAGGTTTAATGTATTTGGATATGGATAATTACTAATTTATAATAGTATCAAAGTTTACATTACCAATTTAGTAGGATAATATCATTTTTTTTTACGGATTTAGGAGGATAGTATTAAAGATAAGGTTTAACAAAGGGTCAAAATAGTCCATTTTGAAAGAACTTTTATCAACCTCTTTAGATATGAATCTATTGATTCTGAAAGGAAAAACTTGCATCAAAGTATCTCAATTTCAATTCAAATATGAGTTTGATTTACACTCCATGTTCCGATAAATATTTACCAACGAAAAAGAGGAAAAAACAGAGTCTATGGAACTTTAGTAGTTGTAGAAAACAAAGCTTTATTGTATAGGTTGTTTAGCAGCAGAAAATGAGTCATCAAATTGATAATCACAATTCCTATTGTTGGAAGAAATGGAATAGCATTCCTAATGTTAGAATTAAAAAATGAAATAGAGGAAATGTAAAAGAGATTAGAACGATGATATACCTATAGAAGATAAGCATCGTTTATGTTGAGAAATAGAAACAAGATGGACGTAGCGACTGATACAACATCGGCGTCATGAGACGGTCCGTGGGCGTTGTCATTCCTGGGCAGCAGATAGAAAGCAGTGAATAAAAGTAGTGTGAAACACCGAGTGTGGATAGTGAGGGAATGGGGAGTCATGGGACGTCTCCTTTGCTTCTTAACCTTGCCATTAAATCTAGATCAATATCACCACGATAATCACAAATTAATTGAACTCGGGAGAAATGGCGACATGGTAGACGGCCTTGGCGAAGAGATCGAGGGGATGTTTCAGAGGGAATAGGATCGAATAACGAGTCTACTTCACATTAATGAACCAAAAAATTCGTGCAGTCCCAATCGCAAGGGCTGCAATCATTCTATCAAGAGATAGACACTCTTTTTATGAAGTGCAAAACTAGTACTAAAAATAACCGCAGATAAAACTCTAAATCGTCTCCCACTACGAAATAACCGCAAAGAAGCTATGAGATGCATATGCTTCAACGTTCAGCCACTACAGAATAAAATTTCTCTTACGGGGTTTTGAAATTAATGATTTATTGTAAAAACATACAGGAAATTAGCTGAAACAAAGACATAAACAAAGATGAACTCAAATGTCCCAATGGATCACAACCATTAATTATTTACTCAATAGCATTCCCTTGACCACTTCGTGAGAGTACCGCTATGGCGGATTATTGTAGTCGACGGTGAACACTACTCCGTTCACATTATTAAAAAAAAAAAAAAAAATCAAACCATGTTAAGAAAGGCTAGACTATAGAGTACGCCTTTAGCATTCAAACCTTGCTCCTGAATCCTGATATTTTGGTACAGCTGTAATATAGAATATAATAAAATGCAGATATTCATAAATTAAAAGTTTATATTTATAAAGTTATCCCTTATGTACACGTATAAATTCATTAAACTTTTTGCGGCGTTCAGACTTGAGGGTTCTGCATCACTGCGTAACACACCGACAAGATCATGTTTTTGCGTCTTTCATTTTCGCATATTAAGCAACTGAAGCTGCTTGGACTTGGAGTGCTAGTGTCTAGTAACCTGGTTCCAACAGATGATCAAGTGACTGCTCCAGTTCATAGCCAACATAACAATCGGATACCAAGATGAGTTTTAACCCCTGCAAATTGAGCCACAGAATAAAAATAAGTAAAACACCAGGTGCTAGTAATGTCGAAAATTCCACCACTGTACCACCTCTATGCTCCAAAAAGAAGACCCAAAATACAAAATTAATTTGACAATAATGAATACAACACTGCTTTCTCTGAGGCAGTAGCTTGTCATCGGTTACTGGTTTACTGCCCCTTGCGACAAGAGCAATCACAATTTGTTAAACCCTTATGGGCTCTCAAACTTGCCCGTATTCCTCTAAATCAGGATATCGAAAACGCGTTCAATGCGAGGTAGGATGAAGCAATGTTGCCCCGACTTCTTCATTTTAGGCTCTTTTCCTCTTGTTCATTTTGCTTCTAATCCTACTTTCTACTCGCCTCTTAGATATGAGCCCTTGTGTTTTAAACTGCATACTACTATAAGTACCTCAAAATAAAACTGCCCCGTTGACTCCTCAACTCACAGCCCGCGCCTTCACAAATATCACAAAGGACAACTCACCACAAGATAAGGAACTCGCTTTGGAGTTTCATGATACTCCTACAACTGCTAATGCAGTGAGAATTTACCCAAGTTCACTTTTGTTCGCAATATGTGACAGCATGCATTCAGGATTAGCCAAGAAACAGTTATGAGCTTTTATTTCATATTATTAAAGAAATGGAAAAACAGTGATAATAATCAAGAACCAAAGTGCAGAAATGCAAACACAAAACAAAAGAGAATCAGCACCTGGTTAGCAGCTGCAGTTGACGGCAAATTCATGTGTGTCACCAGATGGTCACTAAATGAAACTCTCTTCAATGCAAACAGTTCAGATGACATACTGTCACCAAGAACCAGCCACCAGGCTTCCTCTTTAACCTGTGAGCGTATATTTGATTAGTTCCACGGTTTTAACTCATAATTAGGTCCAAAGTTTTTCCCGTGTAAGTGCATTTTGTAACCAGAGCTATTCAATACACAAATTTGCTGCCTCAAACTCAGTATTAAGTTTTTCTGAAGGAAAATAGTTAAAACTTCACGAATACCTTGGGGAAACGAGGAGCGAATGCTCTTGATGTCTTCCGCTTGTGTACATTCTCCAGCCGAATATTAAGAGAATAGCGACTCCCATTGCCTTCTTTGTTCCGCTGGAGCCTCACTTTCATTTGTATACGAGGAAATTTCAGTATCTCCTGAAGAACAGAAATCAAATGACTAAGGGGCAGTTCAAAGTTTAAGAGAGAACATAGCAAGTTGCCCCCAAGTTGCCGCTGATAGTTACAACAAAAAAAGGATAGGCAATAATAAAGGATAAAATTCCTCAACAGCACAATTTCATATTTTCAGCTACATATATCTTTATAACAATTAAAGATACATGACCAAGTGTAAAAGTGGGTATCATGAGCTCAAACAATGAAATGACGAACAATTGAGATGGACAAATAGAGGGGTTGTGAAAGAATTTTCTACATTTTATGCATAGGCCTCTAGGTGACTATAAGAACTACAAAGAAACCCCTATGTCAGTCTCAACATAAATTTCTCCATTCTTTACACACATATATCCAGCATCTAATAAGTACTTCAGAACATTTTACACCAACAAACCCTTCAGATTTAGATGAACATCAACAAATGAAAAGCAAACGACGTACACAAAATATGACGGTATCTTTTGTAGATGGGTGCAAACTTCTATGATATCTTTTGTACATGGATGCCACACCCTCCGTGCCCCTTAATTAATATTATATATACAACAACAACAACATTACCCCAGTGCCTCAATGGCTCCCGCAAATTGCGGGTTAGGGGGTACACAGCCTTACCCTTGTGTTAGCAACACAAAGAGGCTGTTTCCAAATGACCCAAGATGAAAATTGCGTCGAGAACTGCATTGAAGGACCGCTACTTCACAAAAGAAAGAAGGGCAGCCACTTTAGTGAGCCATTTTGATTTATTCCATTATAATCCATAACCAAAGAGTAATGAGTCTTTGGCTCCATTGGAAATATGGAAAATTAATTAATATTATATATCTTATAAAAAAAAATAAAAAAAAAACTGATGACACTCGTGCATAAGGAAAAAAAAAGAATATGATAATTAGCTTCTAAGACGATGCACGACCACAAGGTATCTCAAGTTCTCAACCACCTGCCCTTTTGGGTACTGAAGGGCAAAAAAAAAAAAAAAACAATTACAATTACACACAATGTAAGGCTAAGGTTAAATCTCTTATAAAACTACTTCACTACAAATTACATTATCAATGATTCAGATGGAATTTTGATAGCATTACAGTTGAGGTAAACTAAAATGGGACACTCTTAACCATTAAGGGTGTGTTTGGATGGAGGGATTTGGAGGGAGAGGCCAGAGGGAGGGGAGGGATGAGAAATCCGTTGTTTGGTTAGCAAAATGGAGGTGGAGGGATTTGGAGGGAAGAGAAAATGAATCCCTCCATTTCCCTCCTCTAAGCCAAATTATTTCCCCTCCAACAAAGGAAAGATTTGGAAGGAAAATCACCTCCTCCATTCTCCATCCCCTTCCCTTCCCTCCCTTTCCCTCCTATTTTGGTATCCAAACAAGGCCTAAGTCGCCAAGTGGAATTTACAATATACATGGGCACCCACGTGACATTTAAAAAGAATTTTTTTAAAACCTTAGGGCACCTCTTATATGCATATATATAGATAATATAAATACAATGATTTGCTTTTTTCTTTCACCTGATATAAGTTTGAAGCTGGAAAGCTTCCAAGTAAGTTCTGTAGACGTGCCTTCGAAAGACCCAGTAGTTGCTGCAGATTTGCTATACCTCCTTTCACCAGCATGCCAATAACATCTTCACTTGAGGCAGGCAACATTCTTAATGATGCATTCTTGTCAAACCATAGACCCTGTTAACACAGCAGATATACAGCATACATCTGTGAGCTCAAGAGGAGATATTAATCAAATGACTAAATATCACTTCTGTTTCATTATGTATGACAGAAAGTACTGAAAGATCTCTTGAAGACAAGAAGAGGGAATGGTACTCCGTAAATAGGTTAACAATCTAGGCAAAGATAGACTTTCACTGTATTTTCTTCACATGAACTACTAGGCGGATGAGTTGATACTAGAAAACATAACCGGGGTGGGCAGAATGACTCAACTTTGATATTTGATTTAGGTCCCTGAACTTGTAGAAGTCAAAACAAAGGTTAAAGGTCAAAACTTGGTTGACTCCGCTAAAAAATCAAGATCTCAGGATACTGGACGGCTTCTATTAAACCATAAATAACTCTACTATTGAGTACACAACCCATGCCTATGGATGCCCCGCACAAAATAGACGCGGTGCAGCCTTGTTCTGTAGAACTAGTCTATGCCTAGTAGTTACAGCATAACAAGTAAAATGCAGCGAAATAAAGCAGAATAAGTCGTACAAAACACTCCCTAAATGGGCTTCACATGTGATTCCTCCAACATAACAGGTAACCTGAATATGATTTCTCACAAGAGACTATCGGAAAATGACAAACCAATCTAATTAAAGTCAGGTCACTAGATAACCTCCCGCTTACATTAACCAAAAGAGAGGGAGTGTGGAAGAGGCGTAATAAATCCAAATCTCTCTGTAGCAAACAAGCACCGTTATTTAGGTAGTTGGACTTAGCAAGTCTCTTCTGCATCGGATCTATTTAAGGCCAAGTCAACATTCGCCGATCAAGCCACTATGATAAGGGAGGGGAGTAGAACCCAATACACGTGTCTTTGACTGAACCATGAACATGTAGATGCAACCTTAACTTTACAAGCCAAGAAGGCAAAAAAAAGCCTGGTTTTGACTGCGGAAGGTGGTGCAGAAGGATAGCACAACAATACCGGGAGCATAACTTAGTATAGCTCACATAGTAGATTGAGTAACCAAGTTCAAGTATGTGCATAGGTGGAGTAAAGAAAGAGATAAGATTATAAGAGACAAAAGTAAAATACCTGCATGACCATCTGCATAAGATGCATACAAGTGAGCGTGCTTGAAAGCCATCCACTATTTGCACATATATCTATCATAGCCTGGATTATACGTATACTCTGATCCAAAACAGACTTAAGGTCTGTTACATAGTCACTGACTGGCATCTCTACTTGAGAAAAGTGCGCCTGAATTCGAAATATAATAATTTTCAGAAATGAAAACAACTATGCAGAGAAAGCAACGTCATATTTTCATCTAAGAGAGCTTGATGCTGAAGAACACTTGCCTGGAAGAGTAAATTTGTTTTAACATGTGGATCATCAAGTCGGTCATTGTCCACCTTGTATGGGACCGACTTGGCTAAGATTGCATTGTGGTTTTCCTGTAAAGACAGAGAAAGAGCTGTTAGTCAATTGAAGGGCTGTTGACTTATGAATGTTGGCACCCCACTACAATTAATCTTCAGAGGTTAAATATTGAAGAGCAAATATGATGAAAAAAAAAATGGACCCCCTTCAGTTCATGCTTCAGCATGTTAGTGATTGACTTACATTAATAAGGAAAGCTTAATAATATTCTGAGCGGAAGAGTCTTTTGCTTTAGTAAAATCACATGTTAATTGTTACCTCATTATGCCGTACTGGTAGCTCATCATATTCAGAAGCAGCAGAAAGCACATGCAGGAGAACCTGAGGAAGAAACGTTTACTGTAAGAGATTGCGAGCCTCTAAAAAATAGTGCACGTTATACCTGACACTTACTTCAAGCGAAAGGTTTGGTCCAAGATTTGAGCCGAACATTGACACAGTCAAATAATTGAGATAGTATTGAGATGCAATCGACCCCAGCATCATGGGTTCCACATTATCATCATTCATTTTGATGCATCCACTGTCTTCCAAATCTTCAAATGTACTCTGCACCAACCTGCCAAATGAAGATTAATTAGACTAACAAACTCAGCCTCCAAGCAGAAGTTACAAAAGGGAAGTCTAGTTACCTTGATAGATAAGAGCTCAGGATTCCAGGATCTGTACCTTCTAAGCCATAGTAAGCTGGATTAAACATCTGTTAAAAGAAATACAGTTGGATGTTAGAACAAGATACACCTAAAAACGAAGTATTGGTAGCATGTCTTAATCCAATAGATCTTAAGATAAGAGTCAAACCACCAAAAATATTCTATCTGATAAGTGATACTAACCTCCGCTTCACTTGGTTCCTCCCACTTTTAGAAAGTTGCATAAGTTTGAAAAGTGGGAGGAACGCTATGAAATGAAGCTTAGTACTACCTCTGTCCCAAATTAAAGTTCCCATCTGACTTTGGTCAATGTGGACGTTGACTATTAATTTCTCTAAATATTTGTAGAGATATAATGTAAAATTTGTCCTGTATTATTTATTAAGTCAACTATTATTATACTAATCATATTAAAAAGTTGCAACTATTGTTATCAGGAAATTATTGGTCAAAGTCAATGTCTTTTGGAGTTTTTGACCAACAAAGTCGAACAGGCATTAATATCAAAGGGATGGAGGGAATCATAGTTAAACAGTGATAGTATACCAGTCTTCGATAGAAGTATGTCCATGTCAGGTAGTGGATGGCATCTGCCTTATGGCAAATTGTACCAGATATGATCTCGGCATTGAAGTGGTTATGCAAGTGCTCTCTGAGACTACTCTCAACGGGAAACGGTTCATAAAGGAACTGCAAGAGGAGAACAAGTTTCTAAGCCATTTTTGAAAATGACTGAAGTAACTAAAATTTCCAAACATAAAATAGTACTGACCCTTTTTTTTCGCCAAGTAATATAATATTTATCATTGAAAGGCACCAGGAGGTGAAAGACACCACAGGGACAAAATAATACTGACCTTTTTGTAAAAACTCTTTTTTGGTTCATGAACTAGAATAACAGCTTTCCCGTGCTGGTCAAATTGTGGACGTCCAGCGCGACCCATCATTTGCAAAATATCCGTGATAGGAAAATCAACATATCGTTTCATCTTTCCGTCAAAAAATTCGGTTCCCTGCATCAGGTAAGGAATATAATCTAGTTAGCATTGACATATGGAGGATTTTAATAGTAACCCTTACCAAAAGAATTGATACTCAAAGAGTGAGAGGGTAAGAAAAGCATACATAGAGAGTGGATGAAAAACAAACAATGCTACTCAATGAAGTAGTCAGTTGCAAAGTTGTGAGCAATACAGATTTGATTTGTGAGAGTCTATTCTTTATTATGTTTAACATTTGTAGTAATCCAACAAACCTCACGCAGTATCAGTGTCTATGAATCATTGACGGCTCTAAACCAACTTTGCAAGCAAACTACCAAATGAATGCCGTCAAATCAAAGGGACATCATTATTCTGTCGACACATATTATAGGAGCAACAAAGCATATCATTATGGCTTTCGTCAGCCCACAGCAATCACAGAAGAGTAAAATACCATCGTTTATTCTAGAGGTTGAAGAAAGAAATAACGTTCAAACTACTAGCTATTATAATTATTATTTTCCAAACAACTACCAATTTTAACTTTTTCGTTGAAGCTACTACCTAATAAGATATGTTAACTAATTTGGTACAACTCCCCTGATTCGGTTAAATAATTGTCAACTGACCGTTCTACAGTACTTAATATCAAGTTTGAGCTTGGCACAACTCACCCATACTCTCTTAGTCTAATTCCATCGTGCAAAGAGTATTGCGTTGAGTGAATGCAAAAACTATGAATAATTATCTTGGGAGATAACCAAAGAATATATGAATATAAGTCATGCTCCTTTGTTACTGTTAAATGTACTCCTAGCACTACAGATATAGTTGATGGTGGTATATGAGAAAATCCCCACCCAAATTAAACACGACCAAAAAGAGCCACGGAATTGATGAACAAAGGTCCCCAAAATACCAGCGACTATATTAGAAACAGCATTAGTAACAAATGGTAATGTTAAGAACAACAATGATAATGATAGTAAATTTATCATTACTGATATTGTTGTTGGTTGGTGGTGTTATTATTAGTTCGCTACTACAAATATAAATTAACAATAACAACTTGGTAGTTGTTACACAGTACACTAACCTTGATAATGACAAGATGTGCAGGAAGGTTCACTCCCCAAGCCAATGTGCTAGTTGACACCAACACCTACCAAAGATATTGGATTAAACAAGAGTACAAACATCGTGCAAGAGTTCAATAAATCCGGGACCAAGAGAACATCTTTATTGCGAATGAGTAGTATCACTATGACAAGTTATCTAGAAATGCAAGAGTTTGCGTAAACTATGAGTAAAAATTATATAATAAATCAAAGCTTAGGAGGTCAAGTACCTGAATCTTATTGTTTCCAAACAGCTCCTCCACAGCAGATCTATCCTTATCGTTCAATCCAGCATGATGCAAACCAATACCAAACTGCAAAGTGTGCCTCAGGTTCTGATCTGTAATCTGGTAGAGCATCATCTGTAGTTCTTCCTCTGCCATATTCAAAAACTTCCTAGGATGCTCGTCTGATGCTGCATACTTCAGTCACCAGCAGAATCACATTGAGATATAACAAGAAATTTTAATAAACCGACGACAGAACAAAAAAAGATAAAAACTCACAAATTAGGATCTGCAGATTAAAAATGTCTAATACCTGGATGAGGTCAAGAGCAGTAAGTCTCGTCTGTCGACGTGAAGAAACAAATATAAGAACTGGCTTTGTAGGTGAGTGCGTAGATATGGCAGCATAGGCAGGTTTGTTCATACTATTCATTCTTGGACAGTAGTACTTCCCAGGGTATCCCTATTAGTTTTCATAAGCAACAGCGACAAGTTGATCAGGATGTTTATAATACCCCCACTATAACGAGAAAAATAGATTATCAGATATCCCTACGCAAAAGAAAGAAATGTCTGAAGACAACAAGAATTAGTTATCTACTTAGTAAGTAGAGCAACATATACGAACTCTTATTTAGCCAAATCTGCATCCACGACAGAACAACTGCTGTTATTTTTCGGCAAGCCGTGGAAGCATGGAACAACCGGCTACTATCATGGAAGTGTTGAAACATAAATGACAAATCTAAAAAATCATCAACATCACTAGCTAAATGACGCGGTATAATCTTAGCAAGCCACATCTCATAATCTAAAAAAAATAGATAAAGGTTTTATTTTTTGTTGATAATATTTTAATCATGATAGCGAGCACAATCATGAAGCTCTCATTTTGTTTAAGGGAGTTGCCTCCATAGTGTTGTTTTGTATATGGGCGTGTTACCCCCTTTCGTGTTCTTTGATGAATACTCTGGCTTGTGAAAAAAAGAAAACTCGAGTGATAACTTCTATATCACTATAAATCAACAAAACAAATCGACCTTAGGAAGTGCCTTTGTTTCCTAAATACAGTTCATTACCAAAATCGATGAAGGGAGTTGGCCAGATTAAAGTGGCCAGAAAAAGAAACCAATCCAAACATGTACTTCAACATCACACAACTACACCGTACCGAGAAGGGAGATCAAAGTAGTAAGCTCCTCCATCTCCTACTAATGAAAAATTCCCAACTACTTAACATTCAGTCAGCATGAGTGCATGACTTATATGGGAACAAACCATTGAAACAGTAGCATTATGATGATCAAAAAGGCCATAAATGCAACGGCAAACAGTTGTGAAGCATTCTTCACCAACCCATATACCCAGGGTTACCAGATTCGCAATTCGTTCAATTCGCTTTCTTAATTCTAATTCGCGATTCGCTCAATCTAGCGAATTCAATTCGCTGGCGAATTACATTATTTTAAAGTTCGGTAATTCGTCGAATCCAATTCGCAAAAGGAAATCATAATTATCCTTTTATCAACAAAGCTAAAAAAAATCATACTCCCTGTCAGAAATTAAAATCAAATTAAAGCTAAATCTACAAATCTACAATAGTGAATCAAATCATTGTGCTTGGCTTCAAAGTTCAAACTTCAAAATAATCAGGTATCTTGTCTATACTTCAATTTTTCCTGATTTTTTTTGGTTTTTAGCATAATCATATAATTCGCTCATCTCAGTGAATTAAAAGCGAATTGGGACGCATTAAGAAGAAAACGAATTGCGAATTAATTCGCAATTCCGACTTTCTAAGACACCAAAAATATGAACTTATGTAAGATGTAGGAAACACATTTTTCATTTAACATTCTAAATGACGATTTATGTTATCCGAGCCCAATCATATTAGGAGTCAAGGATTTGCTGTTTTTGTCAAGGGAAATCGTATTAGAAGTGCAGAAATGTAGACGTTTTATAATAACTTTGGTGGCTGAACCCATTAAAAGTGAATAGTGAGCACTGAGCACAACACCCACATGATTAATATACATTAAGGTAACAATGGTTTCATCGAAGATACAAAAAGCAACTGTATATTTATATATATGGTAATAACCCCCTCAAAGCTAAGTCATCTCTATAGTTACACACTACAAATTTAATTTTCAAGACCCACTGTACATCACTTTAAAAAAAGCAAAAGTGAATCAAGCCATCCTTAAAATCAGCTCATAGATTGGGAAAGTAAATGCAAAAACTAGTGAGCCGTAGCTTGTTATCCACGCAAATCATTGATTCAGAGAAATGCACTTATAATTGAACAAAAGTACAAAACTATCATACCGAATAGCTAGAGGTATAATTGAACAAAACTATCATCGATCCAGAGAAATGCACTTATAGTTGAGCAAAACTATCATACCCAATCTGAGTACTGTTACCAGTCTCCAATCCATCCATTATTTACAGAATGTACAACGACCCAGAATAAAACCAAAACTGGCAAGGGAAACTTAAGATTCGAAGGGATAGACTGAAGTGAATTTGGCTTAGGAAAATATTTTTATTAGAAATACTCCACATAAAACAAAATTTAGAAAAAAAAGAGAAAGCCAAAATGGACCAAACCGTAGCATTCGATATTAACTGAACTTACACAATCAAAAGACTGTAGCAATATGAAATTTGCATAACGGACCTGAATGTGTACTTCAAGTGGTACAGGTCTAACACTCGGTTTGAAATTATATAGTCCAGTCTCTCCCACTCCCAACCAGTCAGCCAAATCCCTGAAAGTCAGAAAGACTGGTGAGAAAAACGTTCCAGTAAACATGGTATAAAATTAGAGACGTTTCCCCATTTTCTGCCTCGCACTTGATTTAGAGTTATCCATATTGTCCGCACGGCTAAAGTGAGAAGTTATGGCTCAACTCAGACAAGTGACAACCAATTTTTGGACATGAATTGTCAACATGACATACAATTGCAACACAAACCTACAGATCTGCAAGGAAAGCAAACAAAAATATTAAAGATAAAACAACATACCCTGCATTTGCCAAGGCCGTTGACAGACCCACAAACCGTACTGAGCGTTCTGTCTGTGATGATATATACCTCATCCTTGAGACAATAACCTACAAGTGTCCCATTTGCTCTCAGTATACGACGAAAACAATATTTTAGCATCTAAGAAACAGAAATATACTTAGCAAGATATAAGTTAGGTCATCTTAGGGAGTGAAACCATGAATAACAAGCGAAAAGTAGAATTCTTTGGGCATCTAAGGGACCTGCATATCTCTCTCACCATCATCAAGGCACAGTTATGTTTTGGTTCAGGGGAAGTGATAGTAGCTGAGTTGCTTTCCTATGTTTAGTTTTGATACTTACTCACCATTTGTGGAAAAAGGGAACATAAAATAATGGGTTATAATTATGCCTAATAATGAATCTCAGATGAGTTGCCTTCTTCCTTTCAATTCAACAAAAATAAGCATACCATTCAAATAGTCTCTTTTAAATTCATGTTAACTGCACCAAACAACAAAAACATTACATCCATTCTCTGCTTTTCCAACATTCCCTTTCATATCATCATAAAAAGAAACACGCTGTACACAATTGAAACACGCACTCTGCGAGTGATGGAATGCATGAGTCTAGAGCGAAGAGTCCTCAACAGCTTGGACTTTTGCCAGACGATTACTAGGTAAAGTTTTTAGAATCTTATCTTGCATATTATTTACATAATTGTAGGATCCAGATTTCATCAGGCATTAGCTAAGATAAAGAGTATAACAGAAGATAAAGACTAGTAGGATTCAGTATGATATCTTTTACGGGGTTGTGGCATTAAAAGCAGATCCAAAAGAAATAAAATTTCATTTTCTGATTCATGCTTTAATGCCAATTCTTGGGCCATATCTGTTAACTCTACAGTATACACAACCTCACAAAGACACATACCTCAAGAATCGGGCCTCTATCAGCTCCAAGTAGGTGAATCTCATCCAAAATCATAAGCCCAACCTTCACGTTGAACAATCAAAATATTCAAAGAGAGAAACTGTACATTACAGACTCAAATGTAGTATGACTACAATATTTATTTAAGCACCAATAATACTTTTCCTTAAAAAGTAAAAAGATTATCAATAACTAATCCCTGAATAAGGGAACTAATACAGAGATCTCAATTAATCCCCAATTTCAAATTGTTTTATTCTCTTGTCCCGCTTTTCTTCCTAGAATAAGTCTACGTAGTAGCCACTCTTAATTCCTTCCCTGTTGGATAGGAACAGACCTACAACAGATCAGTATGGACAACCAATACAGGTCTGGATCAACTGTACAATGTGAAGTGGACAATTCACTTTTAACCTTCATTTAGGAATTGTCAGAGAGACAAAAGGAACAAGGAATAGGTAATATATTTACATTAAAAAATAGCTATGACAAAGCAACGGTAGCACATATGTGTAGAAAGCAATAAAGTTATGTACCTTTTTAACATAACTTCGAGTATGCCAGTTACGGCTTATCCCATCCCACTTTTCAGGAGTAGAAATTATGATATCAGCTGATAGAAGAGCCATCATATCTGGAGTGTAATCACCAGTCATTTCAACCTGGAAAAGATGGTTTTTTTATTCATAAGATGGCTCGTACAGATGATTGGGATATACAAGTCATTAAACAGCCTAATCTTTGAAAGCAATTGGACGGAAATTATGAAGAATAGAACCATCTCTTTTCCAAGCTGGGTCACAAGTCGCTTTCTCCAATCATTCATTCTTTCTCGGACAAGGGCCTTTAAAGGCGCTATATAGATAACCTGTATGAGTGCAAGAGTAACATTCAGTTGTTCTAAGAAAAGCTCGTCTAAAAACTAAAAAAACCTAGAGACTGTAACCTACATAAAGCATAATGTAGATGGCTCAGCTCAAGGTAACACTAAGATCTGTGCATTTACAAACAGTAGCTGACAAATAAAAGGCTACTTTACACTAACTATACATAATACAAACGGTTGTGAAAGACAGATTTTATTTTTCGAGCACACCCCTTAAAACTTTACAAAATGAAAGGTAATTATGAAATTTAAACTGAGAATGCAACTCTAGGTCGAAACCAGAACTCAAGTAAGTTCCTTAACTGAAGCTTGAGTAGAACATAACATCACAAAGTTCAACTGTGCATCAAAGCAAGAATGGCAAGGTACATCAGGTATGAGGTTTATCATCAAATGTTCAAAATGACCTTGGTACGCCTCATGATTTATAAACCTAATACTCTAATTCTGAGAAGCAACATTATATGAGGATATCAAGACTCATCCATACTTGGACAAGCTATCCTAAACTAACCTTCATATCAGGTTGGGTATTAAATAGCCGGAACATTGCAAGCTCAGCTGATATGGTTTTTCCACTGCCGGTTGGAGCTCCCAAAAGAACATTGTTGTCTGTGTGATACAGAACATGAAAAGCCTGCCAAAAAAACAGTTGCACTGAAGATTAATAATTGCACTGGAGGAAATCATATCAGTATATAAAATATAACAAGATGTAAACCTGCGTCTGAATAGGATTAAAGTGTGAAAATTTGTACAAAGATTCGTAGCTTATGTTGCCAAGTGAAGTTATCGGCAGAGGTTTTAGGTCGAGCAATTCAGTATGAGAAGAGCTAGCCTGGATGACAAAAAGAAACATGATTGATCCATGAAGCAAGTAATTAGAAAAGGAGGTAAAATAAATTTATATATACACTTCGTATTACATTAAAGATTTCGATTTTTAAATAACCTCAGGTAATGCAAGATTGTTCAGAGATATTGTGTAAAATGATTCTGCCTGTAACCAAGAATCAGAAACAGCCCGAATATAGTACTGTGGAGGATGTGGTTCAAATATCGGCACTGTAAAAGAAAGTTTTTGAGGCTCCCCTTTGGCTGTCCTCTTGGTTAGCGTGAAAAGCTCCGAATGATATATATGGTCATTCTCAGAATCCTGTTCAAAGTAAGTATTCAAGCTCAGAATTACAAAAATCCAGAATCGCACAAGGTCAGCGAATTACAATAGTTGTAGCTCAAATATGCTAAAGCAAGGATAATCATGCAACTCACATATAGATTGTCACAAGCTACAGAGAGCCTCTCATAAATTAAAACAAAGTGGTCTTCCAGATATCCAGAATGCACGTACATAGTTAGCATACTATAAACATGTCATAATCTACGTAATTGATAGCAATTGAAATGTCCCAACTCGAAGGTCTTGTAATTTGCATATTGCTAAAGGGAATCCATAAATGAGTTCCTTAGAGTAGTTTATTGAGTTCAAAGACTCTGGAGGTGAGAGGCCTCCACATTCCACAGAGGTTGTTGCAATAACATCAACAAAGCCTTGTTTACGAAATAATTTTGGATCGAATGACATGTAACATCTTCCAAAGAAGTGAACATGATGTAACGCAATGAAGAAAAAAAGATGGGAAATAACAATAAAAAAAGTGTGATAGTCAAAAATAAATAAATGAAGAGTGAACAGAATGAAAGGAAAAGACAAAAATGCAGGGACCTTAAAATAGACTTGGACAGAGATTTAAATGAGAAATAGGGGTAAAGAGGTAACAAGAGAAAAAAGTAACAAGGAATAATAGAACTTGTCACAAACTCACAATCGTAAATATACTAGAATTTGTCAATTAAAGTTGACATTGCCAGCAACTAAATTATCAGGTAAAATAATTTCTACTATCAGCTCGGGAAATTATTTGTTATTTTTGAACTCCGAAGAACCAGTTACGTTTGGTTACTTATACAAGAAGCACACTGAAACCTAAGACAGTCACAACGGCGCAAGAAACGTAAGCACTAATCCACTTCTAGATTAAAAAAAATCGATAACAAATTTCATCTGTGAAGAACTGTATACAAAGCATTTCAATTAATTAATGGATTATTTAATGAGAATAATCGATACTATAAGGGTCCTTCTTATATTAATCCAAACTATGCATTAACTCACTTTAATCCAAACTATCCTACTTCCTTTCCCGGATTGAACTTGTTCAATTTGTTACCTACTAATTCAGGTAATGTCTATTATCCTTTTTTTATATTTAAGATCTCATTATCATCCCCTTTCACCATTAACATTTTACCACCATTAACAACCACCAACTATAGACCTAACACCACCGTTATCACCAAACTCAACCACCACCATTGACCCCATATCCTACTCATCAGGCCACCACCAACGGACCACCCCTACGATAGTCCCAAAGTCAGCCACCAGGCCCACCACCCCTTTACCATCACTGTAGACAAAGTCGATCTCCATGGATGCAAATACCGAAATGCCGCCATCGAAACCGCACAACAAATACCCACCATTGTAAAATATGCTGAAACATCTTACTTATCAAATTCCCAAATTGATGCTTTGGCAAATTCATATAATTTCCAATCCAAACAACAATTAATAAAAACCCACAATGTCAAATTACACAACAAAGATAAAGAGGGAGTATAATCATCCAACAATTTCAATTTTATGGGTACTAATGAAAAAAAAAGGGTGTTGCTCTTTCATGTACATGATTTACTCAATCATGTACATGTTTTACCATTTTACCCTTCACATATAAATATTCATTTTCTCAAATTTCTATCAATTTCAGTTTTCTCCCTTTCACCATTCACCTCCCAACCACCACTAATGCCGCCAGCCACCATCACTGCCGCTACCACCCGACCACCAGCTTTCCCTCTTCGTGCGCCTACCTTGTGCAACTATGACAGATAGAGCAAAAACGAGACCAAAATTTGTTAACCAAACATTAATAAAATCTGCAATTTTTGTGCAAGTCCTTATTGAATCAAGGACCATCTTCTTGAATGTGATGCATTGCAATAGAATACTGTTTTCTTGGTGACCAATCTGCGGGTAGGCCTATTATGGGGTTCTGATTGAGGATTCGGGTGGGGTCCAAAGATAGGTATCGCTGCTCAAGTATCACGATGGGGATGGAGGCGATGAAACAGAATGCGCCGGTAGCGATGGTGGAGACCAGATGGCTAATCGGGGTGGAGGTATGGTGGTCGGGATGGCTAGGGTAGAATGGTGGATGATAATTAGGGAAGGGATGGAGAGAGGAGAAGAAGGGTAGTGTGTGTCAATTTTATGAAAAAATGTCCATGATTGAGTAAAAGTCGTACTTGAAAGAGCAACTACGAAAAAAAATTAAACCAATTTTCATGACAAGGGCACCAAGAAAATCGAATTTTGTTGCTAAGAATTGTACAAAGATTGAATATTGATGCTAATGGAAGAATGAATATTGAATTTTAAAGAGAAAATTAAGGGAAAAAAGAGTAAAATAGTTGAACATGATGGTGCCACCAAATCACCAACGAAGGTGACTAGAGCTGTCAAAACCTGACCCGACCCGAAAACCGACCGTAACCCGACCCGTAAATAACCCGCAAATAACCCGGTGCTTTCAACCCGAACCCGAAAAGTACCCGAACCCGTTTTGACCCGTAAATAGCGGGTCGAAACCCGACCCGTAATGGGTTGACCGTTGGGTCAAGGACTCAAGGGAATATATCTTCCTTAAAATTGATAATGTCAAATAGGTATTGACTTATAAAATTTTAAGGAAAGATATGTATATATACAGAATGTCACGTCATCACCTTGAACCATATGCCACGTCATCACATCAAAGTGTGTGTCACACCGTCACTTTCACCATATTACGTCGATCTGTATTCTTCGTCAGCACTGTCATGTTATCATTTCAGGCAACATGCCATGTCATCACCTTGAAGTGTGTGTCACGCCATTACTTTCATCGTGTTACATCAAACCGCATTTCATGTCGGCACTGCCACGTCATCATCTCGATCACATGCCACGTTATCACTTCGAAGTGTGTACCACACCGTCACTTTTATCGTATTATGTGGAACCACACTCCACGTCAGCAAAACCACCTCATCACCTCTGGTCACATGCCACGTCATCATTGTCATCTTATTTGAGTCTCATTGTCGTACTTATAGAGTTAGTGAGGGTAATGATGATGATTATGACGAGGTGGTGGCGGCGAGAATGGTGACAATTAAATCAACTAAGACGAGCAAGATGAGAAAAAACGTATAAATGTTAGGAATTACGATATAAAAGAAATTTTAAAAAATGACAGAAAAAGATGTTGATCGGCCCGTTGTTTACCCGAACCCGACCCAAAACCCGTGTCGAACCTTTCGTATAACGGTGTGATATTGAAAATATTAAGCAAAAAATATTTAATCTTACTAATATCATATATTAAACTAGATAATAATAAAAATTTAAGAATAATTATGTGTTTATAGGTAGAATTAAAGAAAATGGAATTTTTTAAAAAGGCGTTAGTGGGACCCGTTCTGACCCTAAACTCGACCCGAAACCCGTATAAACCCGACCCGTATAAACCCGTATTTTACCCGAACCCGAAATGACCGAACCCGTAACCCGTCCGTTTGACCCGTTTGACAGGTCTAAAGGTGACCCATAAAGCAGCACCCCGTGCTATGAAGAAGCAAAGTAGGTGTGAATGTGTGATAGCTTAAGCGCAGCGGTGAGAGCCAGTGAAGACCGTCTGATTTGAATGTTTCGGGCAAGAAAAAATGGACACAATTTTTTGGGTAAAAATGGAGAAGCAGTGTGTTATCAGTTATGTGGAAGAAGGTTAGATAATTCAATTCATCATGTAAGATACCTTACCTGTTGTACAGGTAGTCAGTCACTCGGGTGTAATGTATGAAGGATATAGGATACTTTGGATTAAAGAGGGTTAAAGCATAGTGTGGCGTAATATAAGAAGGACCCCCATAGTATGGATTATCCCCATTAATTAATCCATTAATTAATTAACAAACAACATATAAGGAAGGACACTTCAGAATGATACCTCGACAAGAATCCACCATCGCTGAGCAGTACCATGGAAACGATCCTTCCATGTGAAATCAGGGGTCATGAGTAAATCAATCTGAACAACAGCAACAAATTCAGAAAGGTGTTGCGTCTGTTAGATGGCAAAATCTAATATCTACTAGCATGAAGGAAAAGAATTGATAAATCTTCCATAAAGGATGGTAAAGTCAATTTAATAAAAACAGATTATAAGGTGTTAACCTTCAAAACAGTCCTAGTGATTGGACTAACAGAAGCAGACAACTGGACCATCGGGAAAAATCCTAAAAATTGCTTCACAACCTGCAATGCAGACAAATTGGAGCTTCACTTTCAAATAAGAATACATCATTTTCAGATAAGTAACTTCAATTTGCAAACGATTATTATAAAGCAGATATAGGATATAGGAGTACAGAAAATAGGAGCTTACTGGTGTTCCAACTTAAAGGGATAGATACTCAGTACAGACAAATGTGAATATACAGTCAATCGCAGAAGACTTTTTATCATTTCTTAAAACCTAATCTCACACCCACGTGGCCACGAGTAGAAAAAAAACTGCAAGTTCCGACCACGTGGCCACCTGGGTAAATTAGCAGAGTTCCAACCATAGAAGAGCACTTACGATGAGTCCAACTCCGGAACTTTCCGTAGGACATGGGGACAAAGTCAACACATGCATTACTTGTGTCTCAATGTCTGACTTTCAATTTTGTACATGGACGTTTTTCTTTCGTGTGGTGGGAGAAGGACCAATAAAGTGATATTTCAAAAACCTTCTTATTAGTCACTCCCTCCATTTCACTAACATCTTCTTCCTTTCCATTTTAGGCCTTTTCTTTTAAGATCTTCCTGTTTCCTTTTTGACACATAATATGTCGTCAATATTAGCCCATCTCCTACCGCACACACCCTCCTTAAATAAGAACAACATATTCTCCTTCCCTAAAATATTGTGCCCAAAAGCAACAGGAAGATCATAGTGAAATGGAGGGAGTAATTTTTTGAAAGAAATTATCAAAGATTGAAATGAAGAGGCAAATGGAGAAAGGAGACATCATTGGTCCCCAAATGAAAATTACACAAATGCTAAATTACTTTCCAGACGAGCAATTGGGACACTATAAAGGCAGATGTAGCTTTAACTATGTTACTTCTTTAACTTAATATGACATTGTTACTATAAGGTTATAAGAAGATACTGAATTTCTGAGGTTTCAAAATTAAACAATAAAACATTTTAAGATAATAGTAACATTTTGGTAATCAGAATTTTCTTTTAAAGCTCGCCATTTAATCTGAAAACCTGATAAATCTAACCATCACCCACGTGCCACCGACTATCATTTAAAAGGTACCGAAGGGTGATGCCCACTACATCAAGTCGTGTCTATTAAAATTAAGTTTTCTGTGACACTACACTTGATAGGCAACACCATGAGATAAGTGAAAGATATATAGTCAACTTTATTCCCAACACAAATCAATACATGACATTAAGACAAAAAGTCATATTCGTCTCTCTTCGATATTGTGTCACGGACTCACGGTAACTTCTACCATGAGTCACCTCTATACTTTCCGCATCATATCATCTGGCATGGCGTTTCTAAAGTCCAAAAGCTAGATAACCACGCACTATTTTCTTAAGTGAAAAGAGGCGCTAGTCCCAGGTCCAGACTGAGGGTAAGTGATGAACCTCAGCATCATAAATCCCACAACCTTGATACATACGCACAATAGAAACTTACTGATACAAACTGAGACAATATACCTTCCCGCCAGGATAATAACGAATCAGTGCCCCAATGTCTTTCTCCTCCATGTCATAAAGGCGGTCTAGATCAGCCCCTTGATCTTCAAGTTTCCTCAATATCTGAAACAAATATGAAGACATGTCAGCAACTGCAAATGTAAATTCATTATTTTAAGTAGTGGGAGTCGGGTGAACCTCTAAGGAAATCTCTCGGTCAAATTGTCTAAGAGCATGTTGATGAGGCCAGATCTGCCGATCAACTGCCTTGCAATATTCTAACATAAAAGACGTCATCTCAGACCAACCTCTCCGAAGACAGATTTCAAATAAAGCACGCATAATACGAGCCAAACTTGCACTTATATATGCAGCATCAGAAACCAACGAAAATGAATCTATAGGTCTTCGGGATATGTAAGCCTGAAAAAGAACCAAAGGAACAGTGTTTTTCAACTACAATTTGAAATACCAGCGTTACGCACTTAATCAAACTCGAGTTCAAATCAAGAAACATACCTGAATGAGAATAGCAACCTTCCCGTATTTACTGGAAGGACCACCTTTAACCTCTAATGGGCAATCACGTGCCAGATTTTCAAGCTCCATTTGTTCCTCCTCTCTCACAACAATATTTTCAAACTCAGACGAATGTGCCACCATGTCAATAACCTGAGAGAGGGGGAAGAAGGGCAAAAATGCAGGATAAATTAATTCAGTTTAACAGTAACTATACAGGCAATAAGCATAAGAAGTCTTCAATCATAAATGAATTCACTCCAGAATATGTTGATAACAATACAACAGAGTAACCGACATGTATTAGATTAAAAACTTAATTCTGCTCAAATTATGACGCTTTGATAGTGTAACTGTGACAGGAAGTTAAGACTAGAAAATAGAAACCGTAACAAACAACACATTTCAATTTAGTAAGAAAATCAATTTGTGAATCTCACCTCATTGTCACTCATATAACGTTTTAACATTTCATTGTAAGTTTCCACACTTGAATAATGGATATAGAAATGACTGGCAATGCGACCAAGCTCAGTACAGTAGAAGTTGCCGCTTTTCTCATCAAACCGCATCATCTTTGCTTTATCTAGGGAACGGGCAGCCTCAGTTATAAAAGCTCTTTGTTTCAAACCTAAAGAAGGGTCTGCAACCACCTAGATGCAAAAAAAAAAAAAAAAAAAAAAAAGATGTCAGAAATTTTTAACTCCTTAAGAAAAACACCAGGTAAAATATAGAAGTAGATAACAAATCAAACTAAATCAGCAAAGATGCACCACATGAAGAATGTCAACAGAAAATATATCCTGGATCACTATCTGTTGCCAAGTGTCGTAGATATGGTAAAGAAGCTTTCTATTTAAACTAAAACAGAGAACAGCTGCTTGTAGTCTGCCCTTCCTCAAAGGCTCAAAGCCTCAAACCAAAAGGATCCTATCAAAATTGTGCCTCAAGGCACTAAACCAGACCCAACGTGTTAGTGTCATGCCACAAGAGAGGGATGAATACATTACGCTTCAAAATAGTGAGCAAAGGATTAAAATGAACTGAAAAGCAAAAGAAAACAAATTCTTTTCCAACATGTACTTGTATATATCATTCCTGCAGTAGTCTAGCTACATGTTAAAGAGTAATCCTCGCAAAAGAGGTGAAAAGACATGTAAAAGAGCTATCATTTGATAATCGAAATAACTACTTCCAATACATTTCTATACTACAGCAAAAAAAATTAGAGAACATTGTCTACATATGCATTAGTTTATAAAAACGTAATTCATACCTCATCCCATCCAATACCATATGCTAACGGATTCATCTTCATCCTTAGGAATAAATATGTATAACCAAGCCATGCACAAGCTTCTTTCACGTTAGTAACAGTGCCCAATGCAACCTCAGCATTGAGATTATCTTTCAGGGAGCTAAGAAACTGCAAAAAAGGCATAGTAGTAAAAAAAAAAAAACACGTACATGAGATGAAACATTTTCAGGGGAAAAAGTTACGCACAATATATACTACTTTTTTAGCCTTTTCATGAATATAGTCAAGACCACAAACATATGATAGCAAACTGAGAATTTTATAACTTCCGTGAAACCCCAAACCCCCAAGGCCTTACAAAGGTATTACTGTTTCAACACTCCATGGAGCCAAGTAATAAGCAACAAATGCAAGGTTTGAAACCTTTTCTACTAACATGAAAAACAAGAACATATTACCAGATTCATGATGTGAAACACAAAATTAAGATGTCATCACAGTGGTTCGCATAACAAAACAAAGTAGAAAATATCACCTGACTCTCAATAGGTAGTTGGCTTGTAAGTAGACGCAGGTAATGAGCGAGCTTGTCATGAGATGTAATAATAATGCCTTCACCGCTTTTGTCAAACTGAGGTCTTCCTGCTCGCCCAAAGATCTTGAAATGCACGATCAAATCAGTCCAAGGAAGAACAGAGTACTAGGATAAACGCACATGAGCAAAAAGGAACTAACCTGCATAACATCAAGCATGCCAAGATCTCGCCAACCACCAGCTTTCGCATCGTATATCTGTGTACCCTGGTCAAACAAAGAAAGATATGCTTGGTTGAGGCACTACTTAAACGTAATTACTTTTACAAAGGGACAAAATGGGCTCTCTAGGATATGCTTCTTATACAGATAACAAAAGTGCGAAACCCCTTGCTTTAGGAAGGTAACTAAGTACTCAGCTACGCAGGTTCAGTGAGGTCGTATGCATACAGCCTTACTATTCTAGTTAGACTCTTGATGAAATATCCTATGTTTGTCTGTCTTTTCACAATAAATAAGAATCTCAGAAAGAAATCATTATAATATTTTTTCCAAAATCAAATAAAAATGAGCATAAGTTCCATTTACAAACGAAATAAATGAACGTGAAGTAATAAACCAAGAAACAACGAGAACAATTCTTAGTATCAAGAATTACAAAAGCACAAGGCACTATAACAAATCTATATGCCCAAGTCCCAACCATGTCAGCTGATGGAAACGAGTGAGCAGTTATAAATAATAGAAATCAATATGAGCAATGTTAGAAATAGAAACAGAGATAAAGAGATAGAGATAGATAAGAGGGAGCGTAGACAATAAGCTGGCTACGAGAGGTGTCAAGTTCCCCTACAGTGAAAGAGGGTTTTGCACTTCAGCCTAGCAAAAACCTCACAAACCTTTTCAGTCTGTTACTCAGGAAAATGGACGAGTACTATTCTATTATATGAACGCTATGCAACATTTGCTAGAGAGAGTGAGTGAGTGAGTGCTAAAGGGAGGGGGGGAGAGAGAAATACCTTGATTACAACAGTGTGAGCAGGTAAATTAACCCCCCATGCCAGAGTAGCTGTGCAGACAAGTACCTGAAACAGGCCCAAAACATCGAATTGAACAACTGGGAAACAAGATTCTACCAACTGCGAAGACAAGTAAATTTTTACCTTCAACAACCCCTCAGAGAAAAGCCGCTCAGTAAGACCCCGATCAGCACGTAGCATTCCCGCATGATGAATACCAAACCCACTGTCAAAAAGTTGAACCAGTTCTTTGTTTCTAGATTTGACAACCTCTTTCTAAAATCAAAAAGAATAAAACACATCATTTAAAAACAGATTTATTACAACGTTATTATGTCAGAAAAGAACAATTATACCATTTTAAAATTCTTACCTTTATTAAGTGAAACTGTGGATGTGTCTCGTTCTGAAAGAGCTCCAGATTATCGCTCTCCCGGGCCAGCTCAACCTGTGGTGATTCTTAAACATTAAAGCAAACCCAAGCAAAGAAAACATACCCTGCTATTAATTCCTATCCCCTCCTTTACCGAGTAAATTTTTTTCAATAATTACATTTTGAGAGAAACTTTTCTCTTACAAAGTTTTAGAGTGTTAATCTTAGTTTTGTGGGAGTCAAGTGTGTGAAGGATGTAGGCCAAAGAAATCTAGTGGGAAATACAAAGATAAATGATATGTAAGGTCCTAGTTCGATAGAATTTTAAATAGTTTGATCCCGGGCACAAAATTCAAGCCATAAGCATTCATCAGAGTATGGCTGAATGAGAGCTTATGCAGAGAATTCAAAAGGAACAAGTCAAAATGGCAAGTCTCAAATGTCTTTAGAGTTTTAGAGATGTTTGAGGGAGAGAGGAATCGAATGGTAACAACATTCTCTACTAGATAGGGGAAGAAATAAGATGATAGATAGAGGTCCTAACTCCTAATTTAATAGCATGTTCAATAGTGTAACATGCAATGGGGGGCTGATGTCATTCCTTCAGAATTTTAGAGATATGTTGAGAGAGAGTAATCAAATGGTTAAATCATTCTATAAAAGATATGGGGTAGTAATAAGATGTCAATAGAATAGAGTAAGAGTACTCTAACCCATTATAGAAGAACAAAGGTTACATCAAGATAACGCCAACTATTAAGGGTTTTGAGCTAATAACTCAAACCACGAGTGTGAAAATCTTATCAAACCAATCAATCAATCAATCATCAATCAATACTATATATTAAATCCAGAAACCAAGGGACTTCAATGTAATTAAAGAAAGTTATACAAATTAATTATACTATATAATTTTAAATCAATAGCACCGTATGGTGGACCCGATTAAGGGATCTCAATGCAAATATTATATAGTTTGAATTAAAATTAAATTGTATAGAAGTTTGGTAATTTTCCTAAACACGGTCAATTTCCTTAAAATAAAATAATTAATTAAGATGGACAATTCCCTTAAAATAAAATAATTAATTAAGATAGTCAATTTCAAGGAGACTAAAAGAAAGAAGATGCCCGGTAATTTTTCTAATTATTTATAGAAGACCAGAAGATGGTCAATTTCCTTAAAATAAAATAATTAATTAGTATAAACATGCACACTTATGGTATTAATTATTATCATCATAAAATTATATATTAAATTTAAAATCTATGCAATTTTATTAAACTTTATAGTTTATTAGATGTATATAGAGATGTTAATTATTTAACATACAAAAATATATTAAGTAGGTTATAAATAATTGAAGTTAGATTCCATAATATATAATATTGCATAATTCTTTCGATTTGATTTAATGCATATATGTAATATATTTATATAAATATATAATCCTCTTAAAATTGCATGCCTAAGTAGTAAAAGTAATTTCTTTAGTAAAGAAAAGAATTGTAGTAACATTGGATATAGTTACGGAGTATATGATAGTAATCACTCACTTGAATAAAGTAACAATATTATCAACGAGATTAGTGAGAGTGGTAGAGACAACAATGGGAGTAGTGAAATAATCAATATTAATGCGGCAATAGTGAAAGTAACAATAATTATGGCGGGAGTAGTGAAATTATCAATATTAATGCAACAGTAGTGACAGTAACAATAATTACGGTGAGAGTAGTGAAAGTAACAATGATTACGGGAAAGTAGTGAAATGTTATTATTATTGTTTCATTAATAAGAATAAATATTAATAGCGGGAGTAGTGAATTTGTCTCAAAATTTATTTCATCGTAATTTTAGCATATGTTATAAAAAATATATTAATGATAAATTTATGGGTTATGCAACTTTAAATAATTTTATTTAATGAAAAGAAAAATTTAATGGTAAGTAGAGGTAGCCCGGGCGAAGCCGGGCACCAATACTAGTACTATATATTAATTTCAGAAACCAAGGGACTTCAATGTAATTAAATAAATCTATACAAATTAATTATATTATATAGTTTTAAATCAATAGCACTGTGCGATGGATCTGAACAAGGGACTTTAATGTAAATATTATATAGTTTTGGTTGAAATATAAATTTAGAGAACACCGGAATATGGTGATTTTCCTTAAAATAAACATGTCCCACTTATGGTATTAATTAGTATAAAGATGTTAATTATTTTAACATAAACAAATAAGTATATTATATTTTGGAAACTATTAAAAAGTAAATAAATCAACCTAGATTTCCAAAAACTATAATATTCCATAATTATTTCGACTTAATTAGTTTAATGCATATATGTAATATATTTAATGCATATATGTAAATCACTCATGGGATACTTAAAGAGTAAAAGTAATTATGTTAGTAGTGAAAAGAATTGTAGTAACATTGAATATAGTAATATGATAGTAATCACTCATTTGAATAGTCAAAGTAACAATATTAGCAGCGAGCACGAGTAGTAAAAGTAATAGAAGTAACAACGGGAATAGTGAAATTATCAATATTAATGTACAAGTAGTGAAAGTAACAATAATTACGACGGGAATAGTAAAAGTAATAATAACAAATGTAATAAAAGTTTAACAATTCTAAAAACAAAAGGAAGTATATATGAAAAATTAGCTAAGTAATCGATTTAAGTAAAATATTAATAGCGGGAGTAGTGAATTTGTCTCATAATTTATTTCATTGTAATTTTAAGATATACTCCGTATCATAAAAAAAAATATATTAATGATAAATTTATGAGTTATGCAACTTTAAAAGTAATTTTAGTTAATTGAAAATATATTTTTATGCTAAATAGAGGTGGCCCGGGCGAAGTCGGGCACCCATGCTAGTGGAGGAGGCAATATCTCCTTTCTTAAGAAAAATAAATAAAATATGATAGCAATAATAAAAGATAGCAATCAATAACCAATAGAGGGCTAGAAGATTTTGTTGATAAATTAAAATGGAGGACAACAAGCTTTGTGTTGCAAACAACCATCTGGCTTTCTTTTTGTAAACTGGTATGAGTAACACCCCATGTTATCCTTTGATTGATAATTTGATATTCTCTATAATTTCCGGAAAGTGCTCCCGAAGCCTATTTGTACGATCTTAAGTCCAAACGTGTTAACTAAATTAAACCTTTTTTTTTAAAGCAAAACTACATGTAAGACACAGATAAGCAATCACATAAACATGTTAAAAAAAATCAAGAGCATAAAAATAGCCCTACCAATCGCTCTGCAGTTTTCACAGTATCTTTTCGAGAATGGACAAAAACCATTGCTTGGTGACCTTGCCTTAGTGAATCAACAACCTTCAATGATATTATTAGTTAAAAGATAATAAATCAGTTTTCAAAGACAAGTAAAGAAATTAAAAAAAAAAATATTACCTTCTTATAACAAATCTCATTCAATAAATTAGTACGAGCCAAAAAATTCCTCTCACTAATGCCTATATACTGTTGCGCAAGAGGCACAGGACGATAAGTAGAATCAAAGAAGAATAGCCCGGCGTCCGGATTCACCCTCAAAAATTGTGCAACCTAAATGGTAAATCATGAAAATTATATTGATTACAAATTTATAATGAATTCAGAAATGAAAAGAGAGGTGGAAAAGATCTGGGCTGGCAAACCTCTAAATAATTTGGTAGAGTGGCAGAAAGGCCTACAATGCGAATCATGGACTGTGATGACTCCACCTATTGACAAAGTTAATAAAGTTTTTAACAAAAAAAACATATAAATCCCCACTGATCAAATCGGAAGCATTGTTGGGACATAATTGAAGTTGCTTTTATAGAAAAAAAAAATCATCAATACAAAGAAAGAACTAGGAGGCCTCATTGCTCCGCAAATAACAATTACCAAATGTTCATGAAACTCATCGCTCAGCAAAAACAATTACCAAAAGAACTCGAAAAAAGTCATCAATACCAAAAGTTGCTTGTTACCAGTTAAAGTTTGGCAACCTAACGAGACTGATTAGAAGTCCAAAAACTCATTTATACGTTAATTGATGGACACAGTGTAGTAACAGTTTCCATGCCAGTAATTCTTAGGAGAAATCTTTATTAAAGGGCAAAAGGTGAACTCAAGAAACTAGAAGGACAAGGAGTCCACATGAAACTTGTCTCAGGATCTAAAGGTTTACTAGCTTCTAACGCCAACGTTATCTTACAAGTCAATTATTGCTCAACAATTTCCAGGCACTCAGTAAATAATCCGCAAACTAATACTACCTTCAACCCATTTATATCGTCCCCATCTGACTTTTATGGTCAAACAATGTAGATTTAAATTCAAAAATATTGCCACGTTTGATTTATCAATAAACACTACTACTACGTATTTTCATATTATCAATTTTTGAAAACTGGTGAAGGATGACCAATAAATTCAAATGAGAGCAAAATAAATGGAATGGAAGTATTATTACATCAAACTTGCACAACCTAACCTGACGAAGTGTTCGAGCAACTAATGCTTCTATCACAGGGCCTCTATCATCATTCAGCAGATGTACTTCATCAATAATCAAAAGCTTAACTAACATTGACAGTGACATATCGCTGCTCTTGCGTGTGATCACGTCCCACTTTTCAGGTGTCGTGACTATCATCTGATTGAAATAGAGCAGATAAATGAGTTTTTTTATCAATATAACACAGTGAAACTGTAGCCCCCCTTAAGCAGAAAACTGATCAAAAGCAACCTGAGTTTCTTCGAGTTCATTCTTAGAAAGTTGCATGTCTCCTGTGAGCTCCTTCACTGTTACATTTAACGGAGATAAACGGCGGCTAAATGTTGAAGTGACTTCAGCAGCTAATGCCTTGTGGAAAGAGGCAAGAAGAATCCTATTAATTACCCAAAAAAAAAAAAAAAAAAAAAAAAAAAACAGCAAGACAATCAAGAAATTATAACAGATTGTTACCTTCATTGGAGCAACATAAACAATCTTGAACTCATTTTTGTGCAGGTATCCATCCTTGAAATGCTGCCCGATCTATCAAACATGTATCAATTTAGTCATGGCATTGGCATTAGACTCTTAGCACGAAGTCTTGTGATAGTAATCAACAGCACTAGAGCTTAATCTCGTTCATAACTATATGGGAATCACACTTTACTTCGTTATAATTGCAGCTCGAGATCGACAAAGATGCTGACAAACCGTCAATTGTTTCATTGATTGATAAGAGAGCCTTTTTAACCATTTATCCCCCAACAGCCTCTCGTACATACTCATGGCAGTACCGACATGTCTTACACATCCTTAGTAATGTAAATAATGAATTCTCCCCGTTTAAAGGACCGCCAAAAGACAGTCAAGGCAAGCTGACAAGACTGGCAACAATTGTAAGAGGCATGACCAAGAATGATACCTCATGCAAAATAGCAATCATGGCGATGTTTGTTTTGCCAGCTCCGGTTGGTGCACAAACCTGAAAACAGGAATAGCTCAGAAGAGGCTTCTTCTATGCCAATGAACCAACACAAGTGCAATTTTCCAACAACTTACAAGAATATTCTCATTAGTGAAGTATACAGTACGAAAGATCCTGCTTTGGATACGATTAAGAGATTTATAGCCTTCAAAAGCAGCTTGCGCAAAATCATCCAGTTCTTTAATCTCTATCTGCAAACGTGTAAATTATAGATATTGAGTAAAATTGTTCAACATCATTCCCCAAACATGCTCTAAAGTTACAAGGATGTGAGCAGAGAGGACATGGGACGGGTAACCAAAACTTGGCTTGTGATAAAAAGTATAATTTCCTTGCATTAAAGCAAGAGAAGAAAATTTTCAATGCATGTGATAATTTTCCAATTGAGGAAGAACAGCAATTGCTGAGTTCAAACAAATAGAATTTGATAAAATGATGGCTGCTGGCTAAACAGCCATTGAAAGTTCAGCGAGTTCATATTGACCCCTGATTATTTGCTGTTTGCCAGAAATGATTTTCAACAATACTTACTGACGCTTACTACGTCATTGGAAATAATGTTGATTGGAGCAGCAAGTAATTGCCACAGCAGAGAATTAGGGATGAGTCTATCATCAGACTTCAAACTTCGTCAAGAGGCAGCTTCCAGTCCTAATCTCTAGTTGTACACTTCTCATGACTCCTCAAGAAACTATCACTGGGCTAAAAAAGGTCGCTCAGACCACTTTCTAACATAATATAACGAAAAACTGTTGGAGAGAATCCTTATCCTTGCCTCTCAAACCACTAGGCTACTATATCGTACATCTTCAAAAAGATGCAGGGACAGTGGCCACTACCGGCCACCTCCTTAGTCCGCCCCTAACAACGTAAAGTTTATCAGTTACCACAGATTTCAATCACCATATAAGCTTCCACAGCGCTCTCTGACTCTAATATCCAAGAAATTTTTAGGGTGTCAATAGCTTAAAGAGTAACAAACTTTTGCCATCCAAGGTTTATCTACGGAGCTTAACAGTGATCTCCATGGTTTATCTACAGAGCTCAGCATGATCTACGTGGCGGTAAAGAATGTGAATAAGAAAGGGTATAACAAAAATAATCTAATACTCTATTCTGTCTTCAAATCTTGTTGTTACATAAATCAATATTGTTCAAGAATTGCTCCTTTTACAATTTGCAAACCATTTTTGGTCACATAACTCACATTAGCACTCTAAATTATATTTATTGCTAACTATCTCGTTACACTCAAAACTTTAAGGTGTCGTTTGGTTTAAAGTATTAGACTGGATTGGAATGGAGTGTGATACCATAGAGGTACGAAGTTAGACTTCCATACTCGCTAATAGTTGTTTGGTTCGATCTTCGAATGGATAGAGTAATAGTAATTGAGTGGAATGGAGTTAGAAACTTGGGGGTATAAACGGGTATGGGAGTCCAAGGGGTTAGAATAGAGTTTGAATTCGTCAAGTATCTAACTCCATTCCAAAAACCTCCAACCAAACACTAGAATGGATTGAATCCATTACAATTCATTCCAAAAGCTCCAACCAAACACCCTCTAAACTTATGATTACTGGTGCTCTCTTCTAAGTAAGTTTACTTTCACTTTCATTTAGTCTATGCGGCTATGCCTATGGCTATACCTTAACGAAAAAATAATCCGGAAAAAAATTAATGTAATACCAATTTCTCCCCAGGTTGCATCGGAGCTGTTGGTATCGGAGGAATTATGACTTCTTCATATCCCTTAAGATGTCTCCTCACGGTTCCTTGTGGAAGTGAAGAAATACCTAATGACTCAGCCCCACCACTTCCCAAAACATCATCAAAGAGATTTTTCTTCTCACTTGCTTCAAGTAATGAAGAAAATGTTGCACCAGAAAAGTCATCTTCAATCCCATGATCCATTCCACGTCTTTGGCGTTTTTCCTCTTTGCGCTTAAGTTTGTCCATTTGCCGTGAGGACTCAGTTTGAACAGTAACCTGCAATTTTACATTGAAGTGATTGAACAATCAAATTTTCCAGCTAACAAGAAACAAAACGATTTTTAAGACCCACAAAAAGTATTAGAGTACCTGGGTCCCATAGCTGGGCATACGAGGTTGATTATTCGAAGTTGATTTATCAGACCGCAGTACTAGTAAGCCGTGACGGATTGCTTCAACAAGATCCTTCCTATGCTGTATAAAATAAAGAGGATTAAACAAAATTCAAGATCAAACCACAGTGTACGATAGATGGCTAATCAAAACAAAGAAACCTTAAATGCAAAACCAGCAACTTATACTACATCAAAGCCTCGGTCCCAAATTGGAAGAGTATGTAAGGGTAATATGTCCACATATCTTATACAAAAATTTGTTTCCACATTTATCTCCCTACACTTTAAAAATGATCCAGGCTAATAAGAAGGGTATATGTAAGGGCCAAGAAACACAACGTGTTTTTTTAACAAGATATTAATATTAACTACACAATATATAAGAGGTGGCGTCCCGCTACAAAAAGACATTATGGAGGTGATGGACATCTCATAATGTTCTCACAATTGAGCAGCCGTTACCACAACTGCGGCCGACTGCCACACTTCTGTATTATTATGCTCCTACCTCCACTCAATGCACCCCCATCCTCCTCCTCATCACTCTGCCATCCCTTTAGTGCCAAGATTTTAACGCTGGAGTCGGTGACTTTAATGGGATTCTACCTTTAAGAATATTGAATTCGTTCATATAATTCCATCCACCAGGTTATTTTATTGAATTTGTTAATCACTTCGTCGGAAGTATGCCAAAAAGAACTTGAAGACCAGAAATAAACGGAGTGAGTACAAAAATTTACAAAATAATGCATGCAAGATACTGTATATACAACAACAAATTTAAATTGGACAGAAAGGAAAGCAGCTGAACCAAGGAGATTCTTTATCTCACCGAAATAAGCTCTTGAACAGTTTCAAAAGCACCATCCCCAACAAGGTCCAGTAAATCACCAGCAATCTACAACATAGTGCAATTTTTGTTCAATCCAGGTTGCTATAGTGTACAAATTCTTACTTCGATGCTTGAAACACAGAGAATCTTATACCTCTTCCCCAGGCTTGTTAGAATCAAGATCTCGACAAATTTTCATAGCAAGTTCATCTTGTGATAGCTGGGAGGCATTTCCTTGCACTATGAGATCACATGAGTCTCTCAGCCATTTTAGGTCATATTGAACCCTATCTGCAGTAGACAATTTGTCAACAGCCCCAGCTGCTGGCCAATCACTGTAAGGTGAAGTTGATGGAACTAACTCCTCTATCCCCTCATCTTCAACAGATACATTCACCAAAAACCGTGAAGGAGGTTTAAATTCAAGATTAATTCCAAATTCCACATCATCATCACTCTGGGTGTCATCTGAAGGAGAAAGTGTATGATCTTTAGGCTGTATATCATAAAGTCGCTGTGCCAAGTGCACTACTTTCTTTAGGTTACCATCGCCAACATTGTGGCCCAGTATTTTTTGGAATTCTGACCTGAATTGACATAGGTTAAAATCATCATTGAAAATGATATCCAAAAGGCACAATAGTCAGCCCTGTATTCGAGTATTAGACGATACCATTACATACAAATATACAATTGAAGAATGAGAAAGGGAGGGTAAGGGAATATAGCAACGATGTTTTCCTTCCATACTGTTCCTTTGTTGAAAAAGGATTTTAATTTGGCTTGCATTTAGGAAAATGGACCCCTCAATTTCTCCCACACCCAACAAACTATCCAAAAAACAGAAATTGTCCCGCTCTCTTTCCCTTCATCCAAACAAGGGGTAAGCTTATATATTTATTCAAGGTTGACAAAGTCCGAGGACAAGCCAGAAGGAAAACAGAACAACAAAAGATGGATAAGCCAGCCGCAATTTTCATATTTTGAAGAGTTGCCAAAATCCAAAAAATGACACACTCCCACATTTAAAAATGTTGCTTCTCACCAACTCCGCCATGGCAGGCAGGAGGAAGTGAAGACTAAGAATTGATACAATTAGAAAGCAGGAACCAGAAGTGACAACATAATGGGCTGCTACTATGTTTTAACTTTGATTTCTTGGTCACTATTCCTATGTGACTTGACATAATTGTGTATAGAATGACTTCTAGCAACAGGAGGAATCAGCTCAAAATAGAAAAACTATCTAGCAAACATATGTCATGCCTGAAACCTAGAAACCCCCTACTTAAAAGAACTCAACCGTGGAAATTGTTAGTTTGTTACTCTCAACAACCTAGCCTACGTAACCAAAATTGGAAAGGAGCAAAGTCACTAATGGGAGAAAATAAACTCGAAGAACTTGAAACTTCCTAAAAGAACACGGCCACGGAATTCGTGTAAATCACAAATGATCAACGCGTTTAACACTAAACCTACTCAACTCCCAGCAGCAGTTGCACAAAGGGACACTCAAGCAACAAGAGGGAATGGAGAGATGAAGTAGTGCAAGAAAATAAGTTACTTTTTCTCGGTGATCCTTCTTCGATCAGCCTCCTCCTCCCCAGTGTCACTGAAAAGACGATACGCTGCCAATGCCACTTCACGAAGCTCATCTGAAAGCACTTCCCCACCTATCAACTCTACCACCGCCGCAATAAATTGTTTGTACGTTTGTCGGACTTCGGAAGATGCTACACACACAAATAAAAAAAGGTCAATTTACTCATTCCAACCCACAATAAGTTTCTACAATAATCATAAACAGTCACTTTTAGAGTCATGTCGATTCAAGCAAAGATGGCTCTCCGGTCCTTTAACTACACAATCAAACTACATCACTTGAATCCTAAAATTAAAATTGACGCAAAAAGCTCCTTTATTCACTCCAGCCATCAATAACTTTACAAAATAACCAAAAATGACAAGGAATTCTCGATTCATGTATATTCGAGCAGAAGTAATTAGCAAACCAAACGACATCACTTAAATCCTTAAACTACAATCGACGCAAAAAGCTCCTTTATTCATGTTGGAATATAAACCCACGTGTGAGTGTCCCACATTAGTTGGAGAAGAGAGATTGTATCACTTTATAAATCAAGGGGGCTACTCCTATATAGCCGATTGGTATTAAAATGGAACCTCCCTTGTGTTTATCAAGTGTCCGTCTCACCTCCTTTTCGGTGTAGCCTAGGCCCGTTTGCATGATTTAACAATTCATTCCAATAAACAAGAACTCAATCAATTAACCATTAATGACAATAAATTTCCAATTCATGCGAATGCAAGCAGAAATAGCAATGTAAGGTAACGAAATCACCTTGTTCCCAATTATACACAATCTTTCGAGCTACTTCCGATTCATCCAGCGACTTCGCTTGACTAAAAAATTCAAAAAGTAAACTAAATCAAGTCCTCGCATTAGCAGTAAAACACTGGAACATAAAAAAAAAAAAAAAAAAAAAAAAAAAAAAAAAAAAAGAATTACAAAAAACTGGAGAAATGTAAAGTATGAGAAATTGCATCAAACTAAATCAGCAACTGCAGTAAAACACGAAATTGAAATTATCAAAAACTGGACAAATATAGTGTGAAAAATTGCGTCAACAAAATCAAATGCTCGCAAATGCAGTAAAACACTATATTGAGCACGAAGTAATTTAAAATTTGAGAAATCTAGAGTATGAACAAGTGTATCAAACTAAAATAAATTCTCGCAATCGCACTGAAACATAAAATTAATAATGAAAATTGCATCAAACTAACTCAAAATGCTCGCAATTGCACTAAACACACAAAATTGAGCATAAGTATTTCAAGAACTGGCGAATATAGAGTATCTGAAATTGCATCAAATTAATTCAAATGCGCAATTGCAGGAAAACATGAAATTGAGCATGAAATACAAAAACTGGAGAAATTAGAGGAATTGCATCAAACAACATCAAATGCTCGCAACTGCAGTAAACACGATACTCAATACGAAATAATCCAAAAATTGGAGAAATCTAGAGTCTGAACACATTGCATCAAACTAAATTAAATGTCGCAATTACCGCAAAACATTAACTTGATCATAAAATATCAAAAATTGACAGAGATAGAGTATGAACAACTGCATCAAAGTAAATCAAACGCTCGCAATTACAGCTAAACAAGAAATAAAGCATGAAAAAAAATCACAAAATAGAGAAAATCAAGAGTCTCAACACATTGCATCTGCAGCCAAATATGAAATTCAGCTTAAATTATCAAAAACTGAAAAATATGGAGTGTGATAACTTCATAATATGCTCGCAATTGCAGTAAAAACACGAAATTGAGCATGAAAGTGTTCTATAGAAAAATAATATGAAGAATAGCGAGTATACCTTTGACGGTTGAGGTTATGGAGGATAGATTTACGGTGAAGATAAGCGCCGTCAGTGTCGAAGGGTTTACGAAGAGAGTTTGTTAATCGAGGAAGTTGCAGCACCATTTTTGGAGAAGTGTATGATTCGAAGGTGTGTTCCGAAGTGCGTGTGCTTTGTGCATCAATGGTGGGTAGGGCAGTATAAACGAAGAACCAACCTACATGATCAATTTTGGGCTTAAAATAGGGTAGACTAGACTAGACCATTTCTTTGTCTAATTGTCTTTGTCGGATCGTCAATCGGGTCAAGCTATTATTGGATCAAGGATTAATCAAGGTGATTTCGGTTTGGATCAAATTTGGGTGTAATAAAATTTTACTCCGTATTTATTAGTTTGAACTCATGTTAAGGCATTCAAGCTTGTGGTGTATCTTCCTTATCAGAGTATAAGGGGGTCTAGCTCCTACTCAATTTTAAAATCATATACATTGTGTTTTTTTGACAACAATAGAAAAATTATATACATTTTACACAAATCTATATATCTATATCTATATATATACATAAAAGAGAGTTTTTTCGAGCGATCTGAGAGCGTCCACATCATCAAAAATAAATTTAGGAAAGTATAATTTTTGATGTAAAAAATAAAGTGGAGAATCTTTTAATTATTATAATATGTATATTTCCTAAATTATATTCAAGTGATATTTCCAATTTTTATATCAAACTTTTACATTTCATTTGTCAAAAAAAATCGTTAAAAAAATTATGAAAATAATATAATTAGCTTTGTGGTAAAAAATGCTATCATTAGAGTATAAATTTCATATTATTTGCACATATTAAAGATGGTGTACTTCTTAATATGAAAAATTGTGTACTTTTTAGTATATTTTGTCCCACATTGAAAAAAAAGTAGTGTGGTGAACATACTACATATAAATAGTAGAATTGTCCCACATCGAAAGATTAGTATAAGGTGGGTGATTCTATAATTATAAATAGGAGGCATACTTAGAACTTAGGCGTCAACCCAAAATCTTTTGAGTTTCTTAAGTATTGTCTTGGAGAGCTCTTAAAAGTTTATATCATTATATTTTCTACCTATAGATTTTGTATGTCCCACATTGAAAATAATGTAGGTGTGGTAAATATACTACGTTTAAATAATATAATTAGAATTTTGTTAAAAAAAATCTATCATTAGAGTATAGGTTCATATCATTTGCACATATTTTAATTATAATAAAAAAATAAAAAACAAACGGATGAATATTAATAGATAATATAGTATTTGCTTATTATTAAATCGGGTTGGATGTCGAATTAGGTTCAAAAAATATGGTGTACTTTTAAATATGTTATTCGTCTCACATTGAAAAATAATGTAGGTGTGATAAATATATACCGCATATAAATACGGAGTAGTTGAATTGTCCCACATCATAAGATTATCATAAGGTGGGGTGATCCCGTGATTACAAATATGATTTATCCTTGGAACTTAGGTATCACCCCAAATATATTGAATCTCTCAAAGTATACTTATTATATAAGAGACTTTAAACATAATCTTGAATTAAATGTTAAATTTTTAAAGTTGTAACATTTTTTTAGGTGGGAAAAAGATCGATAAAATGGTCAATATTATAACGGAAAATTTTCATGGTACCCTCGAATTTTGTTAGATTACACATAATACCCCTAATTTTAAGTTTGTACATATAATACCCTTTGTGTTTACTTTTTTCATAACGACGTTACTCCTATGAGTAACTAGATGAGTAATTGAGCATGCCATGCTATTTGTGTTTTGTTATTTAGGTATTAAATGTTAGTTTATTAAATAAAATATGGATTTAAGAATTAGATGATGAAGTGTTTGTGTAATAGATAACAAAAGAAAAAAGGCGTCAAAAGTCATAGGAGCAATGGCATTATGACGGAAGTTGTCAAATGGTAATATGGGAAAGAAAAAGGTGAACACAGGGGTACCATTTGTAGAAACTTAAAATTAGGGGTACCATATGTAATCTATCAAAGTTCAAGGTTACCATGAGAAATTTCCAATATTATAATGATATAGTTAATTAAATTTTCATTTAAAAGAAAGAGATATCCGTACCAATAAAACAATAAAGGGAGTATTATTTATTAATTGTTATTTTATTGTCACGCCATCAAACTTAACGTCTATTTAACAACCTTTATATTAGGGGGTACCATGGGAAAAAAAATGGAACTTCAAGGATATCATAAGCAGATTCTTAAAAGTAGGGGTAACATGAAAAATCTGACAAAATTAAGGGGTACCACGGGAAATTTCCGTATCTCAATTATGATAAAAAAAAATGAAGAAAAACGACAAATATTAATGGAGAGTACTTGATCATATTATTAAACTTAAATATAACTATTAGATATAATGAGTAACAATTAACCGTATTCGGTATTCGGGATCTGGTTGAATGTCGAACTAAGTGCAAAAAAGATGGTGTAATTCTGAGTATGTTATTTGTCCCACATTGTAAAACAATGCAGGTTTGATGATATACTACGTATAAATAGTAGAATTGTCCCACATCAGAAAAATAATCCAAGTTTGGTGAATATATTACTTATAAATAGTAGAATTGTATATACTTAACCTTTCCCAAAAAAAAAATAGTAGAATTGTCCCACATCGAAAGATTAGTATAAGGTGGGGTGATTATATGATTATAAATAAGAGTTAACCCACGTATTTATTAATCTTTTTTTTTTGAAAGAAATATTTTAATAATATGTAAACAAATTATTAGACATAGAATGTAAACATTAAACCCTTATGTTTTTTTTTTGCATTATAAATAAGTTAATTACCCCGTTGCAACGCACGAGCATTCAAACTAGTTCTCATTGAAGACGGAGAGTATCCGTCACAAGCTGAAGACGGATCGGATAGTACTATTTGAGAAGGAAATGGGCCGAATTTTCTCCAAATGGTATGCAAGTTGGATGATGACTTGACATCACACCATAAATCATATTTAATTTCCCTTGGGTTCCCTAGGTAAGAGGCGTCAGTCCTTCTCTCTTTATTTTTTGTTTTTTTTTTTGTTTTTGTTTTTACGAACTTCTCTCTTCTTCTACTTAGTTTTATTTTGTTTTTTAAAAATCAAACTTTCTCTCTCTAAAACCCTAAAACTTCATTTTCTAGTCAGTTTCATTTGTATCTAAAATAACAACACAACACCAATTTTCTTTCAAATCTTCATCTAAAATTTCATCTGCAATTGCACAAATACATCCACAAAAAAAAATTCAAAATTAGCAGAGGAGACAACTACTTTGACGATTTTAGAGGAGCAAATTGATGATGCCGAGAACGATGATGGTAGATTGCTTGATGGTAATTGATTACTGTGTTTTTTTATGTAAAAAATTTCAATTTTTATGTCATTTGTTACTCAAAGTTGATAACTTTATTAGGTTTTTGTTTGATTTATGTTAAAAAGTTTGAATATTTAGTGTTTTGATAGCTAGATCTGTGGTTGTTTTTTTATTTATGTAAAAGATTTCAATCTTTATGTTATTTTTTACTCAAAATTGATAATTTTATTGGGTTTTTGTTTGATTTATGCGAAAAAGTTTGAATTTTTGTATTTTCATGTGTAGATCTGGGGTTGTTATGGCAAAAAAAAATGAGGACATTGAAGTATTGTTTGATGGTAATGACGAAGAATTCGTGACGATGTTGATGAGTAAAGGTTTGTATTATTTATTTTTAAATTGTGTGTCTTTGTTGATGAGATTTTAGGGCAACAAATGTGTCTTTCTTGATGATATTTTGTGATGATTTTGATGATGAGATTTTAGGGCAAATTTAGATTGCAATTTGGATGGAAAATTGTGTTGGTTTTTTGTTTATGATTGATATCCTTTGTGTTGTGTTGTTAATGAGATTTTAGATGAAGGTTTAACATAATCTGACATAGGTATTGATGTTTAACAATCACCTCATTTACTTGCGTCTGTAAAAAAATGCGTTTTGAAAAGTTTTTACAATCAGTCATATATGTCACCATTTTAGCGTACAGTGTGACCATTTTAGACTTCAGTGTAACCATTTTAACCAAAGATTAAAATTTCGTTGTTCTTGTCATAGGTACAGATGTTTCAAGCTCATTACTTGGAATAAAAGCTACAAAATGGGAACATATCTTCAGCTTGTAGAAGAAACATTCGCAACTCGTGGGATTCAGTATCAAGAAATCTATATCTCGTAGGGCCGACGTGGAAGATAGGCCACTCAAATCCATGGGTGAGGATGTCCCTCCTGTCTCAATTTTCAATGACCAAGACCAAGCAATTGCAAATGCCATTGAAAAGGTTTGACATTGTCCGACTAATATGACAACATTATGCAAAAACCACCATGTCACCATGTTTGTTAATATATGTTATCACATTAACCTTCATATAAATCCAATAAATTGTTACACTTCTGACTAAGATGATACCATTTCTTAACAAAACACCCCTTTTCAGTTGTGATCACCTGACTTTACAATTGTCACCATATCATCTTAGGTTAAACATACTGACATATAAGTGATTTTTCAATTGTGACCACCTTAACTGAGGAATGTACTAATGTTATGGTTACATTAGTGTGTAGCATTGCAAGCTAACATAGTTAAATTACATGATATTGTCTTATGTCACCATGTTCCTCCATAAATGTTTCCATGTTAGTGTTTAGCTTTGTAAGACAATATGGTTACATTGTGTCTTATTTTATTATGTCATCACCTTCCTACATAAATGTTGTCATCTTTAGCATGTAGCAATATAAGCTAACATGGTTACATTACAAGATAATGTCTTATGTCATCACGTTCCTACATGAATGTTTCCATGTTAGTGTTTAGCTTTGTTAGGTAATATGGTTACATTGTGTCTTATTTTATTATGTCACCACCTTCCTACATAAATGTTGTCATCTTTAGTATGTAGCAATGTAAGCTAACATAGTTACATTACATGATATTGTCTTATATCACATTGTATGTTTCCATGTTAGTGTTTAGCTTTGTTAGGTAATATGGCTACATTGTGTCTTATTTTATTATGTCACCACCTTCCGACGTAAATGTTATCATCTTTAGTATGTAGCAATGTAAGCTAACATAGTTACATTACATGATATTGTCTTATGTTACCATGTTTCTACATAAATGTTTCCATGTTAGTGTTTAGCTTTGTAAGGTAATATGGTTACATTGTGTCTTATTTTATTATGTCACCACCTTCTTTCATAAATGTTGTCATCTTTAGTATGTAGCAATATAAGTTAACATGGTTACATTGTGTCATACTGTGCCAAGACCAATAAAGCATTGTTATTATGGTTACATTGACTACTACGGGTGGTAACATTTGTTCACAGGTTTATCCAGCAACGAGACATCGTCTATGTCAGTGGCACATTCAACAAAACGCCATATCTCACTTTGGGAAATTAAAGGGTGATTTTTCGTTCCAAAACTTATCTAATCACAAAATGCCAGAATGTTGCTGACCCAAGAATTGTTGTGGATAAACTGTTCATTAAGGCTAACGAAGAAGTGCAATTGTTACTTTCTAACCTCAACATGGAGGAAGATCAACCAACCATAGAGGTGATCGTGCCTCCTATTCTTGACCCCTTACGTTGTACAACAAAGGGTCGCAGCCAACGAAAAAAAAAGAACATGGGGCCGAAAAAGAAGGCTAAGAAAGGGACTGAGGTTGTGTCAGGGGGGACTTCAATGTACGTCGTTGCCTCGCGTCCAATATGATCACTGCACAAAAGGACAGGAAATGCTGATAATGTCACCATTTTAGCTTACTAATGTGCCCATGTTTGATTGTATATTTTTGCTAATTTAGAAGTGAAATGTACCAATCATTTGCTTTTTTGGAAGATTATAAAAATCTATTTTCTAAATTATTCTTAACATCTGAACATAATAGACTAAATATGGTGACATATCAGTGATTGTTGAAAATGTGACCACTTTACCAAAGATATGTACAAATAAGATATGTACAAATTATTCTTAACATGTAAAAAAAAAAAGATACTAAACATGGTCACTTATATTTGACGGTCAAAGATATCTTCTATTGCTTGAGCAATGTAGCAATATTATTAACATGCATGTAAACATTATTGACTAAACATGTTGATATATATGTCATTAAGGACAATGTGACCACCTGGTTAAAGAGATGTAGCTATGTTTAAGAAATATACCAATATTATCATATTAACATAATTGACTAAATATGGTAACATATTCAAATTTGTTGAAAATGTGACCGCCTTATGAATGATATGTACTTATGTTTGAGGGCTTTCACTTGAACTTAACACGATAACAACTGTGCTTGATAACATGGTCAAATTTTTTAACATCTTCAAAATGTAACTACTTTACTGCTAACAATGTGACCATATTGGTTTACATATGTCACAACATTATTGTTCAGAATGTGACCTTAATTGTTCAGTAGAAAAAGGACCACATTTGTTCATACTTACAAAACAAGGAGTGTTTCCCTAGCATGAAAATGGACTAAAAAGTGTGACCCAAAATAACACATCCTTGATCAAACTAACAGTCTTAATTACTATAGACCGACGCTTAAATAAACGGACTGTGCCCCTGTTTCATTTCTTCTTGCTAGGCTTTGGAGGACGGTCAATGGTATATTAACCTTGTGACCCGATGGGTTAACAGTTGACTTTGTCTTTTCCACTCTTAGCGCCTCGGGTTGCATATTAATCTCTGCGGGATCAATATGAAAATGTTAGACATATGGTCACATTTCAGAATAGGATTATGATATTGCTAGAATAACACTCATTGCACTATTTATAGATGTTTTCTCATTTAATCAATCGCATCCTTGAATAGGTACTTAAGCTTTTTACAATATTCTGATGTTCAACTCAACTAAACACCTGTACATATTACAACTAAGGTGATTACATTTTGATACTAAAAACTATGTCATCATTATTCCTACTTAATGTTACCATTTTAAATTCTGTCATATAAATTCAGCCACATCAACAAATAGGTACATCAGCTAACAAAGATAGCCACATTTTTAGATTAACAAACATGTCACCAGTTTAGACGAATAGAAGTCACCATATTAACCTAAACTTATTACATTACTCTAATGTTAAACTCAACTAAACACCTGTACATAATACAACTAAGGTGATTACATTTTGATACTAAAAACTATGACATCATTATTCCACTTAATGTTACCATTTTAAATGTTGTCACATAAATTCAGCCACATCAACAAATAGGTACATCAGCTAACAAAGATAGCCACACTTTTAGACTAACAAACATGTCACCATTTTAGACGAAGAGAAGTCACCATATTAACCTAAGCTTATGACATTACTCAATATTAAACTCAACTAAACACATGTACATATTACAATTAAGGTGATTACATTTTGATACTAAAAACTATGTCATCATTATTCCTACTTAATGTTACCATTTTAAATGCTTTTACATAAATTCACCCACATCAACAAATAGGTACATCAGCTACCAAAGATGGCCACATTTTTAGACTAACAAACATGTCACTATTTTAGAGCATAGATGTCACCATACTAAACTAAACTTATGACAATACTATAATGTTCATTTTAATTATACACATGTACATATTACAACTTAGATGGTCACATTTTTGAACTATAAAATATGTCATCATTCTTCTACATATTGTTACCTTTTTTAATGCTTTCATATTCAATTAACCACATCCTAAAATAGGTACCTCGGCTAACAAAGATAGTCAGTTTTTTTTACTATTAACAGACATGTCACCATTTTACAGCATAGATGTCACCAGATTAAACTAATCTGATAACACTAATTTAATGTTCATCTCACTTAAACATACCTACATATAGCAACTAAGATGGTCACATCCTAACACTCAAACAAATGTCATCACACTTCCTAATTATGGTTGCCATTTTCACATGCTTTGACCTATAATCAACCACATCCAAAAAGGGATACATCAAATGATTAACATGATCACATATTCACCATTAATATACATGTCACCATTTAAGAATCATAGATGTCACTTAAACATACCCATTGTTGTCAGAATCCCGATTCGATCCTACGATTCTACGATTTTACGATCTAAAAATGCTTGACCGATCCTAGATCTTACGATTCTATCAAGTTTGTAGAATCTTACGATCCTAATCATCTGAAAATTTCTAGAGGTAGAATCATAATACGATCCTACGATCTTACGATCCTACGATTCGATTCATAGTAAAAAAATTAATATATATTTTTATATAATGACATCGTAAAACTCAAATTTCGGGTACGTTGTAGAAACATGTTCATATAATAATATTAAAATAATTAATTATCAATATTTTGTGGATAAATATTAATAAATAAGTATTTTGATCTTCATTGATATGTTTTTACCAAATAAAAAACTATAATTGGTGAGTTTGTAGAATCTTACGATTCTACGATCCGATTCTACCGATTCGATTCTACCCTCCCTATCGATCCAAAGTAGAATCTCGATCCTGACAACATTGAACATACCTACATATAACAACTACAATGGTCAAAGTGGTGACATTTTAAACTTGACAACATATGTGACCATGTTAAGCTTAGATGTTACCCTGTTTCATAATGTGTATAAGCCTACAAGTTTTTACTCAATTATGTACCCATGTGAAGATATAAACATGTTCATCATATGGTGGTCATATTTTAAACAACAATGATATTTACTTTACACTAAAATGGTCACATATCAGACTGTTTACAGATAACAAGGATATGTTATTTTATTTAGTTTAAATCACCACAATAGATCTGTTACATCTACTGCTCAAAGTAGTAACATGTCAAAAGTGACTAATATGTGACCCTGTTTTGCCATATTTGTAACCCTGCCAAATTTTGGTCAAAACACCCAAACACAGGCATATAACCCTGACTACGTCACATATATCAGATAAAACACTGGACATTTATCAGATAAAATGGTCACATTTCCCAGACAAATCACTAACAGCTTACCATCTACCGTGCTTGTGTCATCATTGGTCATCTTCTTTGCACCCATAGCAGCTGCCATTTTGACAACTTTACTCAAAGATATCCGCAAGCCAAGATCATCGATTCCGACACCTGCTTCTCCTCCTCGCCGTCGTCTTCCCTTTCATCGTCGCCACTGCCTTCCCCCTCATCACTGGCTTCCCCTTCTATCTCATCACTGCTTTCAGTTTCCTCCGAAATATCCTCTGATTCATCACTTTCTTCCCCTTCATCTCTTTCCACCGGCTCCCTAAATGAAACCCCATATTTCACCTTTTCTTTTCCCTTCTGCATCGCCTGCTTCCCTTTGCCTTTCTTCTTAGCTACCAACAAAAACAAAATCAATAATCCAAATCACAAAAAAATAATTATTGGTGATTTTGTCTACAAAAACAAAATCACCAATACTACTCAATTCAAGCATACATAATACAATCAATTTTATGCACCAAAACAACACTAACAACACCAAATCTGACCTCACCTAACATTATTTCAACCTAAACAACCTTAACAACACCAAATCTGACCTTTTTTGACCCAATTTAATTACATTAATGTCACCATTAACATGTTCAACATCTCCATTTATTAAATATACTCATGCATGCATGCTTCAACAACAACATTTTACAATAAACACCATATCTTTCACCTAATGTTACCTGACACCGCATTCCACAACAAACAACATTGAACAATATCAATATTATCATACCTTCCATAGTTTTCTTCGGTGGTGTCCTCCTCGCCATTTATTTCTTACCCATGGAATGTGAAAAATTTGTAGAGATCAAGCTGATGACGGAGATTGAGATGCTAAAATGGCGATTCAAAAGAGAAAACAACAATTATTGGTGATTTTGTGTAGAGAGTGATGAGAGAGTGATTAAAAAAATAAAAGCTTATGTGAGAGTGTGATGAGAGAGTGTGAGGTTTGGGTTGTATAATTACACTGACACAGACGAAATATGGGGAGCTCCCCCATTGTTTATTATTTTTTTTGTTTGCTTTCCCAACAATTCATTCAATTTAATATTATGTAGCCTGCCCCACTACTATCCATATCCATTAATATGGTATTGATTTGGCCCGTCTACACCTTGTGACGGATATACTCCGTCACAAGAGAGACTAATTGTACATTTTACTGCATAAACTCATGAAGTTATTTTTAACTCCTCTCGACATAGTGATTATTAAGTGGTTGGGTGACTAACGAGGCTTGAAGACAACGGTTCCAACCACAACACACTAGATTTTCTTTGAGATTCACCATTGTTTCATGTTCACCATATTTTCAAGTTCTAACGGATTTGATTTTGGTTGGGTGGGGGGCGAGTTTTTCAAGTTGGTCAACTTTTGCTAACACTACTTTAGGGTAGAATACAAGGGAGACGTTCTCGTTGTATTATTTGTGTTAGGGTGATAAAATCCTTTGTTTCTTAAAAACTCGTGACAAAAAAAATGCTTTATACATGCATTAAATAATTGTTATTTTACATTTTACAATAAGAATAAACACCTTTGATTTAGTGACTCATTTTGTTTTACATCGACCATTATAAAAGTGTGTTCCGCATAACAAATATATAAAACTATACATGGAAGTGGTAGCGAAAAAATGGTGAAAGGGAAGTACGGCCTAAAGGTATCAAATGGGTTAATCAAATCATATAAATTTGGGTCAGGTACCCATGACCACTTAAATCAGCTCATATGAGGTTGACTTAACTTAGAGGTCTCGTGTTCGAGCTCGGGAATGTAGAAGTGTTAGACTTATAAGGGGGGTATTACCGCCCTAATGGTTCTACCCCGCTCGAATACGGACTAAACTGGATGGTCTACACAAAATAATTTGGAACAATTCATCTTGAGGGGGTCGAGTCGTCTCGGGTATTTGATCAATTTCAGATGTCAAGTCGTCGGGTCATTTCGAATTAATGGGTAAAACTCTTTAGTTAATTGGGACTTGAGAGAACTAATTGAAGAAGGGTATTTTTCATGTGTGCATTTTATATGCACTTTTTTTTATCGTTTTGGCAGGTATTTCTAAGCTTATTAGATGCTCTTAACTCTTAAGAGTCATTTGAGTATCATATTCTCGGCGTTTGCTACTTTAGATATATGTTTTGATTCTTGAGCCCAAAGATGCAAATGTGAGCTAAAACCTCGTCAAAGATGGCAATGGAAGCTTCTTATTCTAAGTCCAATTGAGAAGGAGTTTCGAACCATCCTTAAGAAGAGAAACTACTTTCGAAAGAGTGATAAGGAAGAAAAAGAGCTTAAAGGATCCTGGGGATCGACATTGATCGAGAATGAATCGGTCTACACAGTGAAGAGAGAGCTCGATCGATAAACTTGCAAAATAGCAACCAACTTGAGCAAAGATCATGTCGACCGACAATGGAGTAAAGTTGATCGACACACTAAAGGATACCTTTGACCAAACAGGTCAACCTATCCGGATCGGGTTTCAATCCTAAAATAACGGGTTATTTCTGGTTCGGGGCTAAATTTTAGTGTCTTGACCTCGAAAACCGTCAATTAGAATTTAACAGGTCTACCTACTATGATAAGTATATTCAAAACTAGCATTGAGATTTGAGTTATGCTGCTATCCAAATTTTTGGTAAGTATCAGTGAAACTTTTTTTGTTTTTTGAGAAAAAGTATCGATGAAACTTACCTAGATCACAATGAAATAAATTTTTAAAATAATTACTGTATATAAAAAGAGATTTTTCCATATCTTATCTTAATTAATTCAGTAGACAATACTCAATCCAGGGCGTGCCACGTCATTAATTCAGCCTTTTTTTTTTAAATAGAGTACATGTTATGGTGGAACCCGTTAGTGTGCAATGTCTTTTTTCTTCAGAATTCCGCCTATACAAACATGCGACAAATTCCGTCTTAGAACAAATAATATGAAATAATACTATGAAATAATTTTATACGTTTCGAATAAATGAAATTAATGGCATATAAGCGGAATAAATTACAAATCAGAATAAATGAAACTAATTACAAATAAATGAATTACATAATTTTAAAAAACAAATTAAATAATAATAAAATTACATAATTACGAGAAGGTATTACATTTAGTTACGGGATTGAATTACATATAATGCAAATAAATTACATGCATAATTTTTAAAAAATAGATAGTACGATATATTTTTTAAAAAAAATATCCTTTGTTATTTCCTCTTAAACTATTGCATGTGAACACGTATTTGTAACAAGTTTAAACATTAATTATGTAGATCGCTGATTTAGACCAACTAGATAAGTACAATAGAAATGCAAAAAAAAAAAAAATACATCCAAAAATATTAATGCCGGCCCAAATACATAGCACAGATTTGAAACTAGTAGTATTATGGTAAGAAAATCTCCAAATATTAAACTGGTCTGATACAATAAGGCAATTTTATCGTAAAAACGGGGAAAAAAAATAACTGAGATATTGTTTCAAATTCAATTATTTCCTAACTAGTATAAATCCCGCGCAAATGCGCGGTTTTTCAGATAAGAATATTAGAGAATTTAATAATTATACTATTGATATTTAACTCCATTTGAAATTTAATTATAAAATTTACTATTAGTAATTTTGTATTAAGAGCTAGAAAAGAGATTGTCCAACACTTTTAATTACTCCGTATAAGATTGTCGGTTTTGCTAAAATTATTTTATTAACTCTGTTTTAAGAAAACATTGTTTTTAATTATATCACTATATCCACTGAAAGGGTTATTAAACAATTAAAAAAAAAAGTAACCAAAATTTAAGTTTTCATATAATAGGGAGCAAAGACAAATATTAAGTTAAAGTGTAAAAAAAATATCATAAGCAAGTTTTTCTTTTTAGAAGTAATAACAATTTATGAATACTCTAAATCTGTAGTACGTTTGTATAAAAAGATAGAATAATAGAATTAATTAGAAAATGTTTCCTAAAAAAAAGTTCTTGATCATAATGTTTAGTTTTAGAAATAATAATAGTAAAATATTTATATCACGTTGTGCATATAATTAGTGCAATTTCATGTATGTAACAAAATAAGAATATCCCGTTAATATGTCTATGCAAGTTAAAAAAATATTATCCCCTTTTTAAAATGGTATAGAATAATTTATTGTATGAAATTAATTAGTATTGTCCAGTTGTAGATATGATATTATAAAGCCCATTTATAGCTTAAGTCGAAATTAATCAGAATGGCCCAGTTGTACATATGATGTTATAAAGCCCACTTATAACCTAATTTATTTAAGCGGAAAAACTTAAGAGATCTCTTAGCCCCTGTTCTTTTGAACTGAAACGGATCGATCTCAATCGAATCAACTTATAGGATCTCGAATCGAATCGAATCAACTTACAGGATCTCGAATCGAACTTATAGGATCTCGAATCGAATCGAACTTATATGATCTCGAATCGAATCGAACTTATAGAATCGAATCGAACTTATCGAATCGAATCGAACTTATAGGATCTAAACTGAATTGAACTTATAGAATCTGAACTAAACTTATAGAATCCGATTTTAAATTAACTTAAATTAATTTAACTTAAATATTATTATTATTATTATTATTATTATTATTATTATTATTATTATTATTATTATTATTATTATTATTATTATTATTATTATTATTATTATTATTATTATTATTATTATTATTATTATTATTATTATGGGTCTTGTTCTTGTTCTTGTTGTTATTATTATTATTATTATTATTTTGTTTTTTTATAAACCGCAACTTTTGATTATTATTATTATTATTATTATTATTATTATTATAAAACGCAAACTTTTAGTGAGATTAAACAAAAAATTTACATGAAATTAATGGGCAGCCAAGAGAGAACACTGATAAGAAAATATAGTCTAAAACACAAGGTAAAATAATAACATTTTTTCGCTTTATATACATTGGTTTGTTCATACATTATACCACGGTTACATTACGATAAAAAATAAAATAATGAGAAGAGTGATAATTTTGTTTTGAAAATAATAATATAATGTATATATGTATCGAATAATTAATAATGTCAAATGTTTTTGCGTCGGTTTTTAAAAATAATACTCCGTATATTACTTTTCTAAACTGAATTTATAAGATCTGACTTATAGGATCTGAACTGAACTTATAGGATCTGAACTGAACTTATAGGATCTCGAATCGAATCGAACTTATAGGATCTCGAATCGAATCGAACTTATAGGATCTCGAATCAACTTATAGGATCGATCTCGAATCGAATCAACTTATAGGATCTGAAGTGAACTTAAGTTAAGTGACTTTAAGTCCAAAAGAACAGAGCCTTATTCTTTTAGTTTAATGGGATGTCCCTCTACTTTCCATAATTTTCTTTTGAAGGCGTACTTTCCTAAATCCTCTTAACCTTACATAAGCCAATAATTCGTCTATATAAGTCAAAACTAGTTTTGCTGCAAAAAAACCAAGCAAATCTGAGCAACCTTCGTTCAATTTAGCTACATGGAATCGCTTTCAGCTGAAAGTATTGGGCGCATCCGGGATCTTAATTTGCAATATCTACAGCATCGCAAGAAACTCCATTTAGTTCTTGATTTAGACAACACTTTAATTCACGCTATCAACACCGTCAACAACAAATCAACCAACGTCGCCGAACACGATGACATTTACGAGATCTCCAAAGGCGAGATGTTGGTCAAGTTACGCCCAGGAACTCATGATTTCGTTAAAAAGGCGAGTCAATTGTTTGATTTATCAATTTACACAATGTCTGATCAATCCTATGCAAGGCAAATTGCTCAGATACTCGAATCGGACAATGTTCGGTTTACGAGGGTGATTTCTAGAGAGGATTGTACTAAGACGGCATGGGCGGATCTAGGGGGCCCGGGTGGGCACGTGTCCACCATGAAATTTTCGGGATAAGTTTTTTATAACTAACAGAAATAAGCAATATGTTTATGTGGTTCAGTTGGTAAGCTTTTTAGTGGACTATTTGGAAGGTCCCAGGTTCGATTCTTAGTGCCCTTAGTTTTTGTTAAATAATTTTTTGTTAAATTGTGTAATCACAAGGCCCATCTCATATGTAAAAAATACTCCTCCCAAGGTTTGAACCCTTAACTTCAAGGTTACATGCCATCTTCTCTACCGTTGAACTACTTGTGTTTAGTGTTCATTTAAATATTAGAATATAATATATCTTATCATAGAAGATATTATTCATTATTAATTACAAAGTACATTTATTTCAAATTTAAATATTTTAGAAGAAAGTTCAAAATAAAATACAAATTTTTAAACTAAAAAATTATTAAAATTAGTTATTTTTATATTTTTTGTGAGGAAAAAAATCCGTAATGAAAAATGCGGCTTAAAATAAAAAATAATGTATCGAAAAAAAATTTGTGCCCCCTTTCGATGAATTTCTACGTCCGCCCCTGCTAAGACGTATAAGAAGAGTCTTGATTCTGTTTTGTCTCATCAGCGTGTCGTTTTTTTTTTTTTTAGAAAAGAACAATTCATTAATAGAACGCCATACGACACTTACAAAGAATAACTATAATCGAAAACAAATCTAATGGAAACTAAAGAAAAATAATTTTCTTATAAACTAGGGATCTCAAAACAGCATCTGACAATTCGGCTCGTCCTATTATCGCTATCTTCATGTAGCTTTTGAGGGAATCCTTCGTTTGATTTATGAGATAAAATTTACCTCTGACTGGTTCCAAAGATCGTTGACAAATCACTTTTATCCTTTGAAAGAACACACTGCAAACCACCAACGAACTACTCCTGACTATATTTTAGGGACTTAAACAAAGCAAGTCCTAAAGATGACTTCCCTCTACCACACATCGACATATTGGTGGACAATACTGCAGACCACGCATTACTATCCTTCATGGATGGGTATGCGGGCTATAACCAAATCAAAATTGCCATAGAAGACATGCATAAGACCGCCTTTGTCACTCAATGGGGAACCTATTGCTATACGGTCATGCCGTTTGGGTCGATCAACGCCGGAGCTACATATCAACGCACCGCAACTACACTCTTACATGACATGATGCACAAAGAAGTTGAGGTATACGTAGACGACATGATTGTCAAGTCCAAGGATAGAGAGGGGCATATTGCGAACCTTCGCAAATTTTTCGCAAGACTACGAAAGTACAACATGAGACTCAATCCTCAGAAGTGCGCATTCGGAGTAACGTCTGGCAAACTCCTGGGATACGTCATTAGCCAACGAGGTATAGAGATAGACCCTTCCAAGATTAAGGCTCTGATCGAAATGCCGCAACCTCAAACAGAAAAAAGAAGTCGAGGATTCCTAGGGAAAGTGCGATATAAGTCGATTCATATCGAAACTCACCATGATTTGCGAGCCTATCTTCAAGAAGCTCAAGAAAACAGACCACACCATGTGGGATGATGATTGTCAAAAGGCATTTGACCGAATCAAAGAGATATTGGCTAAACCACCAGTGCTCATGCCACCTCAACGAGATCAACCTCTTGGTTTATACCTCACAAGAATCAAACAATGACCATGGGTGTCATGCTAGCTCAAACTGTAGGAAGTGAAGAAAGGGCTATCTACTACCTTAGTAAGAAGTTCTTGGAGTACGAGTGTAAATACTCACAACTTGAAAAGACATGCCTCGCTCTTGTGTGGGCAACGAAGAAGCTACGCCATTACATGCTTAGCTACTCCGTCAAAATATACTCCAAAATAAATCCAGTCAAATACCTCTTCGAGAAACCCGTCCTCAACGGACGCCTAGCAAGATGGACTTTGATGCTCTCAGAATTCGACCTCAAATACGTGCCTCTGAAAGTTATAAAAGGTCGCGCCGTCGTCGAATTCTTCGCAGAAAATCCCATCAATGACGCACAAGCAATAGATACTTGGTCATTTCCGGACGAGGATATACTCCAAACCGACGTAGACTCCTGGGACCTTTACTTTGACGGAGCATCAAACTTAAGAGGATTTGGAATAGGAGTGTTGCTCATTTATCCTGAAGGCGAGCATACACCAATTGCTGTCAAACTCGACTTCGAGGTGACAAATAACGCTGCAGAATACGAAACTTGTCTCATTGGACTACAAGCGGCAATGCGTTTAGGCATTAAAAACCTCCGAGTACATGGGGACTCATCCCTAATCATCAATAAAGTTACGGGATCTTGGAAAATCTGAAGCGAAAGCCTAGCGCCATATCAAGCTAGAATAGATCAAGTTGCCCAATTCTTTGATCACGTGACATATCTACACCTACCTCGGGAAGAAAATCAATTTGCAGATGCTCTTGCAAAACTCGCATCTTTGATTAATATGCCAGATGACATGGTGGAAATGCATTTGTGCATCGAACGACGGTCAGAGCCGGCTTATGTCCACCAAATCACCGATGAAGAGGAAATCGCGCAGGAACCCTGGTTCCAAGCAATCCTGAATTTCAAGCTCAATGGTACCTATCCACCTGATATGGACAAGAGGGGACAACGTGCTATACGCCTACTAGCTTCCCAATACGTTCTCATGCAAGGAGAGTTATACAAAAGAACACCTCTTGGTGTAATCCTACGTTGCCTTGATCATTCACAGGCACGAAAAGTGATGGAAGAAGTCCACGATGGAGAATGCGGTCCTCACATGAGTGGGCCCATGATGGCAAAGAAAATCACACGTTTGGTGTATTATTGGACCACAATGGAATCCGATTGCATCAAATACGTAAGACATTGCCACAATTGTCAAATCTTCGGGAATGTACAACATGTCCCTCCTTCATTGCTCTATACGATGACATCTCCTTGGCCATTTTCTGCCTGGAGAATCGACATAATCGGGAAGATAACTCCAGCCGGAACAGTAAGTCACTGTTTCATCCTAGTGGCAATCGACTACTTCACAAAATGGGTAGAAGCGGCTTCCTACACTAGTCTCACGGCTAAAAACGTGGCAAAGTTCATAGAAAACAACATCATCTGTCGATATGGTTGCCCACATGAGATCATTAGTGATAATGGATCACATTTCCAAGCTGAGACTAAGCAATTGCTAGCCTAGTACAAAATTAGGCATCACCACTCTTCGCCCTATAGACCTCAGACTAATGGCGCGGTAGAGGCGGCGAACAAAAACGTTGTCACAATTCTCAAGAAAATGATTGACAACTATCGCGATTGACCGAGCAAGATACCCTTTACTTTGTGGGGATATCGCACGTCTGTTAGGATGCCTACTGAGGCTACCCCTTTCTATTTGACCTACGGCATGGAAGCTGTACAACCAGTTGAGCTAGAAATATCATCCTTGCGTATCTTACTCGAAAGTCAAATCCCAGAGGCCGATTGGAAGAGGGATAGATATGAAGAACTCATCCTCCTGGATGAACGTAGGCTACGCGCCTTGCATAATGTCCAAATATACCAAGCACGTATCAAACGAGCTTTCAACAAAAGGGTTAGGCCAAGAAACATAAAAGAAGGAGACTTAGTGCTCAAGTCAGTTAGAGCTCTGTTACCTGTTGACCCACGGGGAAAATTCAAACCTAATTGGGCCGGGCCATTCCTAGTCAAGTCCATACTTCCAGGGGGTACGGTTAGGATCACAGACCTAGATGGGAATGAGTTTTCGAACCCAACAAACCTCGACCAACTAAAACGGTACTATGCCTAGAATAGGAACAAAAACGCGCCTCGCGTAACCTCACGTGTCGCTCTTGTGGCACTAAATAAACGGCCCCTGGCCAAGCTGAAATAAGCTAATGTCACCTTGCTCTTGCATTTTGACAATTTTGTCATCCTCATATCATCAAATAAACTAAACTGCACCTTTAGAGTAAGTAAAAAGCTCATGCTTATTTTCTAAGTTCATTACAAGCTCTTGCTTGGAACAATTATTCTTTTACATTTACTCGAACTACGCGCAAGGGTTTGATTTCATTTTCTAAATGAATACGTAGGCAATCCTTCACGGGATACAACCTATTATTTTAAAATGTAAATAGAAAGACATTTGCATTGCATTTGGAATTCGACAAGAATAATAAATAGAAAATCACAACAGGTTTCATAACCACTTAACCTTTTTTATTTCATTCACCTTCTAATAATAATAATATGTTACATAATAAAAGAAATAAAAATAGGGTAGGATTCTAAAAACCCCACCTTTTTATTATAACAATAATAATAATAAATAATAGCAAAGACTTGGGCTATTCTTCCATCTTCCCTTTGCCCTTGTCATTCTTATCATGTTTCTTGTCACGACCTCGAGCCGGACGCTCTTGCACCACTTCGGACCTAATCACCAACGGTCTTTCTCGAGGCCTAGACTTCCCATTTTTGTCAATCACTTTATCCACGACAGGAGAGGTCTTCGGTTTCTTCGAAGGATGAACAACTCGAAACCCGGCTTCCTCCTCTCCCTCAGTCAAATGCTTCTCTTTCTCCTTTTCCACCTCGCGCACCTTGTAGTCAACGGGCTCGCGCTTCCTCAATCTCTCGCGCTCTTCCGGAGTAGTAGCTTTCCTCCATCGCAGATAAGAATCCGACACCCATAAGGCATTAGCAGAAGAGTTCAAGAACCACACGTTCCTTTGGGCCCATTTAATGGCCCATTCCCTTCGGCTCTCTGTAGTAAGCGCCACGGCAGTCTGCGAGACGGTATCGAGCTTCAGGATCATCTGCTTTAGTCCAACCTGTCTCATCAGCCTTTCCGGGAAGAAGCACACCATAAATTCCAAGCCAGGAATGCGCACAGATCAAGTAGGATCCAAAGAAGACACTCCAGTGATAGATTTGAGGTGCCACCATGGTACAATCCACCTAATCAAGGGGCCATCATCACTCTTCAGTTTGTTCTCCCAATAATTGCAGACCCGGGTGAAGTCCACCATGTACAGCCTAGTCCTCATCGCAATCAAACGAGCATGATAAGAAGGACCATGAACTGGGGGCTCGATCAATCGAAGCCGTTCTATAAGCCAAACCTACCAAAAGCGAGTATTAGAAATCAAAAAAAAAAAAAAAATAGAAAAAAAACGAACGAAACAAAAAAACAAAAAAAAAAACGAAAAAAAACGAAATAAAAAAACAAGAAAACAAAAAAAAGAAAAGAAAAAGAGAAGGAAATGTTCTTTTACCTGCAGAATGACGGGACTTCCCAAATACGGTAGGTCGCGGTTGGCTTTTCTATTATCCAAGCCCAATAGGATCTCTCCTAAGCATAAACAAGCTGGACTCCTGCGCAGCTCCATTTGCTCAACAAGGCCCAGAAGACGGGGATCACCTCTCAAGTCTTCATCAACATGCCCTTGGAAGACATATACATGCAACAAGCAAAATCCAAATGCCCTTCGCCTAGCAACATAAGAAACGGTGGGGTCGGCCCTGTTAATGAATCGGTCATTGAAGTCCAACATTCGCACTCCCTTCGAGGTCACTAGACGGTCCACCTCAAGTCTAGTCAACCCAAGCAAGTCTCTAAATTTGCTCTTATACCCTTGCGAAGTAGAAGGAATGGCAGGCAAGTGTTCAGGGTCCCACCCACCAATCGCGGCAATTTCTTCAGGGAATGGGCAAATATCGCCTCAAGGGAACGCAAAAACATGATAATTCGGGTCCCAATAATCAAGACAAGCATCCAAGAATGGTTTGACGACCTTGATAAGCTTCAAACTCAACAATGATCCAAGATTATAGGCGCCCATATCATATTTCTCCACGTTTGAAAATTCATTGGTCCATTCTTTTACGCGAATCTCCAAAGTATTCATGATAAGGAATTATTTTGAGAATTTTATGTAATAAGACGAAGAAGAGACGGAAGAATTGTGTGAATAAAAGCTCTATCGACGTCTCTATTTATACTAATTTATGTTTCCAAAAATCGCGAACAGAACCACTGGGAACAGGGCGCAGACTGCTGCGCCTCTTCAAAGGACGCAGCTCATGCTGCGCCTCTTCCTCCGCTTGAGTTCTGTGATTTTCCGCGTTTGATCTTTCCTAATTCCGTGATGAATAATTTCCTATTCCTACGGGTTATTATTTTGGCAAATACGTGGAAATTACCATATTTCGTGTTTCCTAATTCCGCAGGCACGCATTTCGAGGCGACATCGACATTTTCGCCATTTTACCACACTTGCACATTTTCATTTTAGGAAATAATTTTCATTATAAAATAAGTTTCATACTAATTTAATTCCTTTTTTTTCATTTCATTTCTAAACTTATAGGTTTCTATTTTTTTATTTTTTAGGGGTAATCCTCCCTACCGTCCGGTCATTTCTGGCAAATTTTTTGCAAATTTTTGCATTTTCACACTCCTTTGAGTCATTCGTTTTGCGCTAATTTAGGCCATGTGTATATACAAATGTAAGTTTTGCGTGATTTCTATGTAAATTTCGGCAGCATGACGGCGTAAACCGTCATCTACCAAACCTGTTCAAAGCCAACCTGCAGATACAAGCAACACGACCTAGCAGCAAAGGCACTCAGGCCATCTTATATACAACAAAAAAGGGAAATGTACAATAAACTGGGGGCTTGAGTCCCAAACAAAGTCCAAAATGTTCAAAACGAAGGTCAAAATGTACAAATGTGCAAAATACAACAAAACAAAACTACTGTCGGTCGCCCTCCAGCTCCGCAACTCTTGCCGCGAGAGCAGCAATCTCGGCGTCACGAACATCGAGCTCCCTCAACAAGCGAGCTGTCTCCTCCCGAGACTGAGCCAACTCTCGCTCCAGCTCGCGGTCCCCCTGTAAACAACAAAATTGGCTCATGTCAATCATTTCAGGCAATTGCAAGAAAAGTTGGAAAATCAAAATTCAAAAAACGAAATAGGCACAAGGTTCATACCTGACGACCTCGACCGCCGACAAGTGCCTCGACGGCAGTAGCTCGCAGCCGGTTGGCCACCCTCCACAGCGCCACGAACCGAGACGGCGCAACCTACATTTTCAAAAGGAATTCTCAATAATTGAATAAGTTCAACCAAATGTATTCTTACACAAGAATTAGGCAAATTAGAGGCTCACCCTCCGAATCAGATGCTGCCAATCGTCCAGGCCAGCATCCGTCACAGCCACGTCAAAGTCACGCAGCTCGGAGATCATCGTCCTCCCAGTCGTGTCAGTGTACTCGAGGGTCTCGGGGTACTCTGGGGGCTCGATGCCCGCCGCCTCAACCTCCTGCAAAGTCAAATGTTTCTCATTAATCGATGATCTTTCATCGTAGTTTTAAAATCAAAAAAATCAAGAAGAATAAAAATGCTCACCACAACCGGCCAATACGCCAACCTCCCGTAGAGGAACGCCGAGTAGTCCTCACCAGGAAGAAGGAGGGCGTCACCGCCAACGCCAGCCAAGTCGGCCTCCCTCTCAGCCTCAGAAGACTCCCTGAACATCGTCCTAGGAGGATTGATGGGAACCGTCAACACATCCCGAAAGCACTGACGAGCCAAGCGCTCGCCTAAGTACCACACAGGACCCATCGACGTCCTCAACAGCAGCCGGCTCGAACTCCTAGGCCGAAGAACCTCAGCCACAAAAGGAGGCGCTCGAGCGTACTCCGCCCAAGGCCTGGGCACCCACTGGGACAAGACAAACAAGGAATCATTCTTATGATCGAGTTAAAAAGCAATATAGAAGCAAATGAATATAAGTGAGATGTTTACGCTGTCTAGCTGAAGAGCGTTCACGTCCCGCCGGTAGACACCGTAAAGCAAGATAGTCAATAATGGTCTTTCGTAATTTGATAAAGAAGAGAATTGATTTTAAGTCTCAATGAAGGTTCATACCTCCAACAGAAGTCCAGGACCGACAGCACCAGGAGAAGTCCCCTTCTCCATCAGCTCCGGACGAACCATGGCCCTCATGAAGCGGATGAGGACCGCGAAACCAGAATGACCCGGCCCCAACGCCCTAGGGAGCTCGGGTCGAAAGGAAGGGAAGAAGCTTCGTCGAAAGTCTCTCTCCCTTGTCTTCGAGGTAAATCGAAGACGTAAACCACCAAAGCCGAGCGGGCCCTCGCTCGGCAAGAAGACAGGGAGGAGGAGCCGTCTCCTCCCATCAATCGTCACCGGCCGGATCTTTCCCGCAAAGTAGTCTCGAACGTAGGAGCGGGTACCAAACCCAAGATCGTGATGCCTTCGGCGACAAGTTCCACCGATCAATCTCCTAGCCTCGGCCGAGTCCACCCTCATGGCGTCTCCGCCACTCCACGCCTCGACTCACACCTGGACCGTAAATCATGCCGTAGTCCTCCAGAGTGACTCCCACCTCACCAAAAGGCATGTGAAAAGTGGAAGTCATATCCCAGAATTAGTTCAAGAAAGCGCGGACCAGGCTAAGGTTAGCCCGCAACTTCCTCCTCGCGATATCCCTCTAGGCCTGCACCAAGGCACCGAACACTCCGCGCTCGATCATGGCGCGCTCCTCCGCCGACAGCCGCTCGTAACACTCCATCGCCGTCGTGTAACCCGAGAACGATCTGATGTTCCCGGTCTCCTATTGTGATTTGAAACAAAAAACTAATTTTAGTGTTGAATGAAAATTGGATAAGATGTGAGCAATTGAAATGAATGAAAGGAGATGAGTGGTGAGTAATGAATTCAAAATTACCAAACTCTTCACCGTCCTGTAGGACAGGTGACCCTTGCGACCCACGAAGTGCCTCGCTCCTCCCGGTCTCACCACGCGGAGCTCCCTCACCGACGACCTCCTCGTCCAACGTTGGCCCGTCTAGGGGCCTTCTCCTCCTCAACAGCCTCCTCCTCGTGGACCTCGTCCCCAGCAGCCATCACCGCAGCGGTGAAAGCCTGCTCTAAAGCCTCCTCGACAGCAGCAGCGTCTATCTCCATGGGACCTCTCCCAGAAGTAGAAGCCTCATCACCTGCAGCATTAAGGTAATTTAGGCCGTGTCACGTGACGGCGAGCCTTAGTTAAGGGATTTTCGAGCCTTCGGAAACCCTGAAATCGCTCTTTTCTCGCCATCTTTGGCCATATCCTCACAAACCCAATCACTCATATGGTAATTAGGGTCAAGTCAAGCCTAATTTGAAGCCTAATTCCGGGTTCGAGTTGAAATTTTGGCAGCATTTCGTTATAACGGAGATTATGCCCTAAAAAGTGTCCTGAAAAAGCTATCACAAACCAAAATTCCGAGATGATAGGAAGTTTACCCATCATCCAAGGATCCCAAATATCAAGTTTCATCGGAAATGGACAATCCTAAGGCTATTTTCAAAGCAATTTACGGTTTAGCCGTGAAACCGTCTCAATTTCACTCAAATGCTCAAAACTCAACGAAAATTCGAAACAAATACATGGTTGTGTTCCTTATACTGCCAATTATCCATTTCTAATACCAATTTCACAAGGCAAATCCATTTGGGGGAAAAGCCCCAAATTTTCGAAACAAATAGGTTGAAAACCCTAATTTTTTCGATCCAAATTGAGCGAATATAGAAGATTAATGCAAGAATTGTACACATACCTCGATTAGTCATGATGAATGCAAGCTTTCGGATCAAACCTTGGCGGAAATGATTAAGATTTGAGAGAGAATTTGAAGAAGTTGTGTTTCGAACAAATGATCCTAAACCCTCTGTTTATCGCGTTTTTACGCAGGAAATACACTTTGGGGAATAGACGCAGCAGGTGCTGCGCCTCTTCCAAGAGACGCAGCTCTTGCTGCGCCTCTTCCTTGTGTTCCCTCCATACGAGTTTTCAAAAATTCGTTATGAGTTTGTTATTTGTGGGCCCATCTTTGGTGTGCCTCTTCCTCGTTGCTATCTTATCCTTTTGGTCCGTTTGACGATTATCTTTCGTTCCGACCCGCATTTCTAAGCCAAACAGCAGACTTTTACACGTTATTTATTACTTCCAAGACCTTGCTTGTCACAACGAGCATTTATTCCTTCACAGGTGTTTCGACACGCCTTCATCGTATTTCCCCAACGAGAGTAAGCGGATAGACTTTCCCTCTCGAGACATGGAGATTAATTCCCGATTATGTTCCCCAACGAGAGTAAGCGGATAGACTTTCCCTCTCGAGACATGGAGATCAACATCAGCCCCTATTTCTTCCGAAGTTTGTTTGAAGCTGAACACGAACAAATTTCTCCCAGTAGTTCTCGCCTGTGTCCTGCTACTCACAATATTTCTTGTTTCCCCTCGGAGTGCGACAAAGATGTCGTTCTCCACAAGTTCCCAGACCAGTAGAGTTACTACACTCGAGCCTTATTTACCCTTTAGTTTAAACTTATATTCGGGCCTCATTCCCACCGATGCTTTCCTTTAGGGGCCCCATACCCTAGCACCAACCCTTATATATCTTTTAGGTCTTACCCTTAGCTCCTATGCTTACCCTTAGCTCCTACGCAACTCCGGAAACATCTCGAGAAATAAGTCTCAGGTATGGTCTCTTCTTATGGCTGGCGAGCCTCCTTACGTAGTCTAATGGACTTTAAACGACCCTCCCCGATAGTCGACAGACTCTAAAATGTTCCCGACGACAGGTCCTTGGCTCAGACCCCTTGAGCCGCCTCGCGTCGCCATAGTCGTCAGGTTGTAATCTTCGATTGACCTGATGGATATACTTTGACTTTCGCCTTGTCCAAGTCTCAGTCAAAGTGGGGGCTCTATAGATACCTCATTTCTGTACCTCCCGCAAACCACCCGGTGATGATTGGGCCGCATGTTTGGTATGCGGAACGATTTGTGATAGTTCGTAAGTTTATCGTCAAGTGATTGCTCAAATATTAATGTCTACCTCTTAGTTGTCATCTACGTGCCGATACGGTCATTTTGACAGTAATTAGAGTACATTTGGAGTCCGGGCCTAAAACCGTCTTCATTTTCTGATAACCGTTAAGTCCCGAGTCAGAATGTTCTGGAATGTTCCGGATATTTCTATTCCATATTTTATAAATATTTCACAATCTTTATCCTTTGGCAAACAATTTCCCGTAATATTCATACAAGATATTAAGGAAAACCAAAATATTCCGTCCTACCATAACTTAAACACGAAAATCTTTCTTCCGCAGGAGGAAACCTTTTGGGAACAGACGCGCAGTGCCGCGCCTCTTCCAAGAGACGCAGTGATCGCCGCGCCTCTTCCCAGTGTCCTTTTCGCGTGTTTTTCGTATCTTTTTTATATCTTTCCGAGATTCACTTCCAAAGACTCTCCGAAACCCTAATTCCTTCACGTGATTAGTATAAATAGGAGTCTTCGCTCCTCATATTTCTCACGCGAGTGTCCGCCCTTCTCTTCTCCCTTTGCATTCTAGACCTTTGTTCTTACTTTTTGGCGTCTACGTGCTTGAACATTCGACCACGTAAGCTCGGATCCTTCTGAGTACCAGCCTCGTTTGCATGACCGACCAATTTGACCAACTCCACATCAATCAACTTAATTAATCTAATCGTTTTCCTCTTACGAGGGCACTTTCATATTTGCATTATAGTTCGAGTCGAGCATTGCTATTCGATAACTTAGTCCTTCTCGTTTCGTCAAACATGTAAGTCTGAGGGTGTAAATCTCTCTTTTATTATTGTTGTTTACTTTTGTATCATTATTGTAAGGTTTATGTCGAAAATACCAATTAACCGATTTCTAAAACCGTGCTTTAAAACCTCTTTTTACGGATTTCCAGAAGACAAACCGTCGAGAAAGGACGCAGCAACTGCTGCGCCTCTTCGAAGGAGCGCAGATTCTCGCCGCGCCTCTTCGTAGAAGGCCGCTGATTCCTCGCTTCCTTTCTTCTTCCTTCGTCCTCTCGTAATTCGTTTCGTCAAAATTTGTTTCGTTTGTTTCTGTTAATTCTTTGACATAATAGCTTATCATCTCACATGTATATTATTTATCATTCATTCACATGTTTAATTCGTCATTAAATTCGACTTAAATCCCTTATAATCCGATATTTGCGGGTTTTCGTCATTAAATTCAATCCGGGTCGTAGGAATTCGATTTGTTCATATCGGGTTTCTGGAATTCGATCCTTGATATATTTTCCATCTGTTATTCATGATATTCGTCATTAATTCGTCATTAATTCATCATGTTTAATCTATTTTGTTCACCTATGTCACTAATCAATCATTCTTCCATGTAAATAATTCGTTTGCATCCGTCTCATCCATGTTTATTGCTTTTTATGACCATCAATCACATGTAAATAACCTGATAATCACTTCTATCCGAGTAAGTATATGTTAATCAATCCTTAAACTCACCAATTACATTAACGATTGATTCAGCTTCGCCCAGCCGAGAACTCACCTTGGGAATGCACGCAAAGAATCGTTGCGCCTCTTCCAAAGGGCGCAGTCCTGTTGCGCCTGTTCCAGGTTGAGTTCTGTCTCTAAACTCCGTTGTTGCTTGACTTAGTTTAATGAGCTTATGTATTAATGGACTATTATTCGTATTGTCGCCTTAATTTCTGTTCGTTAATTCTTTCTTCTTTCTTTTCCCAAACTATCCGTTTTAAAGGTATTTTCGACATAAATCGCTAATCCCAATGTAATTATTGTAATTTCTTATTATTGTAATTTTATTCCTTGTATTTTGTATCATTTGTATGTTTTCACATGTAATTGAGCATTAAATCCTACTCCGACCCAATTGATTGTTAAACTATGTGTCAACCGACTTAGTTAATTCTTCACATGCTAGGATTAAAACTTGGATGTTGCATTGCATGCATATAATCGACGATATATCAAGTATAGATTATGTCCCTAATCATTAGTAGAGGCCGCTATCGAGGCGGGCGGGATTAGATGTTCGATCAAAAGAGCTTCCTAATACGTACCCTCACCCTTACCCGGATCTCTCGTGAACATCCGTGTTCATTGGCATCCACGAGAGTCATTCTAGACATAGAATGCTAAGGGTAACGATTGCTTAGTGTTCATGTCTCTACTTTGTGTCTTGACATGGCACGAGGTATTCGAACGGTTCCAATTTCCCATAAAAATTGGTGGCGACTCCAACAAAATGCAAACGCTTGTTCTCTTCCTCCCGAGCGCCCCCGTGGGCCCCCGCTGTCCACAAAACCTTACATTAATGATACAAAATTTAAAGAACAATAAATAAAAGAGAGATTTACACCCTCAGACTTACATGTTTGACGAAACGAGATGAACTAAGTTTACGATTAGTGATGCTCGACTCGAATGTAGATGAAAGTGCCCTCGTAAGAGGAAAACGAACAGATTAATTAAGTTGATTGATGTGGAGTTGGTCCAATTGGTCGGTCATGCAAACGAGGCTGGTACTCAGAAGGATCCGAGCTTACGTGGTCGAATGTTCAAGCACGTAGACGCCAAAAAGTAAGAACAAAGGTCTAGAATGCAAAGGGAGAAGAGAAGGGCGGACACTCGCGTGAGAAATATGAGGAGCGAAGGCTCCTATTTATACTAATCACGTGAAGAAATAGGGTTTTCGGAGAGACTTTTGAAGTGAATCTCGGAAAGATATAAAAAAGATACGAGAAATACGCAGAAAAGGACCTGGGAAGAGGCGCAGCACTCACCGCGTCTCTTGGAAGAGGCGCAGCACCTGCTGCGTGTTCCCAAGTGGTTTCCTCCTGCAGAAGAAAGATTTCCGTGTTTAAGTTATGGAATGACGGAATAATTTGGTTTTCCTTAATATTTTGTATGAATATTACGGGAAATTGTTTACCAAAGAATAAAAGATTGTGAAATATTTATAAAATATGGAATAAAAATATCCGGAACATTCCAGAACATTCCGACTCGGGATTTAACGGTTGTCAGAAAATGAAGACGGTTTTAGGCCCGGACTCCAAATGTACTCTAATTACTGTCAAAACGACCGTATCGGCGCGTAGATGACAACTAAGAGGTAGACATCAGTGTTTGAGCCATCACTTGACGATAAACTTACGAACTGTCACAAATCGTTCCGCGTACCAAACATGCGGCCCAATCATCACCGGGTGATTTGCGGGAGGTGCGGAAATGAGGTATCTACACGCAGACAGGTGGCTTACCTGCAAAAGAAAGGATATCTGAAAGACCTGATGCCAACAAAGAACAGAGAGGATGATGGAACAAGAAAGAACACAGAAAGGCAACAACGTGACCTACCCCCTACACCACCCATCTATGAGGTCAAATTCAACAATGGAGGATCAGAGATTTGTGGCCTGACCAGTTCAGCTGCAAAGAAAATTGCCAGGGAGTCAAAAATAAAATCTCCTTTTAAACCTAGAAATTTACCTCAAATTACTTGATATGTGCATATTCTATACACTTTATCTGCAGTTTTGGCACGTATTTCCATGCATAATTGTTAGCTTAAGGCTACTATTTCTCCCGAAACGGTTTACTTTGCATTTTCTATGATTTATTGTAGGAATGAGTGGAAGTAAGCTAAATCAAGCCTAATTCGTCTTCCGGAGGCAACTTCAAGGAAGCCCATAAGAAAGAGATTCAGATTCACCCACCTTGGGATGCGTGCAAAGGAGTGAAGAGCTGATTTGAAGGAACAAAAGAGCCACTGCACAAAGATTACATCGATCGACCTCACCGGCCGATCGATCGCTGAAATCAAGCGAAGCTCTCGGATCGTTACAACTAGTCGATCGACCACGCCGACCGGCCGATTGACCGATTTTTTTCGAGCCGATACTTATTTCTTCGTGTTAGACTTTTAAAAGCCCAACTTGTAATTAACTTTCAGTATCTTTTTATCGTGAGAACGCAAAGAATAATTAGGTTATGCTTTCATTATTGAAAACGCAGTTTCTAGATCTGGCTTTGGGTGACGGAAAACCTCGAATTCGATACTTTGTTCATTAATTCAATTAGTAAGTTTTTATGCAATTCCTTTTCTTCCTTAATTTCTTGTTATTTCGATTCTTGTTTTCATCAATTTAATTTCAGCAATTGAGTTCTTCCCTTTTGTTTTAGTTCGATTCAATTATGTCAAATTTGTTCTTTACTATTAATTTTAAAGTTAGTATAGATTTAATTATGCGTAGGTAATTTCTTTGATTGGGAACGAGGTGAGTCATGGTAGAAATAAGGATTGTTTTGTAGTATGAATTCTTTCGTATTGGTCTTGTTGTCTTTTGATAAACCTTTTTACTAGATTGAAAGATTAGTAAATTGTATTATCATTAGATTAGGAATTTCCCTTGAGCGAAGGCTTTGAGAAATTCTAGGGAATAAATAGACCGTAAGGTTAATTGAGCATCGATCGAAAGGTTAGCTTATATTCCCGAGATCTTATAAGACCTCTCGCTACCCATCGACCGACTTTTGCCTGGTAAACCGAAGTTCCCGATCCCCTTTTCATCTTGTTGAGAATATTCATTTTAGCAATTAGCCAATTAATCAACCAAACTCAAAACCCCCATTTAATTGTTACTTTTATAGATCGAAAAATAGCAAACAAAATCAACCTTGTCTCTCGTGGTTCGACCCTTACTATCACTAGCTATAGTTTTAGTTTGGAATTATAAATTTAATTTTGGTACTAAACGACGGTATCAAATTTTGGCGCCTTTGCCGGGGAGACGGTGTAATTCTGTTTGCTTTATTTTTAGTTTTTTTTTCTCGTCTCAAGGAACTTTGGTTCCTTGAGGCCGTTGCTTACCTTTACTTCTAGTTTTGCTTTTGCATAGTTAGAAGACAGGTTTTTAAGAGGAAGACTTGAGTACTCTCATTTTGGCAATTATGGCTACAATATATGATAATCTGCAGCCAAAGGAACACCATATTCCAAAGGGGCACCAGTTACCTACCCCTACTACGGGTAACTTCGAGTTTCGTTCTTCTTATATCGATTTAGTGGAACGAAATCGGTTTCTTTGGTCTACAGATGAGGACCCCTTGAAGCATATGGAAATTTTCTGGACTCATTGTTCCATACCTATACCAACCGGGGTGACTCGGGATGAAGTAAAGGGGTTGATGTTCTTATACTCCTTGAAGGATTCGGCGCGAGATTGGTACCGCTACCTTGATAGGGTAAAGGTGAGTCACTGGGTTTGGACATCTCTAGCATTAGCCTTCTACAAGAAGTACTTCCCACTTTCAAAGACCGACGCCTTGAGAAGTAAAATCACAAGTTTCCAGCAAGGAGCGGATGAGGATTTTTGCGAAGCATGGGGACGTTTCAAAAGTTTGGTCCGAGCTGTCCCTCACCATGGCTTCCAGCAATGGTATCTTTGCAACCTATTTTATAATGCTCTATATGATGATTACAAGGTCATGCTGGATGCAGCTGCTAATGGTATGTTCCAAAACAATACCGGTCAAAGTAAAGGTTGGAACACTATTGAGGAGATGGCAGTCCATAGAGCTGAGTTTGGAAGTTCACGTGGAAAGTCCCGAAAGCAAAGTGATGAAATGAGTGCCGTTGTGACACTTATAACTTCCATTACTGCCCGTCTCGAGAAGCTCGATATTTCTTAAGCTTCCAAGGAGAAAGTTGAAATACCTGTTCAAAACTCAGATGAGATCGAGAAGTTGAGAGAAATGGTCCAACTCCTTTTGGTTCAAGTGGCGAATATGGAAGCAGCCGGGATTGAGTGTTCAAGGAATTTTGTGAAGCAATTGGAGAATATAGAGGCTAAGCAAGCCGCTAATTCTTCAAGCAAATGTGAAGGGCCGATTGAAACGATTAATGCCATTAATCTCAGGAGTGGCCTCTCTTATGAAAGTCCCGACAAGCCAAAGGAAGACTCGGGAAATGATGAAGAAGCTCGTTTACATTCTGATGCAAAACGAACTCAATTGCAAGATTTCCGGGTCGATCGACCAACATTGTCGATCGATCGAAGCGCCGATAAAATAGTTTCTGATCAGAAAATATTCACACCCAGCACGAGTGGTCGATCGACCACCATTGTCAGTCGATCGACTGAATCACTTGACGAGATTAATTCTGAACAGAAACTGTTCACGCCCAACCAAGATGGTCGATCGACCACTAATACCAGTCGATCGACTGGGTCTTCAGTGCAAGACGCAATTCCGTCAACTAGTTTACATGATTCTTCACTTATTGATGATCTGGCGGAGGTTTTAAACTTACGGAAGCCGAAGGTTACCGATCCCTACGCCAGTGTTGCGATCCGTATCCCGAGCGTTTGAAGAATAATAAGTGGAGCGCAAGTTCGGTAAGTTTTTGGAGATGGTCCAAAATCTCGAGGTAACAGTTCCGTTCACTGATTTAATTACCCAGGTACCCTCTTACGCTAAATTTATGAAAGATATTTTAAATCGTAAGAGAAATTTTCGCGATGATGGTAATGTTGCTTTTGTGGAAGAATGCAACGCTCTTTCGCAAATTAATATACCACCCAAATTAAAGGACCCGGGTAGTTTTTCAATTCCTTGCACTATAGGTAACCTCGAGATTGGAAAGGCCCTTTGTGATTTAGGGGGGCGTCGTGTCATGCCGTATTCTGTTTGCGAAAGGTTAAATATTGGTAGACTTAAGGTGACCGATATTACCGTTCAAATGGCAAATAGATCGACTCAGAGACCTATAGGAGTTCTAGAGGATGTACCCGTTCGAGTGGGTAAGTTTTTTATTCCTGTCGATTTCGTTGTTTTGGACATTGCAGAGGACAGTCAAATACCTATTATTTTAGGCAGACCGTTTTTACATACAGCTGGGGCTGTAATAGATGTCAAACGCGGAACCATCACCTTAGAGGTAGGGGATGACACCATTGAGTTCAGTCTTGCTCACAAGGCGATTGCTGACGATGATACGTGTTATTCCATTGATATTGTTGACAGGGCCGTTACTTGTAATTGGAGGGAATCCTTAGCCAAGGATCCCTTAGTTGATCTAACCCGTTTAGATGAGTGTGCAGGTAATACAGTGAAGAATGCTGAGGAGCCAGATGCTTTGGTAGCCTCAATGGAGAGCTACGAGCTCAATGAGGAAGAAGATGAGATGCTCTTGAGCTTGGCCAACGAGAACTTGGTAAACACTTGCTACACCATTGAAGCTAATTCTGTCTATGCTGTAGAGGTAAAAATGCCGGAGCGTAAGCCACTTCCTCCTAATCTTAAGTATGTTTTTCTAGATGATACGGAGCAGTACCCAGCTATTGTTAGCTCTAAGCTTAATGATGACCAGCTGTCTGCTTTGATGTGTGTGCTTAAGAAAAACAGAAAGGCTTTGGGTTACTCTTTGGATGACATTAAGGGCATCAGCCCTGATGTTTGTATGCACATGATAGAGCTGGAGGAAGGCCACAAGCCTTACAGACAGGGTCAACGCAAGTTGAACCCGAAGATGCAGGAAGTTGTTATGGCTGAGGTGATGAAACTACTCGATGCAGGTATTATTTATACAGTTGGCAAATCCAAGTGGGTTAGCCCAGTTCAGGTAGTCCCGAAGAAAGGAGGGACTACCGTGGTTAAAAATGAGAAAAATGAATTAATACCAACTCGAGTAGTGACAGGGTGGCGGATGTGCATTGATTATAGACAGTTGAATGCCGCCACCAAGAAAGACCACTTCCCCCTCCCTTTTGTTGACCAAATGACTGAAAGACTTGCTTCTAACAAATTTTTCTGTTTTCTAGACGGATATTCAGGGTTCTTTCAGATCCCTATTCATACGGACGATCAAAGTAAGACCACTTTTACCTGTCCATAGGGTGTTTTTGCATATCGTAGAATGCCTTTCGGATTGTGTAACGCCCCTGCTACCTTTCAGAGGTGCATGATGGGGATTTTTTCTGATTATATAGAGAATATTATGGAAGTATTCATGGATGATTTCTCAGTTTATGGTAGTGACTTTGATCGTTGTTTAGCTAACCTTGATAAAGTCATGCAGCGTTGTATAGATGTTAATCTTGTTTTAAATCGGGAAAAGTGTCGGTTTATGGTCAATGAGGGAGTTGTGCTAGGGCATCGATTTGATAAAGGTATACATGTTGATAAGGCAAAGGTGCAGGTGATTGAGCAATTACCTCCTCCCGTGAATGTTAAAGGAGTGAGGAGTTTCCTTGGTCACGCTGGTTTTTACCGGCGTTTCATTAAGGATTTTTCAAAAATTGCTAAACCACTTACACAATTGCTCCTTAAGGATCTTTGTCTTTGAATTTCGATGAGTGCCTTGTCGCTTTTAACAAAGTTAAAGGAGGCCCTAGTTTCTGCGCCAATCATTCATTTGCTCGATTGGGACCTCCCATTTGAGATCATGTGTGATGATGCCGATTATGCGATCGGTGCGATTCTGGGACAAGCGAAAGAATAAAGCTTTGAATGCCATATACTATGCGAGCCGAACTCTGGATGAGGCTCAAGTCAATTATTTCACCACTGAGAAAGAGTTTCTAGCTGTGGTTTTTGCCTTAGACAAATTTCGGTCTTATTTGTTAGGTTCTAAGGTTATTGTTTATCGACCATGCGGCGTTGAAGACTCTCTTTATTAAGAAAGATGCGGCCGAGGCTTTTGAGGTGGATACTCCTTTTGCAGGAGTTTGATTTGGAGATCAAAGATAAGAAAGGAGAGAGAGAATGTGGTAGCCGACCACCTATCTCGTCTGCGGTGACGTAAAGGGAGGATTCGTTGCCTATTAATGATTCCTTTCCTAATGAGAGTCTGTTAGCTATTACTACTTCAGGGTCTTACCCACCTCCTTGGTTTGTTGATTTTGCTAACTTTGCTGTGACAGGTAGGATACCACCCGAGCTTTCATGGCAAAGAAGAAGCGGTTTGCCTATGATGCTAGACAATATTTTTGGGATGATCCTTATGTTTTCAAGGAATGCGCAGACGGTCTCATCCGGAGATGCGTACCTCAGTGGGAGGTGAAGGATATCCTATAGGCTTGCCACTCTTCTGCTTATGGTGGTCATCACGGTCCGTCCAGGACTGTAGCTAAGGTACTCCAATCTAGTTTCTATTGGCCAACTTTGCATGCAGATTGCCGCAATTTTGTTGCTGAGTGCGATGCTTGTCAAAGATCGGGGGAATATTTCCAAGAGACATGAGATGCCACAGGTAGGCATTCTTGAGGTTGAGATTTTCGATGTCTGGGGCATTGATTATCAAGGACCTTTTCTGAGCAGTCAAGGTAATAAATATATCCTCGTAGCTGTAGATTATGTATCCAAATGGGTGGAAGCTATTGGTACCCCCCATTGCGATGCAAAGGCCGTGATTAAACTGTTTAAAAAGATTATTTTCCCTCGTTTTGGTGTCCCTCGGGTTGTCATTAGCGATGGGGGAATGCATTTTAAAGAGAAACAACTTAGTGCTTTATTGACTAAATTCGGTGTCCAACATCGTAGAGGTTTGGGGTATCATCCCCAAACTAGTGGTCAGGTTGAGGTTTCTAATAGAGAATTGAAAGAAGTCTTAGCTAAAGTTGTTTCTAAATCACGGAAAGATTGGAGTCTTAAGTTAGATGATGTCTTATGGGCTTATAGAACCGCGTTTAAAACGCCAATCGGGATGTCACCATACCGATTGATTTATGGTAAGACATGTCATCTACCTGTTGAGTTAGAGCGTAAGTCTTGGTGGGCTATTTGTGATTTGAATTTGGATCCTAACCTCTCTCGTGAGAAACGCATGACACAGCTGAATGAGCTAGAGGAATTTAGGCTGCTGGCCTATGACAATGCAAGGATCTACAAGGAGAAAACAAAGCGCTGGCACGACAAGAGAATCATCAAGCGCGAGTTCCATATTGGCGATAAGGTACTTCTTTTTAATGCTCGTATCCGTCTATTTCCTGGTAAGCTGAAATCCAGGTGGACCGGCCCCTATACGGTCATAGCAGTCACAAAGTTCGGATCAGTTGAATTGAAGACCTCTGCTGGAGAAAGGTTCAAGGTTAATGGCCAATATGTGAAGCACTATCATGGATCAGATGCATATGTTGGAAAAGTCGAGGTATTGTACTTCGACCCATTATCGGATGATGCAGAGTGAGGTAAAAAGGTCGTGCGGGACCTCTTAAACCAGCGCTAACCGGGAGGCAACCCGGGTTGTAATTAAGTGTAATTTAGGAATTTATTTTGTTATTTCATTTTATTTTTTGCATTTTTGCATTTTTGTTTTCTTTATTTTCTTTTAATTTGCAATTTCTTGGTTTGGAAAATTTGCGCGCCTTTGATAATTTTTGCAGGAATTTATTTTATGCAAAGTGCGTAGATGGTTTACTGGATATTTGCGAGAGAAAGACAGGAAGTTATGATGGCAAAATGAATTTTTGACGAATTAAAGTCTAATTGCCAGCGATAGCAGTCGATCGACTAAGTGAGTCAGTCAATCGACTGCAGGGGAGAAACAGAGGCTACTGTGTATAGGGGAGTGGTCGATCGACTGGGTCATATAGTCGATCGACCACCAAGGGAAGTCCAGAAGCCGTGAAAATGGAAAACCAGTCGATCGACCAAGTCAACTGGTCGATCGACCAGTTCGCGGGTTCAGAATGCAGCTAATAAGGGAAGTCTTCATCCCTTATTCTTTTATTCTTTCACTTTCCCAAAATCAGAAAATCATAAGCAAACCCTATTTCTCTCCCTTTTTCGCGATTTCTCTGCAAATTCCGTCTTAATCTCTTCCTTTCTTGCTTTAATCTTCAAGGAAATCTTCAAGGTAACAAAGATGACGAAAGGAAAGGAGCACATGTACGAGGGCCAATCTAGCCAAGGCGCTGCCAAGCGACCACGAGGACCGCCACTGTTGATAGAGGCTACCACGGATAGTCTACCTGACTATCCGCAGGTTATCTTTGCTAATTCTACGCAACGTGCTAAGTTTTCTCTTTTTGTTTCGAAGATGAAGGTTACAGCTACCCGATTTCTCCATAAAGATACTTTAGAGAAATTAGGCTGTTATGAGTCGGTTGTGTCCCTGCTAAATGGGACGGGTATGACAGGTTTAGTGGACATGGCTGAGTTCACGTATTATGTTTTGACCCTTGAATTCTTTTCGTCTTATGCTTTTGACTCGAAAGCTTTCTTGGCTAATAAGACCAACCCTTGCATTTCCTTTCGACTTTTCAATGTCAACTACTCTCTGACGTTGGCTGATTTTGCGGGTTTTCTGGGTCTTTATTTCGAGGGCAGAACCTCAGACACCTCTGATATTCATCGAGTCATGTGGTCTTGTATCAGTGATTTTTACGGGTCTAAGAGGACGGGCACTTCCGTCCACTTGCCCCCTCTTCGTTATTTTCTACGGCTAATGGGTAATACCGTTTTTGGCCGTAAAGAGTCTAATAATGTGAATAATATTGAGTTGTTAATCTTAGCGGGCTATCTGAACATTGACAGTCGGGTAGCCCGTATTTATAACATCGCCTACTTGACTGCCGCTCACTTTCAGACTGTAAGTGAGTGCACTTTGACCACCATTGCTTGTGGCGGGTCGGTGACACGTATCGCCAACCGCCTTGTTTTACTTTTCCCTCGACAGGAGGACCCCATCGACCCGGACCTACGTTTCATGGACCTTCCATACGCGAGGGCTGTCTATTGGGTCGATAGACAGATGCGGTGGAAGATAGATTCTTTCATCTGTGACCGCATTCCTGTCACTGGCTACCCTCCTGTCCTGCCCCTTACCACTGTTGAGGGGGCAGCTCGGCCGCCCTTGCCTAGTTACAGGCTTCATCTGCGGGCGGCCACTGCTACTGCTAGCACTTCGAGGAGAGCTCGTGCCTCCACTGGACAGGCACCCTCTTCCTCCACTCCTGCTCCCACTGGCTACCCGGCCACTTTTCGACCACCTACCCCCTTGGTTGTCCCTCCGGTCATGGACCAGAGGGCAATGTCACGTGTATTGGGTGATTTGTACAGGAGTTTCAATGAGCACAGGCTAGACACGGCTCTAGTCCTCTACCCAGTTTACGAGGAGTTAGCCCGGGGAGGGATGCTCCCACAGGGTGACTGGACTCACCCTTCCTACTTTGTCCCTCCTGTGGGCGGCTACCCTCAGCCTGCCAGGAGACCCCCTCCCACTACTACTGCTGGTGCCTCCACTTCCAGGAGAGCCACTGCCGCTGCTGCTGAGGCGGACGAGGAGAGCGACTCGGGGTCCGGAGAGGACAGTGATTCTGATTACGATGGTGGCGATTAGATGCTGGTGATCTCCCCGTTTTTGGCTGGTTTGGGGAGGTCGTATTTTGTGAGTACCTTCCTTTCTTTATTAGCTTCCTTTTATTTTGTTATGCTTTTATTCTCCCATTTTACTGCTGGTGATTTGCTGCTGAGCACAATGAGGGCATTGTGCGTTTTGGTTTGGGGAGGGTATTTGCATATGCCTTTTGTTTTGCATCTGCATTTGTTTCTTTTTATTATTGCATTTCAGTCACATGTTTATTGCATTTTAGTTGCATTTGTATGTTTTTCAATTCAAAAAAATAATAACAAAAAAAAACACAAGAAAAAAATAGAAATTGTCATAAAAAAGTCAAAAATATCACGTTTACTTTTGCATATAGTTGAGTCGGATTGGAGTTATTAATGATGATTTTGCACTATTAGTCAAATATGTCACTCCTTACCCTTTTCACAACTGTTTAGCAAAGAATTATAAGTGATTTCTCAAATTTTGTTATGGAATTCATTTCGGGTAATTAGACTTGACTCATTACTTTTGGCAAACTACTTATACTTTTTGAGATATAGAGCCTATAACTGGTGACATTCATGACCGGTTAATTTAGGATTGAGAGTAGTACTCCCTTCATTTCATGTTTTGCACGTGTATGAGTTTTGATTGCTTATTGCCTATACGCATTGAGTTATGGTCGGTATTGCATGTTTTGAGAACTATTGCATCCTCCCTTTTTCTCGTTTTACCCCATTAACCCACTATAAGCCATAACTGCCAGTTGCCCTCAACTACATCCCATACTTAGCCTACCATTGTGCCAAGCTAGGAAGTAGTAGAGGAATTTTTGTCGGATTAGAAGCGGTTTTGGTTCATTTTTTACCGATGGAGTGAGTATTGATGAGAAGTGAAGGGGGTGTTAATGTTTCAGCCTAAAAATAGAAAGAGAGCAAAATTCAGAAAAAAAAAAGAGACTTACCTGGGCAGAGAGCTCTGGTTGTGACAGGGTGGTCGATTGACTGCCATCACTGGTCGATCGACCACCAGTTCAGAAGATGAAAAAAAAAAATGAAAATGAAAGAAAAAGAAAAAAAAAAAACAGAAAGAGAAAAAAAAAAGAAGAGTTTGAAAATAATAATGATTTGGTTGAATGAGAACGCGCCTCATGTGCTTATTTCATGAATTGGAGGCGTTTGTCTTGGGATTTTGTGATGCCTAGTCTTTTAAAGGCATGGTTTATATTTTGAGTTGGAGGAACGGGATACGGTTTCTAATGGTTCGTTAGGTACTAGCTTGGCTCTTACCTTCACTTTCCATAATTGTTTTTCCCCTTCTTTCCCACTTAGCCTCACATATCCAAATCTTGCAATTGTTCGGCATGTGATAGTCCTTGACGGTGGTTATGCGTATTTACGGTAGCTAGAATCATTATTCATGCTAGTCAAGCATACATGTTTTGTTGGTCGCAGTCTAGGTGAGAGACTGTATTTTTCTTCCCTCTCTTTTACATATAATCTTACAATTTGCTTTGCTGAGAGAAGAGTGACCCGGGAGAGTCCGAATGTATGAGTCTTGCAAGGTCGAACGCCCGATTTAATTCCATGATATGCATAAATTTGTTCACTTGATTTAAGCTTTGCAGTAGTTGACTATGTGCATTAAACGGTTTGGCATTGGCTTGTAGTTAGCTCTGAGATATACTCCTTTCCATTTAGTTTTTATACGGGTCATAGTGCTTGCTTGGGGACAAGCAAGGTTTGGTTTGGGGAGATTTGATACGTGCATATTCTATACACTTTATCTGCGGTTTTGGCACGTATTTCCATGCATAATTGTTAGCTTAAGGCTACTATTTCTCCCGAAACGGTTTACTTTGCATTTTCTATGATTTATTGTAGGAATGAGTGGAAGTAAGCTAAATCAAGCCTAATTCGTCTTCCGGAGGCAACTTCAAGGAAGCCCATAAGAAAGAGATTCAGATTCACCCACCTTGGGATGCGTGCAAAGGAGTGAAGAGCTGATTTGAAGGAACAAAAGAGCCACTGCACAGAATTACCAGTCGATCGACCTCTCCCACCGGTCGATCGACCGCTGAAATCAAGCAGAAGCTACTGGACTGTTACAACTAGTCGATCGACCACGCTGACCGGTCGATCGACCAGTTTTCGAGCTGATACTTATTTCTTCGTGTTAGACTTTTAAAAAGCCCAACTTGTAATTAACTTTCAGTATCTTTTTATCAAGAGAAACGCAGCAATAATTAGGTTATGCTTTCATTATTGGAAAAACGCAGTTTCTAGATCTGGCTTTGGGTGACGGAAAACCTCGAATTCGATACTTTGTTCATTAATTCAATTAGTAAGTTTTTATGCAATTCCTTTTCTTCCTTAATTTCTTGTTATTTCGATTCTTGTTTTCATCAATTTAATTTCAGCAATTGAGTTCTTCCCTTTTGTTTTAGTTCGATTCAATTATGTCAAATTTGTTCTTTACTATTAATTTTAAAGTTAGTATAGATTTAATTATGCGTAGGTAATTTCTTTGATTGGGAACGAGGTGAGTCATGGTAGAAATAAGGATTGTTTTGTAGTATGAATTCTTCTGTATTGGTCTTGTTGTCTTTTGATAAACCTTTTTACTAGATTGAAAGATTAGTAAATTGTATTATCATTAGATTAGGAATTTCCCTTGAGCGAAGGCTTTGAGAAATTCTAGGGAATAAATAGACCGTAAGGTTAATTGAGCATCGATCGAAAGGTTAGCTTATATTCCCTGAGATCGTATTATAAGACCTCGCTACCCATCGACGACTTTTGCCTGGTAAACCGAAGTTCCCGATCCCCTTTTCATCTTGTTGAGAATATTCATTTTAGCAATTAGCCAATTAATCAACCAAACTCAAAACCCCCATTTAATTGTTACTTTTATAGATCGAAAAATAGCAAACAAAATCAACCTTGTCTCTCTGTGGTTCGACCCTTACTATCACTAGCTATAGTTTTAGTTTGGAATTATAAATTTAATTTTGGTACTAAACGACGGTATCAAATTTTGGCGCCGTTGCCGGGGAGACGGTGTAATTCTGTTTGCTTTATTTTAGTTTATTTTTCTCGTCTCAAGGAACTTTGGTTCCTTGAGGCCGTTGCTTACCTTTGCTTCTAGTTTTGCTTTTGCATAGTTAGAAGACAGGTTTTTAAGAGGAAGACTTGAGTACTCTCATTTTGGCAATTATGGCTACAATATATGATAATCTGCAGCCAAAGGAACACCATATTCCAAAGGGGCACCAGTTACCTACCCCTACTACGGGTAACTTCGAGTTTCGTTCTTCTTATATCGATTTAGTGGAACGAAATCAGTTTGCTGGTCTACCAGATGAGGACCCCTTGAAGCATATGGAAATTTTCACAGACTACTGATGTTCCATACCTATACCAGCTGGGGTGACTCAGGATGAAGTAAAGGGGTTGATGTTCTTATACTCCTTGAAGGATTCGGCGCGAGATTGGTACCGCTACCTTGATAGGGTAGCAGCTGGAGTCACGGACTGGACATCTCTAGCATTAGCCTTCTACAAGAAGTACTTCCCACTTTCAAAGACTGACGCCTTGAGAAGTAAAATCACAAGTTTCCAGCAAGGAGCGGATGAGGATTTTTGCGAAGCATGGGGACGTTTCAAAAGTTTGGTCCGAGCTGTCCCTCACCATGGCTTCCAGCAATGGTATCTTTGCAACCTATTTTATAATGCTCTATATGATGATTACAAGGTCATGCTGGATGCAGCTGCTAATGGTATGTTCCAAAACAATACCGGTCAAAGTAAAGGTTGGAACACTATTGAGGAGATGGCAGTCCATAGAGCTGAGTTTGGAAGTTCACGTGGAAAGTCCCGAAAGCAAAGTGATGAAATGAGTGCCGTTGTGACACTTATAACTTCCATTACTGCCCGTCTCGAGAAGCTCGATATTTCTTAAGCTTCCAAGGAGAAAGTTGAAATACCTGTTCAAAACTCAGATGAGATCGAGAAGTTGAGAGAAATGGTCCAACTCCTTTTGGTTCAAGTGGCGAATATGGAAGCAGCCGGGATTGAGTGTTCAAGGAATTTTGTGAAGCAATTGGAGAATATAGAGGCTAAGCAAGCCGCTAATTCTTCAAGCAAATGTGAAGGGCCGATTGAAACGATTAATGCCATTAATCTCAGGAGTGGCCTCTCTTATGAAAGTCCCGACAAGCCAAAGGAAGACTCGGGAAATGATGAAGAAGCTCGTTTACATTCTGATGCAAAAACGAACTCAATTGCCAGTACTTCTGGTCGATCGACCAACATTGTCGATCGATCGATCAAGCGTCGATAAAATAGTTTACGATCGAAAATATTCACACCTAAAGACGCAGTGGTCGATCGACCACCATTGTCAGTCGATCGACTGAATCACTTGACGAGATTAATTCTGAACAGAAACTGTTCACGCCCAACCAAGATGGTCGATCGACCACTAATACCAGTCGATCGACTGGGTCTTCAGTGCAAGACGCAATTCCGTCAACTAGTTTACATGATTCTTCACTTATTGATGATCTGGCGGAGGTTTTAAACTTACGGAAGCCGAAGGTTACTGATCCTACGGCCAGTGTTGCAGTCCCGTATCCGGAGCGTTTGAAGAATAATAAGCTGGAGCGCAAGTTCGGTAAGTTTTTGGAGATGGTCCAAAATCTCGAGGTAACAGTTCCGTTCACTGATTTAATTACCCAGGTACCCTCTTACGCTAAATTTATGAAAGATATTTTAAATCGTAAGAGAAATTTTCGCGATGATGGTAATGTTGCTTTTGTGGAAGAATGCAACGCTCTTTCGCAAATTAATATACCACCCAAATTAAAGGACCCGGGTAGTTTTTCAATTCCTTGCACTATAGGTAACCTCGAGATTGGAAAGGCCCTTTGTGATTTAGGGGCCAGCGTCAGTGTCATGCCGTATTATGTTTGCGAAAGGTTAAATATTGGTAGACTTAAGGTGACCGATATTACCGTTCAAATGGCAAATAGATCGACTCAGAGACCTATAGGAGTTCTAGAGGATGTACCCGTTCGAGTGGGTAAGTTTTTTATTCCTGTCGATTTCGTTGTTTTGGACATTGCAGAGGACAGTCAAATACCTATTATTTTAGGCAGACCGTTTTTACATACAGCTGGGGCTGTAATAGATGTCAAACGCGGAACCATCACCTTAGAGGTAGGGGATGACACCATTGAGTTCAGTCTTGCTCACAAGGCGATTGCTGACGATGATACGTGTTATTCCATTGATATTGTTGACAGGGCCGTTACTTGTAATTGGAGGGAATCCTTAGCCAAGGATCCCTTAGTTGATCTAACCCGTTTAGATGAGTGTGCAGGTAATACAGTGAAGAATGCTGAGGAGCCAGATGCTTTGGTAGCCTCAATGGAGAGCTACGAGCTCAATGAGGAAGAAGATGAGATGCTCTTGAGCTTGGCCAACGAGAACTTGGTAAACACTTGCTACACCATTGAAGCTAATTCTGTCTATGCTGTAGAGGTAAAAATGCCGGAGCGTAAGCCACTTCCTCCTAATCTTAAGTATGTTTTTCTAGATGATACGGAGCAGTACCCAGCTATTGTTAGCTCTAAGCTTAATGATGACCAGCTGTCTGCTTTGATGTGTGTGCTTAAGAAAAACAGAAAGGCTTTGGGTTACTCTTTGGATGACATTAAGGGCATCAGCCCTGATGTTTGTATGCACATGATAGAGCTGGAGGAAGGCCACAAGCCTTACAGACAGGGTCAACGCAAGTTGAACCCGAAGATGCAGGAAGTTGTTATGGCTGAGGTGATGAAACTACTCGATGCAGGTATTATTTATACAGTTGGCAAATCCAAGTGGGTTAGCCCAGTTCAGGTAGTCCCGAAGAAAGGAGGGACTACCGTGGTTAAAAATGAGAAAAATGAATTAATACCAACTCGAGTAGTGACAGGGTGGCGGATGTGCATTGATTATAGACAGTTGAATGCCGCCACCAAGAAAGACCACTTCCCCCTCCCTTTTGTTGACCAAATGATTGAGAGACTTGCTTCTAACAAATTTTTCTGTTTTCTAGACGGATATTCAGGGTTCTTTCAGATCCCTATTCATACGGACGATCAAAGTAAGACCACTTTTACCTGTCCATAGGGTGTTTTTGCATATCGTAGAATGCCTTTCGGATTGTGTAACGCCCCTGCTACCTTTCAGAGGTGCATGATGGGGATTTTTTCTGATTATATAGAGAATATTATGGAAGTATTCATGGATGATTTCTCAGTTTATGGTAGTGACTTTGATCGTTGTTTAGCTAACCTTGATAAAGTCATGCAGCGTTGTATAGATGTTAATCTTGTTTTAAATCGGGAAAAGTGTCGGTTTATGGTCAATGAGGGAGTTGTGCTAGGGCATCGATTTCGATAAAGGTATACATGTTGATAAGGCAAAGGTGCGGGTGATTGAGCAATTACCTCCTCCAGTGAATGTTAAAGGAGTGAGGAGTTTCCTGGTCACGCCTGGTTTTTACGGCGTTTCATTAAGGATTTTTCAAAAATTGCTAAACCACTTACACAATTGCTCCTTAAGGATGTTGTCTTTGAATTTTCGATGAGTGCCTTGTCGCTTTTAACGAGGTTAAAGGAGGCCCTAGTTTCTGCGCCAATCATTCAAATCTTTGATTGGGACCTCCCATTTGAGATCATGTGTGATGCCAGCGATTATGCGATCGGTGCAGTTCTGGGACAGCGAAAGAATAAAGCTTTGAATGCCATATACTATGCGAGCCGAACTCTGGATGAGGCTCAAGTCAATTATTTCACCACTGAGAAAGAGTTTCTAGCTGTGGTTTTTGCCTTAGACAAATTTCGGTCTTATTTGTTAGGTTCTAAGGTTATTGTTTATACTGACCATGCAGCGTTGAAGACTCTCTTTATTAAGAAAGATGCGAAGCCGAGGCTTTTGAGGTGGATACTCCTTTTGCAGGAGTTTGATTTGGAGATCAAAGATAAGAAAGGAGCAGAGAATGTGGTAGCTGACCACCTATCTCGTCTGCAGCTGACAGAAAGGGAGGATTCGTTGCCTATTAATGATTCCTTTCCTAATGAGAGTCTGTTAGCTATTACTACTTCAGGGTCTTACCCACCTCCTTGGTTTGTTGATTTTGCTAACTTTGCTGTGACAGGTAGGATACCACCCGAGCTTTCATGGCAGCAGAAGAAGCGGTTTGCCTATGATGCTAGACAATATTTTTGGGATGATCCTTATGTTTTCAAGGAATGCGCAGACGGTCTCATCCGGAGATGCGTACCTCAGTGGGAGGTGAAGGATATCCTATAGGCTTGCCACTCTTCTGCTTATGGTGGTCATCACGGTCCGTCCAGGACTGTAGCTAAGGTACTCCAATCTAGTTTCTATTGGCCAACTTTGCATGCAGATTGCCGCAATTTTGTTGCTGAGTGCGATGCTTGTCAAAGATCGGGGAATATTTCCAAGAGACATGAGATGCCACAGGTAGGCATTCTTGAGGTTGAGATTTTCGATGTCTGGGGCATTGATTATCAAGGACCTTTTCTGAGCAGTCAAGGTAATAAATATATCCTCGTAGCTGTAGATTATGTATCCAAATGGGTGGAAGCTATTGGTACCCCCCATTGCGATGCAAAGGCCGTGATTAAACTGTTTAAAAATATTATTTTCCCTCGTTTTGGTGTCCCTCGGGTTGTCATTAGCGATGGGGGAATGCATTTTAAAGAGAAACAACTTAGTGCTTTATTGACTAAATTCGGTGTCCAACATCGTAGAGGTTTGGGGTATCATCCCCAAACTAGTGGTCAGGTTGAGGTTTCTAATAGAGAATTGAAAGAAGTCTTAGCTAAAGTTGTTTCTAAATCACGGAAAGATTGGAGTCTTAAGTTAGATGATGTCTTATGGGCTTATAGAACCGCGTTTAAAACGCCAATCGGGATGTCACCATACCGATTGATTTATGGTAAGACATGTCATCTACCTGTTGAGTTAGAGCGTAAGTCTTGGTGGGCTATTTGTGATTTGAATTTGGATCCTAACCTCTCTCGTGAGAAACGCATGACACAAATTTGAATGAGCTAGAGGAATTTAGGCTGCTGGCCTATGACAATGCAAGGATCTACAAGGAGAAAACAAAGCGCTGGCACGACAAGAGAATCATCAAGCGCGAGTTCCATATTGGCGATAAGGTACTTCTTTTTAATGCTCGTATCCGTCTATTTCCTGGTAAGCTGAAATCCAGGTGGACCGGCCCCTATACGGTCATAGCAGTCACAAAGTTCGGATCAGTTGAATTGAAGACCTCTGCTGGAGAAAGGTTCAAGGTTAATGGCCAATATGTGAAGCACTATCATGGATCAGATGCATATGTTGGAAAAGTCGAGGTATTGTACTTCGACCCATTATCGGATGATGCAGAGTGAGGTAAAAAGGTCGTGCGGGACCTCTTAAACCAGCGCTAACCGGGAGGCAACCCGGGTTGTAATTAAGTGTAATTTAGGAATTTATTTTGTTATTTCATTTTATTTTTTGCATTTTTGCATTTTTGTTTTCTTTATTTTCTTTTAATTTGCAATTTCTTGGTTTGGAAAATTTGCGCGCCTTTGATAATTTTTGCAGGAATTTATTTTATGCAAAGTGCGTAGATGGTTTACTGGATATTTGCGAGAGAAAGACAGGAAGTTATGATGGCAAAATGAATTTTTGACGAATTAAAGTCTAATTGCCAGCGATAGCAGTCGATCGACTAAGTGAGTCAGTCAATCGACTGCAGGGGAGAAACAGAGGCTACTGTGTATAGGGGAGTGGTCGATCGACTGGGTCATATAGTCGATCGACCACCAAGGGAAGTCCAGAAGCCGTGAAAATGGAAAACCAGTCGATCGACCAAGTCAACTGGTCGATCGACCAGTTCGCGGGTTCAGAATGCAGCTAATAAGGGAAGTCTTCATCCCTTATTCTTTTATTCTTTCACTTTCCCAAAATCAGAAAATCATAAGCAAACCCTATTTCTCTCCCTTTTTCGCGATTTCTCTGCAAATTCCGTCTTAATCTCTTCCTTTCTTGCTTTAATCTTCAAGGAAATCTTCAAGGTAACAAAGATGACGAAAGGAAAGGAGCACATGTACGAGGGCCAATCTAGCCAAGGCGCTGCCAAGCGACCACGAGGACCGCCACTGTTGATAGAGGCTACCACGGATAGTCTACCTGACTATCCGCAGGTTATCTTTGCTAATTCTACGCAACGTGCTAAGTTTTCTCTTTTTGTTTCGAAGATGAAGGTTACAGCTACCCGATTTCTCCATAAAGATACTTTAGAGAAATTAGGCTGTTATGAGTCGGTTGTGTCCCTGCTAAATGGGACGGGTATGACAGGTTTAGTGGACATGGCTGAGTTCACGTATTATGTTTTGACCCTTGAATTCTTTTCGTCTTATGCTTTTGACTCGAAAGCTTTCTTGGCTAATAAGACCAACCCTTGCATTTCCTTTCGACTTTTCAATGTCAACTACTCTCTGACGTTGGCTGATTTTGCGGGTTTTCTGGGTCTTTATTTCGAGGGCAGAACCTCAGACACCTCTGATATTCATCGAGTCATGTGGTCTTGTATCAGTGATTTTTACGGGTCTAAGAGGACGGGCACTTCCGTCCACTTGCCCCCTCTTCGTTATTTTCTACGGCTAATGGGTAATACCGTTTTTGGCCGTAAAGAGTCTAATAATGTGAATAATATTGAGTTGTTAATCTTAGCGGGCTATCTGAACATTGACAGTCGGGTAGCCCGTATTTATAACATCGCCTACTTGACTGCCGCTCACTTTCAGACTGTAAGTGAGTGCACTTTGACCACCATTGCTTGTGGCGGGTCGGTGACACGTATCGCCAACCGCCTTGTTTTACTTTTCCCTCGACAGGAGGACCCCATCGACCCGGACCTACGTTTCATGGACCTTCCATACGCGAGGGCTGTCTATTGGGTCGATAGACAGATGCGGTGGAAGATAGATTCTTTCATCTGTGACCGCATTCCTGTCACTGGCTACCCTCCTGTCCTGCCCCTTACCACTGTTGAGGGGGCAGCTCGGCCGCCCTTGCCTAGTTACAGGCTTCATCTGCGGGCGGCCACTGCTACTGCTAGCACTTCGAGGAGAGCTCGTGCCTCCACTGGACAGGCACCCTCTTCCTCCACTCCTGCTCCCACTGGCTACCCGGCCACTTTTCGACCACCTACCCCCTTGGTTGTCCCTCCGGTCATGGACCAGAGGGCAATGTCACGTGTATTGGGTGATTTGTACAGGAGTTTCAACGAGCACAGGCTAGACACGGCTCTAGTCCTCTACCCAGTTTACGAGGAGTTAGCCCGGGGAGGGATGCTCCCACAGGGTGACTGGACTCACCCTTCCTACTTTGTCCCTCCTGTGGGCGGCTACCCTCAGCCTGCCAGGAGACCCCCTCCCACTACTACTGCTGGTGCCTCCACTTCCAGGAGAGCCACTGCCGCTAACGCCGAGGCGGACGAGGAGAGCGACTCGGGGTCCGGAGAGGACAAAGTGATTTCGATTACGATGGTGGCGATTAGATCTTTGGTGATCTCCCGTTTTTTGGCCTGGTTTGGGGAGGTCGTATTTTGTGAGTACCTTCCTTTCTTTATTAGCTTCCTTTTATTTTGTTATGCTTTTATTCTCCCATTTTACTGCTGGTGATTTGCTGCTGAGCACAATGAGGGCATTGTGCGTTTTGGTTTGGGGAGGGTATTTGCATATGCCTTTTGTTTTGCATCTGCATTTGTTTCTTTTTATTATTGCATTTCAGTCACATGTTTATTGCATTTTAGTTGCATTTGTATGTTTTTCAATTCAAAAAAATAATAACAAAAAAAAACACAAGAAAAAAATAGAAATTGTCATAAAAAAGTCAAAAATATCACGTTTACTTTTGCATATAGTTGAGTCGGATTGGAGTTATTAATGATGATTTTGCACTATTAGTCAAATATGTCACTCCTTACCCTTTTCACAACTGTTTAGCAAAGAATTATAAGTGATTTCTCAAATTTTGTTATGGAATTCATTTCGGGTAATTAGACTTGACTCATTACTTTTGGCAAACTACTTATACTTTTTGAGATATAGAGCCTATAACTGGTGACATTCATGACCGGTTAATTTAGGATTGAGAGTAGTACTCCCTTCATTTCATGTTTTGCACGTGTATGAGTTTTGATTGCTTATTGCCTATACGCATTGAGTTATGGTCGGTATTGCATGTTTTGAGAACTATTGCATCCTCCCTTTTTCTCGTTTTACCCCATTAACCCACTATAAGCCATAACTGCCAGTTGCCCTCAACTACATCCCATACTTAGCCTACCATTGTGCCAAGCTAGGAAGTAGTAGAGGATTTTTTGTCGGATTAGAAGCGGTTTTGGTTCATTTTTTACCGATGGAGTGAGTATTGATGAGAAGTGAAGGGGGTGTTAATGTTTCAGCCTAAAAATAGAAAGAGAGCAAAATTCAGAAAAAAAAAAGAGACTTACCAGGCGAGAGCTCTGGTTGTGACGGGGGTGGTCGATTGATCGCCATCATCGGGTCGATCGACCACGGTTCGTAAGATGAAAAAAAAAATGAAAATGAAAGAAAAAGAAAAAAAAAAAAACAGAAAGAGAAAAAAAAAAGAAGAGTTTGAAAATAATAATGATTTGGTTGAATGAGAACGCGCCTCATGTGCTTATTTCATGAATTGGAGGCGTTTGTCTTGGGATTTTGTGATGCCTAGTCTTTTAAAGGCATGGTTTATATTTTGAGTTGGAGGAACGGGATACGGTTTCTAATGGTTCGTTAGGTACTAGCTTGGCTCTTACCTTCACTTTCCATAATTGTTTTTCCCCTTCTTTCCCACTTAGCCTCACATATCCAAATCTTGCAATTGTTCGGCATGTGATAGTCCTTGACGGTGGTTATGCGTATTTACGGTAGCTAGAATCATTATTCATGCTAGTCAAGCATACATATTTTGTTGGTCGCAGTCTAGGTGAGAGACTGTATTTTTCTTCCCTCTCTTTTACATATAATCTTACAATTTGCTTTGCTGAGAGAAGAGTGACCCGGGAGAGTCCGAATGTATGAGTCTTGCAAGGTCGAACGCCCGATTTAATTCCATGATATGCATAAATTTGTTCACTTGATTTAAGCTTTGCAGTAGTTGACTATGTGCATTAAACGGTTTGGCATTGGCTTGTAGTTAGCTCTGAGATATACTCCTTTCCATTTAGTTTTTATACGGGTCATAGTGCTTGCTTGGGGACAAGCAAGGTTTGGTTTGGGGAGATTTGATACGTGCATATTCTATACACTTTATCTGCGGTTTTGGCACGTATTTCCATGCATAATTGTTAGCTTAAGGCTACTATTTCTCCCGAAACGGTTTACTTTGCATTTTCTATGATTTATTGTAGGAATGAGTGGAAGTAAGCTAAATCAAGCCTAATTCGTCTTCCGGAGGCAACTTCAAGGAAGCCCATAAGAAAGAGATTCAGATTCACCCACCTTGGGATGCGTGCAAAGGAGTGAAGAGCTGATTTGAAGGAACAAAAGAGCCACTGCACAGAATTACCAGTCGATCGACCTCTCCCACCGGTCGATCGACCGCTGAAATCAAGCAGAAGCTACTGGACTGTTACAACTAGTCGATCGACCACGCTGACCGGTCGATCGACCAGTTTTCGAGCTGATACTTATTTCTTCGTGTTAGACTTTTAAAAGCCCAACTTGTAATTAACTTTCAGTATCTTTTTATCAGTAGAACGCAGCAATAATTAGGTTATGCTTTCATTATTGGAAAAACGCAGTTTCTAGATCTGGCTTTGGGTGACGGAAAACCTCGAATTCGATACTTTGTTCATTAATTCAATTAGTAAGTTTTTATGCAATTCCTTTTCTTCCTTAATTTCTTGTTATTTCGATTCTTGTTTTCATCAATTTAATTTCAGCAATTGAGTTCTTCCCTTTTGTTTTAGTTCGATTCAATTATGTCAAATTTGTTCTTTACTATTAATTTTAAAGTTAGTATAGATTTAATTATGCGTAGGTAATTTCTTTGATTGGGAACGAGGTGAGCCATGGTAGAAATAAGGATTGTTTTGTAGTATGAATTCTTCTGTATTGGTCTTGTTGTCTTTTGATAAACCTTTTTACTAGATTGAAAGATTAGTAAATTGTATTATCATTAGATTAGGAATTTCCCTTGAGCGAAGGCTTTGAGAAATTCTAGGGAATAAATAGACCGTAAGGTTAATTGAGCATCGATCGAAAGGTTAGCTTATATTCCCTGAGACCGTATTATAAGACCTCTGCTACCTTCATCGACTGACTTTTGCCATGGTAAACCGAAGTTCCCGATCCCCTTTTCATCTTGTTGAGAATATTCATTTTAGCAATTAGCCAATTAATCAACCAAACTCAAAACCCCCCAATTAATTGTTACTTTTATAGACTGAAAAATAGCAAACAAAATCAACCTTGTCTCTCTGTGGTTCGACCCTTACTATCACTAGCTATAGTTTTAGTTTGGAATTATAAATTTAATTTTGGTACTAAACGACGGTATCATTACTTTTGACGACACTGATATGCAGGGCATTCCAGATCTACACCATGATAGCTTGGTCATCACCATGCAAATAGGAACTGCTCGTGTCTTAAGAATCCTAGTAGATGGAGGCAGCTCAGTGAACCTGATCATGCTTGATGTCCTTAAAGCAATGAAGATTGATGAAAGTCAAATCATAAAGAAGTCTAATGTCCTGGTAGGATTCAGTGGAGAAACAAGGAACACACTGGGGGAAATACACCTTCCCACATATGTGGAAGGAGTCTCCTCATACGAAAGATTTGGAGTCCTGGACTGCCTATCATCCTACAACGCCATCCTAGGAAGACCATGTATCCACAATGTAAGGGCCATACCCTCCACCTACCACCAGTGCATCAAGATTCCAACAGAATGGGGAGTAGCAACCATAAAAGGTGAACAAAAATCTGCCCAGGAATGCTATACTGAGTCACTGAAGCCTTCCAAGGCAGGTAAGTCTCTCGCCTAGCAATTACAAAGACTGTCAGGACAACTCATGTGGCAGAAACCAAAATGGAAACAGATCAAGTAATTTTAGATCCTGAGTATCCTGACAGGCATGTACTGGTAGGATCTGATGTCCCTGACAACATCAGGCCAGAATTAGTAAGCTTTCTCAAAAGTAAATCTTCATATTTCGCCTGGTCACATTTTGATATGACTGGTATAGATGCAAATATTATTACACATAAACTAAATATAGACAAGTCTTATAAGCCTGTCCAACAGAAAAGAAGAAAGTTTCATTTGAACGGAATGCTATTATTAATGAAGAAGTGGACAAACTATTGGATATGGGGATGATAAGAGAAGTCATGTACCCTGACTGGCTAGCCAATGTAGTGGTAGTACAAAAGAAGAATGGCAAGTGGAGAGTTTGTGTAGATTACACAGACCTCAATAAAGCCTGCCCAAAAGATCCATTTCCACTCTCCCACATAGACGCAATGGTAGATGCTACAGCAGGCCATAAACTCCTAACATTTATGGATGCCTCAAGTGGATTCAACCGGATTAAGATGCACCCATATGACCAGGAACATATTACATTCATCACGGAAAGAGGCATATACTGCTACATAGCAATGCCCTTTGGCCTGAAGAATGCAGAGGCAACATACCAACGCCTAGTCAATACAATGTTCAAGGACCAAATAGGGGACACAATGGAAGTTTATATTGATGACATGGTGGTCAAATAAAAAAAGGCTGAAGACCATGTCAGGGATTTGGAAACAACTTTTAAGATCCTGGAAGAATTCAACATGAAGCTTAACCCTTCCAAATGCCACTTTGGAGTCTCTTCAGGCAAATTCCTAGGTTATATGGTAACCAAAAGAGGAATAGAAGCCAGCTCAGAGCAAATAAAAGCCATACTGGAATTGGAATCCCCCAAGTCAGTCAAGGACATTCAGAAGCTGACAGGACGAGTTGCAGCCCTGAATAGATTCATATCCAGGTCATCAGAAAGATGCAAGGCATTCTATGACCTACTCAGGAAAAACAAGACATTCAAATGGTTGCCTGAACATGAGACAGCCTTCCAAGATCTTAAGGCATACCTGACTACACCTCCACTACTTGCCAAACCAGACAAAGGAGAACCCCTGACGGTCTACCTATCCGTCACGGAGACAGCAATAAGTGGAGTCCTGACTAAAGAAAATGACGGCCAGCAGCATCCAGTCTACTATGTAAGTAAGAGTCTCCTAGATGCAGAAACCAGGTATGGCTTACTTGAGAAATATGTACTTGCTTTAGTCATGTCCTGTACAAAACTTCGACCTTATTTTGAAAGCCACCCAATTATTGTAAGAACCAACCCGCCTATCAAATCATGTCCGAGAAAGCCCGAGTTATCAAGCGGAGAATGGCAAAATGGTCGTACAAATTAGCACCTATGACATAACCTTTGAACCCAGGACAGCAATTAAGTCTCAGGCATTAGCAGACTTCGTGGCTGAATTCAGTCCTACCCTAGAACCAGACCTCATAAAAGAGGTCAATCACCTTGACACCCATAAGACAAACCAGGAATGGACCCTACATGTAGATGGAGCAACAAATATGAAAGGCACTGGCCTAGAACTAGTCCTGAAATCACCACATGGAGACCTAATTGCACAGGCTATTAGTTGTGAATTCAAAACCACAAATAATGAAGCCGAGTATGAAGCCCTGATTGCTGGACTTAAGGTATGTATAGAACTCGGTGTAGCAAACCTCAAGGTAAAAACTGACTCTCTTTTAATTTCCAACCAAGTCAAAGGAATATATGCAGCAAAAGATTCAAAAATGATGCTTTATTTAGAATATGTCAAAAACCTTTGCAAAAAATTCAAGACCTTTGACATTGACCAAATATCAAGGGACTTAAATACCCAGGCTGATGCCCTAGCCAGCCTGGGATCAAACTTCAGCCCTGCTGTGTTTGATAAAATACCCATCATCCACCTGTTGGAACCAACCATAGAAAGGTCTGACCAAATTTGTCCCATTCATGAGTACATAATCTCTTGGACCAAACCCTACTATGATTGGTTCTTACAGGGGATACTCCCTAAATATAAAAACGAAGCAAGGGCCCTTAAAATCAAAGCCTCTACTTACACCATTATCAATGACACGTTGTTTAAAAAGTCACAGGCTGGACCCTACCTACGTTGCCTGGAACCACACGAAGCCAAATATGTCATAGAAGATATACATGATGGATACTGTGGAAATCATAAAGGTGGTAGAAGCCTGGCAAGTAAAGTTCTCAGGACAGGCTATTTTTGGCCAACCATGAGAGCTGACTGCATAGCATACAGCTCTAAATGCGAGGCATGTCAAATCCACTCCCCTTACATCCACCAACCATCAGAGCTACTACATTCCATCTCAGCTCCCTGGCCATTCATGAAATGGGGCATGGATATAGTAGGCAAATTACCTCAAGCACCAGGACAAAAAGTTTTCATGCTGGCAATGACTGACTGCTTTTCCAAGTGGATAGAGGCAGATTCTTACAGGCAAGTCAAAGAGAAGGATGTCATATCATTCATCAAACGAAATATCATATGCAGGTATGGAATACCTTCAGAAATAGTCTGTGACAACGATACACAATTTGTGGGAAAAAGGACAGCAAACTACTGTGCACAATGGAATATTAACCTAGTCACATCCACACCAGGCTACCCAAAAGCCAACGGTCAGGCAGAATCAAGCAACAAGGTAGTAATTAGCTGCCTGAAGAAAACGTTGAAGAGGAGAAAAGGAAGATGGGTTGAAGAACTCCCCTTAGTCCTATGGGCTGATAGGACTACACCAAAAACAGCCACAGGCCAAACATCTTATTCCCTGGTCTATGGCTGTGAAGCAGTAATCCCAGCGGAAATTCATGTGCCAACCACCAGAAGTAGCCTGAATACCATAGAGGAGAACAGACCCCTGTTGCAAGATAACCTGCTCCTAACTGAAGAACTAAGGGATACAGCCAAAGTCAGGATAGCCTCCTACCAACAGGCAGTAGTCAGAAGTTACAACAGGAATGTCAACATCAGAGTATTCAAGGAAGGAGATCTGGTCCTAAGAAAAGTCTTCCCTAACACCGAGAGAAAAAACGCAGCAAGCTAGCTCCCACATGGGAAGGACCATATCTAATTGACTCAATAGTAGGACAAGGAACTTACAGGCTGCAAACCTTGGAAGGAGAAATGATCCCCAGATCCTGGAACATTTCCCACTTAAAGTTATTTCATGTTTAATCAGAGGCAGGTAAAACTATTCACGCCACATACGTGTCAATAGAATCTTATAGAAAAAATATATGCCTTCCTTCTATGTGTTAAATTGCCTGAAACATGTATGTTACTTTTAGCTCTGCCTAGAACGTTTAGTCAAATCATTTTTTACCAAATCCTGAAAACTTGTTTCACGCCTTCTTTTTATTTATTATATACTGCACTTAAGGCTTAAACAAATATTCAGGATTGAGGGCCACTCCACCCAACCTGAAAAGCATTTCTGAAATGCTCTACAATTTGGCACCTGCCTCCCTGACCTAAAAACTAAACTGAGCTCAGTACATAAAAGACAAGTACAATGGTGGAATAGACCAGACTACTTGTCAAAATAAGCCCTCTCTGACAGGCTGAGGGCCATAAGCCCTCCTGACTGGCAACCACCCTCATTTTAGAAACAAGCCCTCCTGACAGGTAAACAGAACCACCATTTCCCAAAATACAAGAATGAGGGCCATAAGCCCTCCTGATAGGCATTATTCTAACAGAAAAACATCAAATGAATTATTTACAGGTACAAATCAAGCCAGTCAAGCAAAGCAAGAAAATCAAGAGGAGAAAATGATATAATTATGCCATAACAAAATGCCTATCCAGGAATATATCCTTCCCAGGGCAAGAAAAACAACTGTTTATCCAGGGAACATTCAAAAACCAACAAAAACAAATTTAAAAACCAATTGTTTGTCCAGGAAATATCCCCCCTGGATAGGCCAAAACTACATAAAACAAAACCCCACAAAAATAGCAAAAACAAAAATTAGCCTGCCTTGGAAGCTGTAGCAGAACCAATTCCCTCATCAGCAGCCTCCTCTTCTTCATCTTCACCTCCTCCCCCTTCAGCATCACCACTTTTTTCCTTGGATGGTGGAGAGTCCACTTCCTCATCAAAGCATGCGTTTGCAAAGCTCGGGGTAAGTAGTGTTGAGATTAGCCACTCCTGGTCGGGATTCCAAAAGGCCTGACTTCAACGGCTCCTTCATGGCATCCACACGACCCCTGCCGAACAAAAAAAAGTGCAGTATCCTTATACCTAGCCTGGACCAGATCCCTCTCCACATCCAATTCCTCATTCACCTTCAACTGCTCCTGCATGGCCTATTTTTCAGCCTTTAACTCTTCCTGGACAGTATCAAACTTGGCCTGAAGAGCTTTCAGAGCATCCTGAGCAGATTTTAGCTTAGAAGACTCCACCACCAACCGAGCCTTCCCTACCTCATTATCCTCCTTCCAAGAATGATTCTCAGCCTTAGACACCTCCAACTCAGCCTTAAACTTCGCAGTATCCTTTTTCAAAATCTGTACCTCCCAATCCAGGGCATTTTTCAGACTGTGGACTGAATCCAGTTGACAGGCTTCCCTCAGCATATCATTGACATTCTAACAAAGAAAACATACCCATCTAAGCCACAAAAAACAAACACACAAATACTCACACAAAATTAGACAAAAAACATACCTCCTGAAGCATGATAATCAGGTTGGCAGCATAGTCCCTGGTACGATACATAGCAGCCAGAGCACGGGCAGAAGAATCCTCTGCCTGATACTTGAAAAAAGGGTCGTCAACCATAAAAGCCTGGGCCTGGATTTGTTCTTTAGAAAATTGAACCTCATCCAGCCGAGCCCTAAGCCCCTTGACCTCATGAACCCCTCCTGAAGATTCATCTACCCTTTTCCTCTTCTCAGGACGATCACTCTCATCCACAACCTTCTCAGGTGACGCCAACTGAACCTCCTGCGCAGGCTCCTGAATCTGAATAGCACTATCACTCCCTCTGGCCTCACTACTCTTAGATTTCTCCCCTGTGATCTGAGAAACCCCTGCCTTCACCAAGTATAAACCAAAGCTAGCAATCCTGGCAGAAGCCCTGGTGGCTGTATGACGAGGTTCTAAATCATCAATATAAACACATGTCCAACACAGGAAACGGTAAGACAAAAGAAAGCAAAAACTTACTCCCTGACGAAGAAGCTCCTGAAGCCTTATCACTCTTTACTGGCTTATATGTACTCAATTTGGCCTTCTTGAAACGAGGCATGAAGGCTTGCCCCAGACAGGCAGGCCACGCCCTCTCCTCTTCAGGCAACGTTATGAATGCTCGCTATTCGATCACCAGCCCCTCAAAGATCGTGGATTATTCAGCCGGTCATTTACTATAAGAAACAAAGGCAAAGTAAGTAAATTCCCCAAAATATATCACTGCCAAACCAAAATACAATAGAAAAGAAAGCTACCTCCTTCAACAGCTGGATAGTTGAGATAGTCCAGGTCAGGGGCAATTGAATCAGCCTTGATAAACATATAGGTTTGAGCCCATCCCTTGTCATCCCCTGAATCAAAGTTGGTAATTAGGTGAGCCATCTTTGACCTGACTCGAAGGTTAAACCGTCCAGTAGAATGACTCTTCAGGTGATAGACATTCTTGAAGTCATCCAAGGTAATAACCAACTTATGCTTAGAACACAAGTGCTCAACTGAATGAACGATCTTCCAGACCATTGGCATAAGTTGAAACGGAGCAACCCTGATAGCCCTGATCACCTCAGTCATGAAAGGAGAAAGGGGAAGCTGACATCCACCCCTGAATGCCCATTCAAAGATACAGAACTAGCATGGACTACCCCAATTAGCCCTGACTGGACCATTCTCAGGGATCCAAACTTCAGCCCCACTGGGAATGAGGCCCCTACCCTTTATATAATGCTCAAAGGTTGGTTTTAGATGATTGGCTTCATGGAAAGAGGCTGCCAATGCCTTAACAGCAGTATATTCAACCCCCTTATATGACATGGATAGAATCTCGGGGGCAGCAACAACTTCCACCATATCATCCTCAGGAATAACATCTGGAACCTTCTCAACCTCAGCAGGAACCATTTCAACCTCAACAGGAACTTTCTCAGCCTCAGCAGAAGCCTTGGAAGCTGCCGTCTTTCTTCTGCCACCAGCCATATTTTATTTTTCACCAAAGATTGATTTTTTGCAAAGAGAGAATTCTATAAAGAGAAAGAAGAAAATTGAAGATTGGAATATGAAAACAAAACGCTGCAAGGCAAAGTATTTATAGCCGCAAAAACAAAACGGCTAGGAAAGCAAGTGGTTGAGGTTAATCATGACTCTCCTAGGTTTTTGTGAACCTACCCTATTTATGGCAATTAGCCATTATAAGAAGCTGAATCAAACACAAACTCTAATCCAAAGAAAAGATCCCTGCACAATTCTTTGCCTGGCCCAAACTTTTATCTCCTTATTCCTGGCCAGACCCAATAATGGAATAAGCAGATAAGGGACAATTGTTGGGCCCAGAATTATCCTGCCTGGCCTGACAGAAGCCAGGCAATGACCAAGACCAAGCTTCAAACAAAGAACACCTGAAACCATGCATTAATTAAATATGGACAGGCACCAAACAGGAGTTGATACAAGACAGGTAATAAATAACCACCAGCCTGAAAGGAAAACACAACAGGCACAAGAAAAGCATTGCATAAGCAGGGCAGGCAACAAACAAGATGTTCTCATATACTCCCTACAAACAAGGAAGACCATTTCAGGAGAAAAAGATATGGGGAATAGTCAAAGGCAACGGCTAAACAGATGACAACCACCTCCGGGTAAATAGGGCACAAGCCCTATTTACCAGGAAACCCTAAACGGCAGAAAAACAACTTGGAAAAGCTAGTATAAATAAAAGCGAAGACAAAAACAGAAGGGACATTGAACACTCTTTCACTATCAATTCTACTCTTGTATTCTTAAAGTATTATTCTTGCTTGTCATGCCTGATAAGCAAATACTCTGTCAGGCTATCAAAATCATAGTAACAATCACTCCTGGCTTGGTGCCCGTGGTTTTTTCCCTTATTCCCAGGGTTTTTCCACGTATAAATTCTTTGTGTCTTTATTTTTTATTCATTAATTTACATAACAATACTAGTCAGGCGAGTTATTTGAGTTAGATCACCCTACTCTAAATCCCCTGGCAGGGCACTCTTATTCAGTAAAATCCCCGCCAAAACAAAGGGAATCAAGAATACTTCCACGGGTTTCCCGAACCTTGGCACTATAAAGGAAGGTAACTAGCTGGAATCGAGATCTTTCACGATTGCTATTTCATTCCTTCAGAAATGGTTCCTACCGTCAAGACTCGTCAAGCACCTTGCTTAGACGAGCAGGCTATTAGCCTACTGTTTGGGGAAGGCCTATTCGTCAGAGCGGCACAAGATGAGATCATTACCATGATACTTCAGGATGACCATTTCATCCCCGCAGCATTAATCACCGAAACCAGTTCGAATCAGCAGAAAGGATGAAGAAAGTCGATCAAGTGGATGAACAACCAAGGAAAGCTCTTCAAGGTCACCACTGGAGAAGGAGAGATGTTCAAAGGAGAACGTGAAGACAACGAATTCAAGTCAGAGCCAGAGTCGGAGTCGGAATCAGAGTCGGAGTCTAGAGAAGTCCCTAGAGTGTCTTCTCCTGTCGTCACTCCCAATCCCCTTGTCTCTCCTAGCGTAGCAACAAGTAGTAATAGTAGCTCGGGAAATGCCCTAGCAGTTGTCCCTTTACCGCCACTGACTATGAACAGATGACTTCTTTGTTTCAACTCTTTTCAAAATTTAATATGAGTAAATCAGATTCTGATTACTCTTTGTGTTATTCTGAATGCAGTTCTATTTACGATGATAATGAGGATGATCCTGACCCAGACTCAGTCGAATTACCTCCCTACATAGTTAAAGAAATATTACAAGAGAGGGAAGGGGCACCACTTATAGAAAATACTGAATCCATCAACGTAGGAACCGAACAAGAACCCCAAGAACTTAGGATAGGGACGACCTTAAACCCAACTTAAATGGCCGAATTCATAGACCTCCTACACGAGTTCAAGGACGTTTTCGCTTAGTGCTACAAAGATATGCCAGGAATCGACAGGGATATTGCAGAACACAGAATTCCAATAAAACCAGGTTTCAAACCTGTAAAACAGAAGCTTCGTCGAATGAGGACCGAATGAGCTCTCAAAATCAAAGAAGAAGTCGATAAACAATTCAAAGTCGGGTTCATTAAAGTTTCCGAGTATTCAGACTGGGTGGCTAACATAGTACCCGTGCCCAAAAAGGATGGGCGAATCCGAGTTTGTGTTGATTTCAAAGACTTAAACAAAGCAAGTTCTAAAGACGACTTCCCTCTACCACACATCGACATATTGGTAGATAATACAGCGGACCACGCATTGTTATCCTTTATGGACGGGTATGCAGGGCATAATCAGATCAAGATGGCCATAGAAGACATGCATAGACAGCCTCATCACTCAATGTGGCACCTATTGCTATACTGTTATGCCATTTGGGCAAATCAAAACTGGAGCTACATATCAACGCACTGCGACCACATTGCTACATGACATGATGCATAAAGAAGTAGAAGTGTACGTTGATGACATGATTGTCAAGTCCAAAGATAGGAAGGGGCATATTGATAAACTTCACAAATTCTTCCAAAGATTGCGAAAGTACAACATGAGGCTCAATAGTGTGCATTCGGGGTAACATCAGGAAAACTTATGGGATATGTCGTCAGTCAAAGAGGAATAGAAATCGATCCATCCAAGATCAAGGCTCTAATTGAAATGCCACAACCTCAAATAGAGAAGGAGGTTAGAGGATTTCTAGGCAAGGTGAAATATATAAGCCGATTCATATCGAAGCTTACTATGATCTGCGAACCCATTTTCAAAAAGCTCAAGAAAATAGATCACACCATATGGGACGACTGCCAAAAGGTGTTTGACAAGATTAAGGAGATACTATCCAAACCACCAGTGCTCATGCCTCCTCAACGAGATCAACCTCTTAGTTTATATCTCACAGTGACCAAAACAGCCATGGGGGCTATGCTCGCACAAAATGTTGTAAAAGAAGAAAGAGCTATCTACTACCTTAGTAAGAAGTTCTTGGAGTATGAGTGTAAGTACACACCCCTCGAAAAGCCATGCCTTAATCTTGTGTGGGCAACAAAGAAACTACGCCATTACATGTTTAGTTACTCAGTCAAGGTGTACTCCAAAATGGATCCTGTCAAATACCTCTTCGAAAAACCCGTTCTCAACGGACTTGGCAAGATGGACCTTAATGCTCTCAGAGTTCAATCTCAAATATGTACCTCTGAAGGTTATAAAGGGGCGCGCCGTTGCCGAGTTATTTGCAGATAATCCCATCAACGACACCCAAGAAATAGACACATGGTCATTTCCAGACGAGGATATACTACAAACTAGTGTCGACTCTTGGGACCTTTATTTCGATGGAGCATCGAATTTAAGAGGATTTGGAATAGGAGTGTTGCTCATTTCTCCTGAAGGTGAGCATACACCACTTTCTATCAAACTCGACTTCGAGGTGACAAATAATGCAGCAGAATACAAAGCTTGTCTCATTGGGCTACAAGCAGCAGTAAGTTTAGGCATAATGAATCTTCAGGTTCACGGAGACTCATCCTTGATCATCAACCAAATTACTGGATCTTGGAAAATTCGAAGTGAAAGTCTAGCACCCTATCAAGCTAGGATAGATCAAGTCGCCCAATTCTTCGATCAGGTCACATATCTACACCTACCTCGCGAAGAAAATAAATTTGAAAACGCTCTTACAAAACTTGCATCTTTGATTAATATGCCTGGCAACATGGTATAAATGCCTCTATGCATCAAACGACGGTCAGAACCGGCGTATGTACACAAAATTACAGATGAAGAAGAGAATCTAAGGGAACCTTGGTTTCAAGCCATTCTAAACTTCAAGCTCAATGGTACATACCCACCAGATATGGATAAGAGGGGACAACGTGCTATACGCCTACTAGCCTCTCAATACCTCCTCATGCAAGGGGAATTATACAAAAGAACACCTCTTGGTGTAGTCTTGCATTGCCTTGATCATTCACAGGCACAAAAAGTGATGGAAGAAGTTCACAATGGAGAATGTGGTCCTCACATGAGTGGACCAATGATGGCAAAGAAAATCACGCGTCTAGGATATTACTTGACCACGATGGAATCAGATTACATCAAATATGTCAGACATTGCCATAACTGCCAAATCTTCAAGAATGTGCAACACGTCCGTCCTTCATTGTTGTATACCATGACATCTCCTTGGCCATTTTATGCTTGGGGAATTTACATCATTGGGAAGATCACTCCAGCCGGAACAGGAGGTCACTGTTTCATATTGGTAGATATCGACTATTTTACCAAATGGATCAAGCAAAGATCTTACACTAGTCTCACAGCCAAAAACGTGGCAAAGTTCATACAAACCAATATCAACTGTCGATATGGTTGCCCACATGAGATCATCAGTGACAATGGGTCACATTTCCAGGCTGAGACTAAGCAATTGTTGGCCAAATACAAGATCAATCACCACCATTCCTCGCCCTACAGACCTCAAATCAATGGCGCAGTAGAGGCAGCTAATAAAAATGTCGTCACTATCCTCAAGAAGATGATCTACAATTATCGCGATTGGCCTAGCAAGATACCATTCGCATTATGGGGTTATCGGACATCAGTTAGGACGCCCACTGGGGTTACTCCTTTCTACTTGACTTACGGCATGGAAGTGTACAACCGATTGAACTAGAAATCCCGTTTTACGCATTTTATTGGAAAGTCAAATTCCAGAAGCTGATTGGAAGAGGGATAGATACGAAGAACTCATCCTCTTGGATTAACGAAGGTTGCGCGCATTGCATAATGTGCAAACATATCAGGCACGTATCAAACGAGCCTTCAATAAATGGGTTAAGCCCAGAAACATCAAAGAAGGAGATCTAGTGCTCAAATCAGTCAGAGCTCTACTACCTGTCGATCCACGTGGAAAGTTTAAACCCAACTGGGCCGGACCTTTCTTAGTCAAGTCCCTACTCTCGGGGGGTGCGGTTTGGATTACAGACCTAGATGGGAATGAATTCGCTAACCCAACTAACCTCGACCAACCGAAACAATATTATGCCTAGTGTAGGACAAGAAACGCGCCTCGCGTAACACCCACGTTAAAAATAGCCCTTGGCCCACAGAAATAAAGCTTATGTCACTTTGCTCTTACATTTTGACACCTCGACATCCTCATATAATCAAATAAATTAAGTTGTATTTTAGGAGTAAGTAAAGCTCATGCTTATTATCTAGTTCACTACAAGCTCTTGCTTAAAACAATTATTCTTTTACATTTATTCGACCTACGACGCAAGGGTTTGATTTCATTTTTTTTAAATGAATACGTAGGCGATCCTTTATAGGATACAATCTATTATTCTTAAATGTAAATAGAAGGACATTTGCATTTGCATTTGCATTTGAAATTCGACAAGAATAATAAAATAAAATCATAAGTAGTTTCTTAACTAATTAATCTTTTATTCATTTGTTCCATAAATATTAATAGTACGCCACATAATATAAAATGTCAAAAAATAAATGCTAGGCTAAGATTCTAAAAACCCCGCCGTTTATTACGAATAATAATAATAATAAATAGTACTACGACTAAGGCTACTCTTCCATCTTCCCTTTGCCTTTGTCATTTTTATCATACTTCTTGTCTCGACCACGAGCCGGGTGCTCTTGTGCTATCTCAGAACTAATCACCAAAGGTCTCTCTCGCGGTCTAGCCTTACCATTTCGATCCACCACCATCATCGGGCAGAGCGGTCTTCGGTTTCTTCGATGGATGAACGACTTGGAATCCGGCCTCTTCCTCCTCCTCAGTCAAGTACTTCTGGTTCTCCTTTGCTACTTCGCGAATCTTGTAGTCAACAGGCTTGTGCTTCCTCAATTTCTCACGCTCCTCGGAAGTAGCGGCCTTCCTCCATTGTAATATAAATCGGATACCCATAAGGAACCAACAGGAGAAGGTATGAACCACACGTTCCTCTGAGCCCATTTGAGATCCCACTCTCGACGAGTCTCTGTAGTGTGAGCTAATGCAGTCTGAGGAACGGTGTCAAGCTTCAGAATCTTCTGCTTAAGGCCCACGTGCCTCATCAATCTCTCCGGGAAGATGCAAATCATGAACTCCAAGCCAGGAATACGAATCGATTGGGTCGGGTCTAAAGACGAAACTCCAGTGACTGACCTGAGGTGCCACCATGGCACAATCCATCGGATCAAAGGACCTCCTTTATTCTTCAGCTTGTTCTCTCAATAGTTGCAAACCCGAGTGAAGTCCACCATGTAGCGTCTAGTCCTCATCGCAATTGATTGAGCATGGTATCCTAAAACATTAACTTAGGGCTCGATCAACCGCAGACGCTCCATAAGCCAAACCTGCAAAGAAGACGGGAATTCATGCCCACATGGTCAACGAAAAAAAAACGATTGACAGATGGAAAGTAGGTTCTTACCTGCAAAATAATGGGACTTCCCAGATAAGGAAGCTCACGGTTGGCTTTTCCGTTGTCCATCCCCAGAACGATCTCTCCTAAACACAGGCACACTGGACTCTTGCGCAGCTCCATTTGTTCCACTAAGCTCAAATAACGAGGATCCCCTCTCATCTCCTTGTCAACATCCCCTTGAAGGACATAACAGTGAAGTAGACAAAACCCGAACGCCCTGCGTCTCACAAAATAAGAAATAGAAGGGTCTTCCCTGCTTATGAATCGGTCAATAAAATCAAACATACTGACTCCTTTTGAGGTCACAAGACGGTCAACCTCGGCTTTCGTCAGTCCAAGCAAGTCTCTAAATTTACTCTTATACCCTTAAGAGTTAGAAGGTATAGCAGGTGTATTTTCTGGGTCTCATCCTCCAATTGCAACTATTTCCTCAGGGAAAGGACAAATATCGCCTCCAAGAAAGGCGAATACATGGAAATTTGGATCCCAATATTCAAGACAAGTATCTTAGAAGGATTTCACAACTTTCACCAATTTAAGACTCAAGATGGATCCCGAATTAAAAGCATCCATGTCATGTTTCTCAACATTCGTGAACTCATTTGTCCACTCCTTAAGATGGTTTTCAAAGGCATCCATAATTTTAATTTTGATTTTTTTAGAAGAGATGAGAGGGCTTTTGTGAAATAGACGGAAGAAAGATAGAGGAATTATGTGAATAAAAGCTTCCCCGACGTATCTATTTATACTAAAAGCCGTTTCCTAATTTCCGTCAAGGTCCGATTTAATCGGAGAAGTGGCGCAAAGACACTGCGCGCCTCTTCAAGAGTCGCAACTCTTGCTGCGCCTCTTCCCGAAGCTGATTTCCGTGATTTTCAGCTTTGGATCTTTCCTAATTTATTTGACCATAATTTCCTATTCCTATAGGTTATTATTTTGGTGATTCCGTCAAATTACCAAATTTTATGTTTCCAAATTCTTTTCGGGTTCGCTTTTTCGAAATCGACATTTTCGCCAAACAAGCACACTTACCCATTTCATTTTATTTTCTTTTTTTAGGGGAATCATTTCACTCCTCATTTCACACTTATACATTTCTTTTTAAGTTTTTTTAGGGGGTAGCCCTCCCTACCGTGCGGTAATTTTCGCTCATTTCTGGGAGCTTTTTCTCATTTTCGCTCATTTCTAGGCAATTTTCTCGAGTTTTTCGCATTTTCAGTCATTTTTGCTCATCTACGGGCACTGTTTTTGCTTTTTCTCATTATGCGCTAATTTAAGTCACGTGTATATTATGTGTTCTACCTGCAATTTCTATGTAAATTTCGGCAGCATGATGGCATAAACCGTCATCTACCAAACCTGTTTTCTAAGCTAACCTGCAGGAACAACATACAACCTAGCCGCAAAGGCACTCAGGTTATCATATATACTACCAAAATGCAATATGTACATTAAACTGGGGGCTCTCGCCAAGTCCGAAAAAGTCCAAAATGAAGTCTAAAATGTACAAGTATATACAAGACAACAGCAAAAAGAGGGAAACGACTACTCCTGGACACCACTCAGCTCGGCTACGGTCGCCTCGAGAGCAGCGATCTCAGCGTCCCTGACCTCCAACTCCCACAACAGGCGAGCTGTCTCCTCCTGGGACTGCGCCAACTCACGCTCCAAATCACGCTCCCTTTGTAAGTGATAAAGAAATGCCTCATTTCAATCATTTCATTCAACTATTTCAAACAAACGCGAGAAATTGCAACAAAATTCAAAATAAAGAGAATGAGAGGTTCATACCTGTCAGCCTCAACCGCCAGCAAGTGCCTCAATGACCGTGGCTCGCAGCCGGTTGGCCACCCTCTACAACGTCATGTGCTGAGACGGCGCCCCCTGCAATTCAATAAACAAAAGGTTTTAAAAAATAAACAAATGTATTCTTTTGCAAAAAAGACAGCGAAAGACAACCGAAGCTGGGGGCTTACCCTCCTCACCAAGTGATGCCACTCCCCCAGGCCAGCATCCCTCACCTCCTCGCCGAAGTCACGGATCTCGGATATCGTCGTCATCCCTGCCGTGTAAGTGTACTCAAAGGTCCGGGTACGCAGGGGGCTCGACACTTGCCTCCTCGATCTCCTGCGAAGTTCAAATGAATTATATATTTGACGATCATTCGTCAGTTTGCCAAAACAATGCAAAAGGGGAAAGTAAAATACTTACTGATACGTGCATATTCTATACACTTTATTTGCAGTTTTGGCACGTATTTCCATGCATTTTCGTTAGCTTAAAGCTACTATTTCTCCCGAAACGGTTTACTTTGCAATTTCTATGATTTATTGTAGGAATGAGTGGAAGTGAGCTAAATCAAGCCTAAATCGTCCTCCGGAGGCAACTTCAGGGAAGCTTGGAAGAAGGGAGTTTGGACTCGTCCACCTCGGGATGCGTGCACTAGAGTGAAGAGGCTGATTTGAAGAGAGGAAGGAGGTTACTGCATAGCTCAGTTGGTCGATCGACCAAGCTCTTCAGTCGATCGACCGTGGACATTCAGCAGGAGTTACTGTACTGCACTGGCTGGTCGATCGACCATGCCCCTTAGTCGATCGACCAGGCCGCGAGGCTGAGATTGATTTTTCGTGTAGACTTTTAAAAAGCCCAATTGTAATTAACTTTTTGGCATCGTTTATCGAGAACGCGAGAAATAATTTAGGGCATGCTTTTCATTATTCAAGAACTCAATTTGGGAGACAAGAAAGTGCGACGACGGATTCCGATTTCTATTACTTTGTTCATCAATTAATTAGTAAGCTTTAATGCGAGTTCCTTCTTCTTTCATTTTCTTGTCAATTTAATTCTTGTTGTTACTAATTTATTTTCAGCAATTCAGTTTTAATCTTTTGTCTTAATTTCAATTCCAATCATGTCAAGCTTATTCTTTGCTTTTAATTTTGCAATTGTTATAATTTTAATCATGCATAGCTAATCTTATTGATTGGGAACGAGGTGAGCCATGGCATAAATTAGGGTCAATTTTATTAGTATGATTCTCTTCCATATCGATCTTGTTTTCTTTTGATAACCTATCATGCTAGATTGAAAGATTAGTAGTTAAGTTATCATTAGATTTAGAATTTCCTTTGAACGAAAGTTTTGAGAAATTTTAGGGAATTAGAAGATCGTAAGGTTAATTTGAGCATTGATCGAAAGGCTTGCTCATATTTCCTGAGACCGTATTACAGGACCTCTACTACCTTATTGACCTGACCTTAGCCATGGTGAACCGAAGTTCCTGATCTTCTTTTCATCTTGTTGAGAAATTTCGTATTTTAGCAATTAGTCATTAGAATCAAATAAATTCAAAACCCCCATTTAATTGTTACTTTTATAGACTGAAAATAGCAAATAGAATTGATCTTGTCTCTCTGTGGTTCGACCCTTACTATCACTAGCTATAGTTTTAGTTCGGATTTATAAATTTAATTTTGATACAAAACGACGGTATCAAATTTTGGCGCCGTTGCCGGGGAGATGGTGTAATTCTGTTTGCTTTATTTTTAGTTTATTTTTCTTGTCTCAAGGAACTCTGGTTTCTTGAGGCCGTTGCTTACTCTTGCTTCTAGTTTTGCTTTTGCACAGTTAGAAGACAGGTTTTCGAGAGGAAGACTTGAGTACTCTCATCTTGCGAACATGACTACGATATATGACAATCTTCAGCCAAAAGAACAACACATTCCAAAGGGACATGTGTTACCTACCCCTACTACTGGTCACTTCGAATTTCGTTCCTCTTATATTGATTTAGTGGAGCGAAATCAGTTTGCTGGTCTACCGGACGAGGATCCTTTGAAGCATATGGAAATTTTCACGGACTCATGTTGTTCCATACTGTCGGGCCGGGTGACCCAGGATGAAGTAAAGGGGATAATGTTCTTATACTCCTTGAAGGATTTGGCGCGAGATTGGTACAACTACCTTGATAGGGTAGCACTGAGTCACAGATGGACATCTCTAGCGTTAGCCTTCTACAAGAAATACTTCCCACTTGCAAAGACAGATGCCTTGAGAAGTAAAATTACAAATTTCCAGCAAGGACCTGATGCGGAATTTTGTGAAGCATGGGGACGTTTCAAGAGTTTGGTTAGGGTTGTCCCTCACCACGGTTTCCAGCAGTGGTACCTTTGCAACTTATTCTATAATGCTTTATATGATGATTACAAGGTCATCCTGGATGCGGTTTGCGAATGGTAGGTTCCAAAATAATACCGGTCAGAATAAAGGTTGGAACACTATTGAGGAGATGGCAGTCTATAGAGCCGAGTTTGGAAGTTCGCGTGGAAAGTCGCGAAAGCAAAGTGATGAAATGAGTGCCGTTTTGACACTCATAACTTCTATTACTGCCCGTCTCGAGAAGCTCGAGACCTCTGAAGCTTCCAAGGAAAGAGTTGAAATTCCTGTCCATAATTCAGATGAAACCGAGGAATTGAGAGAGACAATCCGAACTCTTTTGGTTCAAGTCGCGAAAATAGAAGCAGCCGGGATTGAGTCTACAAAGAATTTTGTCAAGCAATTGGAGAATTTAGAGGCTAAGCAAGTCGCCAATTCTTCAAGCAAATGTGAAGGGCCAATTGAAACCATAAATGCCATTAATCTCCGAAGTGGCCTTTCTTATGATGGTCCCGATAAGCCAAGAGAAGACTCGGGAAAGGATAAAAAGACGAGTTTAATTCCTGGTGCGAAAATGAACTCGATTGCCAGTACCAGTGGTCGATCGACCAACAACAGTAGTCGATCGACCAGGATGTCAGATGGAAAAGTTTCTGACCAGAAACAAATTGAGCACAGCACATGTGGTCGATCGACCAACACTCTCAGTCGATCGACTGAGGTTCCTGTCGAAGAAGTCTCTGTCCAGGAACTATTCACGCCCAGTGTGACTGGTCGATCGACCGAGCCCAATGGTCGATCGACTGGGTCTCCAGTGCAGGACGCAAATCCGTCAACTAGTTTGCATGATTCTACACTTATTGATGATTTGACGGAGGTTTTAAACTTACGGAAGCCGAAGGTTACTGATCCTACGGCCAGTGTTGCAGTCCCGTATCCGGAGCGTTTAAAGAATACTAAGCTGGAGCGCAAGTTTGGTAAGTTTTTGGAGATGGTCAAGAATCTCGAGGTAACCATTCCTTTCACTGACCTAATTACCCAGGTACCCTCTTACGCTAAATTTATGAAAGACATTTTGAATCGTAAGAGAAATTTTCATGATGATGGTAATGTTGCTTTTGTGGAAGAATGCAATGCTCTTTCGCAAATTAATATACCACCTAAATTAAAGGACCCGGGTAGTTTTTCAATTCCCTGCACTATAGGTAACCATGAAATTGGAAAGGCCTTTTGCGATTTAGGGGCTAGTGTCAGTGTCATGCCATATTCTGTTTGTGAAAGGCTAAATATTGGTAGACTTAAGGTAACCGATATCACCCTTCAGATGGCAAATAGATCGACTCAGAGACCTTTAGGAGTCTTAGAGGATGTACCCATTCGAGTGGTTAAGTTTTTTATTCCTGTCGATTTCGTTGTTTTGGACATTGCAGAGGACAGTCAGATACCTATTATTTTAGGTAGACCATTTTTACATACAGCTGGAGCTGTAATAGATGTCAAACGCGGAATCATTACCTTAGAGGTAGGGGATGACACCATTGAGTTCAGTCTTGCTCATAAGGCTACTGAACCTGCTGATGATGATACATGTTATTCCATTGATATTGTTGACATGGCTGTTAATTATAACTGGAGGGAATCCTTAGCCAAGGATCCCTTAGCTGATCTAACCCGTTTAGATGAGTGTGCAGGTAATACAGCGGAGAATGCTGAGGAGCCAGATGCTTTGGTAGCCTCAATGGAGAGCTACGAGCTCACAGAGAAAGAAGATGAGATGATCTTAAGCCTGGACAACGAGAATTTGGTAAACACTTGCTATACCATTGAAGCTGATTCTCTGTAAATCTTGTAGAGGTAAAGGTGCCTGAGCGTAAGCCACTTCCTCCTAATCTTAAGTATGTTTTTCTAGATGATACGGGGCAGTACCCAGCTATTGTTAGTGCTAAGCTTAATGATGACCAGCTGTCTGCTTTGATGTGTGTGCTTAAGAAAAACAGGAAAGCTTTAGGTTACTCTTTGGATGATATTAAGGGCATCAGCCCTGATATTTGTATGCACAGGATAGAGCTGAAGGAAGGCCACAAGCCTTACAGATGTGGTCAACGCAAGTTGAACCCGAAGACGCGAGGAAGTTGTTATGGCCGAGGTGATGAAACTACTCGATGCGGTATTATTTATACGTTGGCAACTCCAAGTGGGTTAGCCTTGATTCAGGTAGTTCGAAGAAAGGAGGGACTACCGTAGTTAAAAATGAGAAAAATGAATTAATACCAACACGAGTTGTGACAGGGTGGCGGATGTGCATTGATTATAGACAGTTGAATGCCGCCACCAAGAAAGACAACTTCCCCCTCTCTTTTGTTGACCAAATGACTGAAAGACTTGCCTCTAACAAATTTTTCTGTTTTCTAGACGGATATTCGGGGTTCTTTCAGATCCCTATTCATCCGGATGATCGAGTAAGACCACTTTTACCGTCCACGTGGTGTTTTTGCGTACCTTGAGAATGCCTTCGGATTGTGTAACGCTTGACTACCTTTCGAGGTGCATGATGGGGATTTTTTCTGATTATATAGAGAATATTATGGAGGTATTTATGGATGATTTCTCAGTTTATGGTAATGACTTTGATCGTTGTTTAACTAACCTTGATAAAGTCATGCAGCGTTGTATTGATGTTAATCTTGTTTTAAACTGGGAAAAATGTCAGTTCATGGTCAATGAGGGAGTTGTGTTAGGGCATCTGATTTCTAATAAAGGAATACATGTTGATAAAGCAAAGGTGCAGGTGATTGAGCAATTGCCTCCTCCCGTGAATATTAAAGGAGTGAGGAGTTTCCTGGGTCACGCTGGTTTCTATTGGCGTTTCATTAAGGATTTTTCAAAAATTGCTAAACCGCTTACACAATTGCTCCTTAAGGATGCTGTCTTTGAGTTTACTAATGAGTGCCTTTTAGCTTTTAACAGGTTAAAGGAGGCTCTAGGTTCTGCACCAATCATTCAACCGCCTGATTGGGATCTCCCATTTGAGATTATGTGTGATGCCAGCGATTATGCGATTGGTGCAGTTTTGGGACAGCGGAAGAATAAAGCTTTGAATGCCATATACTATGCGAGCCGAACTCTGGATGAGGCTCACGTCAATTATTATACCACTGAGAAAGAGTTTCTAGCTGTAGTTTTTGCCTTAGACAAATTTCGGTCTTATTTGTTAGGTTCTAAGGTTGTTGTTTATCGACCATCCAGTACCAAGACTCTCTTTCTTAAGAAGGATGCGAAGCCGAGGCTTTTGAGGTGGATACTCCTTTTGCAGGAGTTTGATTTGGAGATCAAAGATAAGAAAGGAGCAGAGAATGTGGTGGCTGACCATTTATCTCGTCTGCAGCTGACAGAAAGGGAGGATTCGTTACCTATTAATGATTCTTTTCCTGATGAGAGTCTGTTAGCTATTACTACTTCAGGGTCTTATCCACCTCCGTGGTTTGCTGTTTATGCTAATTTTGCCGTGACAGGTAAGATACCACCCGAGCTTTCATGACAGCAGAAGAAGCGGTTCGCTTATGATGCTAGACAATACTTTTGGGATGTTCCTTATGTTTTCAAGGAATGCGCAGACGGTCTTATCCGGAGATGTGTGCCTCAGTGGGAGGTGAAGGATATCCTAGAAGCTTGCCACTCTTCTGCCTATGGTGGTCACCATGGTCCATCCCGGACTGTGGCTAAGGTACTCCAATCTGGTTTCTATTGGCCAACTTTGCATGCAGATAGTCGCAATTTTGTTGCTGAGTATGATGCTTGTCAAAGATCGGGGAATATTTCCAAGAGACATGAGATGCCACAGGTAGGCATTCTAGAAGTTGAGATTTTTGATGTCTGGGGCATTGATTATCAAGGACCTTTTCCGAGCAGTCAAGGTAATAAATATATCCTCGTAGCTGTAGATTATGTGTCCAAATGGGTAGAAGCTATCGCTACTCCCCATTGCGACGCAAAGGTCGTGATTAAACTGTTTAAAAAGATCATTTTCCCTCGTTTTGGTGTCCCTAGGGTTGTCATTAGCGATGGGGGAATGCATTTTAAAGAGAAACAACTTAGTGCTTTATTGACTAAATTCGGTGTCCAACATCGTAGAGGTTTGGGGTATCATCCCCAAACTAGTGGTCAGGTTGAGATTTCTAATCGGGAATTAAAAGAGGTTTTAGCTAAAGTTGTTTCTAAATCACGGAAAGATTGGAGTCTTAAGTTAGATGATGTCTTATGGGCTTATAGGACTGCGTTTAAAATGCCAATTGGGATGTCACCATTCCGATTGATTTATGGTAAGACATGTCATTTACCTGTTGAGTTGGAGCCTAAGTCCTGGTGGGCTATATGTGATTTGAATTTGGATCCTAACCTCTCTCGTGAGAAACGCATGACACAGCTGAATGAGCTGGAGGAATTTAGCTGCTGACCTATGATAATGCTAGGATCTACAAAGAGAAAACAAAGCGCTGGCACGACAAGAGAATCATCAAGCGCGAGTTCCATATTGGTGATAAGGTACTTCTTTTTAATGCTCGTATCCGTTTATTTCATGTCAAGCTGAAATCCAGGTGGACTGGCCCCTATACGGTCACAGCAGTTACAAAATTCGGATCAGTTGAATTGGAGACCTCTGCTGGAGAAAGGTTCAAAGTTAATGGCCAATATGTGAAACATTATCACGGTGCAGACGATTTCGTTGGGCAGGTCGAAGTACTATACTTTGACCCAATTTTAGAAGCTGCAAAGTGAGGTAAAAAGGTCGTGCGGGACCTCTTAAACCAGTGTTAACCGGGAGGTAACCCGGCTTGTATATTTTTTTGTAATTAGGAACTTTATAGTTTTATTTCTTTTAATTTGCATTAGGAGCTTTAGTCATCTCTTTCTAATTAGCAATTTCTTGGTTTGAAAAATGTGCGCCTTTGAGAATTTTTGCAGGAATTTATTTTATGCAAAGTGCGTAAAGTGGTTTACTGAATTATCATGAGAGAAGAACGGGAAATTGAATTGGAAAAATAAATTTTTGACGATTTTGAGTTTACTTGCCAGCGTATGAAGTCGATCGACTAAGTTACTCAGTCGATCGACTGAGAAGAAAAAGGCAGAGGCTACTGTGTAAGGGAGGTTGGTCGATCGACTGGGTCATATAGTCGATCGACCACCACGTGACAACCAGAGAGCTGCATAAGGGGAGCCTGGTCGATCGACTGGGCCTGATAGTCGATCGACCACCGCGCGAATCAGAATGCAAGTTAATAGGGAAGTTTTATCTCATTCTTCTTTCATTCTTTCACTTTCATAAAATCAAAAATCAGAAGAGAACCCTAGTTTCTTCCCCTTTTTCGCGATTTTCCTGCAATCCCCTCTTATTCTCGAATTTTCTTGCCTAAATCTTCAAGTTCTCGTCAAAGGTATGTCTCTAATCCTCTTTTAATCCTTTAAATTCGATTCTTGCTGCACTTCTATGCCCATATTTCGAGCCAAGATACCTTTTTATCGAAAAAATCGATTTGGGGAAGATCGATTTCGGGACAATTTCTTTCGCTTTTTGTGCTTTAACTGTATTTGCTTTCTTATTCCCTTGGATTTCGAGCCATTTTAGCAACTAGGGACAGCTTAATTCCGTCTTCCCCCAAATCTTCGAAACCCTAATTTAATTTTTGATCTCTGATTGTTGGTTAAGGTTTCATAAATTGTCTTTGTTAAGGGTTAAGGGAAGCTTGTTACTAATTTGTTGTTTGCAGGAAGCAACAATGACGAAAGGAAAGCAGCAAATGTTCGAAGGTCAGTCCAGTCAGGGCGCTGCCAAACGGCCGCGGGGTCCGCCATTGATGATCGAGGATACTACGGATAATCTACCTGACTATCCGCAGGTTATTTTTTCCACCTCTACTCAGCGAGCTAAATTCGCTCTCTTTGTCGCAAAAATGAAAGTTCAGGCCACTCGTTTTCTTCATCGGCCTACTTTAGAGAAATTAGGATGTTTTGAGTCTGTTGTGTCTCTGCTAAATGGGACAGGAATGTCGGGTCTTGTGGACATGGCTGAGTTCACTTACAACACTTTGACCCTCGAGTTTTTATATTCTTATGCTTTTGACCAGGCTTCTTTTGAAGCCAACAGGAGTAGCCCTTGCATTTCTTTTTGGCTATTCAATGTCACCTACTCCCTGACATTAGCCGATTTTGCTGGATTTTTGGGTCTTTATTTCGAGGGCAACACCTCGGAAACTTCTGATGTTCACCGGGTCATGTGGTCGTGTATCTCTGACTGGAACGGCCCTAAGAGGACGGGCACTTCCATTGAAATGGGTAATACCATTTTCGGCCGTAAGGAGTCAAATAATGTGAATACCATTGAATTGTCTATCTTAGCGGGCTATCTGAACATTGAAAGTCGGGTAGCCCGTATCTATAACATAGCTTATTTGACTGCCGCTCACTTTTAGACTATAAGTGAGGGTACTTTGGCCACTATTGCTTGTGGTGGGTTGGTGACGTGTATCGCCAACCGTCTAGTTCTTCTTTTCCCTCGAGAGGAGGCCCCTATTGACCCTGACCTACGCTTCATGGATCTTGCCTACGCGCGGTCTGTGAAGTGGGTCGATAGTCGGAGTCGGTGGAAGATTGATTCTTTCATCTGCGACCTCATCCCTGTCCTTGGCCTCCCTCCTATCCTGCCCCTTACCACTGTTTCGGGGGCAGCTCGCCCGCCCTTGCCTAGCTACATGCTCCCTATTGGGGCGGGCACCCCTACTGCTAGCACTTCGAGGCGAGCTCGTGCCTCCTTTTCACAGGCCTCCTCCTCCTCTACTCCTGCTCCCACGGGCTTCCCGGCCACTTTTCGTCCCCCTCCTCCTATGGTTATCCCTGCGGTCATGGACCAAAGGGCGATGTCACGTGTGTTGGGTGATCTGTGCAGGAGTTTTGATCAGCACAGATTAGACACGGCTCTGGCCCTGTACCCAGTCTACGAGGAGTACGCTCGGACGGGGATGCTCCCACAGGGTGACTGGACTCACCCATCTTTCTTCGTTCCCCCGGTGGGCGGTTACCCTCAGCCTGCCAGGAGACCTCCTCCCACAACTACTACTGCCGCTGCTGCTGAGGCGGAAGAGGAGGATGACTCAGGGTCCGAGGAGGATAGTGGTTCTTGATTATGATGGTGGGGATTAGATGCTTGTGACCTCCCCCGTTTTTGGCTGGTTTGGGGAGGTCGTCTTTTGTGAGTTTCCTATCCCTCTTTATTACTTTCTTTTTATTTTGTTGTGCTTTTATTCTTCTCTATTTATGCTGGTGATTTGCTGCTGAGCACAATGGGGGCATTGTGCGTTTTGGTTTGGGGAGGGTATTTGCATATGTCTTTTGCATCTGCATTTGTTTTTTATTGCATTTCAGTCACACGTTTATTGCATTTTAGCTTGCATTGTTTTAATTTCAAGAAAAAAAAAACAAAGAAAAAATCGAAAAAATTCGTAAAAATAAAAAATATCACGTTTACTTTTGCATATAGTCGAGTCGTATTGGAGTTTATTAATGATGACATTGCACTATTAGTCAAATTTATGCCATTCCTTGCCTTTTCACAACTGCTTAGCGAAAATTAAAAGTGATTTTTCAAATTTTGTTGTGGAATTTACTTCGGGTTATTAGACTTGACTCATTACTTTTGGCAAACTACTTATACTTTCTGAGATATAGAGCCTATAACTGGTGACATTCATGACCGGTTAATTTAGGATTGAGAGTAGTACTCCCATCATTTCATGTTTTGCACGTGTATGAGGTTTGATTGCTTATTGCCTATACGCATCGGTTTGTGGTCGGTATTACGTGTTTTGATAACTATTGCATCTCCCCCTTTCTCATTTTGCCCCATTTAACTCCACTATAAGTCATATCTGCCAGTTGCCCTTAACTACATCCCATACTTAGCCTACCATTGTGCCAAGCTAGGTAGTAGTAGAGGAATTTGTCGAATTATAGCAGTTTTGGTTTGTTTTGTACTGATGGAGTGAGTATTTATGAGAAGTGCAGGAGTTGTTTAAGTGTCAGCCTGAAAAAGAGAAAGTCAGAAAAAGAAAGAAAAACTCAGAAAAAAATGAAAAAAGAGGAAGTTGATCTGGGCAGAGGGCACTGGAATGCAGGGGTAGTCGATCGACTGCTGTTTCTGGTCGATCGACTGCCAGCTCAGAAAAAGAAAAAAAAAAAAAAGAGGGATTTTGGAAAAAAATAAAAATAAAAAAAATTTCGGCTGAGTTGAGAATACACCTCATGTGCTTATTTTATGATTTGGAGGTGTTTGTTTTGGGATAGTTGTTGCCTAGACATTTAGAGGCAATGGTTCACATTTCGAGTTGGAAGAACGGGATACAGTTTCTGATGGTTTGTTAGGTACTAGCTTGGCTTCTTACCCTCACATTTCCATACTTGTTTTGCCCTTTCTTTCCCACTTAGCCTTACATATCCAAATCTTGCAATAGTTCGACATGTAATAGTCCTTGACGGTGGTTATGCGTGTGTACGGTAGCTAGAATCATTATTCATACTAGTCAAGCATACATGTTTTGTCGGTCGCAGTCTAGGTGAGAGTCTGTATTTTCTTCCCTCTCTTCTACTTATAATCTTACCATTTGCCTTGTTGAGGGAAGAGTGACCCGGGAGAGTCCGAATTTATGAGTCTTGCAAGGTCGAACGCCCGATTTAATTCCATGATATGCATAAATTTGTTCACTTGCTTTGGGCTTTGCAGTAGTTGATTATGTGCATTAAACGTTTTAGCATCGACTTGTAGCTAGATCTGAGATATACTCCTTTCCATTAGGTTTTTAGTTGAGTCATAGTGCTTGCTTGGGGACAAGCAAGGTTTGCTTTGGGGAGCTTTGATACGTGCATATTCTATACACTTTATTTGCAGTTTTGGCACGTATTTCCATGCATTTTCGTTAGCTTAAAGCTACTATTTCTCCCGAAACGGTTTACTTTGCAATTTCTATGATTTATTGTAGGAATGAGTGGAAGTGAGCTAAATCAAGCCTAAATCGTCCTCCGGAGGCAACTTCAGGGAAGCTTGGAAGAAGGGAGTTCGGACTCGTCCACCTCGGGATGCGTGCACTGGAGTGAAGAGGCTGATTTGAAGAGAGGAAGGAGGTTACTGCACAGCTCAGTTGGTCGATCGACCAAGCTCTTCAGTCGATCGACCGTGGACATTCAGGAGGAGTTACTGTACTGCACTGGTTGGTCGATCGACCATGCCCCTTAGTCGATCGACCAGGCCGCGAGGCTGAGATTGATTTTTCGTGTAGACTTTTAAAAAGCCCAATTTGTTAATTTGGCATCGTTTATCAGTAGAACGCAGAAATAATTTAGGGCATGCTTTTCATTATTCAAGAACTCAGTTTAGATCTAGTTGGGAGACAAGAAAGTGCGACGACGGATTCCGATTTCTATTACTTTGTTCATCAATTAATTAGTAAGCTTTAATGCGAGTTCCTTCTTCTTTCATTTTCTTGTCAATTTAATTCTTGTTGTTACTAATTTATTTTCAGCAATTCAGTTTTAATCTTTTATTTTAATTTCAATTCCAATCATGTCAAGCTTATTCTTTGCTTTTAATTTTGCAATTGTTATAATTTTAATCATGCATAGCTAATATTCTTGATTGGGAACGAGGTGAGCCATGGCATAAATTAGGGTCAATTTTATTAGTATGATTCTCTTCCATATCGATCTTGTTTTCTTTTGATAACCTATCATGCTAGATTGAAAGATTAGTAGTTAAGTTATCATTAGATTTAGAATTTCCTTTGAACGAAAGTTTTGAGAAATTTTAGGGAATTAGAAGACCGTAAGGTTAATTTGAGCATTGATCGAAAGGCTTGCTCATATTTCCTGAGACCGTATTACAGGACCTCTACTACCTTATTGACCTGACCTTAGCCATGGTGAACCGAAGTTCCTGATCTTCTTTTTATCTTGTTGAGAAATTTCGTATTTTAGCCATTAGTCATTAGAATCAAATAAATTCAAAACCCCCATTTAATTGTTACTTTTATAGACTGAAAATAGTAAATAAAATTGATCTTGTCTCTCTGTGGTTCGACCCTTACTATCACTAGCTATAGTTTTAGTTCGGATTTATAAATTTAATTTTGATACAAAACGACGGTATCACTTACCACGATCGCCAGTACGCCAGCCTTTGGCGAACAAACAGAGAGTACTCCTCGCTGGGAAGGAGAAGGGCATCACCACCGACGTCCTCCAAGTCAGCCTCTCTCTCGGCATTAGAAGGCTCCCTAAACATCGTCCGTGGAGGGTCGACGGGAACCGTGGAAGTGTCACGAGAGCACTGACGAGTCAAACGCTCGTCCAGGTACTACACAGGTCCCATAGACGTCCTCAGCAACAGCCGACTCGAGCTCCTAGGTCGAAGGACCTCAGCCACGAAGGCCGGAGCGTCAGGGTAGTCCACCCAGGGTCTAGGCACCCACTAAAACAAGCAAACAAAAGGTCATTCCTATGATCGGCTCTAAAAGGGAAAGGGGGTCATTCCTATGATTACTCCTGAATGAAAATAACTATGAAGAAAAGCAGCTGAAGATACTTACGTCACTCAACTTCAGGGCATTCACGCCCCGTCGACAAATATCGTAAGAAGAAAGCTGGCTCTTCTTGCGACACAACACCCAGTCCCTCATGACCGGGTAAGCCCTCGGCTCAGGCTCCGTGCTCTTGGGCGTAAAGCCGGAAAGTAGGAGTACACCCACGCCTGCAAAACAAGACAATCGATAATGATCTTTCACAACTCGATAGAAATGGAAATGAAAGAAGAAGTAATGATCTTTCATGTGCAATAAAGGTCCATACCTCCAACAGCAGTCCACGACCGATGGTAGTAGGAGAAGTCCCCTTCTCCATCAGCTCGGGACGAACCATGGCCCTCATGTAGCGAGTGAGGACCGCAAAGCCAGGAGTGACCCAGTCCCACCGATCTAGGTCACTCAAGTCAGAAAGGAAAGGAAGAAGCTTCGTCGACAGCCTCTCCCCCTTGTCTCCGAGGTAAAGCGAAGACAAGAACCACCAAAACCACAAACGATCCCTCTGCTCAGAAGTATAGGGAGGAGGAGCCACCTTCCTCCCATCCATCATCACCGTCGTCGGGGTCCTACCCGCAAAGTAGTCCCTGACGTAAGTACTCGACACCAACCCAAGAACGCTGGCAGCACTCTCTGCCAGGTCCAGCCGATCAGCCTCCTCGCCTCGGCCGAGTCCACTCTTATGACCGTCAACGGCCACACCACAACCTCATCTCCACACGGCAGACCGGAGATCATGTCGTAGTCCTCCAGAGTGACCCCAACCTCCCCAAAAGGCATGTGAAAGGTCGAGGTCGTGTCCCAGTACCGATCAAGGAAAGCTCGAATTAGGAAAAGGTTTGCCTTAATCTTCCTCCCAATGATCGCCTTCCACGCTCCCACCAAGGCTCCGAAGGCTCCTAACTCGATTATGGTCTTCTCCTCTTCCGACAGTCTCTCGTAGGCATCAATCATCGTCGAGTAACCAGAAAAGGACCTCATGTTCCTGGCCTCCTATATCAATTCGACGCAAAGCTATATTTAGCACAAAGCAAAAGAGAAATGAAACGACAAGCGAATAAAGAAAGATGATAAGGAGATGACAAGTTCAAGACTTACCATACTCCTCGCCGTCCTGTAAGACAGGTGGCTCTCTGCTGCCCAAATAAGATTTCGGCCATCCCATTTCTCAGCCCACTCAGGTGCCCCCGCTAGCTGGCGACCACCTCGTCCAACGTTGGCCCCCTTGGTACCTCCTCGACAACCTCCTCCCCGAAAACCTCCTCGATCACCTCCCCAAGAGCGAGAAAAGAGTCGAATTCAATGTTATGTCCATGGGAGCCCTCCCCAACATAGAAGGAACGTCACCTGCAAAATTAAAGTAAATTAGGCCGCATCAAATGACGACAAGCCTCAGTGAAGGTGGGTTCAAGCCTTTTAAGCCCCGAAAACGGCCTTTTGTCCCCATGTTTGGCCATTTCTTTCGAAACTCGACCACTCATGTGATAAATTGGGTCAAGTCAAGTCTAATTTCAAGCCTAGTCACGGGTTCGAGTCGAAATTTCGGCAGCATTTCGCTATAATAGCGATTATGCCCTAGAAAAGTGTCCTGAAAAAGCTGTCGCAAATCAAAAATATGACATGGTAGGAAGTTTACCCATCACACAAGGATTCCAAAAACCAACTTTCATCTAAAATGGGCAATCCTAAGGCCATTTTCGAAGGGATTTTCGAAATAGCTGAGAAACCGTCTCAATTTCGCTCAAATGCACAATACTTGACGAAAATTCAAAAAGAATACGTGGTTATGTTCCTAACATTCCAATTATACATTTTTAATTTCAAATTTTACAAGGCAAATCCATTGGGAGGAAAAGCCCCAAATTTTCGAAAAATTGGGTATAAAAACCCTAATTTTTCTCAATCAAAATCAAGGAAATACAAATGTTAAAGCAAGAAAGAGACACATACCTCTATTAGTCATGATCAATGGAGTGGATTGATCACGTTTTGACGGATTATGGTAGGAATTTGAGAGAGTTTGAATAATTTTTGTGTTTTATGAATTATGAACAAACACGCGGTTCTGTCGAGTTTTACTCAGACAGGGACGAGTTTGAGAAAGGACGCAGCACCTGATACGCCTCTTCCAAGAGTCGCAGCTCTTGCTACGCCTCTTCCCCATCTCCCTTCCAGCTCAATTTTCAAAAGTTCGTTACAAATTCGTTATTTGTGGGGCCATCTTTGGTGCGCCTCTTTTCAAACACCATATAACATATATTTGGATTCTTGGGCATTTATTTTGTCCGGACCCGTATTTTTTTCGAGCAGACTATAAACCGTCGCAGTACGTTATCAAGCCCAGCAAGGATATCTCATCAGGGCTTCGCTTGCAGCACGAGCGGATTTCGCTTTTATCAATACCCTATTATTTCCCCAGCGAGAGTTCATGACAGCCGATTGCACTTCTCGATAGAAGGAGTTCGCTTGTGACCGACGCAAGCATATTTCCCCAGCATTTTCTACAGATGCCCTGCTCCCCTCAATATATTATGTTGTTTCCTCATGGAGTTCGGCAAAAGTGTTGTTCTCCAGATGTTCTCATACCAACCTTCTTTTAGGTTCCCAAACTAGCCATGTTCCCACACCTAGCCTTCACCTATAGGATCATACTCCTTTAGGATCGCCTTCCTCCAGGTTCATACGCCCAAGCCACGGTTACCCTTAGGCCGCCTTCTCATTGATGTATTCCTTTTAGGGTCCCACACCCTTAGCATGATCCTTATATATCTTTTAGGTCCTCTCCTTAGCTCCTACGCTTACCCTTAGCTCCTACGCACCTCCGGAAGCATCTCGAGAAAGAAGTCTCAGGTATGATCTCTACTTATGGCTGGCAAGCCTCCTTGCGTAGTCTAATAGACTTTAAATGACCCTGCCCCATAGTCGACAGACTCTAAAATGTTCCTGACGACAGGTCCTTGGCTCAGACCCCTTGAGCCACCTCGCGTCGCCATAGTCGTCAGGATGTAATATTCTATTGACCAGATGGCTATACTTTGACTTTCGCCTTGTCCAAGCTTCAGTCAAAGTGGGGGCTCTGTAGATACCTTATTTCTGCACCTCCCGCAAACCACCCGGTGATGATTGGGCCGCATGTTTGGTACGCAGAACGATTTATGACAGTTCTTAATTTTATCTTCAAGTGATACCTCAAATACTTGTGTCTACCCCTTGGTTTTCATCTACGCGCCATACAGTCGTTTTGACAGTAGTTAGAGTTCATTTGGAGTCCGGGTCAAAAACCGCTTCATTTTCTAATAAACCGTTTAAAATGCCGAGTCGGAATGTTCTGGATTATTCCGGATATTTCTATTCCATGATTTAATTTGTATCCTTTTGGTAAAATATTTCCCGAAAATCATATTTTAAAGAATAAGGAAGTTGAGATCTACCGCAATTCCATAAAAGAAACGCGGAAATCTTTCTTCCGTAGGAGGAAACCTCTGGGGAAAGGACGCAGCACCTGCTGCGCCTCTTCCAAGGGTCGCAGCAGCTACTGCGCCTCTTCCCCAGCCATTTTCTGCGTATTTTCAGATTTTTTTCGAGATTTGTTTCCAAAGTTTGAGTCATTCCATAACTCTTCGTATTTTCTAGTATAAATAGGGACCTCCGTTCCACATAATTCTCACGCGAGTGTACGCCCTTCTCTTCTCCCTTTGCATTCTAAGACCATGCTCTAAGCTTTTGATGTCTACGTTCTTGATGAATCGACCACATAAGCTCCGATCATTCTGAGTAACAATCATGTTGCATGACCGACCAATTTGACCAACTACACATTAATCAATCAATTTAATCTAAATCCTCTCACGAGGGCACTTTCATCATACATTCGAGTCGAGCAATCACTAAAACGTTAACTTAGTTAATCTCGTTTTGTCAAACATGTAAGTCTGAGGCTATAAATCCCATCTTTTATTATTGTATTTTATTATTGTACCAATTATTGTAAGATTTACGTCAAAAGTGTGCTTAAAACCGATTTTTAAAACCCTGTTTATTAAACTGTTTTTACGGATTAACAGTGGGCAGACGTCGAGAAGGAACGCAACAACTATTGCGCTTCTTCGAAGAGTCGCAACATCTGATGTGCCTCTTCCAGAGGTTGCCGCAGTTCTTACTTTTCTTCTTCTTCCTCGCTTCTCTGTAAATCTGTTTCCCTTTTCTTTGTCTTCTTATTTCTTCTCTTTTCTTCGTACATATGATAATTTTAATACATATTCTTAATAGATATCACGCTTTAAATCCGACTTAAATCCCTGATAATCGATATTTGCAGGTTTTCGTCATTAAATCAAACCCGGATTTTTGGAGATTCGATTTGTTCATATCAAGTCTCTGGAATTCGACCTTTGTACATGCTTCCATCAGTTTATCACGTCTTTCAATTCGTTTCCGTCTTAATAATTTAACCTAATTAGTTCTAATTCGTTCTAACTCGTTATATTTAGTTTTAATCCGTTTTAACTCATGTTTTATCGCTTTTATGACGTTTTCATACGTAAATAACATGCTAAATCACTTTCATCCGAGTCAAATATCGATAATCAACCTTTAATCCACCAACGAACATTAACAAACCGCAGTTCTGACTTCACAGCTAGAGCTCACCTCAGGAATAGACGCAGTGACCACTGCGCCTCTTCCAAGGGACGCAGCATTGCTGCGCCTATTCCGGGTTAAGTTCTGTCTCTGAACTTCCGTTCTTACTTTGACCTAATTCGTTAATTACGTATTAATCGACTATTGACCTTAATACCACTCCTGATCTATCAATATTTCCTGACCTAATTTATTTTCCTTTTATTTTTCTTAAATTAACCGTCTTAAATATATTTTTGACGTAAATCATTTAATCGTTGTAACTCATTGTAATTTTAGTTATCGCAATTTTCTATTGTATTTTATTATGGATGATTTATTTACTTGTTTTCACATGTAATTAATTCTAAATCCTAATTCGACATTAATGAGTGCTAAATTACGTGTTCACCGACATAGTCTAATCTTACATGCTAGGCTTAATCTGTGGATGTTGCATTGCATGCGTATAATCGACGACATATCAAATATGAATAACTTCCCTAATCATTAGTAGAGGCCGCTATCGAGGCGGGCGGGATTAGGTATTCAGTAAAAGGACTTCTTAATACGTACCCTCACCCCTTACTCCAGATCTCTGTGAACATCCGTGTTCATTGGCATCCACTAGAGTCATTCTAGCCATAGAATGCTAAGGGTAACGAGTTCTTAATGTTCATGTCATTAGTTTGTGTCTTGACATGACACGAGGTATTCGAACGGTTCCAATTTCCCAAAAAAATTGGTGGCGACTCCACAAATGCAAACGCTTGTTCCCAAGCGCCCTCGTGGGCCCCCCGTGTCCACAAAAGGCATGTGCTTTCACTCATACAATTCATCAAACTCCTTGTGTGCATGGATAAGAAGGCTAAACAACTCACCAAAGACTCATATATTAATCATCCAATCATACCCATTAATCCCATTTAGACTCCCCCTAAACCCTAGGAGGATTTCTACTCACACATATTCAAATGATAAAAGACAAGTAATTGGAGAAAGACAAGTAATCAAAATAGAAGACATGGTATGAATATCAACAATGATAAAAGACAACTTGAAATGTAAATAATTGATTAAACAAAGTAGATAATAAGGGAAATATACCAACAATAAGGAAAGATGGTTGCTTTGATTGGATGATGAACAAATCCTTCAATATCTCTCAATTACAACCCAATAACCAAACGTAAACAATTGATAATAACTACTACTAAGCTAAATTTTACTAAGTAATTAATATTGATTAAGGAAAGATTAGTGCTTTGATTAAGGAAAGATTGCATAAATTAAGGAAATGTTTCAGATCTAGGGTTGTGTGTCTAAAATGATTAAGGGAGGGGATATTTATAGGTTGCATACAATTAGGGTGAAAATTACAAAGAGGCTTCAAAATGCGGAATAGTACTCCCGGTAGGTTGGGCTGCGGATGTGTCTTGCGAAGAGTTCATTTGGAAGAAATTTCTTGAAATAAAACATCGATGTCTTCTTCAACCGGTTACTCTTGGTGGTACCACCGGTTGGGAGTGCATCTTGACTTTTTCCTCTCTTAGTTTGACTTCTGTGATTGGCCTATACTCCCAGCCGGGTGGCCGGCTGCCGTTGCTACCACCGGCTAGGAGTTCTCCGTAACTTCTTTGATTTCTTCCTTCCTCTTGTTCTCCCAGCCGGGTGACTGACTGCCGGTGCTGGGAGTTCGCTGTAACTTTCCAACAAAAGTCCAACAAGCGAAGTGTACATGTAGTCCCAGCCGGCTGTCGGCCTATCAGCTGGGAGTACCTCCTCGGCGATTCTTCCTCCTTCTTCATGCTAATGTTATCCAAAGGTCTTGCTTGGTCCGAATCCTCCATTTCCGCTCCAAATCCTGCGAGACGGGCATGGTATCATAGACTAGGGAATCGGGCCACAAAATGCAATGCAAGACACATAAAATTGACTCAAATTGAGTCGGAAAACATGAAAATAGAGAGGAAATTTGGTGCACTAAAACACTATATCATTACCTCCCCTCCTATTTTACATCAGACCCTAATTTTCCTTCTACTTACTGCATTTTCATTTGATGAATTAAGTGCTTAAAAATTCAGATTCTTCTGTAGGTGTGAAGAGAGTGTTAACTACAAAATCCCCAAATAAAAAACCCTATAAATTCAACCTGACGACACTTGTGTTGGCGAAATAGGGTTTGCGATTTCGAAATTAAAATATGCTGGTGTATGTAAATGTTTGATGAAGGGAGAAGGTGGATGGCTAGATTCAGGGCGGGCTAGTGGGGGGTTTGATGATGGGGATTGTTGATTATTGATGGAGGAGGATGGAGAAGGTTAAAGGGGAAAAATGGGTTACCTGATAGGTTATTTGATTTAATGGGTTAAAAATGAGTCAAGTGCAATATGAGCGAAGGAAGGGAATAACATGGTTTATTTTGAGTTAAATTAAAGTTTGGATTAATCTGAGAAGATGGGGGATAGTTCGGATTATTTCCGTGAAATAACCCTTTGTTTTAAGATGTAATGTTTTATTCATATTTTTGATCTTCATCATTGAGTTTAATTAAAGATGTTAATCTTCTGCGGGATAAAAATAGTGATGGGATGAGTAATTGTTGTTGGTGGTGGTGGAACGGTGGTTGATGGTGGTAGTGGGCTAGTGGCTGATGGTGTGGTGGTTAGTAATTTGAGCTAGTAAATGACAAGGGTAGTTATTAATTTGGTAAGGGTATATGATGAAGATTTACAGGAGAGAGGTAGAGTGAAGATGGAGGGAGAACAGAGAAGTGAGAGAGAGGCGTGAGTGAGAGAAGTGATAAAATGTACTTTTAGTTTAGGGTTTACCTGTTTAACAGGTAGCCCTTTGCCTGAGTGTAAAATGGGAAGATTGTAGGATAGTTTGTATTAATGTGAGTTAATATGAAGTTTGGATTAATATAAGTTTGACACCAATAGGATGAATTATTCCCATGAAATAATTCTAAATAATTTAAATACTTAACTAATAAAAATCAATTAACCTATCAACGTTATGACATAAGCTACATGTGGTAGGTTGTTTCTTTCATTAGAGATAGTGCTTAAATACTTAAAAGTCTGCAAAGGCATATAAGAGAGTCATTCAAGAGACAAGAAAATTACACAACTACTTGGATGAATTTTAATATGAAATATTAGATGAATCTACATAGTATAAAGCAAAGTCTTTTTAGGGGTTGTGATTGGCTGCTTAATTTTAGGATTTTGCTTTTGTTTGGGATCCACTACATTAACAATTTCTTTTTTTGGGTTCCACGTTCACTATTACTCTAAGTTTAATACAAAATAGTTTTAGTTCCCCATTTATTTATAACTTTACAGTATTTCCTTGAAATATTTTTTATTTACAATAAATCATAAATTAAAAACGGTTGGATATGAACTGAGTATGATCACAAATTCAGAAGTTAACAATTTTTTCTCGATAAGGCAAGTATTTTAATAACATAGTTGCAATTTAAAAATATATACTTCAAATATTACATATTATTTTATAATCAAGGATAAATACAATAATAATGAATTCGCCAATAATGATTCTTAACAATAACGTTTACAAAACTGACTTGCTGTAATTTTAAACTATCAATAAATTACGGGAAGTAAACAAATATAATTAAATAAATATTGAAAAAATAAAATAAAAACGGTAAATAAACCCGGGTGAAGAAAATAGAATCTAAAAGAAATATTAAAAATAGGACTTGAGAAGTTAACCATGATATATTAAAAATGTTTTTCAAAACATCTTTTAATATTAAAAATGTTAACATACTCCTGCAATTTGCAGGAGGTTAAGACTACTTATACATCATTTCATTCAATTATTATTTCAGAATATTATGTCTAATTATCATGTTGATTAACTAACATATTTCGTATGTCATAATTTAAAAATCAACCCGTGCATTTTTTTTGCACGGGCCTAAAACTAGTTTACCTTTAAAGGAGGCTTCCTAAACTCCGCTGAAAATCCGGAGCTTCCAAAGACACAAAAAGGAACATACATTGGATGTACTGCCTCAAACTTTATTTGTTTTTGAGCATTTGTATATTTTTTTTTTCTGAATTTATTACCTCAAATTTTAATTGCTTTTGAGTATATGTGTATTTTTTATGAGTTTATTAAAGTTTATAAGTTGGATTTTAATTTTTTTTCTCATCAAAACTCAAATTTAACTAAGCATATATGTAATGTTTTTGAATTTATTGTAACTTTTTTATCTTAATGTTTAAGTAAATGAACTCATAAACTTTATAGTAAAACTCATAATTTTTTAAAAAAAAACTCAAAAACTTTATTATAATGTTCAGAAACTATACAACTGGTGGTAGTACACCGGATATATAATCTACATAATGTTCCAAAGACTCTGGCCAAGAATGGAGAGTCGGGGTCCCAAGCACCCTACGAAAGGAAAATAATAATAATAGTAATAATAATAATAGTAATAATAATAGTAGTAATAATAATAATAATAACAATAATAATAATAATAATAATAATAATAATAATAATAATAATAATAATCACAAATGCGCCAAGTACCAGGGATTATGTTCGGCGATCGGTTATGGTTTCTTACCTTTTTCTTTCTCTTCTTTGGGAGAGTTGGGGACGGATGCCATTGCACTGCTCAAGCGGATTCAGAAATATTCTCTGTCTGAGGATGCCGGAGCGCGCGCTGCTGCTTTTATTTTTACTAGACTTAACTTTGCTATTGTTAAGGGGGTGGGCGCCCAAATTGTATCTCGGCTCCCCACCAATTTCCTGTAAACTTTTGATTGATTAATAAAAGTTTGCGTATACAACAACAACAACAACAACAACAACAACAACAACAACAACAACAACAACAACAACAACAACAACAACAACAACAACAACAACAACAACAACAACAACAACAACAACAACAATAATGAAACAGGAAAATAGAAAACTACCATAATTGAAATTGAATTGAAAAAATCAAATGACGAAAAGAAGGATTACTTGAAAATTGCCCTTAGTTTCACGGAGTTATTTTCTAAATGACTATGACTAGAGCTTTCCATTATGAATGAAATTTCACCCATGGCTATTTCAGCGAACACACAACCCACAGACCAAAGATCGGCCGACGCCCCATATGAGTCAAGACCGATAATAACCTCGGGTGCGGTGTAGTTGAAATTCCCAACCTAAAATTTAGAATTAAACCTATATTTAGAATTAAACTTAAACTGATAAGCATAACATAACATAAAACACACTAATTTATGAAGCCACAGTCCAACAAGGCAACAACTCCAACCACTGTGTTTCATTTCAACAAATTGTCAAATTCACACACAATAATTTTTTCAAAGCAAAAGAAATGGAAAGCTTAAATATAATAGTAAGGAGAATACCTCTGGAGTGAGTATGGCTCCGGTATAAACCATTCGAGCATCTCCAAAGTCGCAAGCTTTAATTGTTAAAGGGTCTGCATTCTCATCAATTAGAAGATTATCGGGATTTATGTCCCGGTGGACAATGTTTCGGTGATGCAAGTATGCAATGCCCGAAAGAGCTTGTTTGATAATTTCCTGCAAACAACACATACCATTTAAATAATTTTGTTAGTATAATTCTAATCAAACATTGAGATGTACTCCGTATTAAATTAATTATTAGGAACGGATATCTAACCGTTACGTTGTGGGCCCCTATGTATCCACGTTGGAGACCATGTCTCAAATCATGTGGCATAAAGCCCATAGCCACGAATATCTACCGTTCTCGGTAGATAAAAGATTGCTTCAAACTATAACTCCTATAAGATTGCAAAACCGTAGTTACGTAAGTTATGAAGTCCACATGCATAGATAGTATTTGTCAATCTACAAATTCAATTTTGAATAATGGACAAGAGTAATTATATCGGTTAATTTAAAAAATAAATTATATCCATATAGCGCTAACCGGAGTCGTACCTACCTAATTAGCATGGGGTAGCAGCTACCCAAACCCTTAAATTCAACGACAAAGATGGAAGATTTGCTACCTCATTTATCGCTGGTTTGGGTACAGTGATAATTATAAAGGCTATTGCTATGTTTGCATTAATTTGTTTGTGATTTGGGTACAATGATAATTAGCATGTTGCTATGTTTGGTGTTTTTGTGTGCGTGGTTGATAGAAGAAAGGCATGGGTTTTAAGGTCCAAATCCAAAATTGTGATGCAAGTATTTGGTTAGTAAATTGCAACCCACTCGTGACTAATTTCTTCAGCATTTATAATTCTCACCATAATCTTTCAAAATAATATTAACCATTCAATTTAACTTGAACTATTTATCACAAATAAAAATTATAGAAGTTTCTATTTTGAAAAAGATCTTTTAAGTTCAAATAATTGTGACAAAACACTAATAAACATAACAATATTCGTGGCAAAATACTAATAATCTGTGGCACACGTTTAGTAAATTGTGAAAAAATATATTTTGGCGATATATTATGGGAAATATTGATTAATAAAATTTTTTTTAGTACGGGTCTTTTTTATCGTCAGAGCTCAGTGCGACTGCAAATCTAACTTTGCATATCATCAACGTGAGATCATAACTAACCCTGTGAATCTCACGGGTAATAGAAATAGTTATAGATGATAAAGAATGAACCAGTTATTATAAATAACATGTTTAAACTCAAAATAAACATACTTGAACCGGTTACTACAAATAATATGTTTAATCCATAAATAAACACACTTGATAGTAAATAAAAAACATGTAAACAATTATATAAATATCAAAGTGTGTTTGGGTGATTCCGACTTTCATACATGGCCATATTTCCCTCACTTTACTCTGATTCAGATTGCGAACATTGCGATCGTCAGGGAGTTCCATCATTTTCAAATCGTAGGTATTCCCCAAGTAATCTCTCACCTGGTACAAGGAGAGGCGTTTCTAATTGAGCTTGAATTGAACCCTCACTAACGCAAAAAAGAAATATATATATATATATATATATATATATATATATATATATATATATATATATATATATATATATATATATATATATATATATACAAATAAGAAGAATATGAATCATTAAAACACAACTATGTGAGTTCGAGCTTTCTTACTTACAATTTTTGGAGTAATTTTGCTAATAAATGTAGCTTTTAAAAGCTAAGTTTTGAGGTTTCCTTGATTTGTTTTTTAATGAATTTTCTTTTATTATTGTATTCTTCATGATTTTTTTTTGTTAACATGCCTAAATATCAAGTAGTATATTTAATAGTAAAATGGTTGTTTTTAACTCTTTAGGGTAAAAACATTTTCGTGTAAACTCGAACCCTTATTACGGGGATCTTAAAATTGCCACTGGGTATACGGTTCCGAAAGACCCATTTCCAACCTACCATCGATTACGTAGTTATCAATTTTAGGACCGGCACCAATATGCTCTATATATATATATATATATAATGAAGGAGAATTAAGAGAAGAAAAAATTTGCTTTGAAATACAGTTTAGAACTAAACTTTATCCTAACAAGTAAAATCTAAGAATTACGAGAAACCAACGATAATGTTAGGAAATCAATTGAGGAAGGGATAAAAGATGGTTTAGGATAGGGCGCTTCATTTTGAGATATAGGGTTTCTTGTGAGGTTGTGAGGTAAAGAGAGAAAAGAAATAATGGTTAGAATATGTGGCTAACTGGCTACTCAAACTACAACTGATAATAAATAAGAAGAGAGTCAAACGTTATAGCAAAATCGATGGTCTTAGTACTGTAGTTTTTTCTTTATACTTATTCTTACATGGTCTCCCAATATAGGTCAAACGTTATAGCAAACCAATGGTTAAAAGCAAATTGTCCGTCTACAGCCTCACCTTCTTCGACATCCATCATATCCGCATCAAAGCTCGCTTCTTCATCAATAACATCCAGTATACTTTCCCCTAACTCGATAATTTCACTGAAGAAAAAACCAACTGATAAGTGCATTTTATATACATTTTAACCCCTTATATTAGCTTTATTTCATATGTCATTTAGCACTTATCTTAGTGTTTTATGAGCTAATATGTGTATTCTAGTATCTTTGCTTGTCTTGTAACATTTTGTAGGTACTAATTTTGTCTAAATTGTTTCTATCACATGTTTGCCTCGTCATGTTTAATCTTTGGTTATTGGCCGTAATCGTAGATTAAGTTTGTTCATTCGTTCTAAAGTCGAAAGGTACGGAATTGAATTAGACTAAGCATGTGTAGTAGGACGACCTAGTCATGGACGGGAGTTTCTCTAGAACCCGGTCTATGGTTGATACTAATGCCGTAAGGTGGGTATCTCTAAGCCTAAACAATTGACAATTTTATTAGTACCGAAACATGAAACATTTATAAAATTGCATGTGTGACCCGATTTACCTAGACAATCTTTTAATCATATTGTTTTTGCATACTTTCATATATTGTTTTATTCACAATTTTTACATCATTATTTATAAAGCAACTCAATCCTACCAACCATTTTCTACTAAGATAAAACTCATTTCATAACAACTAAATAATAACCACCGAGCTCTCTGTGGAATTCGACCCCTTAAATACTAAATTCATTTGTTGTACCAAAGGGTATTTTTGCATAGGTGTGCGATAGTCTATCACCAACATAATCATATTAACATCTACAATCCTAAAATGCAGCACACAAAGGCGTATTTTTGAGTTTAAATAGAAAGATAACTGACAAAAAAATCACAAAATTTCAGAATCACATTCAACATTGCCTTACTCTAACTCTAACTCTTATCTAATAAAGCAAAATAACATTTAAGAATCAATATCGCGATGCATTTAAATATAAAAGATACAACAAAAAGTTGACGTTTGATCCAAAAGTTGAACGGACTTTATTACTAGACAACAATTGTAAGACCCTAATGTAATGTTAACACACACACACACACGTGCACCAAATTAATTCGAAAATTAGATAATCTGGTAAAAATGTGAACTGGAGAAAACACCTCGCAATTAAAAGAAGTCCAACTAATTTAAACAAGAAGAAGAGTAGAACTAATGATGCTTGTGCTATCCTCGATTACCAACATAATTTTCACTAATTATATGTATTTTTGAAAATTCGTAATTTTCCGTAATTATGTTTTTTTGAAATTTGATTAACTTAATTACCGTTTTTTCTAGGTTTATTCACGAGTTTTGATCGGCAGGCTTGTGTTGGCAAGGACATGTTCAGTAGACATTAGATCATGTTTATCCATGATTTCCTTAACCTAGGTCCCAACAATAAAATATCATTTTCTTTTTACAACCTACTTATCGAAACCCACCCACCATTTTTCACCTTTATTAACACCTAACTTAACCCACATATGTATAATAAATGATTTATAAACAAAATAATTTAAATAGAAAAAATAGAAAATTATATCAAATGAGATCTCTAGAGTAATGAAAAATTATAAACATTGATTTACTTTTTATAATTTTCTTATTTATAAAAATATAATTATAAGCATTTGTATTATACTATTATACCACAAATAGAATTATACATCCAGTTGTATATAAACATTGTACAACCAAGGTATAATAATCTGAGCTTATGTGTATTTTTTCTGAACTAATTCAAAGTTCATATTTTTAATGTGTAAATGCATGTGTTCGGATATTTTCTAATAAAACTCATATTCTATAAAATAAAACTCGGATACTTTATTACAAAGCTCAAATTCTACACCGTACATCTTGTACAACTGGTGGTATAGCCCATGAATTGCTATTACACCACCCAAGTTAAAATATTTCTTATTTACAAACCATTCTTACCTTGACCAATAGCCACATGACACGTGTCAAGGTGAAAGGAAGGTTTGTAAATGAAATTTGGGTTGTCAGAGAAATTGCAATGGAGGTTCTTGGTATTGAGGTTGTCAAAAGAAACTCTAAAATAAAGTTTTTCCCATTGCAAAAAAAGAAAAGGGTTTTTTCTTAATATAACAAACTTAGTTTGATATTGAGAACCAAGTTCTTTTAAAAAAAAAGGGATAAATTCTGAGTCTCAATGAATCCTATCTACTAGACGAATAGGTGACCTCTCCCATCTTTCCGTCAAAAAGCATATTCTCGAAAAACGAAATTAATGATAATTACGTTCATTCACTAAATAAGGAACTAACAATTACAATTTAATCCATCTATTATATTTCCATTAAAATTAATCTTTTTATCAAATTATATTATTTTTTATTAAACTCTAAACTATAATATTTTACTTAAAATAAAATAAAATTGATATGAAACTATAAATTATAAATGGTAAATCCTTTATTAAGCCTATTATTAGATGATGAGTTGACCCATATTCTGTATAAAACCAAAACTAGAATTGTTATTACTTTCGTGATAAAAAAAAATTGAAAAAAAGTATAAATTGAAACTCATTAGCTTTATGCTATAGAAATATTTTTATTAAAATATATTTCAAGTCATTATTCAATTCTCTTAACTAATTTTCAGTTCTAACTTTTATTTATCAAAGCAAAATACAACGATGAGAAATGTATACAATTATAAGGTACCAATATTATATAAGTAATTTTATAAAAAATATTAAACTTGAAGTACCGTGCATATAATGCACGGGTCTAAACTAGTAATTAATTAATTAACCAGATTAAATAATTAATATTGATTTTATTAAAAAAATTCAAAATAAAGTTCTTCCATTGTGATTACAAATGCTAAATTCTTGAGATTGTCAAAAAAAATGACATGACAAAGGAATAACTTTATAAAAATTATCCCATTTCACTTGCTCTAAGTGGACCTAAAAGGTCCTCCATTTTTATTCTTTCTTTTCCTTTCACCCTTTCTTAGACCCAATTCCCCCACCCCCGTTAAAAATATTCTTAATTAGCCGGTGATTATTTTTAAAAAGTAAGAAAGTAGTGATACCCGGTGATACAACGTACTCAAAAAATAACCATAGCTCAGGGATATAACATACTGCTAAAATAGACACAGACACAGTCGGTCGAGTGACTCATTCTGTTTTCGATGTTATTCTAACGAAATGATGTATAGGATAGCTAATGACTTATTGTAAAGAGACCTTGTGTTAGCAACAATGATGCAAACAGAGTCTAGAAAGAAGGCAAAGATTAAAACTGGCGCCTTGAAGTAGCAGCTCCTTTTTCATTTCCTTGAGTAGGACAAGTCACATGTTTACATTTTGGATGTAAACACACAAAAACAAACAAACTTCTCCACTATAACTATATACGCCCTCCTTTGATTTCACAGCTTTGATTAATATATGACTCGTATATATATTAAACAAACGTATGAAATTCATTGAACGGAGGGAGTAGTAGTCTATACACCTCCTAATATAAACTCAAAATTCTCTATTTGCCAAAAAACGTCTCCCAAAATCCACCACCGGCAGGCGGCAAACTCTTCACTCGACCATATCTTCATCATCCTCGATATCAATTGCCTCAATTTTCAACTTCTTGGCGGCTTGAGTAACTGGGTTGCCATCCGCCTTTGATCCATTAGGAACTTGGATCAGGACATCAGCTTTCTGGCCTGTGGCGAGATCCACCATACCTCCATTTCGGTCCACACGGTATGTCAGACCATCCATTCCTGAGTCGATGTACACTGTCGAGTTCTCGTCGATCTCTTCCTTCACAAGCATTTTCGAGAGTTCGGTCACCACCTTTCTTTCTAGCCACCTCCTGATCGGCCTTGCTCCATACACCTAACAAACCACAACATCAAATTAGAACACTTTCACATGGACGCGCTTAGACGCTTCAATTTAAGCGAAAAAGAACAGGAGACTATTTTACGAAATACTTAAAGCCGACACCATTGGATTAGAGGTGATCAAATGGCCCAAGCCCATTGGCCCGACCCGACCCAGCCCGCTTTTTTGAAGGGCTTGGGCCTTTTATTTTGGCCCAAAAAAGTCCATGGGCCGGCCCAAAAAAGCCCAATGTACTTTTGGGCCGGGTTTGGGCCAAGCATTTGACCCAAATTTTGGCCCGGCCCGGCCCATATTTATTAATTAAGGAATATTTTTCTTATAAAATTTGTTTAAGTAGCGTAAATTTTATATATAATTCCTTATAAACTCATGTATATATTTATTGAGATTTAAAAGCGGTGTTCACGTAACATAAATCATATCTACTAGATATGATTAAGCATTATAATGTGTCGATGATTGTCTTTTATTCTATTTTTGGAGATTAATTCATATGTATTTCATCATACTTTGTACGATTTTTTATACTAAGTGCACATTTAAAGTACAAGTTGAAGGTATTATACTACTTATCTCGTTTGGTAAGTCGTAAATATTAGGGCCCGAAAAGCCCATATAGGCCCAAAAGCCCGATTTAGCCCATAAGGGCCGGGCTTGGGCTCGCTAAATAGGCCCTCTCATTTGGCCCGGTCCAGCCCAACCCGCACATGTGGGCCATTTTTATCATCTCGGCCCGGCCCAAGCCCGCATAGGCCCGGCCCATGATCAACTCTACATTGGATAAATTTAGAGGAATTTGAGTAAATGTGATATTCTATGCTTAGACGTTTGGTTATTTAGAATACTTACAGGGTCATAACTCTCGGCTAAAACATAATCAAGAGCAGCATCTGTAACAGCCAAGGCAACGCCCCTCTCGGCAAGACGTTTAGCCACATCTTTCATTTGCAGCCTAGCTACCTTTCTCAGTTGCTCATGAGAGAGAGGATCAAACACAACAATCTCGTCCAGACGGTTCAGAAGCTCAGGTTTAAAGTGTTTTTTCACCTGTCAAGCCAGTTCATCAAAACTATTCACTCGTTGCAGTCGGCTATATGAAAAACGGATTGTAGAGGATAAAAGAGATAAAATGGTAAATATCAGAGTCAAGAGAAGAATTATACCTGAGTCATGACTCTCTCATGAGCAGCTTCCATAGAAGTCTTGCCCATTAATCCAGACAAGAGGTGTTCAGCTCCAAGGTTAGAAGTCATGATAACCACAGTGTTCCTAAAATCGACAGTCCGGCCTTGACCATCAGTCAGTCTTCCATCATCAAGAACTTGCAGAAGAGTGTTGAACACTGCAGTGTGAGCTTTCTCCACCTCATCAAACAAGATAACACTATAAGGCCGCCTTCTCACGGCTTCAGTGAGCTGACCGCCTTCATCATGACCCACATACCCAGGAGGAGCACCGATCAGCCGGGACACAGAGTGTCGCTCCATATACTCGGACATGTCGATTCTCACCAACAGATTCTCGTCGTCAAACAGTTGTTCAGCAAGGGCCTTGGCAAGTTCAGTTTTGCCAACACCGGTGGGACCCAGAAACAAGAATGAGCCAGTGGGTTGTTGAGGCCTTCCTAGTCCAGCCCTTGACCTCAGTACAGCCTCTGCAACAGCCGCAACTGCGTTATCCTGGCCCACCACTCTTTCGTGCAGCCTCTCAGCCAGCCCAATTAGCTTTTGTTTTTCATTTTCACCCAGTCGAGTGACCGGTATCCCAGTCCACCGACTGACAATCTCAGCAATTTGGTCAGGACCCACAGTCTCAGTCAACATTTCAACGACAGTAGTACTAGCTTCAAACTTCGCAATAGCCGACTCAACCTCGTGAATCCCACCATACCTCAGGTCAGCAGCTCGAGCAAGATCATACCTCCTTTCAGCCTCTGCTAATGCTACAAGGAGCTCTTCCCTCCTTTTCTTGAGTCTCCGGAGTTCGTCAACTCTCTCCTTCTCTTTTCTATATTTCATCATTAAAGGCCGAAGTTTATCCCGCAAATCGTCTACCTCTTTCCTGACCTCAACAAGTCGTGCCTTGCTCGCCTTGTCCTTCTCTTTCTCGAGAGCGTGAAGCTCGATTTCTAACTGCATTCTCTTCCTCTCCAGATTATCTATCTCCTCAGGCTGACTATCAAGTTGAACACGCACATTTGCACAGGCCTCGTCTACCAAATCAATAGCTTTATCGGGCAACTGACGCCCCGTGATATACCGAGCAGACAATTGCGCGGCAACCACCAAAGCCCGATCTTGGATTCGAACACCATGGTGCCCCTCATACTTCTCCTTAAGCCCACGAAGGATGGTAATGGTGTCGGGAACACTAGGCTCAGCGACATAGACCTGCAGGAACCTCCTCTCGAAAGCAGCATCTTTCTCCACATACTTCCTATACTCATCTAGGGTGGTTGCACCAACACAACGAAGCTGGCCTCTAGCTAGCATGGGCTTGAACAGGTTAGCAGCATCCATTGAACCTCCAGCCCGACCAGCACCGAGAACCAAATGGATTTCATCAATGAACAAGATCACCTTTCCTTGAGCTTCTTCCACCTCTTTTAGCACGAATTTCAACCTCTCCTCAAATTCACCCCTATACTTAGTTCCAGCCACCAGAGCCCCCATATCCAAAGAAATAAGCCTCACATCGGCCAAATTACTCGGAACATCACCACTAACAATTCTTTGAGCCAAGCCTTCAACCACAGCAGTCTTACCTACACCCGGCTCCCCGATCAACACAGGGTTGTTCTTGGTTCGTCTAGACAGTATCCTAACCACCCTTCGGATCTCCTCATCACGGCCAATTACCGGGTCTAGCTTTCCAGCCTGCTCAACTAGATCGCACCCATAAGTCTTAAGAGCTTTGAAATTAGTAGTAGCTCCTGAAACACTTGCCGCTTTCCTCCCGTCCTTCCCTCGTGCCTTCCCCACCTCAGTCTTCACCCGATCTAGAGCAACACCAGCCTCCTTAAACAAGTCTCCCACCTGAGAATCCTCGATAATTCCCAGGATAAGATGATCAACCGCCAAGTGGGTATCACCACTATTGTTTTGAAGAACTTGGGCCCAACGAAGGGCCCTAATAAGAGAAGTACTAGTCTGGGCAATGTCGGGAGGAGGGTTTTGGGAAGGTAGGTTCTTGAGGGCCCTACTCAATACCCTTTCAACCAACCTTGCTGAATCATCACCATCGCCTGCCTGAGATACCGCCTGGTGGAAGACACCATTAGATTCGCCGATCAACACACATGCAACATGCAGAGGTGTGATTTGTGCGTGTCCATTGCTCAATGCCAAAGTTTGAGCCTCGCCGATAACCTCCCTTGTCCTCTGGGTATATTTTTCGGGGTTCATTGCTGCATTTCATTAAGATAGTAAAATCAGTCTTGAAACCCCTAAATTAAATCAACAACACACACATTGTTAGTACTCATTCAAACCTTAACCCTAGTTTATCAAGCTGTCGTAACCTAATGGCCTAAACCCTAATTTCCTAATACACATAATCCTCAACAATTACCGGACTATTACCTCAAGTTGCAGGTTAAGGAAGTTGAATGTACGTAACTTTACCTCTGTTAGTCTGTTACCCCTATGTTACGGCCACAAAGGCTGTTTCCTAATTCCTAATAACTCGAAATAAAGATTCTGTCAAGAATTAAGTGACGACTACTTCACAATAAAAAAAGAAGCACGGTCAATTCGTTAAATCATTTTACTTTATTCCATCGTAACACCAAATCGTAATAAAAAAATTACCAATTATTTAATGAATTATCACCAAGAATTGAACTATAGCAATTAATAAAACACATTAATTTCATATTAACACATAAAAAAAAACATCTCTTTCAACAAAGATTCGATAAACCAAGATATTATCAGACAAAATCCTAGCTACTAATGTGGAGTAATGTATTGCATCAAAAACAGAGCAACATGATCATATAAATATAACAATACCGAAAACAAATAAACTGAAGAAAAGATTATTAATCATAAACTACATTAACGTTATACCCATAACAATAAAAACAAATATATAAAAAATTGGGTAAAAAAGAAGGAGATTGATGAAGAAATATACCTTAAAAAACCTGAAGAAAGCAGACAACTTTGAGGTTTATCTTTAAAATAGTAGGTTAATTGTATTGTTTAAGTAAAAAAAAAAAATTAGCGTTTTTTAGTTAAAGAAGTGATTCATTGTATGCGAACTACTAAGTGTGGAGAAGAAGAAGAAGAAGGTGGAGCGGTTTTGTTGGGATTTGGGATAGAGAAGAAGAAGTGTCGTAAATTTGAAAATCTCTCTCGAATCTACTCGTAGTAGTCAACTAGTCATAGAGACTCATAAAGACCTAGTACTAGGGGTAGTCAAACCTTGTAACACAACCCACCACATATAAGATCCGGGTCACTTTTAGGCCCGCCATATTCAAGGGACCGGCTCAAGGCTTGGTGGGGTGAGCCCGGCCCGTGGCGAGCTCGATCTATCGACTTAGATGAGAATTATTAATTCTAATTATGGGGGTGTTTGGTAAACGGCGGATTGAAAATTTTTCAGCATATTCAAGGCTTTTAACATCTATTTACTGTTTTCCAATATGCTGTTCTACCCAGCATATTCACATTAGTAGATTGGGAAATATGAATCCGTCAACAATCTACACATGGATACAATATTCTATTAACCAAAATCTGCTAATTACCAAACACTTCTACTAAATATGCTAATTGAAATATACTAGTCAAACTCGCTAATCCAATGTCATTTATAACTGTTTGACCAATCGCTTCTCGCTAATATCAATCTTGACACAAACAGGCCAATATTTCTCAATAAATGAAATTTTTGGCTTTTTGACTGCATAAGTAGAGGTGGTTATAGAATGGGTTGGTGCGGACTGAGCTGGACTTTCGGTTAGGGTAAGTGGGACAACTTGGACTAGGGTCGGGGGATGGGGTCGGAGGTCTGGCCACGTTGGCACGAGCCGAACCCTGGCCTATTAGGGATGGGACGAGCCGCGAGCCGCGTTGGCTGGAATAGGTTGTTCATATTAACACTTTTTAAAAGATACTCCCTATGTTCCGGTCATTTGTTGTCCATTTCTATATTTGGGTGTCTCAGTCAATTGTTGTTCTTTCTATTTTAAGAATAAACTTGATGAACAATTTAATCATTCACAATCAATTTCTTCCACTTGTCATTTAGTAATTGGTCCCTTCCTCTTTTCTTGGTCTTTGTGCCAAAATCAAAGGACAATAACAATTGATCGGGACGGAGGATGACTCAATGTAATCATGTATTATAAAAAATCATCATTATATTTGTTCCGGGTGTAATTCTGGAGCAGGATTATGACCACTTAAGCTTGTTGAATGATGTCGTTGCTTGTCTCTTCCTTTCACTCTCTCCTGTAAAGATGAACAAACTGAGGGCTCGGCTTGGTACCGAGCGTACTCACTCCGACGCTCAAGTCAGTAAACTTAAAGAGACAAGTTGTGTGTTAACTTGGCAAAGTATATTGTAGAGAGATAAGTGAGTTTATACCAGATTATTCAGTGAGTTTTGGAATCCTTTTCTCAATGAGAGAAGTGGAGTATTTATAAACTTTCACCTTTTGTCACGTAGTGGCCAAGTGGCCAAGTGGTCGTAGCAGGTGGAAAGACTATCTTACCCTCGGCCGAGGGACCCATGACAGGCCGGCAGGCCTGGTTGACTCCATGCCGAGGGGACTGGATGTGAGTACGCGGATATGCTTCTCGGCCGGCTAGTTGCCTAGCCGAGACCCAGTGATGACCGACAGTGCCGCGTCGGTTAGGGTCGTTAATATGTTGACTTGTCTTGTCTTTTAGCTTTGACCTTGCTCAATGTGTTGACTCGGTCAGCGGGTGCAGAATATGCCCCATCAATTTGCCCCCAGCGTAGTCTATGCCGTGGTATGGACCTTCGATGAGTGTTGAGCGTATTCTGCGCATGTTGAACTTCTTCCTCGACTTGGTTCTGTTCAGGCCGTACCATATCCCCCCTCAACATGGTTGTGTAATAGACATCGAATGTGGAAAAGAAAATGGCGCTGGCCGAGACCAAGGTTGAGAGTGCCGTGTGCTTTTGATTGCCCCTGGCCGGTGCTGCCAAGCTTGGTTGATCAGCTGGCCGTTGGCAAGTAGGTACCAAGGAGCGTGTCGAAGAAGATTGGTACTGTATGTCGATTGACATTCCATGGTTGCATGCTTGACACGTGGCCTGGTTTTGATTGGTGGACGCTTCATGGGCTTTGCCCTGATTGGTCCACTGAATGGGCTTTGCTCTATAAATAGAGCAGTATGCCCCTCATTTTGTCGTACAAATTTCATTTTCTCAAAAAAATTCCTCTTTCTAGTTTTTCGAAGCGTTTCTTTCTCTCTCTAATTTTCGAAGCGTTACTCGGCGTAACACTTTTTCCAAGGTAAACAAACAAATTTTTTCCAACTTTTATTTGTTAAGTATTTGTTGTCACCATGTCTTCTGCTGATGCTCTGCCTAGTACCTCAACACCGGGGGCGAACCGTCGATCCCGATGAACAGAGCCATCGGTTGTCACCCCGATAGGGTTCGGGGTCCCAAGTCGCCTTCTCCTGAAATTGATGAGAAATTTTTGGAGGGTTTTGATGATGACGATGATGAGGCGACCCAATCTGATTCGGAGAGGCCGCATCTCTTGTGGCACGGCGAAGCCTGCTCGATCAATCCTGATCGCGTTTGGACAAACAAGTTCGCCTCTGTCTCCGGGCCTGAACTTTTTGAAGACCATTACTCCTTCGGCAGGAGGTATAGAATTATTGTCCCTGAGGGTGATCAGGCAGTCTGTTGCCCTCCCGAAGGCTGTATCGGCGTGTACATCAGACATCTGGAGTATGGGCTTCGATTTCCTCTTAATGAACACGTCGCGGCCATAATCAAAGCCATGAACGTCGCCGTGGCACAACTGCATCCGTTAGCCATCAGGACGATTATTGGCTTCGTATGGCTTTGTCTCTTTAAGGGGGAGGCCCCAACGATTAACCTGTTCCGCCGGCTCCACCATCTTCGGCAGACTACCCTAGGCGGCACGGGGTGGTACAACGTGCAGACGGAGCCGGGTTACGTGACCGTCTCTAAGCTGACGTCTTGTAAGGACTGGAAGGGGCGGTGGGTATATATTGAGGTGCCGGAGGACTATCCACTGCCCCGGTCTTTCCAGAGCCGCGTCAATTTGCGGTGTGAGAGTCAGGGGGAGCATGATAGATATGTCTCCCGTAATAAGATTAAGATGGACGCCAAGAAGGTCTATCTTAAGGAGGACGAAATGTGGGCAATGAGGCTGAGAAGGATGGCACGCCGAAGGGATGGATGCCCCCGACGCAGATCGTTCTTCAAGACGAGCCGCTTTGCCACGTCGGCCTCATACCGGCCCTCTGCCAGGGTGAGTGGGGTCGGTATGAGGCCCATCTTTGCTTTTTATGCTTCTGTATTTGAGCCTTGGTTTACTTCTTTTGCTTAACTGTTGACTTTGTTTCTTGCAGATCGATTTGGCCGGGATCTCTCCGTCTCCATTCTAAACAAGTTGGGACTTGACCGGGACGGGAGAGTTGTTGAGCTGCACCCTAAGGTCGCGCCACGTGATCGCAGACCGGCCCCTCACGAACTCATGGAGCAGGCGATGAAGGCAATGGATGTGGGCGCGACTCAAGCGGAGATTGGCGGTAACGTGCCGCGCCGGAGACCAAAAACAACTTCTACGGTGGCTACGACGTCAACCCCCACTCGATCTCCAATCCTCGCAATCCAAAAGGAGCAGGTGGTCGTCAATGTTGAAGAGGACGTCACCGTTCTGGAGTGTCCTCCTCCTTCAAATAAGAGGAAGGAAACAACGCCTCGCTTCTTCTTTATTATTACCGAGGCAGGGGGAAAGAGAAGGGGTCGCCCCCGTCCAAGAAGGCTAAGACTGGTACGGATCTAACCCATGGCTCGGATTTAGCAGGTTCTTTAGGCATTCCCGATGACAAGCTTTCGATATGTCAATGAATGTTGACATGGATGCTTTGTCCGGGTTTTTATAGATCGCCTGTCGCCTACTGTCGTTCTCACTGAACGGCAATTGGAGAAGCAGCCTGTGCAGACGGGCGATAAAAATGTCACCGCCGACTCCTCATCCCAGAAGGTTTCCTGCGATCAGCTCAGGGCGGACGGCGTAAAGTTGGCCAAAAGGTCGGTGAAGTGGGTGAACTAGCGCAAGCACTCGGCCTTATCGAGCAAGAAAAGCTTATGGCTCAATCTGCCCCTGCGCTCGAACGGCTTAGGCTTGAGCTTGCCGCTGCTAAGAAGGAGGCCGAGAGGAATAAGAGGGACTTCCTCGCCACCATGAAGGACTTCTTCGCTGAGCGAAAGCTTAAGGAGGAAGCTGAGAAGGCGGTCCTAGCCGAGAGAGCCAAGGTTGAGGCTGCGTTGGCTGATGCCGCTAAGCTGCGGGAGGAGAAAACCAAATTTGAGGGCGGCTATAAGGCCATGGTTGAGCATAGGGAAAAATGGAAGTCCCTGCATTCGGCCGAGGCGAAGGAGCATAAGAGCACAAAGGCTATCCTTGCTCAGAGGGAGAAGGATATTGAGATGCTTAAAACCGTCATCATCCCTGAGATGTGTGCCCGGTACCGGGACCAAGCTAAAGATGCTACCAGGGATGCGATTAAAGAGCTCCTTCCTGAAGGTACCTTCCCGTGGCAATATTTTGACCGGCTTCTTGATGAGAAGGCGGCTGCTGCGGAGGCCAAGGCTGCGGATGAGGCGAAGGCTGCTCAGGAAGCTGAGGCCAAGGCGGCCCGGGATGCTAAGGTGAAGTAGGCCAGGGAGGAGGCTGAGAGGGCAAAGGCAACTGAAGCTGCCAAGTCATCCTCTGGGCCGCCCATCGTTGGTGATGTTGCATCGCGCCGGTGGCGAGCAAAGAACAGCATAGGGAGATGGGCGGTCGTCACCGATTCACCCGGCCCTTCGGACGGCTTCACTGTTCGGGGCCAACTATTGAGCCTTTCCTCCCTGCCATCCTTTTGGCGCTTCATGTCTTATGTTGTAATCTTTTGTTGTACCTTCTTTTTTTGTTAAACTTTGGTAGGTTGTGTTTAGGCTATCCCTATGGGGACGGCCGTCGACTTTGTTTTGCCTCACCTGTAAACATTTTTCAATAAAGTTTGTTTATTTGCCTTCGGCTTGGCCGAGGCTTTTGATCTCATCCTCCATTAAGTTGTCTTCTTACGTTTTTAAACATATTGAGCGCTTTTTTCGTTTTTACCTTCGGCTTGGCCGAGGCAGTTAGATTGTGTATCTCAACTGTACTTAAACGTTTTTAAACATGTTGGCATGTCGGTCGCTTCCTCCTCCACTCCCGGTCTTAGCCGAGGCGGTCAGATTTGCGCTTCCCAACTGCTGTTGTGAACATGTTAGCGTATCGGTCGTTTCCCCGTCACTCCCGGCTTTGGCCAAGGCAATCGAGGTTACGGCTCGACAGCGTTCGTATCTATAGACATATTGATCGCTTCCTCTGCCACTCCCGGATTGGCCGAGGCAGTCAGATTTGCGTTCTCAACTGTACTTATACGTTCTTAAGCATGTAGGTCGCTTTCGCGAGTATCAACTGCATTTGTAGTGACTGCCCGGCTGGCGTCTACTAAGCATGTTGGTCGCTTTTGTGAGTATCAACTGCCTTTGTAGTGACTGCCTGGCTTTGGCCGTGGCGTCTACTAGTGACTGCCCGGCTTTGGCCGCGGCGTCTACTTTGGTACGACTACGGAGGGGACAAGCATTTCGATGGAAAATTTGGATCACTCTTCATAAGATATAATCACGCGTTGGGGTGCCCACAACGGTCTCGGACACCTCCGCCGCTATACGAAATACTTCCTAAGGTTTTCGGTGTTCCAGTGGCTCATTAGAGACACACCCTTCATGTCTGTCAGCCGGTATGTCCCCGGCCTCATTTCTTCAACCACCTTGTAGGGTCCTTCCCAGTTGGCCGTCATTTTACCATGGATGTTTCCTTTGTTTGTTGCGGCCGACTTTATCAGGACTAGATCTCCTACTCTTAAGTCCCTTTTGTGGACCCTACGGTTGTATGCTCTTCTCATTCGGTTTTGATACACTGCCAAGTTGAGCCGTGTCGTGTCTCGACTTTCTTCGACCAGGTCTAGGGAGGCTCTCAGGCCTTCCTCATTTTCGACTGGGTCAAAGGTTTGCGTTCTGAATGTCGGCACCGCTGCTTCAATTGGCAGGACGGCCTCAGACCCATAGACTAGGTGGAATGGATTGTACCCTGTTGCTTCTTTCTCCGTGGTTCGAAGGGACCACAAAACGCCGGGTAGTTCATCAGCCCATCTTCCCTTTAGATCTTCAACCTTCTTTTTCAACCCGTTCAGTATTGTTTTATTGGCTGCTTCCGCCTGTCCGTTGCTCTAAGGGTGGCAGACGGAGGAGTATGCAAATTTGATACCGAGCTCTTCCAACCAATTCATCACCATGTCGCTCCAAAACTCTCGGCCGTGGTCAAATAGAATGACTTGGGGTAGCCCAAAACGAGTTATGATGTTTTCCCAAATCACCTTTCTTACGGCCGTCGTGGTCTTGGCAGGTACCGCGACAGCCTCGACCCATTTGGTGAAGTAGTCAACGGCGACAATCAGGTACTTCCTTCCTCCGGAGGCCGTCGGAAATGGTCCTAATAAATCCATCCCCCACTGTGCAAATGACAGGGGACTAAGCATCGGGTGCAGGTCTCGGGAAGGTGCATGTATTACACGGAGCATGCATCCGACAATTCTTTCACTTCTTGGTTTTTGCCGGAATCTTTCAGCATGGTAGGCCGTAGTAGCCGGCTCGGAGAGCTTTGTGGGCTAGCGTTCTCGCCCCCATGTGGTGTCCGCAGATGCCTTCGTGAATCTCTGTCAAGATGAGCTCCGCGTCTACCGGGCCGACACATTTCAAGAGTGGTCTTATCACGGACCTTCTGTATAATTCTCCTTCGAACACCAAGTACCTTGCGGCGATCCTTCTTATCTTCTGAGAGAGACTGCGGTCCTCCGGTAACTCTTTTGTCAGCTTGTATTTCATTATCGGAGTCATCCACGTCGTCTCGGCTTTGATGTCTCCCACCATGCCGACGGTCTCAGTGATGCTTTTAGCATTCCTGATATCCACCAGCACGGTTCGACTGACATTTTTGGTGCTTGAACTGGCAAGTTTTGAGAGAGCGTCGGCTCGGTTGTTCTCAGACCTGGGGATGCACTGTATTTGGAATGATTTTAATTTTGAGGTGTTAGCTTTTACTCTTTCCAGGTACCTCACCATCCCATCGTCTCGAGTCTCATACTCTCCTCTGATTTGATTAGTGACTAAGAGTGAATCTGTTTTCACCACAACATGCTCCGCCCCGGCAGCTCTAGCTAACTCGACTCCAGTTATCACCGCCTCATATTCGGATTCGTTATTTGAGGCCGAGAAGGTAAACTTCAAGGCGTACTCAAACTCGTCTCCGTTTGGGCTGATGATAAGGATGCCGGCTCCTGAGCTGTTCGCCGTGGAGGACCCGTCGGTATACACTTCCCACACGCCGGGATGTGATTCTTCTTGATATGTGCACTCAGCCAGGAAGTCTTCAAGTGCTTGCCCCTTTATCGAAGGCCTCGGCTTGTACTGAATGCCGAAGTCGGAGAGCTCCACCGCCCATTTGATAAGTTTGCCGGATTTTTCGAATTTTTCCAATGCTTTCTCCAATGGCTGGTCGGTTAAGACCGTCACGGGATGTGCGTCGAAGTAGGGTTTCAGCTTCCTTGCGGCAATGACGACGGCGAAGGCCGCTTTTTCAATCAGTGGGTAATTTCTTTCGGCGGCCAGCAGTGTATGGCTGATAAAGTAGATTGGGTGTTCGCTTATTTTTTCTTCTCTCGACGATTACGGACCGACCGTGGCCGAGTTAATCGCTAAGTATAGATATAGCGTCTCCCCCGGCGTCGGCCGGACAGGTCGGAAGTGTTAGAAGGTGGGCTTTCAGCTGCTTGAAAGCCGTGCTCTGTTCCTCCCCCCAGCTAAAGTCTTTATTCCCTTTCAGCACTTTAAAGAAAGGAGTGCTCTTGTCGGCCGACCGAGAGATGAAGCGGGCGAGAGCCGCCATCCTTTCGGTCAGCATCATAACCTCTTTTCGATTTCTCGGCTCCGGCAGGTCTAGTATTGCTTGGACTTTCTCTGGATTGGCATCAATTCCCCTGGCGCTGACAAGCACGCCGAGGAACTTGCCGGCCCGGACACCGAAGTTGCATTTCTTTGGGTTAAGCTTCATTTTATATTTCCTTAGTGAACAAAATGTCTCGCTCAAATCGGCCAAGTGCTCGCTGTCAGACTTGCTTTCTACAATAGCATCGTCGACGTAAGCCTCGATGTTTCACCCTTTTTGATGTTGGAACACTTTGTCCACCAGCCTAGTGTAAGTTGCGCCAGCGTTTTTCAAACCGAACGGCATCATTTTATACATGTATGTGCCGTGAATGGTGATGAATGCGCACTTAGGCATGTCTTCCTCGGCCATGAATACCTGATGATACCCTGAGAAGGCGTCTAGCAGGCTTAGCATAGTGTAGCCTGCCGTGGCGTCAATTAAACTATCTATTCGAGGCAAGGGATATCAATCTTTAGGGTACGCTTTATTAAGATTGGTAAAATCAACACACATCCTCCACGCCCCTGATGACTTCCTCACCATTACAACATTTGCTAGCCACTCAGGGTAAGTACAAGGCATGATAAAGCCCGCCTCTAATAATTTGTCTACTTCAGCTTTGATGGCCTCATCCTTCTCGGCCGAGGAGTTCCTCATCTTCTGCTTGACAGGGCGAGCGGTGGAGAGTACGTTCAGCTTGTGAACGATCACCTCCCGGCTCACGCCTGGCATCTCGGCTGCTGAGTATGCGAAAACATCTTTGTTCTTCCTCGGCAGGTCTATGAGATCACTCCGAATTTTGGCTCCGTGTCGGCACCGAACCGATTCACGGTGCGCCCGGGTCAATTTCCACTTCCTCGGTCTCGACTCCTTCGACCATGCCGACATTGGTATTCATCGGGTCGCCCTCCTGCTGCAAGGATGGGATCTTCCCTTTCTCTGACTTCTTCGCCACTTTGAGGGATTGCATGTTACACCCTCTGGCAGACACTTGGATATTGACGATTTCATCTCTCTCGTCCTTTGAGACGAGCTTTTGTGCTTCCCCCCGGTCCGAGACGTACATCAACGTCAGGGCCCGGATGGACATCACTGCATCGGCCTCGCTCAAAGTGACCCGGCCTATGAGAACATTGTAGGCAGACGAACCATCAATAACTACGAACGCAGATAAAACATTTTTGGCCGCATCCGCTTGGCCGAACATCACCGGCAGTCTGATTGACCCTGGGGGTACCAGGGCCTACCGGGAGAGAAGTCAGATAGCGGGTTGGTGCGAGGGCTCGGTCTCCAATCTTGGACCGAGATTGAGAAAGCACTCCCGAACATGATGTTCGTGTAGGCGCCCTGTGTCAATCAGGCACCTCTTGACCAAGTGGTTGGCTATATCCAGGTGGACTACAAGCGGGTCGCTGTGCGGGGCAACGACTCCTTCGTAGTCCTTCTTTCCGATGGTTATATCGGGGATGGTGGAAGCGGGGATCGCTGTTTCTGTAATACCCGCCCTTTTAGGGACCCTTTGACCATCGTTGACCGACCTTGGGAGCGGAAGTAGTCTTAGGAAAGTATGCCAAAACCTGTTTGAGCTGCGTGTTAAGAGTGGTACTCGATAGAGTAGGGGCTACTCGATCGAGTATCTAGGGTACTCGATCGAGTAGGGGGCCACTCGATCGAGTAGGTTGGGTACTCGATCGAGTACCGGGTTTTCAGCGAGGGTTTTATATCGCGTTTTGTTAAATCCGCAAATCACTTCCGCCACTTTCCTCCTAACCTTCAGTCGCCCCTTTCCCTTCCCTTCACCTCAAAACCTCCATGGAAGCCTTTTTGAAGATCTTTGAACCTTGGGAGGGCGTCACTGGTGTCGGGTAGCGATCTCTTGCTGAGTTTTCCCTAATAGGTATGTCACAATCATCATCTGTGTCTTTGTCTCTTTAGTTAGGGTTTGCTTGTTAGTAATAGATAATTGTATGGTGGTTATAGGCTTTGCTTGGTCGTTGGATGTGTTATCGTCGGCGGCATGGATTGGTTGCGGTTGCTTAAAGGTAGGTTCGCCTACTCGGTTTCGTAGATAGATAGTCTAGTGTGTCGGTCGTTATGGTAGTATTGTGGTTGTTTGATATAGTAATTGATTGTACTGTGTTTGTGGTTGTGATTGCTGGTGATGGTTCTCGAGATGCGTTCTCGGCTGAGTGGGGTCACTTGCGGGAGTGGCTTCACGCCCTAGTTTCGCCCTTCGTGGAACCCGCCACGGAAGGGGATGTGCACATTAATGGACAGGGTTATCGCTCGGTATGATGAGTGAGGCTTAGGTGGGAACGGCTGCGGTCCCCATGGCAGGAGTCGGTCCAAACGATCGTGATGAGTTTGGTTGGATTATTGTGATTGCGGTTGGGACTGATATCATTGTTTGTATTGTTGATTGTAGTTGCCATTGTCTTATCTTGTCTCAGTACTGGCCTTGTGTGGTTGTTTGTTTGTTGTGTGTCTGCCGTGATCCCTTATGGTGAGCAGTCGGTCTTAGCAGGTGTTGATGTTGTGGATAGCTGGAGTCCGGGCAGGGATGAGTCTTCACGAGATTTGTTTATAGTAGCGAGTAGCTTCTGAGTTGTACCTTTTACATCGTTTGTTGTTTAAACCGCTTGTAATATAACTTAATAGTTCTCTTATTGATGTTTGATAATTACTTTCCTCGGGCAACCGAGATGGTAACGCCCTTATATGCTAAGGAAGGCCTAGTTAAGGCTCCTCTGAATATGGGGGTGTTACAAAGTGGTATCAGAGCGACGATTTTGGAACCTGTAACAAATGAACATAATGAACGTAGAGAGTCTAATAAAATGAACCTGGGTGTATGTGTAATGGGAGCCCGGCTGATGCTAGATTTTGGGTGAGTAGGCGCCCTCATTTCAAAATCTTGGCCCCATGACGCTTAAGCCAGTCACATGGGATGGGAATGTGGAGTCCGTGTGTCTATGTGTGCTAGGTATGTTAATTGTGCCGGAGCTACCTCCGGTTAAGTTTTGTTAGAATTAATAGAGGTGTGATAGTAATGTTTGGGCCGAGTATGGTAATTGTTGATGAAATTATGGAGTTCTTTGAATGATTAGTGAGCTTATATGACAGCTATGAGATACGTGACGAAATTATACGTCATGGAGATGCGTGAAAGTGTGAAATCGAATGTGTAATATGAATAGTGAACACGTGGGTGTTTGCCATAAAATTAATGATGACGGAAGTTGTACGTGAGATTATAGATCCTACCGCGATGACTATAATGATAATTATAGTATAGATGAGTAATAATCCGAATCACGGTATGTGGTAATGTGTTTATGCTTTGCTATTTAGTTGAAATTTTTCCGCTGCGTAGTATTTGATTTATGCAAGATAGATTGCTTGGGATGGAATGTAAGACATAATTGAATAAGTGGGTTGCAAAGTGTATAATTATGTGATAAGTGAAAGGAGGAATTAATGTAAATTATACGTTTCAATTTGAAGTAAACACGAGTTTAGTAATAGCACGTAAAGTAAGTTTAAGTGTAATAAAATGACACGACTAGGTTCATAAATGACTCGGTGACAGGTAGACCGAGTTGGGTAATTTGTATAACGTAACGTGATATGTCTCTTAATTGTTGAAGGGTTGTATTTTGTGTGACAATGGTTATAAAACGTGATTGAATGTGATAATTAGTGTCGAATCCCGAACTTAGTTTGGACTCGACACGCGGCGTTGTTTTGCAGGTATCTTCGAGTTACTTAGTGTTCGGACCGAGTACTTAACTATACTTGACCGAGTGCGAGTGCTTACTTGACCGAGTAGACCTCACTCGATCTAATTAGGAAGCTATGATGTCGGGATGTGGGAAAATTCCTGCAGTTACTCGACGATTTAGCTCCTACTCGATCGAGTAGGGTGGTACTCGATCGAGTACCCAAGGCACTCGATCGAGTAGGTTACTGTGCAGCGAATCCTACGGGTTTTCTTAAAACCCCTAATCTTTCTATTTCTTCTTCTTATTCCTCTATATTTCGACACACCTACACCTAAATCACTCTCAATTCCTTATTTCCTCTCAAATCCTCTCTTTCTCTTGGGTTAGTAGTGATTCTTGGGGTTGATTTCTTAGTTTAATTTCGTTTCTCTACTTTGTTCATCAATCAAGGTATGCTATTCTTCCTAATGTACATGGTTTATTGCTTTGAATGTGCTAGGAAAGTAAAACAATCTGAAATTTTCGATTATAATGACCAATTTGGTGCTTTTAATTGTTGAAACATGATTCACATGCCTTCTTTCCATGTTTGTTGGTAGTTAATTGCTGTAAATTAGATTAGAAATTGCAAAGATGAACCCGAAATTTCTAGGGTTTCCAAAATTGAAATCGATTTTTGGTTGTTTTACAATGGTTAGATGGTAGAATTGAGCCTTAAGTATTGTTTATATCATGTTGGAGGATAGATTTTGATGGTTTTACCCTTAGAAAGTTGCCTTAGAACTCCGTCTTAAAAGTGCCTTAAATGGAAATTCGTGATTTATAACTGAAAAATTGATGTTGTAATTGATAGTACAAGCACGAGTTGAACTTCAATATAGTAATAAAAACGATGCTTGATGAAAATATGCCAAAATTGTCTCAAATTTGTAAAGACCGTCGAAAATTTTAGTTGAGTTGTTGAACATAATATGAAAGTGATGATGATATGCCATAAATTATTCTTTCTCTTGAATTAGTAACATGTAATTAGCAATGTAAATGGAACGACCTTTAGAAGCATGCTAGGATATTCGAATTGCTGAGTATATGTGTTCACATGCCAAATTTTCATAATTGCGGTTTATAAGTGGCTACAAACTGAGACTATATGTTAAAATTGAGGAAACTATTGATGAAATGTGTGTACCTAGCTGAGCATCTAAGTTTAATGGCATGATTTATGAGCTTCAAATATTGAACTGGTTGATGAGTTAGTGAACTTGCTAAGTATATAGAACTCAAATTGTATGAAGTATATGCCTACATGTTTTATACAAATTGTTTGAACTTATACCTAAAGCAGATGCCGAGACTGAACCTTGGAACCCGCCAAAGTAAACGGGGGAGGGGTAACCCACCTGAGCTAGGGGAAGGAAGTGGACCTGTGGTACCCGCAGTCCCCGAATACCCTACAGTTGTTTTTGTTGACTTCAAGGAAAGAGAGCGTTTTGTAGCCTTACAAAAACGCAAAATGAGACCTACAAAGTGTATAGACACCAGTGTGTTAGAGGAGTTGGAGATAGAGACGGATGTCCGTCACATATTCGAGACCTTGGGTTTTACGGGTTTGTATAGGCTGAGGAAGCATACTTACCCTTTTCTTACCTTGGAGTTCATGAGCTCTTTTAACTATGACCCAGCCGGGTCGACTGTCGAGTTTAGATTGATGAATACCAGTTTTCTGTTGACCATGGAATTGTTTGCCTCTCACCTTGGGTTGGCCAAGCCTCCCAAGGACTCCATCACCGACATTCCAGCTGAGTGCGGCGTCTGCCGCCTAATGCCTTGCTTGACTGGGAAGCAAGCTCCCACCTCGAGCAACATCCGATTAATGATGTTCAAAGATATTACCTTGAGGGTCTTTCTCCGTTCTCTCTCGAACCTCCTCTATGACCGAAAGGATATCAGTAAATTGAATAACCATGAGGTCTTACTTTTGATGTCGTACCTCAACCCGGAGCGGGCCAGGAAAGTGGTCTTTAATGCTCCTTCTATAGTCTGTGATGCCCTTGCCTTGATGGCTTCTTCCTCTTCCCGGTACCTGAGTTGTGGTGCTGTTGCCACTCGGTTAGCTGAAAAGCTAACCTCCTTTGAGGCTTCTTCGGCGTACGTGCCTCTAGCTACCCCAGTGCCTACCATGGATCGTGAGTACTATCTCGACCTGAAATGGTTGAGGACCTTGGCTGACGGTAGCCTAGCATGGAGGGTGTATGGGATGAGTTGGATGAAAATTCCAGCTCCTGAGCACCTCCCACCCACGGAGCCCTTGGAGCCGACAATAGTGACGGTGGACTCCGATGATGAGGAGGAGGAGGGTGATGACGGACCCCGCCGCCTACAGACCTATCTCATCGACGCACCATCCTTGAGGAGATGCCGGAGCCGACGAAGGGCGAGAATGCGGGAGTTCAGGTGGTAGAGAGACCCCAGTGGTGAGGGACCCCGTCGAGTGAGGGAGAGGGCCTCGGAGACTAGGCCACGACCAGTAGCACCACAAAGAAGCAGCAGCCTTTTCCATGCTACCCTTACCTCGACACCCCGAAGACGCGATCCAGCTACTTGGCGGAGAGAGTGTCATCTACTCGACACTCGGGAACATGCACGAGATGGCGTACACTCGGGGGATAGGGACCGAGGGACCCCACCCGGTTTGGTGGAGCGGAGTCGGGACTACGGGGTTTTCCATTCCTACGGGGTGGTGGATCGACGCGTGGGGGCACCTCGGTCCTTCCCTTACGGTGGCTTGACTCCATGGTACGTGGGCCCGGGAGCAGGAGCAGGAGGTGATGCGGGAGTGGGTTCATCAGGTGCGGGTATGGCTGGAGGTGGTGGTGGTGATGATGAGGTGATGTTTGAGCAGCAGCAGCAGCAGCAGGAGTGATACTCCTTGTTTCTATCTTCGTCCATGATTGTTAGTGGTAGTTGTTGTTGGTAGCGTGGTTAGATTTTCGGTTGTTTTAGTTGAAACTTTATTTATGAACTTGTATCGTTAGGCCATAAGGCCGGATTAGCTACTTTAACCGTTTGCAGGATGATTGAGAGTCGGGGCGTCATCCCGACTCAATTTATGTGACAGTCATGTTTATATATGTTGGTCTATAACGGGATGTGTAAGGTACTTGACCTGCAGGTACTCGATAGAGTACCCCACACTCTATCGAGTAGCTGCAGGAAAGGAAGAAAGGAAACATTCTGATCTCGGGCTACTCGATCGAGTAGCCAAGACACTCGATCGAGTAGCATGGCACTCGATCGAGTACCGCTACATACTCGATCGAGTAGCTCTGTTACAGGAGGTTTTGAAAATTAAAAATGTTCAATTGTTTTATAATTGCGAGTTTAATGTTTAAAGTAGTTGTGAGTGCGTAGTAACGCCTTTGAACCGTTAATTTCATATGTTACAAGTCGTGATTGAAGTGTTATAAGCATATTTGTCACAATTAGTGAAGCGGTAATGATTTCTGGTTACTTTAACATTCCATACGTCTCATTACGATCTATTTATCGGAGTTGTAACTTCGCCTATATTTGTGCATATCATTTTAACGTGTGTTGTCAACGGTAATTAGTTATTCCGGTGACTTGGGTACGATTTCTAATTTAACGAGTATGTAGTTAGCGAGTAATGTCCACAACAAATAATATGGTTTCCTTTAATGTTAAGATACAAATAATAAGTAATACGCGTTGATATTTGAGTGGTGAACTTCGGGGACGAAGTTCCTTTTTAGAGGGGAAGAGTAATGTCGCGAAATAAAAAGGTTGCCTTTGAATAATGTTTTGCTTGTTATAACGTTGTTGGTAGTTGTTTATAATGTTGTTGGTATTATGTTCTCCTTTAATATAACGAATTACTTTAGTTATTTAAAGTGAAGGGGTTGTATGTTTCAAGAGACGGTCATGAAGAATAGTTATAGTGTGATAAATCGTATTCGAATCACGTTGCCAAGTAACATGGTGGCATTAGTTGTACCACGTGAAAGTTGATATGAGACATGTTCTAGATCGATAGTTTGATAGTTGTCACTGTACGTCGGGTGATCGTGGGTGGTGATTCGCATTGCGGGTTTGATGTTTATATGTATATAAAGTAACGGTTAACGGTAATAGTGCTTGCATGATAGTAGTAAAAGTCATTAGATATAAGTATAGACGGTGATGATGATGACATGGGGGGGGAATGATATTTCCAGGGAGTAATGGGTTGAGCGGGAAGATGAGTGAGGACGTGTTGTTCTCGTGTCTCGAGCGGGAGATGGGTGAGGTGAACTTCGGGGACGAAGTTCTTTTAAGGGGGAAGACCGTAATACCCGCCCTTTTAGAGACCCTTTGACCAGCGTTGACTGACCTTGGGAGCGGAAGTAGTCTTAGGAAAGTATGCCAAAACCTGTTTGAGCTGCGTGTTAAGAGTGGTACTCGATAGAGTAGGGGCTACTCGATCGAGTATCTAGGGTACTCGATCGAGTAGGGGGCCACTCGATCGAGTAGTTTGGGTACTCGATCGAGTACCGGGTTTTCAGCGAGGGTTTTATATCGCGTTTTGTTAAATCCGCAAATCACTTCCGCCACTTTCCTCCTAACCTTCAGTCGCCCCTTTCCCTTCCCTTCACCTCAAAACCTCCATGGAAGCCTTTTTGAAGATCTTTGAACCTTGGGAGGGCGTCACTGGTGTCGGGTAGCGATCTCTTCTTTGAGTTTTCCTAATAGGTATGTCACAATCATCATCTGTGTCTTTGTCTCTTTAGTTAGGGTTTGCTTGTTAGTAATAGATAATTGTATGGTGGTTATAGGCTTTGCTTGATCGCTGGATGTGTTATCTGTCGGCATGGATTGGTTGCGGTTGCTTAAAGGTAGGTTCGCCTACTCAGTTTCTGTAGATAGTCTAGTGTGTCGGTCGTTATGGTAGTATTGTGGTTGTTTGATATAGTAATTGATTGTACTGTGTTTGTGGTTGTGATTGCTGGTGATGGTTCTCGAGATGCGTTCTTGGCTGAGTGGGGTCACTTGCGGGAGTGGCTTCACGCCCTAGTTTCGCCCTTCGTGGAACCCACCATGGAAGGGGATGTGCACATTAATGGACAGGGTTATCGCTCGGTATGATGAGCGGGGCTTAGGTGGGAACGGCTGCGGTCCCCCATCGCGTGGATCGGGTCCGGTGGACGATCGATGATGAGGTTTGGTTGGATTATTGTGATTGCAGTTGGGACTGATATCATTGTTTGTATTGTTGATTGTAGTTGCCATTGTCTTATCTTGTCTCAGTACTGACCTTGTGTGGTTGTTTGTTTGTTGTGTGTCTGCCGTGATCCCTTATAGTGAGCAGTCGGTCTTAGCAGGTGTTGATGTTGTGGATAGCTGGAGTCCGGGCAGGGATGAGTCTTCACGAGATTTGTTTATAGTAGCGAGTAGCTTCTGAGTTGTACCTTTTACATCGTTTGTTGTTTAAACCGCTTGTAATATAACTTAATAGTTCTCTTATTGACGTTTTATAATTACTTTCCTCGGGCAACCGAGATGGTAACGCCCTTATATGCTAAGGAAGGCCTAGTTAAGGCTCCTCTGAATATGGGGGTGTTACAGTTTTGGGCACAAAGTTGATGGCTTGGTACAATTCATTTAGGTGCCGTTTGTGCCCATTAGCTGACCCACCGTTCTCGTTTCCCCCGATGACAACCTGGATCACTCCCATCCTTTGGAATACTGATTTTCTATTCGCCCCGTCGGAGCTTGTTTCTGGGCCTCCAGCTACATACTTGCTGAGGGCCATCTTTCGGATCAGCTCTTCGATGGCGTTCCTCAGATGCCGACAGTTGTCGGTCTTATGGCCGGTGTGGCCGTGGTACTCGCAAAACTGGCTAGTGTCACCGTCCCCCCCGCCTTGGGGGGCCTGACCCACTTCTGCCCTTCATTCTTGCTTAGGGTAAAGACCTCGGCGAGAGATTTGACCAGGGAGGTGAGACTACTGTACCGCTTCTGGTTGTATGGTCCCGAACTCCCCCCGGCACCCGCCGAGTGCTGTTTCCTATTAAATCTCTCAGGCCGTGACCTATTCCCGTCACGGAGGCCTTCATCTACGTTGTCCCGGCGGCTCCTCCTTTTTGGGTGCCCAGCTTCACTGTGGCCTACCCAGGTTTTGTGATAGTCCTCCACCTTTACGGCTCGGTCGGCCATCTTTCTGGCGGAGTCTAGGTTGAGGTCTTCACAGTTGATCAGCTCGTTTTTGAACTCGCCTTTCGGGAGGCCTTTCATCAGTGCGAAGGCCGCCAGTTCGGTGTTCATCTCACGGATCTGCTGAACCTTAGCGTCGAACCTCTTCACATAGCTTCGGAGGGACTCGTCCTCCCCCTGTCGGATAGTTAGGAGATCCGAGGTTTCCACGGCCCTTCTCTTGTTGCAAGCATACTGGGCTAGGAAATTGTCTCTCAGTTCGGCATAACAGTATACCGAGCCATTAGGTAGCCCCTTGTACCAACTCTGAGCCATGCCATGCAGGGTCGTTGGGAAGACTCGGCACCATACCTCATTAGGCTGCTCCCATACCGACATGTACGACTCGAAAGCCTCGGCATGGTCGGTTGGGTCGCAATCCCATTTGTATGATAGGGGCGGCAGCTTCAGTTTAGTCGGCACCGGGACTTCGAGGACATAGGCACTGAGGGGCTGTCTGACCACGTGTCGAATGACACGCGGCGATCGGTTCCTCGCAACCTTAGTCCGGCTTCTCTCCCTCTGGCGGGAAGGGCTTCTTGTTGTCCGACTTTGGTGAGTCGGACTTCTTTCATTCCTTCGGGGGTGGCCTCGTTGTTGCCGCGGCGACGCTGTCCTCCCGCGAGTAGGGGATGGACTTAGGTCTGCCACGGGCTCTGCCGGCGTCCTAGCATGCCCAGCTCCTTGTATCGCTCCGGACAAGTTGTTCGGAGTCACTTTATGGGCCCTGGTCACCTGTGGATGCGCTGCCGTCACCGTCGTCGTGACGGGGGTGATCGGTGTACTACCCATCAGGTCCAGGAATAGCTTTAGTTTGGCTGCATCGACCACATGTCCCATGACAGTGACTTGGCCGGTAGGCAGCGGTGTTTCTGGCTCTTTCGGCATCCCATACGCCGGTTCAGTGACATCTTCTGAATTAGGGAACGTGTTATCCTGGAAGAATGCAGTTCCTTCACTCATAGTTTCTTGTTGTTTTGACATCTTCTTAGCTCTTTGAATGGTTTTGGTTTTTTTTTTGTAAGGTAGGTGACTAGCTTTTAGTATCTACTTCCCACAGACGGCGCCAATTGTTCCGGGTGTAATTCCGGAGCAGGATTATGACCACTTAAGCTTGTTGAATGATGTCGTTGCTTGTCTCTTCCTTTCACTCTCTCCTGTAAAGATGAACAAACTGAGGGCTCGGCTTGGTACCGAGCGTACTCACTCCGACGCTCAAGTCAGTAAACTTAAAGAGACAAGTTGTGTGTTAACTTGACAAAGTATATTGTAGAGAGATAAGTGAGTTTATACCAGATTATTCAGTGAGTTTTGGGATCCTTTTCTCAATGAGAGAAGTGGAGTATTTATAGACTTTCACCTTTTGTCACGTAGTGGCCAAGTGGCCAAGTGGTCGTAGCAGGTGGAAAGACTATCTTACCCTCGGCCGAGGGACCCATGACAGGCCGGCAGGCCTGGTTGACTCCATGCCGAGGGGACTGGATGTGAGTACGCGGATATTGCTGATGTGGCACCATAAGAATCAAGAAAAGTGAGTTTACTGCTCTCTTAATAACTCGGTCATTTTGTTTTTTCTTAATGATAAACACTCCTCACACAATTATATTTGTTTTCATTCTTTGCTTCTCTTTTGAACGTCTTCTTACCTCCAGCTTAACTCCATAATTTTTTTTTATATTTCAATATATGACGGATGAAACTGCATATGTGCATGATATAGAAAAAGATAATAAGTAAGATTTTAAAATAATTGATTGTTTTGATTTTCTTTTTAAATTGTTCTTCCGTGGGTGAACTTATACAATGATAAGAGTTCGTTTAATTATCTAAAGATTTGGTTTTTATATACTCCCTCTATTTTTTTATATATGACTTTCTCACATTTCGAGACACTCCCTTCTCTCTTCAATATCTTTTAAAATATAAGACTAAATATTATGATATGTATACTCATATGAAAGAGTTTTTCGTAAGGAATTTAATGGTACCATTTTTATATTTTTTGAACAAATATATTTTTGTAAATATTAAAGTCAAAGGCTTACCTCGTAAATGCAAAACGTCATATATAGAAAAGTGGAGGGAGTACCTATCAAATAAGGCATTATTTAAAAACTCAGTAATTCACAATTATTCACATGTATTAAAAAATCAAAAAGCAATTAGTATGAAATTTCCTTCTTTATTAAGATGTTGATGTATAGATAAAATACATATACTAAGGCCCTGTTCTTTTGGACTTAAAATCACTTAATTTCAGTTCACTTCAGATCCTATAAGTTCAGTTCACTTCAATTCAGTTCAGATCCTATAAGTTCAGTTCAGTTCAGATCCTATAAGTTCAGTTCAATTCAGATCCTATAAGTTCAGTTCAGATCCTATAAGTTCAGTTCAGATCCTATAAGTTCAGTTCAATTCAGATCCTATAAGTTCAGTTCAGAAAAATTCAGATCCTATAAATTTAGTTCAGAAAGGCTATATACGGAGTATTGTTTTTAAAGACCGATACAAAAACATTTAACATTAATTATTCGATACATACATTATTATTTTTAAAAAAAAAACACTCTCATTAATAGTTTCAGCGTCACAATAGATTTGGGCATGTTTGATAAAAAGCGGAATAAAGCCATGTATTAGGTACGAAACAACATAGTCAAAAATATTTGGCGAGGCAATGGATCCGTTGTTGAGAGTGATAGTGAAGATGAAAGTGATGAGAATTATGATAATATGGAAATAAATGGTTAGAAAAAAAAAGATATAATATGTGATTTATTTGTTATCGTAATGTAATCGTAGTATAATGTATGAACTAACCAATGCATATAAAGCAGAAAAATGATATTATTTTACCTTGTGTTTTAGACTAATTTTTTTTAATCAATGTTCTCTCTTGGCAAGTAATAATAATAACAATAATAATAGTTAAGTTAAATAAAATAAAATAAAATTAAGTTAAGTTCGGCTCCTATAAGTTCGATTCGAGTAAAAGTTCGAGATCTTATAAGTTGATTCGATTCGAGATCCTATAAGTTCGATTCGTTCGATCCTATAAGTTCAGTTCAGATCCTATAAGTTCAGATCAGTTCAGATCCTATAAGTTCAGTTCAGATCCTATAAATTCAGTTTAGTTCAGTTCAGATCCTATAAGTTCAGTTCAGTTCAGATCAGATTCGTTTCAGTCCAAAAGAACAGGCCTAACGCCTAAAGGTGATATAATCTTTGTCGAAATATCTATAAGAAAGATAGAATCATGATAACTCAAAGTTATATATATTTAAGGATTTTATACGAAACATTTATTTTTTAGAAATTAGAATAAGTTGTAAAAATAACAAGAAACCAAAGTTGGGGAAATAGGGTCTTTAGCAGCTAAAAGAAATGAACAAGTACGCACAGTAGCATATTCATATTTCATATGTTGGGTTTTTAGTTTGTAGACTATAATAGCTAGAGAGATCCTTTCATTATGTAAAAAAGTAATTCATGTATATTAATAACAGAAGAATTTGCTTTTTTCAGAGAAATTGACCTTCCCACCCTCTTACATTATAATTACAGTTGTATCAATAAATTGTCGTTTAAAATACTTCCTAACAACTTTTTTTTCAGTTTTAAATGGAAAATCTACTTTTAATATTTTTTTAATTAAGAAAATAAATATAATTTATAGATTTTAATATTTTAATAAATTTATAGGTCATAAAAATTAGTTTAACTAGATACTAAAATAAAATCTTTATAATTCGAACGCTATTCCAAATTCAAAATCTTTATAATTTGAACTGAGCTCATTATTCAACACACGTCGTGATTTTAGTTATAACCAGCAAAGTGAGTAACAAAAGTAACATTTATACCAACAACTTGATAAACTTTATTTTAATTTTAATCATAGTTTTAAAAATAAGTGTATTACGTAAATGGTAAATGTAGGAATTAGACAATCAATGCAACTCTGTTTCATACAAAATAAAGTATGTCGAGGAGGGTCGGGGTGACAAAACTAGACGAAGTATATTTTAGGATCTTATACGAGGTATTAATATTTTAATAATAATATTTATAAAATATTATTAAAAGGCTAGCCTAAAAAGGCCACGTAGACAATGCCACATGTGATGAAAAAAAAGCCACGTACACAATAACAATATAACTTGGGAAACTAATATGACATGGATTATCAATTTATTATTATATTGCATTAATTTAATTCGCTTATCTATAAATATTATTAAAAGGGTAAACCTTAAAAGTCACGTAGACAATGCCACCTTGCATTACTAAATGCCACCTTGCATTACCGAAATTCCACGTCATAAATCCTTCATGTAGTATAACAAGTTTAATTAAGAAGGTAATTCATGCTCGTATAATGATCCATTTAAAACGATACACAAATTAAAAAATATTTACATAAAAAATAAATTTGCATAACAAACATTAAATTTTGGCCTTTTTAATTTCTAAAAAAAATAAAAATAAAAATTCATATTAAATTTTAAATTTCTACGTTTATTCTTAGAATATTTTAAGTAACAAATAAATATCACATAATTCTAATTTTACGTTGTTTATGAAATAGTAAAGAATTTGTAAATATTAAGGGCAAATAATAACATACTTAACATTAAACATTGACATTTTATTTTTTAAAACTACAATTGGTTAAACAAAAAATAAAAATTTACATCACTCTAATTTTAAATTATTTATACGTGCAACTCTTTCTTAAATATTATTGCAATAAACTTGCTCATTTTCATTAAATTAAATACATATGTAAATTTATAAATATGATTTCTAAATAAAAGGGAAGACAAAATATCTACCATTTTTTAGTTCATAAGATAACTCCCTAAAAAATTCTCATACACTGTGGATTTTGAAAAAAAAAAAAGTAAACCTTTTATATTTCATTTCTCATTTCTCTATAGTTATGTCTATATTAGATTTGCTAATAATGAAAATGAATACTCAAAAGTCATAAAACATTTATACATATATATATATATATATATATATATATATATATATATTAAATTTGGTAATAATAAAAAAAACCCAAAAGTCATAAAACATTTATACATATTTATGTATATATTAAATTTGGTAATAAGAAAAAGTCATAAAATGCATTCTCATTTGGCTATAAATGTTTGATGGAAGGCAATATTTGTGAGCCGAAATTCAAGTAAATATTTTTTTACCCACATCGCCAAAATAATTATGTGTGTGTGTGTGTGTGTGTGTGTGTGTGTGTGTGTGTGTGTGTGTGTGTGTGTGTGTGTGTGTGTGTGTGTGTGTGTGTGTGTGTGTGTGTGTGTGTGTGTGTCAATAACCTTTCTTATCATTGTATCAACATCAAGTTAAGTGTACTTAGGTTTTAAATTAATAATTTATTTATTTATTTTTAAGTTCCATTGGTTATGAAATAATCTTCACATTTTTAACCTTCACACATATGTTGTTTTGTTCTCATTTAGGGACTATCAAGATTTGTGGAGTTGTGCTATTCATAGGTAAATAACTAAATATATTTTACATCTTTATGATTCAATACCCTATTTCTTACATTATTTAAAGGAAAATTTAAATTAATAACGATAAGATTAATATTACATAAATCAAATTCCACCATTTTGTTTTTTTATTAATCACTCAGTGGTTTTTTTTTCATTGGAAAAAGAAGACTATTTGAAGAAGAGGAATACAAGAATTTCTTAAACAAATATTCCTCCATTCCACTTAATACTATGTTATAAACTAACTACAAAATTGACTACATGAATGTGAATGACTAATTGTTTTTAGGTTCATAAATAAAATTTAGTATTTCAGAAACTTTCAAATGTATGTTTTATTTGGGTATGTGTTTCTTTTTTAAATTATTCATCATTTTTCCTTGGAAAAATAGCTCTCATAGAATGAAATTGGAGTGTGAGCATCGCAATCTTATTAACAAGTTGGACAAAAAAATTCTATTAACATAGATAATGGCTAAATGTAAATTATTATCTAATATTTATGCGTATATGTCATATTATTTAATGCATATGTCTTATAACACATAAGAAATTGCAATGAGATTTGTAGTAGGCTATTATTTAATTCATTTTATCATTTATGCGAAAATATAAAATTTAGAATTTTTGACAAATTGGTATAGATGATATAGTAAGACTAGCATTTATTAAAGTTCATAACTATGCTAATATATGATTTATGACAATTAAAATATTGAGAAGATAAAAAAACCTTATAATTCTATATATTTTAAGCTCCTTACATTGTAAGATTTATTATTCTCAAAAAAAGAAGGGAAAAAAAAAGATAAATAATTCAACATTATGCATTAATTTGCCCTTTTATCTTTACTTACTAACTTTATTTACCGGAAGACAAAGCGGTGTTCAAACTTTTACATAGACGATTTAGTACAAAATCTATACAATCTAATCAAAAAGCAACCTTAAGCATATAATTTTTTTTTTTACATGGTTCATGAATTACTGGACTCATTGAAAGGTAACTTTTTTTAAAACCACATGTTTTTAGTATATTAATCAAAATAACAACTCAAATACAATATATAGTTTTGACAATAAACCAAAATTGTCAAAGAAATAAGGCATTAACCAACTAACTTTTATGTATTTCAACACTATATTTTTTAAATGGATCAACTAATTGCTCAGACAAATATAAACAATACGATAAAAATAACAAAACTAAAACAGATAAACCCGTGAATCTCACGGGTCACAAACCTAGTTTATAGGTTAAAAACTTTAGATTAAGTAGATACCAACATTAAATCATTTTTTTCTCTTTTTATATGTTTTACGTTCATTGTTAACACATTTAAGCTCTATTTCAAACTCAAAATCCTTACAATTTGAAATTAGCTTATTATTGAACGTACGTCATGGTTTTAATTATAATCAATAAAGCGAGTACCAAAAGTAACAGTAATATTAGCGATGAGGAGCGAAAGTAACCGTAATAGCAAGATAAATAGTAGAATTAATATTGGTTGTAGGATTAGTAAGAATAACAGTAATAACAACAATAATAATAAAATTAACAGTAGTGTCGGCATGTATAAAGAAAGTAGCAATATTGGTAAAGTAACAATTGTACGTAGAAACGGGAGTCGGGAATGCGTTTCATAATCAACTTGATAAATTTTATTTTAATCACAATTTTAAAACAATCATCGTAAATGGTAAATGTAGTTGTTCCGGGTGTAATTCCGGAGCAGGATTGTGACCACTTGAGCTTGTAGAATGATGTCGTTGCTCGTCTCTTCCTTTCACTCTTTCCTGTAAAGATGAACAAACTGAGGGCTCGGCTTGGGGCCGAGCGTACTCACTCCGACGCTTAAGTCAGTAAACTTAGAGAGATAAGTTGTATGTTTAACTTGGCAAAGTATATTGTAGAGAGATAAGGGAGTTTTATACCAGATTTTCCAGTTGATTTCTCAATGAGAGATGTGGAGTATTTATAGACTTTCACCTTTTGTCACGTAGTGACCAAGTGGCGTAGCAGGTGGAAAGACTGTCTTACCCTCAGCCGAGGGACCCATGACAGGCCGGCAGGCCTGGTTGACTCCATGCCGAGGGGACTGGATGTGAGTATACGGATATGCCTCTCGGCCGGCTAGTTGCCGAGCCGAGACCCAGTGACAGCCGACAAGGCTTTGTCGGTTAGGGCCGTTTTTCTTTTGACTTGTTGTCTTTTAGCTTTGACTTTGGTCAATATGTTGACTTGGTCGCCGGGTGCGAGAATATGCCCCATCAATTTGCCCCAGCCGTAGTTTATGCCGTGGTATGGACCTTCAATGCGTGTTGAGCGTATTCTGCGCATGTCGAACTTCTTCCTCGGCTTGGTCCTGTTCAGGCCGTACCATATCCCCCTCCACATTGTTGTGTAATGGACATCGAATGTGAAAAAGGAAATGGCGCTGGCCGAGACCAAGGTTGGGAGTGCCGTGTGCTTTTGATTGCCCTCGGCCGGTGCTGCCAAGCCTGGTTGATCAGCTGGCCGTTGGCAAGTAGATACCAAGGAGCGTGTCGAAGAAGATGGGTCACTGTATGTCGATTGACATTCTGCGGCTGCATGCTTGACACGTGGCCTGGTGTTGATTGGTGGACGCTTCATGGGCTTTGCTCTGATTGGTCCACTGAATGGGCTTTGCTCTATAAATAGAGCAGTATGCCCCTCATTTTGCTGTGCAAATTTCTTTTTCTTGAAAAATTTCCTCTCTCTAGTTTTCGAAGAGTTTTCTCTCTCTAATTTTCGAAGCGTTACTCGGCGTAACACTTTCTTTTAAGGTAAAAACAAATTCTTCCCCAACTTTTATTTGTTAAGTATTCGTTGCCACCATGTCTGCTGCTAACGCTCCGCCTAGTACCTCAACCCCGGGGGACGAACCGTCGCGTCCCGATGAAAAGGAGCCACTGGTTGTCTGCCCGGTAGGGTTCGGGGGTCGCAAGTCGTCTTCTCCTGAAATCGACGAGAAATATCTCGAGGATTTTGATGATGAGGAGGAGAAAAAGACCCAAATCGATTGAGAGAGGCCGCATTACTTGTGGCACGGCGAAGCCTCGCTCGATAAAAACGATTCCGTTTGGACGAACAAGTTCGCTTGTGTCTCCGGCCCGAACTTTTCGAAGACCACTACAACTTCGGCAGGGGATATAGAATTATTGTCCCCTGTGGGTGATCGGCGATCTGTTGCCCTCCCGAAGGTTGTATAGGCGTGTATATTAGACATCTGGAGTATGGTCTCCGTTTTCCTCTTAATGAACACGTCTCGGCCATAATCAAAGCCATGAATGTCGTCGTGGCACAACTGCACCCGTTGGCTATTAGAACGATTATTGGCTTCGTATGGTTTTGTCTCTTTAAGGGGGTGGCCCCAACGGTGAACCTTTTCCGCCGGCTCCACCATCTTCGGCTGTCTACCCAAGGCGTCATGGGGTGGTACAGCGTGCAGACCGAGCCGGGTTACGTGACCGTCTCCAAGCTGACATCCTGCAAAGACTGGAAGGGGCGGTAGGTATATGTCGAGGTTCCGGAGGACTATCCACTGCCCCGGTCCTTCCAGCGCCGCGTCAATTTGCGCCGTGAGAGTCAGGGGGAGCATGAAAGATATGTCTCCCGTAATAAGATTAAGATGGACGCCAAGAAGGTTTATCTCAATGACGACGAAGTGCGGGCAATGAGCATGTTCGAGGCTGAGAAGGATGGCACGTCGAAGGGATGGATGCCTCCGACGCAGATCGTCCTTCAAGACGAGCTGCTTTGTCACGTCGGCCTCATACCGGCCCTCAGCCAGGGTGAGTGGGGTAGGTATGAGGCCCCTCTTTGCTTTTATGCTTCGATATTTGAGCCTCGGTTTACTTCTTTCGCTTAACTCCTGCTTTGTTTCTTGCAGATCGATTTGGTCGGGATCTCTCTGTCTCCATCCTAAGCAAGTTAGGACTTGACCAGGACAGGAGAGTTGTTGAACTGCACCCTAAGGCCACGTCGCGTGATCGCAAGCAGGCCCCGCACGAACTCATGGAGCAGGCGTTGAAATCAATGGACGTGGGGGCGACTCAAGCAGAGATTGGCGGTAACGTGCCGCGCCGGAGACCAAAAGCAACGTCTCCGGCGGCTACGACGTCAACTCCAACTCGATCTCCAATCCCCATAGTCCAAAAAGACAAGGAGGTCGTCAATGTTGACGAGGACGTCACCGTTCTGGAGGGTCCTCCTCCTTCACATAAGAGGAAAGAAACAACGCCTGCTGCTGCTGTTACCGAGGCAGGGAAAGAGAAGGGGTCAGCCGGCCCTCTATCCAAGAAGGCTAGGACTGTACGGATCTAACCCATGGCTCGGATTTAGCAAGTTCCTTATGCATTCCTGATGACAGGCTTTCTGATATGTCGATGAATGTTGACATGGACGCTTTGTCTGGGTTTTTTCTAGATCAGCCGTCGCCAGCTGTTGTTTTCACCGAACGGCAATTGGAGAAGCAGCCTGTGCAGATGGGCGACAAAAATGTCGCCGCCGACACCTCGTCCGAGAAGGCTTCCTTCGTTCAGCTCAGGGCGGACGGCATTAGGTTGGCCAAAAGGCTGGTGAAGTGGGCTGAAGTTGCTGAAGTTGCCGGCACTCATCTTATCGAGCAAGAAAAGCTCGTGGCTCAAACTGCCCCTACGCTCAAACGGCTTAGGCTTGAGCTTACCGCTTCTAAGGAGGAGGCCGAGAAGGCGAAGCAGGACTTCCTCGCTGAGCGAAAGCTTAAGGAGGACGCTGAGAAGGTGGTCCTGGCCGAGAGAGCTAAGGTTGAGTCCGCGTTGGCTGATGCCGCTAAGTTGCGGGAGGAGAGAAACAAACTTGAGGGCGGTTATAAGGCCATGGTTGAGCAGAGGGAAAGATGGAAGACCCTGCATTTGGCCGAGGCGAAGGAACATAAGGGCACAAAGGCTATCCTTGCTCAGAGGGAGAAGGATATTGAGCTGCTGAAAACCGTCATCATCCCTAAAATGTGTGCCCGGTACCGGGACCAAGCTGAAGATGCTACAAGGGATGCGATTAAGGAGCTCCTTCCTGAAGGCACTTTTCCGTGGCAAGATTTTGACAAACTTCTAGATAAGAAGGCGGCTGCTGAGGAGGCCAAGGCCGCGGCCGAGGCGAAGGCGGCGAAGGCTGCTCAGGAAGCTGCGGCCAAGGCGGCCCATGATGCTAAGGTGAAGGAGGCTAGAGAGGAGGCTGAGAGGGCAAAGGCACGTGACGCTGCCAAGTCGTCCTCTGGGCCGTCCACCGACGGTGATGCTGCTGCTGCTGCCGGTGGCGAGCGGCAACAAGCATAGGGAGACGGGCGGTCGTCACCAGACTCACCTGGCCCTTCGGACAGCTTCAGCTGTTCGGGGGCCAACTTTTGAGCCTTTCCTCCCTGCCATCTTTTTGGCGCTTCATGTCTTAATGTTGTAATTTTTGTTGTTCCTTCTTTTAAACTTTGGTAGGTTGAGCTTAGGCTATCCCTATGGTGACGGCCGTCGACTTTATTTTGTCTCACTTGTAAATATTTTCAATGACGTTTGTTTATTTGCCTTCGGCTTGGCCGAGGGTTTGATCTCATCCTCCATTCAGTTGTCTTCTTACGTTTTTAAACATATTGAGCGCTTTTTTCGTTTTACCTTCGTCCCGGCCGAGGCAATTAGATTGCGTATCTCAACTGTACTTAAACGTTTTTAGCATATTGGTCATGCCCTCTGCTGCACCTGAACAGGCCGAGGTAGCAAGATTCACGTTTCCCAATTTGCTCAGCAACATGTTGGCATGTCGGTCGCTTCCTCCTCCGCTCTCGGTCTGGCCGAGGCGGTCAGATTTTTGCTTCCCAACGGCTATTGTAAACATGTTAGCATTTCGGTGGTTCCCCCGTCACTCCCGGCTTTGGCCGAGGCAATCGAGGTTACGGCTCGACTGCATTCGTATCTATAGACATTTTGATCGCTTCCTCTGCCACTCCCGGATTGGCCGAGGCGATCGATTTGCGTTTCTCAACTGTACTTATACGTTCTTAAGCATGTTGGTCGCTTTCGCGAGTATCAACTGCATTTGTAGTGACTGCCCGGCTTTGGCCGTGGCGTCTACTTTGGTACGACTACGGAGGGGACAAGCATTTCGATGGAAAACTTGGATCACTCTTCATAAGATATACTCACGCGTTGGGGTGCCCACAACAGTCTCGGACACCTCCGCCGTTATACGAAATATTTCCTAAGGTTGTGTCGTGTTCCAATGGCTCATTAGAGGCACACCCTCCATGTCTGTCCACCCGGTATGTCCCCGGCCCCATTTCTTCAACCACCCCGTAGGGTCCCTCCCGATTGGCCGTCATCTTACCATGGATTTTTCCTTTGTTGGTTGCGGCCGACTTTCTCAGGACTAGATCTCCTACTCTCAAGTCCCTTTTGTGGACCCTACGGTTGTAGGCTCTTCTCATTCGGTTTTGATATACTGCCAAGTTGAGCCGTGTCGTATCTCGACTTTCTTCGACCAGGTCTAGTGAGGCTCTCAGGCCTTCTTCATTTTCGATTGGGTTAAAGGTTTGCGTTCTCGAATGTCGGCACACTGCTTCAATTCAAGCGGGGACGGCCTTAGACCCATAGACTAGGTGGAATGGACGTACCACTGTTGCTTCTTTCTGCGTGGTTCGAAGGGACCACGGGACGCCGGGTAGTTCATCAGCCCATCTTCCCTTTAGATCTTCAACCTTCTTCTTCAACCCGTTCTGTATTGTTTTATTAGCGCCTCCGCCCGCCCGTTGCTCGAGGGTGGCGGACGGAGGAGTATGCAAATTTGATACCGAGCTCTTCCAACCAATTCATCACCGTGTCGCTCCAAAACTCTCGGCCGTGGTCAAATACAATGACTTGGGGTAACCCAAAACGAGTTATGATGTTCTCCCAAATCACCTTTCTTACGGCCGCCGTGGTCTTGGCAGGTACCGCGACAGCCTCGGCCTATTTGGTGAAGTAGTCAACGGCGACAATCAGGTACTTACTTCCTCCGGAGGCCGTCGGAAATGGTCCTAATAAATCCATCCCCCACTGTGCAAATGGTAGGGGATTAAGTACTGGTTGCAGGTCTCGGGAAGGTGCATGTATTACCGGAGCATGCATCTGACAATTCTTGCACTTCTTGGTTTTTGCCCCGGAATCTTTCAAAGCATGGTAGGCCGAAGTAGCCGGCTCGGAGAGCTTTGTGGGCTAGCGTTCTCGCCCCATGTGGTGTCCGCAGATGCCTTCGTGAATCTCTGTCAATATAAGCTCCGCGTCGGCCGGGCCGACACATTTCAAGAGTGGTCTTATTACGGACCTTCTGTACAATTCTCCTTCGAACACTAAGTACCTTGCAGCGATCCTTCTTATCTTCTCGAGACAGATGCGGTCCTCCGGCAACTCTTTTGTCGCTTGTATTTCATTATCGGAGTCATCCACGTCGTCTCGGCTTCGATGTCGCCCACCATGCCGACGGTCTCGGTGATGCTTTTAGCATTTCGATATCCACCAAAGACGGTTCGACCGACATTTTTGATGCTTGAAGCGGCAAGTTTTGAGAGAGCGTCGGCTCGGTTGTTATCGGACACGGGGATGCACTGTATTTGGAAAGATTTCAATTTTGAGGTGTCAGCTTTTACCCTCTCCAGGTACCTTACCATCCCATCGTCTCGAGTCTCATACTCTCCTCGGATTTGATTAGTCACTAAGAGCGAGTCTGTTTTCAACACACTATGCTCCGCCCCGGCAGCTCTATCTAACTCGACTCCAGTTATCACCGCCTCATATTCGGATTCGTTATTTGAGGCCGAGAAGGTAAACTTCAAGGCGTACTCAAACTCGTTTCCGTTAGGGCTGATGATAAGGATGCCGGCTCCTGAGCTGTTTGCCATGGAGGACCCGTCGGTATACACTTCCCACACGCTGGGATGTGATTCTTCTTGATACGTGCACTCGGCCAGGAAGTCTGCAAGCGCTTGCCCCTTTATCGAAGGCCTCGGCTTGTACTGAATGCCAAAGCCGGAGAGCTCCACTGCCCATTTGATAAGTCTGCCGGATTTTTCGAATTTTTCTAATGCTTTCTCCAATGGCTGGTCGGTTAAGACCGTCACGGGATGTGCGTCGAAGTAGGGTTTCAGCTTCCTTGCGGCAACGACGACGGCGAGGGCTACGCCTTTTCGATTATTGGGTAATTTCTTTCGGCGGCCAGCGTATGTATGGTGATGAAGTAAATTGGGTGTTCCGCGCTTATTTTCTTCCCCGACGATTAAGACCGACCGTGGCCGAGGTAATCGCTAAGTATAGATATAGCGTCTCCCCGGCGTCGGCACGGACAGGGTCGGTAGTGTCGAAGGTGGGTTTTCGGTTGCTCGAAAGCCGTGCTGCATTCCTCCCCCAGCTAAAGTTTTTATTCCCCTTCAAAGACTTTAAAGAACGGAGTGCTCTTGTCGGCCGACCGAGAGATGAAGCGGGCGAGAGCCGCCATCCTTCCGGTCAGCGTCATAACCTCTTTTCGATTTCTCGGCTCCGGTAGGTCTAGTATTGCTTTGACTTTCTCCGGATTGGCATCAATTCCCCTGGCGTTGACAAGCACGCCGAGGAACTTGCGCCAGCGTTTTTCAAACCGAACGGCATCATTTTATACATGTATGTGCCGTGAATGGTGATGAATGCGCACTTAGGCATGTCTTCCTCGGCCATGAATACCTGATGATACCCTGAGAAGGCGTCTAGCAGGCTTAGCATAGTGTAGCCTGCCGTGGCGTCAATTAAACCATCTATTCGAGGCAAGGGATAACAATCTTTAGGGCACGCTTTATTAAGATTGGTAAAATCAACACACATCCTCCACGCCCCTGACGATTTCCTCACCATTACAACATTTGCTAGCCACTCAGGGTAAGTACAAGGCATGATAAAGCCCGCCGCTAATAATTTGTCTATTTCAGCTTTGATGGCCTCATCCTTCTCGGCCGAGGAGTTCCTCATCTTCTGCTTGACCGGCCGAGCGGTGGAGAGTACGTTCAGCTTGTGAACGATCACCTCCCGGCTCACGCCTGACATCTCGGCAGCTGAGTATGCGAAGACATCTTTGTTCTTCCTCGCAGGTCTAGGAGATCAGCTCTGAATTTTGGCTCCAGGTCGACACCGACAGTTAAGGTGCGCCCTGGGTCAATTTCTACTTCCTCGGTCTCGGCTCCTTCGACCATGCCGACATTAGTATTCATCGGTTCGCCCTCCTGCTGCAAGGATGGACTCTTCCCTTTCTCCGATTTCTTCGCCACTTTGAGGGATTGCATGTTGCACCCCCTGGCAGACACTTGGATATTGACTATTTCATCTTTCTCGTCCTTTGAGACGAGCTTTTGTGCTTCCCCCCGGTCCGAGACGTACATCAATGTCAGGGCCCGGATGGACATCACTGCATCGGCCTCGCTCAAAGTGACCCGGCCTATGAGAACATTGTAGGCAGACGAACCATCGATAACCACGAACTCAGATAAAACATTTTTAGCCGCATCCGCTTGGCCGAACATCACCGTCATCGATTGACCCCGGGGGTACAGTCGGCCCCGGAGAAGTCTGTATAGCGGGTTAATGCGAGGGCTCGGTCTCCAATATTCAGACCGAGATTAAGAAAGCACTCTCGAACATGATGTTCGTGTAGGCGCTGTGTCAATCGGCACCTTTTGACCAAGTGGTTGGCTATATCCGGGTGGACTACAAGCGGGTCGTTGTGCGGGCGACGACTCCTCGTAGTCCTTCTTTCCAATGGTTATATCGGGGATGGTGGAAGCGGGGATCGCTGTTTTAGGCACAAAGTTGATGGCTTAGTATAACTCATTTAGGTGCCGTTTGTGCCCATTAGCTGACCCACCGTTCTCGTTTCCCCCGATGACAACCTGGATTACTCCCATCCGTTGGAAAACTGATTTTCTATTCGCCCGTCGGCGCTTGTTCGGGCCTCCGGCTACATACTTGCCGAGGCCCCCTTTCGGATTAGCTCTTCGATATCGTTCCTTAGATGTCGACAGTTGTCAGTTTTATGGCCGGTGTGGCCGTGGTACTCGCAAAACTGGCTTGTGTCACCGTCCCCCCTCGCCTTGGGGGGCCTTGCCCACTTCTGTCCATCGTTCTTGCTTAGGGTAAAGACCTCGGCTGGAGAGGCGACCAAGGGGGTGAGACTATTGTACCGCTTCTGGTTGTATGGTCCCGAACTCCCCCCGGCGCCCGCCGAGTGATGTTTCCTATTAGATCTCTCAGGCCGTGACCTATTCCTGTCACGGCGACCTTCATCTATGTTGTCCCGGCGGCTCTTCCTCTCTGGGTGCCCAGCTTCACTGTGGCCTACCCAGGTTTTGTGATAGTCTTCCACCTTCACGGCTCGGTCGACCATCTTTCTGGCGGAGTCTAAGTTGAAGTCTTCGCACTTGATCAGCTCGTTTTTGAACTCGCCTTTCGGGAGGCCTTTCATCAGCGCGAAGGCCGCCAGTTCGGTGTTCGGCTCACGGATCCTTGAACCTTAGCGTCGAATCTTTTCACGTAGCTTCGGAGGGACTCGTCCTCCCCCCGTCGGATAGTTAGGAGATCCGATGTTTCCACGGCCCTTCTCTTGTTGCAAGCATATTGGGCTATGAAATTGTCTCTCAGGTCGGCATAACAGTATACCGAGCCATTAGGTAGCCCCTTGTACCAACTCTGAGCCATCCTATGCAGGGTCGTTAGGAAGACTCGGCACCACACCTCATCAGGCTGCTCCCTACCGACATGTACGACTCGAAAGCCTCGGCATGGTCGGTCGGGTCGCTATCCCCTTTGTATGATATGGGCGGCAGCTTCAGCTTAGTCGGCACGGGGATCTCGAGGACATAGGTGCGAGGGGGCCGTCGACCACGTGTTGAATGACACGCGGCGATCGGCTCCTCGCAACCTTAGTCCGGCTTATCTCCCTCTGGCGGGAAGGGCTTCTTGTCCGACTTTGGTGAGTCGGACTTCTTTCATTCCTTCGGGGCTGGCCTCATTGTTGCCGCGGCGACGCTGTCCTCCCGCGAGTGGGGGAAGGACTCGGGTCCGCCACCGGCACCACGGGCTCTTTGGCGTTCTAGCACGCCCGACTCCTTGTATCGCTCCGAACAAGTTGTTCGGGGCCACTCTATGGGCCCTGGTTACCTGTGGATGCGCTGCCGTCCCCGTCGTCGTGATAGGGGTAACCGGCGTACTACCCATCAGGTCCAGGAATAGTTTTAATTTGGCCGCATCGACCACATGTCCCATGACAGTGACTTGGTCGGTAGGCAGCGGTGTTTCTGGCTCTTTCGGTATCCCGAGCGCCGTGTCGCTGACTCGGCGGTGGGGATCGCCGATCTCGAGTACGGAACGTGTCATCCTGGAAGAATGCGGTTCCTTCACTCACGATTTCTTGTTGCTTTGACATCTTCTTAGCTCATTTGAATGGTTTTTTTTTTTTTTTTTTTTTTTTTTTTTTTTTTAATGTAGGTGACTAGCTTTTAGTACGGATCCCCACAGACGGCGCCAATTGTTCCGAGTGTAATTCCGGAGCAGGATTGTGACCACTTGAGGTTGTAGAATGATGTCGTTGCTCGTCTCTTCCTTTCACTCTTTCCTGTAAAGATGAACAAACTGAGGGCTCGGCTTGGGGCCGAGCGTACTCACTCCGACGCTCAAGTCAGTAAACTTAGAGAGATAAGTTGTATGTTTAACTTGGTAAAGTATATTGTAGAGAGATAAGGGAGTTTTATACCAGATTTTCCAGTTGATTTCTCAATGAGAGATGTGGAGTATTTATAGACTTTCACCTTTTGTCACGTAGTGGCCAAGTGGCGTAGCGGTGGAAAGATCATGTCTTACCCTCGGCCGAGGGACCCATGACAGCCGGGCAGCTGGTTTACTCCATGCCGAGAGTACTGGATGTGAGTATACGGATATGCCTCTCGGCGGCTAGTTCCGAGCCGAGACCCAGTGACAGCCGACTGTGCTTTGTTTGCGGTTAGGGCCGTTTTTCTTTTGACTTGTTGTCTTTTAGCTTTGACCTTGGTCAATATGTTGACTTGGTCAGCGGGTGCAGAATATGCCCCATCAGTAGTGATTAGATAAGTCAATATAACTCTGTTTCATACAAAATAAAGTATACTGAGCAGGATCGTGGCAACGAAATCATATATATACATATATATAGGCATGTTAATTATATATTTAAAAATGTTAAAATAAAGAAATTCAATGTGCTACATTTGTTTTTAAAATTTAGTAAATTAATGTGATTTCTAAAAATTTAAAAACAACCCAGTAAATTTTCACGGTGCTTACACTAGTTGTCCGAAAATGTATTCCTCTCCGGTCTCCACTTAATCGTATTTAGAGCAATAGCAATAATAGTTCTTAGCATTGGGGTTGTCACCAAGAACTTTATTTTAAAAGTTCTTCTATTGCATTTAAAAGCGCAAAAGTGGTAATTGGCCCCTTAACTCTGATCAATTGTGAAATTAGGCCCCATAACTTTTATTTGGAGCAATCAAGCCCCTTAAGTTTCATCAAAAGTGAAATTCAACCCCATTTTTTAAATTTACACAAGAATTTTAATTAAAAACAATTTATATTGGTATTAAACAATTTATTAAATAACTAAAAATTACTAATTGCAACTTTACGAATTTTTACATAATTTATTAATCATTGAAGAACACTTTTACATACATATTTAGTAAATTGTTTATAATTTATATAACATTCATACATATATAATAAATTGTCTATATATTATAAAATTCAAAATAAAATAATTCTCAATATTTAATATAAATATAAAAGTTCTAAAATTATAAAAAAATATTATATATTTGATAAATTGTATTAAAAGTTATATTAATATAAGAATTTGGTGAAAATTATGAAAATGGGGTTGAATTTTCCTTTTGGTGAAACTTCAGGGGTTTGATTGCTCCAAATAAAACTTATGAGGACTAATTTCACAATTGAACAGAGTTAAGGGGCCTAATTACCACTTTCGCGCATTTAAAAGTTATTCTTATTTTTAAGAACCAAGTTCTAAAATAAGAACCAAGTTCTAAAATATTGGAAAATGTACAACCAATAAATATAACTTTGTAAAATGTGAGATATCATTTTACATTATTTATTTTATGGTTTTTTTCCATCTAAGAACTTCATATAAAGTTCTTCTATTGTGAACAAAAGTTCTTAAAAATTGGGGTTGGTACATTGTGACATGGCATATAAAGAACTTTATATAAAGTTCTACTATTGCTATTGCTCTTACTATATTTCTCCTGGAGATTTTGATGATCAGACATTGAGATTTTGCCTGAATACACACGACTTACAAATTTTTCGATATTAGACAATACTCTACCAAAAGTATAGATTTGAAGAGTCAAAAATCACAAATTCTAAGTTATACGGAGTATCTTTACTTGCTTTTCTCTATGAGCAATAAATAACAATAAATAACACAACTATAATCACATTTTGTGTTTTTTTACTTCATCACATCCATCTGCCCACATCGATCAAATCTCGCTTCTGCCTTGCGAATCCTTTCAATGGAATGCATTCTGAAAAGACACATAAGCACCCATCCCAAGCCACACAGTAATTGCTCTCAAGCACGAGTCGGGAGCCGTCAATAGTGTCATGGATGTTGAAGGTTGAAACATAATTCTACCCTGAGTAATACCACGGTGTTAGTCCGATAATGAAGGGCGAAACATTGAAATGTAGCAACTCCATTGGACCGGCTAAAATTGAAATATGGCGATATCAAAGACTGAGAGAGTATAGAACACGAGCAAGATATATATGCAGTACCATGCGAACTTTCGCTAGTGCCTAATTCCCAAGTATATAATCCGATCTCAACAAATGATTCACAAACAAATACCAATGATTATGAGATGAAAGAATCAAGAAATTTTTCACATTATGCAAGCAGATTTTTTTTTTTTTTTTTTGGAACATTATTATTGAACTAACCTCATCGTAAAAGCGAAGGGTGACACCTCTGATGTGAATCCAAATCTCAGTCATTCCTCATCACTGTCATAAACAACTGCCATCCGACGATGTGTGGTAGGCTTTTTACGAGGAGACTCCTCATCTGACTCATACTCCTTGCGCTTAAGGCTGCCTCTAGACTCCTTAATCGCCGGTGTTGGCTCCTGAGAAGGCAAATATGCAAGGGAATGAAACTATAAATCATCCAATTACCTTATCTTATTAGTATAATCTCGTACCTAAGACATGTACCGTGGGTATTCTTAAAATATCAAGCGTTGTGTCTTTCCCTCTTGTTTATTTCACCATCATTTTATTAGTATATTAATCATAGTGTATTATATCATGTGAGTATTCGCAAAGGGGTATTACATAATCAGGGTTGATAACATGTGGCGACAGTCTCTTTTTGGGTGTAAGAGGAGCTAGAAAGGCAACTCTGAATTGTCATGTTTTGGACTCGGGTCATAGAGAGCACCACGCAAAGACTTTTACCAAGTGAACTAGCATGTGCCAATCTTATTGTCATTCACAAGAGACTCACAGTAGTTTGTTTAAACTGGAAAAAAAGACCGGATTTCACGCTTGCACACCTAAAGATATTTCAATTATGACTTGCTCAGGACGAGGGGTAACTGTTATTGGAGTAACAGGCCAAATAAAGGAAATGAGAAGGTAGTGGGAGGAAGAGAGGTCAACTGTTACTCCATTAAAAGGGTAGTTACCCACCTCTCCCCAGTGCAATGGCATTATCCCCCAGACCCCCACCCACCCAGATAGCGTTAATAGCTCTCCTGTTTCCGCCCTACATCACCCTAGTAACAACTATGAACTACCCTCATTTGAAATAAACCCTTAATAAATGGCTGACCGGCAGGAGTTGTCATTGTGTTACGGTTAGTGCTAGTCGGATTTAATTTCCTATGCTTTGCTGGTATATTACCATTTCAGCCATGTACGAATACAATCATCTTTTCGTATTCCCTCAATACTAGCACATCGGCAAACATAATAACATAAACAAAAATGAAGTCACATGATAAGATGATATTGACATGTCTCAGTAATAGTACAAACTTGGAACACAGCAATTAAAAACAATTCTCCATACCTCGGCCTCCTCCTCTGAAGCACCGCCTTCTGCTGCCTCTTCCTGAGGCTCAACATCATCCTCAGAGTCCTGCCATTCTGGCTCTGAATCCTCATAGGGACGTTCAGGGACCTCCTCTTCTTCCCCGTCAGTTTCATAGTTGTCGCTCCCCGAGAAATCCACTGGCCGCCGGGAAGGTTTAAGACCAGTTGATGACTTGCGAGGAATGTCTTTTAGTTGGCCCTTTACAAAGGAAATGTATTATCAGTAAGGTGATCATTATAGTTAAACACGGCAAAAGATGACAATGAATTCGTAGCCATAGTACCTTCTTTGCATTAATGATGCGCTTCTCAGCTCGAGCTTCGGCCTCCAGTTCATCCTCAAAATGACGCCGAGAACCAGAACGACGCGAATCATAATAATTCGCCTCATCATCCTGTATAAAATTAACGCAAAGATTAGAACCAGAACGATGCAAATCATAATAATTCGCCCCATCAACCTGTACAAAATTAACGCAAAGATCATCTTTGCAATACGTTCAATGCCAATAGAAGTAATGTGCAGCTTAAACATTCAAGTTGTGATGAAAAAATACTAGGGACAGCAATTGTTCAGCCAAATTGAACTTGTTTTGACTAACAAAAATTGGGGTAATGGGAATACAAGAAAACTATTTAACATTACATGTGGATAATCATGGGAAAAAAAAAGAGAAGCAATTGTGTACTTGGAACTTGGGATTACAGAACAAATGACTTGGGATAGACAGAGTGGAGTGCAGTAGTAGATTATAGTTCAATGGGAGGGCCTCGTCCTGCTTCAGTTTTAAGTTCACAATGCATTTTAATTAATAAACCATGAAAAAGGTCCCTGACTCAATGGTTGGGTAACGAATACTCAGGATTCAATAGTACCCCCTTTACTCCGGTATATGCCTCTGGAGGGAGATGATTGTGCAAATAATAGTCAAGTTCTCTTTGTATCTCATATTCTCATAGGATTTCTTTACCTCTATTCATTTTGCTTTAGCTTCACAATTTTTCCATTCCAACCCTTGCCTCTTTTCTTCTCATTCCTTAATTTCCATTCTTACTCCACTATATTTTTTTATAGAAAAAATACCAAAGAAGTACAAGGAATCCTCATCGAGCAGCAGATAAGAATAACAAAGGGCTCCAATTCCCTCCTTATGTTTCCTTTTTCCATTAGTCAATCCCAAAACATTTTGAAAGTAAGGGTTTGTTGTGGTTTTAGAAAAAAGAGAGGCAAGAGGGGCATGGTTGTTATTATTACAAAAAAAAGAGATAAGTGGTTGAGAACCTCTTCAAGTGCATCCTCCAAAAACCCAGGAGAGAGTTGGCGTCCTCTGTCCAATGGCCTCGTGTACCTCCGGTTCACCTTTTCACGTTTCCGAGCAAGTGTGGAATTGGCTCTAATGCTTTGACTCTCAGCCTGCAAGGCCATATATATTAAAACTGGACAGATATAAATGGCATAGCAAATCAATGTTACCCAAAAGTAATGCTTACTCTTTCTTTCTTTTCTTTTTCCTTCTCAGGGTCGACATCAGTTATACAGTTCTTAACCTTATACATCTTTTTATGCCTAGAGTCCACAAGTGCAGTCAATAAACGATGAGAGTTTGAGGACAATGATGACGGCATGAATCTCATTTTCTTGAGGAGCTTCCCTTGTGATTGGAGGATTCCCTAAGGTTCAAATATAACATAGAAGATTATTACAATGTAGCAACTAGTTAAATAAGATGTGTTATATGTTCGAAACAAAAGTTAAATACAAAATTACAATACAGAAAAGCTGCCTGACAAGTTTAAAGCTTCCAAAATAATGAGAAGCGTTCATATGCAGGAAAAAAAAAAAGAAAAAAAAGGCACATAATATGATACATACTTTACAACAATCAGAACTCAACAGATGATGGAGCTGAAATGAATGATGGAAAAAAGCATCAACAGTGCAAAGTACTACTAATGAGTACTAACCTTGCCATGTCTAAGAAACAAGTATGCATTATCATGCTGAGCATCCTGCACCGATATGTCAAGAACCTCATTCCCTATATGCAGTTGTAGACTTCCATCTGACCACCTCACAAAACGTGCATTGCTTTCATGCTGAAAACAGGACGCACAAGTCAAAAACTTGGTCATAACAAAATCTACTGTGGAGATGATTCAATTGTATGTAGCTGTCGCAGACACGAAGACGGAGTCAAATTACACATGCAGAAGGACTAGTAAACGTTCTCCCTTCTCCCGTACATGGGTGTCACACTGTCACCCCATGGTGCCTTTTTGTGTTGTAGTACTATGTGGAAAGTAAATATGAGCCCCTCCAAATAGCAGGTAGACCCCCGAACATGTTTTTCTATATAGTAATTTACAAAGGCTGACAAAATATAATCTATTGGATCATAATATGTCTATACACACATGAAGCATACATAATGAAAAGTGATATTCGAAATGACAAATGGGAAGATGAATTATGATCCAATAGATTATATTTTGACAGCCTTTGTAAATTACGTTCTATCCTATGCAGAAAGCATTTCCAGAGCACAAGTATATTAATCTTGTCTATTGCAAACCATTTCATAACCAAATAATCAATGTGCTGTGGATAAAAGAGTTTTCACTTACAGCTACTGTTCCATCAGCCTTTTTCACTGTTCTCCAACGCACAATGTTGTTCTCCAAGCGAATTCGCTTTTTTGTACCAGATTCATCAGTGACAAAGACATCCTCTTCTACATATGTCTTGGGATCAAAAGGTTTCGGATCAATGCCCATGATATTTGAAACTCTAATCAGATTCATCTGCCACCAAAGAGAAAGATAATGAAATAATGATTTCAATATTTGATATTTCCCAGATGTTCAATTGTTAAAATCAAGACATAGAATGCAAAATATTGCTGCCAAAAATGTAAATGTACTGAATCAAGGGCTATTGTAGACTTGTAGTTGAACAAAACCTACTTGATAATACATACAAGAGACAAACAAAATTTATGAAATAGTTAATCGGTATATCAATACGGGTTCAGTGTACATAATATTTTGCCAAGCCAAAGTGATCAGTAATTATGGTCTCATAACCACTGGCAGAATACACAAAGAAAAAGGCAGTGGAGAGTAGTGTAGATCAAGACCATTAATATTTTGTATTTGAACTACATAGCAACGAGCCAAAGAGGTCAACACCTTAAAAATGTATCAATATAAGGTTGGATGCTTACCTATTCCATTAACTAAGGCCCATTTTGATTTCCATTCCATTGTAAAGTTAGGCGTAAGCTGTAAACTACGTATAACAGTATGAATTGCTATAATGCTGACCAACATGTACAACCCAACTGCCTTAAAAAAGCATATGCTCAAACGAACATTTTCAACCTCATATTCCAAAAGTCAAAACACAACCATTAAACCACCATCTTCTGTGATTAGCCTGAAAACATGTTAAAAGGTTTAATTACCTACTCAAGAAAATGACTAGCATGTACGGAGACAACTCATCTTTTAAAGAACTAGGGAGTATTTTGAACTAGTCTGCAAAAGTGCAAAGTTATATGAAATTGACTAGCATGGTGGTTGTTGTAGGCTAACCACATCAAAAAAAAAAAAAAAAAAAATTATATATATATATATATATATATATATATATATATATATATATATATATATATATATATAAATACAAAAACACAAATGTTCACATTATATTGTAAAAAGAAATATTTTAAATGTGTTTAACCTTATCAGAGTCTGCAGGAGGTGGGCGTAAAGGTATTTCTAACTCCATAGGGGGGCCAACTGGTTTCTCCTTTAGCTTGTTCTCAATTTCCTCTTCTGACCCATACATCGCATTTTCATCATAAACTAGGTCTTCTGGTCCAAGATTCTTCTCGTACCTTTCTTCTTCATGAACAGGAAATTTCTAACAAACAGAAATAAATACAAAACTTTTAACATCCTTATACATATCGACACTGATGGTACATTGACACTGCATCATTGAGACAAAAGTAGAAATCAACAATATATTATCACAGTAGAATCTCACAGATTCCTGCTCCATGTCATGAGCAGCATCGTATTCTGCTGGCTCTTCATCATCAGAATCTCCAAATACATCACGAATTTCAGCCGTTGAGTGGGGCAAATGGGATTCATTCCTCTCCTCGTCAGGAAATTCCCTATTTCGTAACGTAGATCTCAGTCAAATGAATGATGCTAGTCATAACAAAGGCAACATAAAGTCAACATAGTGAAGCATTTTCTCACGCAAGACGGTTTACGTGTGGCCTGTTGACATCGATTTAAAACAAACTGTGCAAGTAATTGAAGCTTTTGCCCGCACTATGTACAGGTGCTGTGAGTTGTGACTCGTCTTACACAAAAAAAAATCCATAAAAACTAGAAGAATATAACTGAATAAAAGTAGCAAATAGAGCAGAAAGAAAAGTAATCTCTATATACCCTGGGCTTCTCGTTTGTCCAACTTCCTCCTCATCCTCAGGGTCAATATAATGACGTTCTTGTTCTTCAGAACGTTCTGATCCACTATCAACCACATCTCTTCTTCTACTAGTCACTACTCTTTGGGAATAATCTTCTTTTTCATCACTGTCGGTTTCTCTTGCCTCGTGTTCGTCTTGATGCTCACCTGCATCTATCTCCTGGGAACTTTGCTCTCTTTCACCTTCACTCTCTCCAACTTCCTGCTCTTCCACGCGGTATTCACCTTCACTTTCGACTTCTACTTCCCCTTGCCCCTCCTCATATGGCCTGTCTGCAACCTCTTGTTCAGGCACTCCACCATTTTCATCCTGGTCAATGTCAAGGTAAGGATTTCTCTACAAATGTTAAAACAAATGGTACAAAAATCACAGAAAAAATATAACTAAATTCAACCTAAATAACAACGATGCAAGTTTGAGGACTGAAGTATAGAAACCTGTTTTTAAGCCAGGCGAACTTTGAACACTTCAAAATCATAATGCAAACAGTGAGCATTCAAACACTTACCAAAAAAGGGGTTTATGCTCAACAATGAGCGAAAACTGAGATTATTTAGTACAATCCTTGGCTAAATATAAAAAAGTAAATATGACTGTTTGCAAAAACAAGGAGTACTAAATCAATTTTTCATGCCACATATGGATTAATCCCATCTTCAAAACTGTTCAAATTTATATTAAAAGAGAGAAAACCTTATGATTAAGCATCCTCTTGGACTTTTACGAAATACAACAATGTAATTTGCCGAATGTGACTCATAAGCTATATGCAATACGCCATGAGGTACATCGTATTTGACATCCATGTCACTCACACAATCACTACAGCAAACCATTACACTTGGCCCTTCCTATTGACACCCAAAAACTTAATAACATCATCCAAAAATGGGAGTATGGGACAACAACCGCGATATTACCCTACTGCCTCAGGGACTCCCACAATTGGCGAGCTAAGGAGATCAAATGTACGTAGCATTGCCCCTGTGTTGCCAACACAAACTGCATCGAAAATTATATTAAATGACAGCTACTTCACGATAAAACAAAGGCAACCATTTTTAGGGAGCCATATTATACCAAAGAACGAGTATTTGGCTCCATTGAAAGTACAATAAAATTTGTATCATTATTCCTCCGCCTCGTTATCATACTTATCAATGCTCTTGTATTTCATGATAAAGCACAAATCCCTAAAACGCAGACCGGTATCGACCCCAAGTCTCATCCTAAACCAACTACTGCTATCATCCAGGGTGCTATACTGCTATACATAACATAACTCACTCAAAAGACAAAGTTCCACGTTTTTCTAAAAACCGACAAAAACCCACATCCTAAATTCCAAAAAACCCCGAAACACAGACCGGTTTCGGCCCCAAGTCTCAACCTAAACAAACAACTGATATAATCCAGGGTGCTATACCCAACATAACTCGCTCAAAACACATAAAGTTCCACTCTTTCTAAAAACCAACAAAAACCCACCTCATAAACTCAATAAATTAATCAATTAAACCCAAAAATTCCAACAAAATAGACAAATACCAATGGGATAAGATCAATTCATCACAAAATCCAATTCAACAATCAAGAACATACAATTACCGTACAAAATTAAAGAGGGTATCAATAAAAAATAATTCAGAAGAAAAATTACAGAGAGGTAATTGGGACGATGATGATTAGACTCATGCTCAGAATCAAGCTCTTCTTCTTCTTCATCTTCTTCTTCTTCTTCAGATTGATCCCCAAATAAATTTTGCATCATTTGATGTCGTTTTTCTTCCTTCATCTTCACCACACTGATTGTTCTTTCTCTTTGTATGTTTGGAGATGGAGATTTGAGTGTTCTTGACAGAAATTCTATTCTTAGGTGTCGGCTCTTTTCGCGTTTTATTATAGGCGTTGGGAGTTTAAAGGTTCGAAAGTTAAGCAAAATTACTAAATTAGTCCAACGATTCGAGCTTGGCCGTGCTCACCGGTGGAATTTTTGGTCGTGTTTATTAGTTTTATTTTTGGTTATGCTCATTTATAAACACTAGTATTGGTGCCCGGCTTCGCCCGGGCTACCTCTACTTACCATTAAATTTTTTTTTCATTAAATAAAATTACTTAAAGTTGCATAACCCATAAATTTATCATTAATATATTTTTCTATGACATATCCTAAAATTACTTCGAAATAAATTTTGAGACAAATTCACTACTCCCGTTATTAATATTTTACTCTTATTAATGAAACAATTAATAGTAATAACATTTCACTACTTACTCGTAATCATTGTTACTTTCACTACTCCCGCCGTAATTATTGTTACTGTCACTACTGCCGCATTAATATTGATAATTTCACTACTCCCGCCGTAATTATTGTTACTTTCACTATTGACGCATTAATATTGATTATTTCATTACTCCCGTTGTTGTTTCTACCACTTTCACTAATCTCGCTGATAATATTATTATTTTTACTATTCAAATGAGTGATTACTATCATATAACTATATCCAATGTTACTACGATTCTTTTCTTTACTATGAAATTACTTTTACTACTCAGGAATGCAATTTTAAGGGGATTATATATTTATATAAATATATTACATATATGCATTAAATCAAATCGAAAGAATTATGCAATATTATATATTATGGAATCTAACTTGAATTATTTATAAGCTACTTATATTATATTTTTGTATGTTAAATAATTAACATCTCTATACATCTAATAACCTATAAAGTTTAATAAAATTGCATAAATTTTAAATTTAATATATAATTTTATGATGATAATAATTAATACCATAAGTCCATAAGTGTCCATGTTTATACTAATTAATTATTTTATTTTAAGGAAATTGACCATCTTCTAGTCTTCAATAAATATTTAGGAAAATTACCAAGCATCTTCTTTCTTTTAGTCTCCTTGAAATTGACCATCTTAATTAATTATTTTATTTTAAGGAAATTGACCATTTTAATTAATTATTTTATTTTAAGGAAATTGACCATGTTTTAGTCTCTTACAAATGTTTAGGAAAATTACCAAGCTTCTATATAATTTAATTTTAACCCAAACTATATAATATTTGCATTGAGATCCCTTAATTGGGTCCATCACACGGTGCTAGTGATTTAAAACTATATAGTATAATTAATTTGTATAACTTTCTTTAATTACATTAAAGTCCCTTGGTTTCTGGAATTAATATATAGTATTGATTGATGATTTACTTAATTATAGACATGAATGATTATAGCGCCCGTGTTTATTAGGGGGTGTTTGGTTGGGGGTGTTGGAATGGAATGGAATGGATTTGTGTGATTCTAGTGTTTGGTTGGTGCATTTTGGAATGGAGTTAGAATCCTGATGGATTCTAATTCTATCTCAACCCCTTGGAATCTCATACCCACCTTCCCACTCAGGTTTCTAACTCCATTCCCCCTCCATACAATTTTAGAGTGAACAAACAATAAATAATAGGTATGGGGTTTTAAATCCATCCCCTCATGGTATCTCATTCCATTCCAATCCATTCCGACCTTTTGAACCAAACGGCCCCTTAGTTTTATTTTTGGTTATGCTCATTTATAAACATGATTTACTTAATTATGGAAATGAATAAATCTCTCAATTACTCATCATTTTTACACCTTCAATAAATCTCTCAATTACTCACGCCAACCAATCACCGGCCTGACTAGCCACCGCACCATCTGTACCACCACATCTCTTCCAAAACGCCGGCCATTACCTTGCCGGCTATACCACCCCCTCATGTACCATGTATACGTCAGAAATGTCATCCCTAGCACTGTGGCATATAACAAAAAAAAATGAGTTTCCAACTCATCCGACAAATCATAGCTTATCGAAAAGAATCCGGGAGATTTCCGACAATGGCTGAAATTCATTGGGAGAATCTTGTTTTACTTCCAAAACTCCTATCAACTTTTCTGATGACGGGAAAAAGGAGTAGATAAATATCAAAACTTTGTCATCAATAATGACCATGCTATTTCTTCAAACCCTAATCCTAAATTTGTTAGTCTAAATTAAATTAATCATTCTAATTTGATATAACACAGTTAATAAATTAGAATTATTAGTTGACCGACATGAGAATTAGCGTCTATAATTGAGTATTTAACGAATTTGATTGATTTTGTGAGGAAGAGAATTAGAGAGAGTTGTTTATTTTAATTTTGGGGGAAGGGTAAATTAAAAAAAAAAAAGTAATGGCAAAAAGTCCATGGAAAAGTAATCTTCGTCTATGAAAGAGCAACTACGTCTTTTTTTTGGTACTATTTCGTCATGTTTAGTGAAGTGTGTTACTATATGATACTCTACGATTTACCTTATTAATCGAGAATACAATAGAAAGTGATCTTTTTTTTTTTGGCAATGGTAAAAGGAAAGTTACAAACTCAATGCCTTTTAGCTAGACCATGAGCTACTTTATTAAGCTTACAGAGGAATAAAACTGAAACATAACCAGTGGAAAAACGAAGAAACGTAAGCAATGTCATCCAAGAATCCTTGTGTCAAGTGGTGACCGCTCTTCACACACCATTGATGTAACACCCCCACACACCAAGGTGTTTTACCAATACCACACTAACATATGAGGATGCTACCATCTCGGTTGCCCGAGGTAGAGTATATCAAAAGTGACCATAAAGAAACATAATTTAAGGTTCAACTGTTTAAATGTATACAACTGAAAAAACCAAACTAAAAGTACTACAACTGGCAAAACCAAAATATCCAAAACTATAACAAATGTCAGCGGAAGACTAAAGACTCAACGAGTGATGACTCCATCCCAGGTAGAACCCGCGAGCTATCCATATAAGTATCTGATAATAAACTGCTCATCATCCCCGAATGGATCACCACAGTTTTGTAAAACAACAACGGGTCAGTTCACTGAATAACCAATATAAGAGAACAACAATAACATCCAAAGCAACCATTCACATTCCTCCGACCTTCAATTCATCACCAATCGCTGACTACACACTTTTAGTGTGTAGCCCGCCAGCATTACCCATCGCAACAGGTAATCCACACCGTCGGTGGGGACCACGCCTTACCACCTAAGCCTCGCTCGCACCAAGAGCGAATAACCCATGTCCATTAATGTGCACATCCCCCTTGTGACGGGAACCACAATGGCGAATCAAGGGCGTGAAGTCATTCCCGATAATGACTCCATTCAGCCGAGGACGCACCTCGAGAACCACAAATAAACCAAACAACCAAAACCAACCATCTAATATCACAATTAGGGGTGTTAACGAGTCAAGCCGAGCCCGAGCTTGGCCTTGCTCAGCTTGTGCTCATAAAGTAAAACTCGAGTACGAGCCGATCTCGAGCTTACCCGAGTTTGAAAAACTTGTGCTCGTTATCAAGCTTGCGAGCTTTAATGCGAGCTAGAGCCAAATTCGAATTATCAACTCGAGCCTATATATAATTGTTGAATTGTCGGTTTTTCTCTCTCGATATGTTCAATAACAAGGCTCGAAAGTTTTATATATAAATATTGGAAAATCAATAAGACATTTTTGATATGTGTGATACAAATATATAATCATGACAAAATAGTTTATAAAATATGAGTAATATCTCATCTAATTATACAAATTCGAGCCGCTCACGAGCTTTTCGATTCGAGCCAACGTGTGCTCGGCTTGACTCGTTAAGCTCTCGAGCCGAGCCCGAGCCCAAGCCGAGCTCACACGAGCCGAGCTTTGACCGAGTCGGGCTCGAGTTGCTCACGATCGAGCTGTCTCGTCTCATTAACAGCCCTAATCACAATCATAAAATCATATTAATCATGCCAATAAATCAACTATCATCATCTGATAATCAATTAATCAGGCAACTGACTAGGGAAAACCCTACCTTATTAACGAATCTGAAATCAACAAGCAACAGCGGAAGCTAGAATTGTTCCTCTACGAACTCGCCACCTAGCAATAATCACAACCATACTCTATGTCACAATCTCTAATACTACGATTTTATGTGTCTTGGGGTACTCTATCAAGTGGGACTTAATCTGTCGACTAAGTAGCTTTTTACGCAAAACAGTAGTCTGCTTGTAGGGTACTCGATCGAGTAAGCCTGGCACTCGATCGAGTAAGGGTCACTCGATCGAGTAAGTGAGTTATCGGGTGATTTTTGACGGGTTTGTTAATAATGCGGGATTGATAGTTAAGGCTTCCGTCACTTTTTCTTAACACACTTTTTCAACCTAATAACCTTCAAGAGACGATTAAAAGTTACGTTGAATCATCCTCGCCGCATTATTAGCAAATCCCGGAGTTAAGAGTGTCGGATTTCGTTGTTCTTTACACTGTTGTGATCCTTGAGTCGAGGGTAAGCTCTACATATAATTTTTATAGCGTTTTGTTAAAGTTGATTAAACCCTAATTGGGTGATTTGGGGGGTTTTGGTGGTTTATGTGAATATAGTTGTGATTATATGTATGTATGTATAGGAGGAGGATTCGTTGAGGAGAGGTTCTGACTTAGCTGCTTGATCGTCAGTCGGTGTTTGCATTTCAAGGTAGGGTTTCCCTACTCAGTATTAGTTACATAATGTGTGGTGATTGTTGTTGTGATTAAAGGTTGATTGTATTGTTGTTGTTAGACGGTTGTTGATTTCATGTTGTTGATTGGTTTGTATGTGTCTGTGATCTTCGGGGCACATCCCTGGCTGAGTGGAGTCACTTGCGGGAGTGGCTTCACGCCCTTGATTCGCTTTTTGTGGAACCCGCCACAGAGGGGATGTGCACATTAATGAACTTGGGTTTATCGCTCAATGGAGATGAGCGGGAATTTGGTGGATACGGCTGCGGTCCCCCACTGGCGGCGTGGAGTACTTGTTGCGATGGGTACTCTGGCAGGGCTACACACTTTAGTGTGTAGTAAGTTATGTAGAGATTGGAGATGGAGACTGGGGATTGTCTGAGCTGTTTATGTTCTTGTTTCTTTGTGGCATTGTTTTATGTAATTAGTACTGACCCCGTTTAAATGTTTTAAAAACTGTGGTGATCCATTCGGGGGTGGTGAGCAGTTATTGAGCAGGTATGAGACGATGCGTATGGGATAGCTGGGATGAGTCAGCACGTTGCAGTTTAGAAGTCTTCCGCTGTGTCAGACACTTTTATAGTTGATAGTAGACAGTTTTGAGAACTTTGTATTTCACTTTTATCAGTTTGGGTTTTGGACATGTAATCACTTTAAACTTTATTGCTATTTAAGTATGTTTCTTTATTGTCATTTGATTATCAGTGCCTCGGGTAACCGAGATGGTGAGATTGGTGACGTTCTCATACCTTAAGTGGTCCTGGTAAGGCACTTGGAGTATGGGGGTGTCACAAAGTGGTATCAGAGCGACGATATTGAAACCTGTAACCAATGAACCTATTGAACATAGGGAGTCAAACTAAAATGAACCCGGGTAGAAGTTGTAGGAGCTAATGCAAAGACTTGGGAGACGTCCTAAAGTCGCGAACTCGCCCTATAATTTTGAACCGGTCACATGGGGTATGTGTCGGGATCGTTACGTGTTTATCTTGTGCTTTGTGTATCTATATAGTAATATGTGGTGTGAATCGGTGGATGCATGTATGTGGAGGATATGAGGTATGAAATAAAAGATGATGATTATGTGATTTGTATGTTGATTGATTGAAAAGCATGATGTTTGGTTTATAATGTGGCATGTTAGGATTATGAAAGGAAAAGTGTTTTGTTTATATATATAAAGCGATGCGTGAGTATATATATGTTGTTGTTGTTGTCGTTTTGTGTAAGAGTATAGAAAGTGGGGAGTGTGAGTGGAACATGCGGGTAGTGTATACGAGTCTGCATGACTCGATCGAGTGGGGGCACTCGATCGAGTAGGTGAGAGGCTCGATCGAGTGGGTGTGACTCGATCGAGTAGGCAGTTTTCCGTTTTCTGGGCAGAAGTAAGTTTTCGGGCACTCGATCGAGTAGGTGGTGGCACTCGATCGAGTAGGGTCGATTTCGATCGAGCGGATAGTTAGCCGATCGAGTATGTTTTTGGGAGCTTTCTGGTCAGGTTCTGAAGTCGGGGTACTCGATCGAGTAAGTTGGGTCACTCGATCGAGTGACCTCAACTCGATCAAGTGGGTGTTGGGGCTCGATTGAGTAGATGTTGTGCATGTTCTTTTCGTGTTTTGAGATATGGGATATACGTTTATGTTTACCTTTCTCTTATATAGTTCCAAGATGCCGCCAAAGAGAAACGCGTTGTATGCCAGAGCAGAGAGTATGACAGTTGATGATTTAGTAAGATGTTGGAGCACCAGGATGCTCTCACATAGGCTTTAAAAAGGGTGGGAAAGGATAGAGATGTTTATCACTCCAAGATTAGCGTACATATCGCGAGATTTAACCTAAGGAGTACTTGGGAACAGGGGCGCCAATTCTGCTGGATAATTGGCATAGAGAAATGGAGAATATTATCAACTTAGTTCATTGCCCAGAGGAGTTGAAAGTGGAACAAGTTGCATTCTGCATGAGGGAATCTGCCGGTGAGTGGTGGGATAAGGTTAAGGTGCGTGCTCGGGATTTATATGTGAGATAGGGGTTACCTGCGATACCTTGGGATGAGTTCAAGAAAGCAATGAGGCATGAGTTTGTGCCAGAACATGTGCGTAGTAAGCTGAGGGAAGAGTTTGATGATTTTAAGATGACTTCTGAGATGACCGTTGTTGAGTACTACCACAAGTTTAAGGGAAATCGAGGTATGCTGAGGACATGGGACTGAGCCAAGAGAACTTAGTATTGAGGTTTGAGAATGGGTTGACCCCCAAAATTATGGAAAAGTTACCGGTGGGAGCTCTTACGGATGTGAAGGAGGTTTATGAGCGTACTGGGAGGGCTGAGAGGTTAGTTGAGATGACCAAGGAGAGAGGCTCTGAGAAGAGAAAAGTTGAGAGTGAGGGAGGTGGTCAGTCCAGTTACAAGAAGAGTGGCCATAACCAGGCAAGAGCATATTCATCGGGTTCGGGGTTTAGTGCTGGGGCTTCTTATGGGCGTGGTCGTGGGAGTGGTGGTAGCAGTTGGGGTATGACATGTTATAACTGTGGCGGTATGGGCCACAAGAGACATGAGTGCACCAGTGCTGTGAGTGGGGTTTTCCAGAGATCGTCGCAGGGGAGTTTCTCTCAGGGTCCTTCGCAAAGGTACGCTAGTAACAGGCCAACTGGCTCATGGAACAACAGGGATGGTCAGAGCAACAACAACGGTGGGGCTAACCGCAATGGCGGTAATTCACACGAGAGACCGGCGACGAACAACAACAACACCTACCAAGGGTCGGCTGCTAAGCCGGCTACCTCTGCTAGTACTGTCCAAGGAGGTGGGCAGAAGACCAGTGGCAAGCTGTTTATGATGGAGAAGAAAACAACTGAGGATGATGCTCACGTTATCACCGGTACATTTCTTGTTAATAGAGTTTTTACCTTTGTTTTGTTTGATTCGAGAGCGTCACAGTCGTTTGTATCGTCGAGTCATGCTAAACGATTGGGTTTGAGTGAGTATGAGTCTGTAAGAGAGGAAGTTTTTATACCTTCGAGTGAGTCTGTATCTTGTGGGCGGTTGTATAGAGGTGTGTCTATGATAGTCGGGCAGGTTGACCTACCAGTGGACTTGTTAGAGTTTCCTTTGGAGGGTTTTGAGATGATAGTTGGTATGGACTGGTTGGGTAAGTATAAGGCTAAGATAGATTGTCATCAAAAGAGGGTTTCTTTGAGAGGTCCTAAAGGGATTAGTGTGTCTTATCGGGGGTTTGTTGTCAAACCCAAAGTCAAGTTGATTGCAGTAGTGACCTTGAAGTCTTACCTGAGAAAAGGGTGTCCGTTGATCTTATGCCATGTGAGAGACTATAGAGTGGAGAGTCCATCAGTTGAGCAGATACCAGTGGTGGGAGAGTTTCGGATGTCTTTCCGATGAGATCCGGGTTGCCACCGAAGAGGGAGATAGATTTGATGTTGAGCTAAACAGGGGACGGGGCCAATCTCTAAGGCACCGTACCATATGGGTCCTAAGGAGTTAGAGGAGCTAAAGAAGCAGCTGGGTGATCTGATTGAGAAGGGATACATTAGACCTAGTGTATCACCGTGGGGAGCACCAGTCTTGTTTGTGAAGAAGAAAGATGGGAGCTTGAGGTTGTGCATCGATTATAGGGAGTGAGCAGTGACGGTAAAGAACAAGTATCCTTTGCCAAGGATAGATGATTTGTTTGATCGGTTGAAGCAGTGCGAGTCTTTTCCAAGATTGATTTGAGGTCGGGTTATCATCAGGTGAAGATTCGGGAAGAGGACATACCGAAGACAACTTTTACATCGAGGTATGGTCATTATGAGTATGTTGTGATGCCGTTTGGGTTGTCTAATGCACCTGCAGTGTTTATGGATTTGATAAACCTAGGGTCTTGATCGAGTTCTTGGATCGGTTTGTGGTGGTCTTTATAGATGATATCTTAGTCTTTTCTAAGACTAAGGAGGAGCATGAGGAGCATTTGAGGATTGTGTTGCAGACTTTGCGAGAGAATCAGCTGTATGCAAAGTTGTCCAAGTGTGAGTTACGGGTTAGAGGAGGTTGCCTTTACGGGGCATGTGATTTCAAAGAAAGGGGTAGTTGTGGATCCTGCAAAGATTGAAGCAGTTACCAAGTGGGAAGCACCAAAGAATGTGGCAGAGATCAGGAGTTTCTTGGGTTTAGCAGGGTACTATCGGCGGTTCGTGAAAGATTTCTCCAAGATAGCTAGACCTATGACAGTTTTGATGAGGAAAGAGAACATATTTCGTTGGGATGAAAGTTGTGAGACGGCGTTCTAGGCATTAAAGGAGCGTTTGACCACAGCTCCAATCTTAGCATTACCTGAAGGGAGTGAGAACTTTGAGGTGTATATAGATGCTTCAAAGAATGGGTTGGGTTGTGTGTTGATGTAGAATGGGAAAGTTATTGCCTATGCTTCTAGGCAATTGAAGCCTTATGAGGAGAACTATCCTACACATGATCTAGAGTTGGGTGCAGCTGTGTTTGCTCTCAAGATTTAGAGGCACTGCCTTTATGGGGCGATCTTTAAGCTGTTTTTTGATCACAAGAGTCTCAAGTACATCTTCACTCAAAAGGAGTTGAATACGAGATAGAGGAGGTGGATGGAGCTGATTCGGGATTATGACATGGATATCATTTACCATGAAGGGAAAGCTAATGTAGTTGCAGATGCCTTGAGCAGGAAGAGTGTGCATTCTCTATGCACAGCTATGTCTTTGATGAGGCTAAGAGATGAGGTGGGGAAGATGGGGATATATATGATCCAGAAAGGGGGTGCTAGAGGGGATTTGACAGTGGAGCCAGACCTTTATGATGATATTCGCAGGAAACAGGCTTTGGATCCCAAGATTGAGGAGTGGAGAGCTGGAGTAGAGAAAGGGACAGTGTCTAGATTCTCTATTCATACAGATGGTAGTGTGAGATTTGATGGGAGATGGTGTGTTCCTAGTGATGAGGAGTTGAAAAAAGATAATCATGACAGAGGCTCATTGCACGTCATACTCGGTACATCCAGGCGGTGACAAGTTATATAAAGATTTGAAGAAGACCTTCTGGTGGCCGGGGATGAAGAAGGAAACAACTGAGTTCGTGGCTAGTTGTTTGACATGTCAGAGAGTGAAAAGGGAGCAGCGATGACCAAAAGTTAAGATTCGTCTCTTGAGGTACCTGAGTGGAAGTGAGAGTCAATTTCTATGGATTTTATAGTTGGGTTGCCGAAAAGTCAGCAGGGTAATAACAGGATATGGGTTATAGTAGACCGACTGACGAAATCAGCTCACTTTGTGCCGATGAAAGATAAGTGGACCAAGATACAGTTGGCTTTGGCTTATAGGAAGCATGTGGTTCGTTTGCATGGGGTGCCTAAGGGTATAGTGTCCGATAAATATGCGAGGTTCATATCACGGTTTTGGAAAGAGTTGCAGGAGATGATGAGGACTACCTTAAAGATGAGTACTGCATTTCATCCTACGACAGATGACCAGACGGAGAGGACCATCAAGATTTTAGAGGACATGTTGCGAGCTTGTGTTATGGATTTTGGTGGTAGCTGGGAGCAGAGGTTAGATTTGATTGAGTTTTCTTACAATAACAACTACCACACCAGTATTGGCATGGCACCATTCAAGGCTTTATATGAGAGGAGATGTAGGAGTCCGATCTGCTGGGATGATAGTGCTGAGGCAGTTGTTTTGGGACCGCAGATGGTACAGGTGATGGTTGAACAGGTTAATCTGATTAGACAAAGGATGAAAGCGGCTCAGGATCGACAAAAGAGTTATGCAGATCTACATCGCCGGGACATAGAGTTTCAGGTTGGGGACAAAGTTCATTTGAAAGTGTCTCCTATGCGTGGGGTCATGAGATTTGGTAACAAAGGTAAGCTGAGCCAGAAGTTTATAGGACCATATGAGATCTTGGATTGTGTGGGTGAGGTTGCTTACCGGTTAGCTTTACCCATTTGCCTTGGATAGAGTGCATAATGTGTTTCATGTATCTCAGTTGCGGAAGTATGTTAGTGATCCATCACATGTGTTAGAGGTAGAGAACATCGAGCTGGATGAGTCTTTGTCTTATCTTGAGGTGCCTAAACAGATTCTTGAATGAAAGGTTAGGAAGACTAGACATTGTGAGACAGTGTTGTTTAAGGTTCTATGGTCTAACCATGAGGTTGAGGAGGCTACATGGGAGGCGAAAGAGGCTATGAGGGAGCGGTACCCGTCTCTATTTGATCAGGTATGTGTGGTTATGGGGACGTAACCTTGTTTCTTTTAGGGGGGGGGGGGGGGATAGGAGATGGTCGCATAGAGTTTTTGCATGTTTTATGTTGGTTTTGGTATAGTTAGTAGTTGTCTTGAGTCGGGATGAGTTTAATTTTGGGAGGTGTGTTTTGGAGTTTTGTGTCAAGTTTTGTTTATGTTGTTGTGTCGGGATGGTGTTAGTGTGTTTGGTTTTGTTTGTGGTTTGAACCGGGGGACGAAGTTCTTTTTAGGAGGAAGAGCGTAATACTACGGTTTTATGTGTCTTGGGGTACTCTATCGAGTGGGACTTACTCTGTCGAGTAGTAGCTTTTTACGCAAAACAGTAGTCTGCCTGTAGAGTACTCGATCGAGTAAGTCTGGCACTCGATCGAGTAAGGGTCACTCGATCGAGTAAGTGAGTTATCGGGTGATTTTTGACGGGTTTGTTAATAATGTAGGATTGATATTTAAGGCTTCCGTCACTTTTTCTTAAAACACTTTTTCAACCTAATAACCTCCAAGAGACGATTAAAAATTACGTTGAATCATCCTCGCCGCATTATTAGCAAATCCCGGAGCTAGGAGTGTCGGATTTCGTCGTTCTTTACACCGTTGTGATCCTTGAGTCGAGGGTAAGCTCTACATATAATTTTTATAGCGTTTTGTTAAAGTTGATTAAACCCTAATTGGGTGATTTGGGGGTTTTGGTGGTTTATCTGAATATAGTTGTGATTATATGTATGTATGTATAAGAGGAGGATTCGTTGAGGAGAGGTTCTGACTTAGCTGCTTGATCGTCAGTCGGTGTTTGCATTTCAAGGTAGGGTTTCCTTACTCAGTATTAGTTACATAATGTGTGGTGATTGTTGTTGTGATTAAAGGTTGATTGTATTGTTGGTTGTTAGACGGTTGTTGATTTTATGTTGTTGATTGGTTTGTATCTGTCTGTGATCTTCGGGGCGCGTCCCTGGCTGAGTGGAGTCACTTGCGGGAGTGACTTCACGCCCTTGATTCTCCTTCTGTGGAACCCGCCATAGAAGGGATGTGCACATTAATGAACTTGGGTTTATCGCTCAATGTAGATGAGCGAGGATTTGGCGGGTACGGCTGCGGTCCCCCACTGGCGGCATGGAGTACTTGTTGCGATGGGTACTCTGGCAGGGCTACACACTTTAGTGTGTAGTCAGTTATGTGGAGATTGGAGATGGAGACTGGGGATTGTCTGAGCTGTTTGTGTTCTTGTTTCTTTGTGGCATTGTTTTATGTAATTAGTACTGACCCCGTTTAAATGTTTTAAAAACTGTGGTGATCCATTCGGGGGTGGTGAGCAGTTATTGAGCAGGTATGAGACGATGCGTATGGGATAGCTGGGATGAGTCACCACGTTGCAGTTTAGAAGTCTTCCGCTGTGTCAGACACTTTTATAGTTGATAGTAGACAGTTTTGAGAACTTTGTATTTCACTTTTATCAGTTTGGGTTTTGGACATGTAATCACTTTAAACTGTATTGCTATTTAAGTATATTTCTTTATTGTCATTTTATTATCAGTGCCTCGGGTAACCGAGATGGTGACGTTCTCATACCTTAAGTGGTCATGGTAAGGCACTTGGAGTATGGGGGTGTCACACAATCATACCAATTAACCCCTTTCCCAAACTAACAATTAGGGCAAAACCCTAATGGACAAACATAACCAATTAACAAAGTACTAGTGACTTACCAACGAAATCAATAAAGAAAAGACAGATAAGACTCAAGATCAATCCAATAGTCTTGGGAGTGATTAGGGTGATTAGAGAGGTGATAGGTGTCGTTAGGTTATGTAAAAAGTGATTTGTAAACTGATAATACGAATTTTATAATCTCTAATCAACTTAATCAAAACCGCGGAAATAAACCCGTTAGACCGGGTACTTGGTCGAGTACCTTGGGTACTTGGTCGAGTACCTTGGGTACTCGGCCGAGTATCTCACTACTCAGCTGAGTTCTCCTGGACAGTAATATAACACCCCTGATTTTCGGCTAAATTAAAACTAACTTTTACATATAAAACTTGCCGAAATACAGAGATATTATAATTAATATACAAAGTCTCTATTACAAAATGTCTCTTAAAATAAAATATATAAAATGAAATAAACTTTTACAAAGCCTTCAATAAAAATTGTCTTGAAATAAAATCCTTTTGAACAGCAGCGGAACACCTTAAAGCAAAACCAGAAGACAGAAAGGAACTACCCCCATGACGAGTAGCCTAGAAGGGAGAAAACACATCAGCCAGAAAGCTGAGTAACAGATACTACCTCAATATAAGCAGAATAGTTTTTGGTCATGGCGTGGAAACAGAGATATGTAAAAATAAAAATAAACAACCAGAATACTAAAAAAACACTCCCCATAAACTAAGCTCAATCTCAACTCTTCTCTTTTCTCTGTAAAATCTCTATAGTATAATACTCTCCCTCATCTCAATAATTAACCAAGTCTCATCTCATTACTTCGTCTCACTCATTACTCTATCCCATAATATAATACTCCATAGTAACCAGATATTGAATTCTCATCGTCGACCCTAAGACCAAGGACAAGGGGTGAGTGAACTGGCGGATGAAAACCGCGAAACAATACATCCATCTCAATATCGATTTCAAACTCAAATAACTAAATAACTCAATAACCATGGTCACTCCAGACCGTAAACATAAAACGGCACATAGGCCCCATAACTCAATACAAGTAGCCAATTTCCATCTCAATTTCAATATCAATATCGTTAAATGCTCAACACTTAGAGTACAAAGCTCTAAGCTACTCACCCACGAGTCAAGATCAAAAGAAACCACAATAAAAATAAGACTAGGGTACAAAACCATATTCTCTACAATTCCAATAATCAACCACGCAGTACTGCCCTAGTCTTATCATGACCATGATCATACTTCAAAGTAATAATGATAATGCTACTTTTCGTCATGTATTTGAGGTACAACCACGCAAAAACTAAGCATAATACCAACCAAATTCAATCATTCGTCCATGTAATATGTTTGCCAACAATTTCTTATTCTAATCACAACTTTCAAAGCCTTAATTTCAATACCAGCAAACTCAGAATCCGTAAAACTCACAAATTAACCTCTTAGATAACCATCTTAACCCATCTCACGGGAAATAAACTTAATAGAAAGATTATATACTATTAGCATAATACATAAAACAACAAAGATAATAAATATCAGCATATAAACCCCAATAAATCAATTAGCAAGCAAATATAGCATTCAACCTCAAACGATATTAATAATAATAGGATCGGTAAAATCGTGTTACCTTATATTTGTCCTGAGTCACACACATCAATAACCCATAAACTAAAATAGAGAAAGGCGTAGAAAGAAGACGGCCGGCTTGTAGTTTGAACAAGATGTTAAGCAAGTATAAAAATTGATGGTGATGGAGGAAAAGAGGCGCAGGAAACAATCAAAAGAAAGAGCCACGCCAATATATATACACTAATAGGTTATCCAAGACGGACTTTTAATAAAACATGTAATACGACCAAATAGAATAAGTAAGAATAAAATATATATTTTTTAACCAAAATTAATTCCTTGATATGCCAAACACTATTTTAGAAAGATTAAGAAAAGTTTATATACTAAAATCCATAAATTATTTGGGGTATTATAATCTTCCTCACTTGAAAGAAACTTCGTCCCCGAAGTTCGAATTTAAAGAAAAAAAATTCAAAGGTCTTTATAAAATTTAGAGTATTATAATCCACCCTCCTTAAGAACAAAGTTCGTCCCCGAACTTAAAAATTCAAATAATTTGCGACTCAAAAATCCAAGAAAACTTTTAAAGGTGAAATCTGCGGTGTCAAGATGTGACGATCTTAACATCTAACCAAGAAAGAACCCGCTCTGTTACCAATTATAACATCCCGTATTTTGGCCAGTTTTGTATGTAAATGTAAGTTTTAAATTAGCCAAAAATATGGGGTGTTACAAGTAACCTGACGAGAAGTCACACGACAACCTACTCGGCCGAGTTGCACTTATTCTACCGAGTTACAAAGGCCAGAAAACCGTGGTATTACAGTCTTTCCTTCTTAAAACGAACTTTGTCCCCGAAGTTCATACCATACCCAAAACAAAAGCAACACCAAAACTCAAAGGTACTAACAACACCAACTATGACCAACAAAACAACCCAACTATAGCTCAAAGATACCAACAACACAACCATCTCGACCTCAGACTAACCAAAAACAAGCATGCAACCATCTCCTACCCCCCTTAAAAGACAATGGTTACGTCCCTGTAACCAAACATACTTGAGCAAAAAGGTGTGGTAGCGTTCTCTCATAGCCTCTTCCGGTTCCCAAGTGGCTTCTTCCACGTTGTGATTAGACCATAGAACCTTAATCAAGACGGTTTCATCGTTCCTTGTCTTGCGTACCTTACGATACAAGATCTCCTTAGGAACCTCGGCATAAGTTAGAGCCTCATCTAACTCAATATTTTCAACCTCAAGTACATGTGACAGATCACTCTCATACTTACGAAATTGTGACACATAAAACATATTATGGACCCGATCCAGCGATGGTGGTAAAGCTAGACGATAGGCTACTTCACATATCCAGTCTTAAACCTCATAAAGGCCGATGAACTTCTGACTCAACTTTCCTCTCTTACCAACCCTCATAACTCCTCGCATTGATGACACTTTCAAGAGGACCTTGTCACCTACCGCAAACACAATGTCCATGCGATGCAAATCTGCGTAACTCTTTTGTCTCTCTTGAGATACTTTCATCTTTTGACGTATCAAGTGTACTTGCTCAATCATGTCTTTCACCATCTGTGGTCCTAATATCACAGCTTCAGCACTGTTATGCCAACAAATCGGACTCCTACACTTCCTACCATATAAAGCCTCAAAAGGTGCCATCCTGATACTAGAGTGATAGCTATTGTTATATGAAAACTCTATCAAATCCAGCATATCCTCCCAACTCCCACCGAATTCCATAGCACAAGCTCATAACATGTCCTCTAAAGTCTTGATGGTTCTTTCCGTTTGGCCATTTGTCGCAGGATGAAATGTTGTACTCATCTTTAAGGTAGTTCCCATCAATTCCTGCAATTCTTGCCAAAACCGTGATATGAACGTCGCATCTCGATCCGACACTATATCCTTTGGTACCCCTTGTAACCGAACCACATGCTTCCTGTACCCCAAAGGTAGCTGAATCTTACTACAAGTATCTTTCATTGGAATAAAATGAGCCGACTTCGTTAAACGGTCAACGCTAACCCAGATCATATTGTTACCTTGCTGATTCCTTGGTAACTCTATGATGAAATCCATAGAGATCGACTCCCATTTCCATTCCGGTACCTCAAGTGACTGAAACTTACCTTGTGGTCTTCGTTGCTCACCCTTTACCCTTTGACAAGTTAAACATCTAGCCACGAACTCAGCAACATCTTTTTTCTTACCGAGCCACCAAAACGACTTCTTCAAGTACTTATAGAGTTTGTCGCCACCCGGATGTGACGAATAAGAAGTGAAATGAGCCTCCGTTATGATCAACTTCTTCAAGTCAACGTTACTAGGTACACACCACCTCCCATCAAAACGAACACTCCCATCTGTGTGGATAGAAAACCTCGAAGCTGTACCACTCTCTACCCTTGACTTCCACTCTTGAATCTTTGGATCAAGTTCCTATTTCCTTTCGATATCATCATAAAGTTCAAGCTCTATTTCAAATCGTCGATGGCATCACCGTTGCGAATCATATGAATCCCTATATTAGTCATCTCATCCTTTAGTTTCATCAAGGACATAGCAGTACATAACGAATGTACACTCTTCCTACTCAAAGCATCTGCAACCACAGTAGTATTCCTCTCATGATAGACGATTTCTATATCGTAGTCCCTGATCAGCTTCATCCACCGTCTCTGACGCATGTTCAACTCTTTCTGAGTGTAGATGTACTTCAAACTCTTATTATCTGAAAACACCTTAAAGGTCGCCCCATAGAGATAATGCCTCCAAATCTTTAGAGCAAATACCACTGCACCCAATTCCAAATCATGGATAGGATAGTTCTCCTCATACGGCTTATGCTGCCTCGAAGCATAGGCGATAACCTTCCTATTCTGCATTAACACACAACCCAACCCATTCTTTGAAGTAGCAGTATAAACCTCAAACTTCTCACTCCCCTCAGGTAGAGCTAGAACGGGAGTTGTGGTCAAATGCTTCTTTAATGTTTGGAACATCGTTTCACAACCCTCATCCCAATGAAACCTGGTTTCCTTCCTCATCAAAGCTGTCATAAGCCTGGCGATCTTAGAGAAGTCCTTCACAAACCTCCTGTAGTAGCCAGCTAAACCCAAGAAACTCTGTATCTCAGCAACATTTTTTGGTGCTTCCCAGTTTGACACTACCTCGATCTTACTAAGATCCACCGACACACCATCTCTCGAGATTACATGGCTCAGGAAAAGCCATATTCTCTAACTAGAACTCACACTTAAATAACTTGGCATACATCTGATTATCTCGCAAATTCTGCAGTACTAACCTCAGGTGGTCCTCGTGCTCCTCCTTAGTCTTAGAGTAGACCAAGATGTCATCAATGAATAAGACCACAAACATATCCAAGAACGGGCTGAAGATCCGATTCATAAGATCCATGAATATTATTAGTGCGTTAGTCAACCCAAAAGACATTACCACTGATGAGTCATAATTATATACATATTTATGCCTCCCCTTAATTGCTTTTGATATGGTTTTCGTGCTAAATTATATTATTTACATGCCTTTTATGTTAGAACGTCGATACTTACGCTATTTGATGTTTAATACAGGAATGATGCATTTGAGGAGTAAAGGAATGAAATGGGCATCAGTAGGCATGAAGAAATACACGAAGCATGGCACGGGAATCCATAAGAATGAAGGAAGAGAAGTTAAGAAGACTACACGAAGAAAAGAGCAGAAACAGAGTGATTCCTCGATCAACTAAGCACGGGCTCGATCGAGGAAGTTGGTGACTCGATCGAGTAAGACCAGGCTCGATCGAGGAACCACTTATTTCCTAATTTTCCGCAATTTTCCTTAAGTCGGCTATGTTTTATTATAAATATCTAAATCGTATCCTAGTTTATTTTACGCCTTATTTTACCTAGTTTCGTATAGCAACTCTAAAAACTCTCTTAGAATACTTTTAGATTAGTTTACATTAGTTTAGCATCGGATCTAATGTTCTTCATTACGATATTGTTCTAATATTTCCTCAATTATTAATTCAATTGCTTGTTCATCTTTTATGATTTTAATCATGTTGTTCATTAATCTTATTGTTGCTATTCCCTTGATCATGAGTAGCTAAATCTATTATCTAGGGTGAAAGGGGATCTAGGTTGTTAGAAAAAGGTTAACTTATGAATTGATTGTTAAATGACTTTTGATTGTTGTTTAATTTATTGTCTTAATTCTAATTAGTTAATTACTAATCAGAATTGATTAATTAGTCTTCATAAACTAGGATTTTCACCAACCGGGTTAAGACTAGTATAGGCCACGATAATTGAATTAGACCGACTTAATAATAGCGATTGCATGTTAAGTTTAGATCTAAAAAGACATATTAGAATCGACCGATCATATGACTTTCAACAATATAAATTGCTCAATCAATGAATTAAACCTTACCCTTGGATGACTACCTAGTGAACCTGATCCTTAGACTCTTTTAATATATTTGAATTCATATTTTATTTACATTGCAATTAGTTGTTAGATATCAAACAAACAAAACGCCCATAAAATTGGTTATTTTAAGACGATCTAAATATAAACAAACTAGATTAATTACCTCGCCTCCCTGTGGATACGATACCTTACTTACCGCTAGCTATTTGTTACTAGTATTATAGGATTTATTTTTATTAAGGCCAAACGACTGAAAATAACCTTATTAACCACATACTCATAGTGACCATACCGTGATCTGAAAGCTGTCTTTGGAATATCTTCATCCGCTATCCTCAGCTGGTGATAACCCGACCTCAAGTCAATCTTAGAAAACACTCTTGCGCCACTCAGCTAGTCAAAAAGATCATCAATCCTTGGCAAATGATACCTGTTCTTCACAGTGACATGGTTTAACTCCCTGTAGTTGATGCATAGCCTCATATTACCGTCTTTCTTTTTCACAAACAAAATCGGTGCACCCCAAGGTGATACACTAGACCGAATGTACCCCTTATCCAACAACTCATTTAGCTGCTTTTTCAACTACTCCAACTCCTTAGGTCCCATGCAGTACGGAGACTTAAATATGGGCCCTGTCCCTGGTTAAAGCTCAACACTAAAGTCGTTGTCCCTCTTAAGAGGTAACCCTGGTATCTTATCCGGAAAAACATCCCTGAGCTCACTAACCACTGGTATATCTGCTGCTGACGGCTCTTCCATCCGAGTATCCCACACGTGGCAAAGAATCAAAGGACACTTCTTTCTCAAACATGCCTTTAAAGTCATCACCGCGATCAACTTCATCTTGGGCTTTACAACAAACCCCTTATATGACACTTTGATTCCCTTAGGTCCTTTTAAAGACACTCTCTTCTGTCGACAATCTATCTTAGCATCGTACTTACCCAACCCAATCCATCTCGACTATAACCTCAAACGCGTCCATAGGAAACTCTAACAGATTGACTGGTAAGTTTACTTGCCCAACCATCATAGACACCCCTATGTATAACTTTGTACATGACACGGACTCTCTCGACGGTATAAACACGTTATCTTTTACCAACTCATACTCTCCCAAACCCATAGCTAAGGCATGACCCCTAGACACAAATGAGTGGGTTGACCCAGAATAAAACAAAACAAAAGACGGCGTATTATGATCAAGAAAAGTACCAGTAACCACGTGAGCATTCTCCTTAGCTTCTTGCTTTCCCATCATGAAAATATTACCGATGTTCTTCTAACCTCCACCCTGAACCGTAGTGACTGAAGTGGTAGGCTTAGCTGCCGAGTTTTGAGTCATGCTTTTGTTCGAACGATGATAGGACCCTCCATTATTGCGGTTGTAGCCGCCATTGTTGTTGCCTTTTCCTCCTTGATAACCCCACGATCTAGTTGGCCTATTACTGGCCAAACTTTGACTTGTAATGCGAAAAGTTTCCTTCGTATGGCCTTAGAAACCCCCCCCCCCCCTCCTCTTGCAGTGCACGTACACTCAAACTTTTTGTGACCCGTTCCGCTGCAGTTAAAACATTAAAGTTGGAGTTCACATTAGTACTCCGGCCGCCTCTTCCCCAAGCATGAGATCCCCGCCATAGGTAGCCCCTCTTGAAAAAGTCCTAACCTGATTATGGTTGCTTCTCTTGTGTCTTGACTGATTGTAACCCTCACGCTCAGCCTTTCTCTTCTCTACACCCTTTTCTTTGGCCTCCTTGGCCATATCCACCAGTCTCTCAGCTCGCCCCGCCCTTGCATAGACTTCTTTTAGGTTGGTGACTACCCCAGCTGGTAGCCTCTCCATGATCTTCACTGATAACCCCATCTCAAAACGAAGAGCCAAACTCTACTGGGTCAGTTGCAGGTTCTCCGCATACCGTGACAGCTCGATAAACCTGTGGTAGACTGGTAGTAGTCTGTGACGGTCATGTTATTAACCATAGAAAAGGAATCAAACTCAGCTCTAAGCTTATTTCGAATGTGCTCCGGAACAAAGTGGTCTCTCATAGCCCACTTGAATCCTGCCCATGGAATAGCAGGTTGACCCAGATTCTTGTAGTATGCACGAGTTCCTTCCCTCTCATTCTGCCACCAGACCCCAGCCTCATCCCTTAGGTAGAACGCATATTGTTCTACCATCATCTCCACCGGACACGTAACTCCCTCTAGCACACTCTCTATCTTTGGGTGCCAATTGTCAAGAAGCTTTGGCTCACCAGTGCCCTCATAAGTAGTGGGATTGAAGCGAGAAATGGTGCTCAGTCGGGATGCATCCACTGGTTTTCCTTCCCCTTTTACCACATTCTTGAGTGCCTCCATGAGAAGTTCTTCTTGCTTTCGATCATTCTAGCAACCTTATCCAGAGTCATCTTAGATGCCTTAATGTACGCGGCTGATCTCTTTGGCGACATTTTGAGCTGATATAACCGAGATAAACATAAGCACATAGCCTACGACTCAAAATAAATAACACGTCCGCCAAAGAAGAAATCGGCCGAGTACATGGGGTTACTCGGTCGAGTACAGACTACCCGGTCGAGTAATACTCGGCCGAGTATCCTACTTCAGTAGCTGACCCAGATAACACGTAAAGCATACTCGACCTAGTATCCTAGTACTCGGTCGAGTGCCCCACTTACTCGTCCGAGTGATCATAACCAGTAGCTACTGTCCACAACTCACGTACCCACACTCGATCGAGTGCCTGGCTACTCGGCCGAGTATCCCCTACTCGGTCGAGTACCCGCCCTCCTCGACCGAATCATGCCAAACGATCTACCCTTCGACTTTAACAACACATATATCTTTACATATCCATTCTTAAACATGTTACTATCAACCAAAGGCCAAGTAATAAAACTCAACATACTTCATATCATGCACAATACTCCATATACGGGCAATCATATACTTTCATTCCATCCAACAATCTTGCAAGGAACATATATATAACACATGTAACAATTTCCCAAAGACACCTCGTAGTGACCGACTCAAAGTTGTAAGGGCCAAAATGCGGCTTTAGAACGTCTCCCAAGCCTTTGTGGTATCCCCAAACAACTCCTACCCGGGTTCATTTTAGTTAGACACCCTATGTTCATTTTGTTCATTGGTTTTAGATTCCAAAACCTGGCTTTGATACCACTTTATAACACCCCCACACACCAAGGTGCCTTACCAAGACCACTCTAACATATGGGGATGCTACCATCTCGGTTGCCCGAGGTAGAGTATATCAAAAGTGACCATAAAGAAACATAATTTAAGGTTCAACTGTTTAAATGTATACAACTAAAAAACCAAACCAAAAGTACTACAGCTGGCAAAACCAAAATATCCAAAACTATAACAAAAGTCAGCGGAAGACTAAAGACTCAACGATTGATGATTCCATCCCAGCTAGAACCCGTGAGCTATCCATAGAAGTACCTATTAATCAACTGCTCACCATCCTCGAATGGATCACCACAGTTTTGTAAAACAACAATGGGTCAGTTCACTGAATAACCAATATAAGAGAACATTAATAAACATCCAAAGCAACCATTCATATTCCTCCGGCCTCCAATTCATCACCAATCACTGACTACACACTAAAGTGTGTAGTCCTGCCAGATTACCCAACGCAACAGGTAATCCACACCGTCGGTGGGGACCGCATGTAACACCCCAATACACCAAGGTGCCTTACTAAGATCATCTAATGCTTAAAAGTGCTACCATCTCGGTTACCCGAGGCAATGTATATGAAATTGACCATAAAGAAACATACTTTAGATAAATAAGTTTAACTGATTACATATCCAAAAAACCCAAAATTGTAAAACGAAATACATCTGTTCCAAACTATCAAACCAACTGAAAGAAATATAAGTTAAAGACACAGCGGAAGACTCTAGTGACACGTGGTGACTCCATCCCAGCATCCCTCGTGCAAACCATCTCATACCTGCTCAATAACTGCTCACCATCCCCGAATGGATCACAATAGTTTTTAAAACAATTACCGGGGTCAATTACTGATTACAACAAATAAGATAAGCAAGATAACAATACACAGATCACCCAACTCTGTCACATCTCCACACACCTGACTACACACTAAAGTGTGTAGTCCTGCCAGAATACCCATCGCAACAGATATTCCAAGCCGCCACTGGGGGACCGCAGCCGTACCCACTAAATCCCCGCTCATCAATTCCGAGCGAAAAACCAAAGTTTCTTAATGTGCACATCCCCTCCTGTGGCGGGTTCCACAGAGGGCAAATCAAAGGTGTGAAGCCACTTCCGCAAGTGACTCCACTCAGCCGAGGACGCGCCTCACGAACCATAGACAAACACATCCAACCAATTATACAACAACAATTACCAATACGATAAAGACCAACAACAACAAACAACCAACAACAATCCACGTCAAACACACTGTAATCAATAACCGAGTAGGAAAACCCTACCTGGAAAGACAAACACCAAGATCGTCACAATCAGCTATTCAAAACCGCTCTTCTACGAAATCACCTCCTAAAATCATATAATTACCATCTAATAATCACCATACTCCCAAATCCCCCAAAATATCCAATTAGGGTTTCAACTAAAATCAATGAAACGATATAAAAACTGTACAAGGATCTTACCCACAATACGACGGTCTCAACGACATAAAGAACACAACGATCCGACGACTCTAGCCTTAGGATTTGATAGCAATGCGAAGAAGAAAGCAACGTAACTTGTTTAACTCTTGTTATGTTTTAGAAAAAGTAATAGTGAAAAAGAAACTGACAAAAGGTGTTTGTAACGACAGATTTTGTATTGCGATAACTGAAATACAAAACAAGGAAACAAAATGAGTTTTTATTAATATCAGAAAAGTTCGTGTACAATATCTAATAATCCTCTGATTCTAACTAAACAAATAAGGTACGCGTGCACGATCCACGTTGGACGTGCGCGTGCAGTTTGCAGGGGGTGCACGTGTAGAGGGTGTATGCACTCTACGCGCGACGTTGACTTGTATTCTTGAGAGGGTCGAACGACTTGAGTCTCTCTTGAATGTTTGAATATTCGGGTTTGAATGTTTGAATATTCGAGTTTGAATGTTTGAGTTTTTCTGCGCATGCGGCACGAATTTGTTGTGCTTGTTACCTGCTTATGATGAATTTCACGAGTTTTTCATAGAGAATTTCAGAGCTTTTCTTTTATTCTTCTTTCTTCCAGTTTTTTCTATATCTCTTTCCAAATGACAAAGCTAGGCTATTTATAGGGAAAAGTTGGGCTTTTCTTCAAGCTTAGGGTTGCGGGCTCATTTCTTAGCCCGTTTGCAATTTTAGCCCAATTTGACTTCTGTTTGGACCCGAATAACTCAAAAATGATCCGAACTTGATTTAAAAGGGACAAAATAATTACATTTAGTTAAAACTCATTATTAATTCAAATTAATTCATTTATTTGATTTTCGACACTTAAATAATTTTTTAGTGCCTACAGTGTTTATATATCTTTCTCGCATTGCTAACAAAACCCGGCAAAATAACCCGTAAAACTGACTTACTTGATCGAGTAAGTCACTTACTCGATCGAGTGACCCCTACTCGATCGAGTACCCCACCTACTCGATCGAGTACCCATCAGACAGTACACTGTTTTGAAACCAAAACTCATTTACTCGACAGAGTAAGCCTTACTCTTTAGAATACCCAACAGTACAGAAAACCGTAGTATTACAGTTTTCCCTCCTTATAAAGGAACTTCGTCCCCGAAGTTCAAACCCAACCTATAAAACATGAACTCCTAACATTAACTCCACCAACAATGCTTACCTCCACAACATGGCTCACGATATCGTATCAACTGCATTATAGCCTCTCGACACTAACTCCATACACTACCGAATACCATCCACAAACGCCGCTAGCTCCGTCTCACTAACATATTATCCATAAGCAAATCCAATATCAAGACAATCCACCAAGCAAGATCAACCACCAAATGGAATGTTACATTCTACCACCCTTAAAATGAACTTCGTCCTCGAAGTTTACTCATACTCATAAACATCATCATCCAACTGTCAACATTATCAAAGTATTCTCACATGCCTAAATATCACACTACTACAAACATGGCCATGACCTTTAATAATATCAACCACAACACAAATCCATCCTTTATTCTACACCAAGGCTCTAACTTCCAATTATACCGCAACATGTACAACCATCAAACTCTCTTTGTCGCATCCTACTCCTCTTAAGATAAGTGTTACGTCCTCGTAACCCACTAATACTAGATCCTTTGCTAAACTTCCCATAATCCTCATTATCACCGCATGTCAACGATAACCCACTATAACCTCAACACCTACAACCATTCCTATATCCAGGTCTCTCTTTCTCTAACAGTTCTCATACCTCAATTCATTCGGCACACCACCGAACCTATACCACCAAATACTTAGCATAATCACCACACCAACTCTTCAACATTACCGCAAAACGACATACTCCTCTATACATGCGCTTATCTCTATAATCATAACTCACTATCCACAATTGTTACTCACACTTTGACTAGATCCTCAAGTTCTCTCATTTATTACCGCAAACTCATCCACAACTTAACATGATACTAATTTCCAACACCCTATACTCACGATCCCAATAAAAGATTATGAACCACCTGCAGCTTCCACTTCAGCACACACATTCCACAAATCTCTTGCCATAACTATTTCCACCAACGTCCCGTCTAAAACAAGGTCAAAAGTACTCTAACAACCTCTCACAACTGTGTCCCATTAACACAATATTACTATATCATGACAACAACGGAAACATAACCAACTCTCTTTCATATCATACTCTACCCTCACTCCCAAGCCGAAACTGGTAAGAAACATCAACAAACAAAACAACAATCTATATGTCCAAACCGAAACTCACAGGAAATAGCAGTAAACAAAACAACAATCTATATAACTGGTATACACTTTTGAAAACTCGTCTCATAAGTATCCCATCTACTCCACCACATCTGATGACAGCATTGCAACACCGCCACCAACAACCGTACTGCAGAGCGAAAATACCCGCATCATAACACGAAGTATCGTGCCCGGATCACCATCTGAGGCACAACAACCACATCAATGGTCATCGCCACTTATACAATCTCATAAACACTGACTTAGTATAACTTCCTGGACAAGAAAACTTCCCCAAAACCGCTTTACTAGATCACAACGCAACATATTACACGAAATAAACAGATAAGAACCTCATGAATATCATCCATACCATTACACGGAATAAACATATATCATGAATACACATACAAGTATAACTAGTCATGCCAGATCACCCAAACTATCACTTTTAAATATCATTCCATTAGGTTACCGTACCCAACATATATTACGGAACATTTAGATAACAACTTTATGACTATCGCATTATACCACCATGCGGGAGGTCAGAACCTCACATAAACACTTACACAAATCATAGACCCATAATCGAATCTAACTAACCAATCCTGATCTCGTAAGTTACCACTTGATAAAGGTTACCTCTCGCCCGAGCTTAACTCGTATGCCCCTCATAACACATTCTCCCATTCGCAAAACCATCACCTCCTACCAAATATAACCATACCGCTAATACTCAACTACTAGAAACCGCCTCCTCTAATCTCATACTCCCTCACAACCGTACATATCAATCTGGCTTCTACAAAATCAACCTCTTTAGAATGGCTATCTTTCCTATTTATCATCACCCTTAACCACTAGTGACAACACCTCAACACTACCACTGTTCATATATCAAACCTCTTACACTTGTCTTTAAATATCGCGGTTTCTTTCCCGTCTTCAGTTAACATCCCAAATAACGAACATCAAATCCATCAACAAAATTACCTCAACATTCATTCCAATTCTATCCTTAATTGTATCGTCACCTAACTCCCCACCAAAATCTCATATTGTGTCAATACTTTAGCAACTTTTTACTTTCCTTACTTCCTCGAAACTCATGGCTAACATGTTGTCCTGAAACTCCTATATAACCTTTAACTCACACCCTCTCATGATGCTATCGCACATTTTCATGATTTCTTACTTTCATGTTCCTTAACACTGGTCGACGTTCTCTCAGCTTACTTTCATCCTTATTTTTCCTTTACACTCAATAATACCAATTAATAGTTCATCTCCTGACTCCTTGTACCTAACTCTTTAGTAATCCAGTTACCTTTTCGTTGCTCCAAAACTCAAATTCCATTAATTCATATCGATACCTTCTCACTCTTTCTTACTATGGGTCCTCTCTTATCATGCTACTCATTCACGCTTGCCACTAATCAATCCACAAAATTGACATTTACTAATCAATCAATTGCATCTCCCTTTTATATCTCAAGAAATCAAAATTCATTTCATACCGTTAATTGCCCAAGGAAGTTACACACTAGGCTCACCTCTTGATAATCCAAATTCTCAAACTAAATCTCTATCTACAAATCCACATCGCGGCATAACTCAATCTAAGCTCTTTATACACCATTTTTTCCATCTATCTACAACGACCTTCCCATTACATACATTCTTAACCAACCCAGTTATAACTATCTCCCTTCATAATTCTTAAACATTCCAAGTACCACCATTCGCATCCCTCATTTCAATCTTTTCATTCTCACGTTCCATAAACTTACATCACTCCCTTACCCATATTCACTTACTTTTACATTACTCAATACGCGACTATATCACTCACCACATCTCACAAAACATGCTCCCTGCCTCGATAAGCTCATCAATCTCCCTTTCCTTTTTCCACTATCCATCACAACCACATATTACTCATGTCCTCCCCACCAAACTCATACCCATCATAAGGTGTTACTCCTTACATCATAAGATCTGGTAACTTACGCATCAGAATCAACACATACGTAAAACAATGCATAAAGAAGTAAAAGAACACCTTTGAATTAAACATGATATGTGGCAAGTCAAAAGATAAGCATATGACTCAAAACAGGGGTTACTAGATCGAGTACAGCCTACTCGATCGAGTAGGTGAAGATCAGAAGCACGTATAATAAGTTATGAGGACTACTCGATTGAGTAAGGGGTACTCGATCGAGTAACAAGAGGTGCACTCGATCAAGTAAAGGCTACTCGATCGAGTACCCTACGCAGTTCTCAACACTGTCCAATTTTCGTAAAACGGTCATATCTCACTCGTTTCTTGGTCATTTTGGGAGGGTGACCTATTGTTAGAATCGTAAAAGAACAAGATATCACCTCCAAGTGGAATCACATCAATATCATTTATGCATCTCAAGTTATAACAATTTAAAGACAACTTCTCTATAATCGGACAACATAACTACTTGATTCTTTCTTCCAAACAATTTAAACAACAACAAAGTAAACAAAAACAATTCAATACTCATAAAACCAGCATTCCTAACCACATGTTACTATCTACAAAAGCCAAACAACAACATCCATCATGCACATATATTATTCAACTTATCAATCATGTACTACCCACATACTTTTATTCTATAACTTTACGTAAAAACAATAACATTGTAACACCCCATATTTTATAATAATATTTTATTATAAAAGTATTTTATTAAATTGATTATTTTAGAATTTTATAATGTATTTTGGAAATATTTATATTTATCGTCTTCGTTCTTTATTTTATTATTTCTCATTTTAATCTACTTTTGATTGGGTTAAAATGTCCTTGGACGATTTTACTATTTTAATTCAGTAAATACTTTTCTATTATAAGGCCTTCTTACGTTTTAATATGGTCCAATCCGATTTATAATCAGATAATCCATTGTATGAGCTAATGGACCAAAAGCCCACTTGTTAACCCTCTTATGATCTTATATAAATACAAAACCCTAAGCAATCTAGCAAGCTGCTCCTTCTTTTCCTACGCCGCACGCCATTCCTCCTTCCTTCCTCTTTTGTTCTCTTTTCTCCCTTTGACTCCATTGTTGAATATCTTTCCTTCTTCCAAATTCATACACAAATTATATTTTCACAATCCTTGCTCTTATCCTTACAACATATTATTCTCCAAATATTTTTATGAGAATTATTTGTATGGACCTTTATACCTACCTTTATGGTCTCTTGTTTTAATGGGTGAAGAAGAAGAATAGCCTTTTATGGCGTTTTCAAGGGTTTCGGTCTGTGCTTTTATTTTGTGTCGCTTTTCGGGATGTTTACACGTGTTGAAGACAAGAGAATGTTGGTCATTTTCTTTATGGAGGTTTTCATTAATTGCTAAAAAGGTAACTAGGTGTTTCTCTTTTAATTGTGTTTATGCCAATTGATGTAATTAATACGATTTAATGATTGTCTTGTATGATTGGTACGCGTTGGATTGTTTATTATCATGTTAATTATGTTTTCGCATGTTTGTATATGTTTTAATGTATTAATTATATATTGTATGTTGTTTATGTGTTTATTATGGGTGTCATGAGCGCAATTAGAGTTTACGAATAAACCCTAGTGGCGGCATGATAGGCGGCCAAGGGTGCTCTCCAAAGTTATAGCTAAAGCTAGTATAACCTTGATGATGATTCAAGTGTTATAGCTGAAGTTAGTACAACTTTGGGTTGTTACTCTAGTTATGGCTGAAACAGGTATAACCTTGGAAATATGAATCCGGGTTATAGTTGAATCTACTATAACATTGGATACAAGTTAAGGTTATAGCTGAAACTAACGTAACCCTGAGATTTATGGCTCAAGGTTATAGTTGGAATTAGTATAACTTTGAGTTACGTGCCAAGGTTATGGTTGAGGTAAGTATAACTTCAAGTTATATATACCGAAGTTATTGTAGAGGTTACTATAACCTCGCATCCAGAGTTCATGTTATGGTTAAGGTTACTATAACATTGATAGTTAATACTTGTTTCACATTTTTTGCGGTGTTCAGCTGTATTATATGACAATATGTGTGCATGAGTCGTTGGTTACTCTTGTTCATATGGTAAGTAGGATAGTCAGTTATACTATCTTATGAGTTAAGTCGTGATGTTGTTCACACATGTTAGTACATTCAGTTATACCATGCATTTGTTTGTTGGCTGGTTTGAATAGATGACGGTAGTATCAGTTGTATACTATCGGAATGAAGTAACGCTACGCTTCGGGGATTGGTGTATGGTCTATGGTCGGGGGGTAACAGAGGCAGTGCGTTAAACGCTCTGTTCCCTGAGTGTCGTTCGGTGTACAGTTGTTGCACCGAGAGTCTGGCCAGGTCTTAGACATATAGGCAGTGGTTATACGCTATACATAGTACCTTGGAGGCAGTGCGTTATACGCTCCACATCGATAGAGGCAGTGCTTTATACGCTCCATCAGCTAGAGGAAGTGCGTTATACGCTCTAGCAGTTAGAGGCAGTGCGTTATACGCTCTAACGACATTCTCTCTATTCGGCTATGCTTTGATGATAGCTTTGTGCCTTCTGTTGCTGTGGATCGTGTGTCACCATGTTTGCTATGCTTTAATGCTAGCTTTGTGCCTTCCGTTGATGTGGGTCATTTGTTGCTACTAGTCTTGTAAATGTTCATGGTCTAATGGTTGCATATGGTCTAGGTTTGCATGTTTGCATCCGTCTAAGGTAGGTGAAGTTATGGTAAGATTGTGTTGGGTTTCATGAGTATGGATGATCTCACATGTTTACTGGTTTTACATTTTAATTGTTAATGATTGTTGATTATATTCAATTGTGGTAAACATGACTGGGAGAGCGTCTAGTTACTCCGTGATTGTCGACCCCTATTCTCAGGTTGTATGCTCGTCGCTGTTTGGAAGATGTTGTTTGGGATGCATCGAGGGGCGAGACGAATAATAAATTAGGAGTTTGCTTTTATGTTTGGGAATCCTTTAATAATGTATTAGTTTGGTTTTGGTCTTAGTAGCGAACCGGATTGGTCAGGTGTTTCCGCCACCTTGACCCTTTTATCAGCATCGTACTCTGATATTTACTTTATATTACGTTTTTCCTTTGTTTTATAATCCGGGTTGTTACAAACATAATATACAACATCAAATACCATTATCACATGTTACTAACATAACAACATTATAAAATCACTTCCATCATACAACATGCTTAACCATAAATCACATTATCATGCAACGATTATTCATCTTTTCCCACTAATTCACAAATCACACCACCTATTCACCTAACATATGCATCCAACGTATTCACCCAACATATTCACCCAACATATTCATCCAACATATTCGTCCAACCTATTCATCCAACATATGCGCATGGACAATAGTAAACACATAGCGATCCCATGGCACCCCATAGTGACCGGTTCAAAGTTGTAGGACGAGTTTGCGACTTTAGGACGTCTCCCAAGCCTTTGCATTAGCTTCTAACAACTCCTACCCGGGTTCATTTTATTTTGACTCCCTAGATTCATTAGGTTCATTAGTTACAGGTTCCAAAATCGTCTCTCTGATACCACTTTGGAACACCCCCATACACCAAGGTGCTTTACCAAGACCACCTAATGCATGGAAGTGCTACCATCTCGGTTACCCGAGGAAATGTATATCAAATTGACCATAAAGAAACATACTTTAGATAAATAAGTTTTAACTTATTACTTATCCAAAAACCCAAAACTGTAAAACGAAATACATTTGTACCAAACTATCGAACCAACTGAAAGAAGTATAAGTTCAAGACACAACGGAAGACTCTAGGGACATGTGGTGACTCCATACCAGGTATCCCTCGCGCAAACCGTCTCATACCTGCTCAATAACTGCTCACCATCCCCGAATGGATCACCACAGTTTTTAAAACAATTACCGAGGTCAGTTACTGATTACGCCAAATAAGATAAGCAAGATAACAATACACAAATCACCCAACTCCGTCATATCTCCACACACCTGACTACACACTAAAGTGTGTAGTCGTGCCAGAATACCCATCGCAACAGATGTTCCATGCTGCCACTGGGGGACCGCAGCTATATCCACCAAATCCCCGCTCATCAATTCCGAGCGAAAACCCAAGTTTCTTAATGTGCACATCCTCTCTGGTAGCGGGTTCCACAGAGGGCGAATCAAGGGCGCGAAGCCACTGCCGCAAGTGACTCCACTCAGCCGAGAACGCGCCTCGCGAACCACAGACAAGCACATCCAACCAATTATACAACAACAATTACCAATACGATAAAGATCAACAACAGCAAACAACCAACAACAATCCACCATCAAAGACAATGTAATCAATAACCAAGTAGGGAAACCCTACCTGGAAAGGCAAACATCAAGATCATCACAATCAGCTATTCAAAACCGCTTTTCTACCAAATCACCTCCTATAATCACACAATCATATAATTACTATCTAATAATCACCATACTCCCAAAATCCCCTAAAATACCCAATTAGGGTTTCAACTAAAATCAATGAAACAATATAAAAACTGTACAAGGATCTTACCCACAATATGACGGTCTCAACGGCGTAAAGAACACAATGATCCAATGACTCTAACCCTTAGGATTTGATAGCAATGCGAAGAAGAAAGTAACGTAACTTGTTTAACTCTTGTGAAGTTTTAGAAAAAGTAAAAGTGAAAAAGAAACTGACAAAAGGTGTTTATATATCTTTCTCGCATTGCTAACAAAACCCGGCAAAATAACCTGTAAAACCGACTTACTCGATCGAGTGACCCCTACTCGATCGAGTACCCCACTTACTCGATCGAGTACCCATCAGATAGTACACTATTTTGAAACCAAAACTCACTTACTCGACAGAGTAAGCCTTACTCGATAGAGTACCCAACAGTATAGAAAACCGTAGTATTACACCACAGCCTTACCACCTAAGCCCCGCTCACACCAAGAGCGAATAACCCATATCCATTAATGTGCACATTCCCCTTGTGACGGGAACCACAAGGGGCGAATCAAGGGCGTGAAGTCATTCCCGATGATGACTCCACTCAGCCGAGGATACACCACGAGAACCACAAACAAACCAAACAACCAAAACCAACCATCCAATATCACAATCATAAAATCATATTAATCATGCCAATAAATCAACCATCATCATCTTATAATCAATTAATCAGGCAACTGAGAAGGGAAAACTCTACCTTATTAATGAATCTGAAATCAACAAGCAACATCGGAAGTTAGAATTATTCCTTTACGAACTCGTCACCTAGCAATAATCACAACCATACTCTATGTCACAATCATACCAATTAACCCCTTTCTCAAACTAACAATTAGGGCAAAACCCTAATGGACAAACATAACCAATTAACAAAGTACTAGTGACTTACCAACAGAATCGATAAAGAGAAGACGGATGAGACTCAAAATCAATCTAATAGTCTTGGGAGTGATTAGGGTGATTAGAGAGGTGATAGGCGTCGTTAGGTTTTGTAAAAAGTGATGTTTAAACTAATAATATGAAATTTATAACCTCTAATCAACTTAATCAAAACCGCGGAAATAAACCCGTCAGACCGGGTAGTCGGTCGAGTACCTTGGGTACTCGGCCGAGTATCTCACTACTTGGCTGAGTTCTCTTAGACAGTAACTTGGCTAGAAGTCACCCGACAACGTACACTTACTCTACCGAGTTACAAAGGTCAGAAAACCGTGGTATTGCAATTGTTCTGGTATTAAATTTGTAAGCAATCAAAGGAGATGTCTAGATGAAGAAACCCACAATATTTAGCCCACAAGAGAACTTCACGAATACCATACACTTTGGACTGAAGCGGCGATTGTGATTCGAAAAAACCATACTTCCTTCGAAAATTGTCACACCATCAAGATCATACTCAATCTAGCCCATAGAGGAGTTAAGATTAGAGTGCGAGCTAGCATTGACCTTAACTCGGGCATACATAGTCTACATCTCTCTAAAAAAATTCCTCTTAAGCCTCTCTCTTAAAAAATCCAAAAATAAATCTTGGTACCACCACCCTACTCCTTCATCCCTCTGATCCTTAACTACTCTTGTTTGGTCGCTGGAGATTAGGCTGTCTTGTGGCCTATCTCCGACGGCCACTCTCTCATACTCAGATTTACCCATTTCAACCCAGTTCTACTTTAATTATTTGCTCTAATTTTACCGATTTCCCGAAACCTTCTTGTATTCAGTGATTGATTCCCTTGTTTTTAATAATGTCTTTTTGAGGTGCTAATTAATTGAATAGCCTGAAATTCCTTTCTAAAAATAAAAAAGTTGTACATCTTGCTCATCATTTTGCCACCATCAATACATGCAATGGGAAAATAAGGGTGGATGTAGTTGTGAATTACACAAATAAGTGTATTAATGTCATGGCAGAAGTTTTCTTCAAGTCAATGTGCGATTGGAGCTGCTGCTTTCGACATCTCATTCTACCCTTTCGTCCTCGCCTTCCTTGATCATCTTCATCTATGGATGCAGTTAGGGAGATGTTTCTCTAACCCCTCCCCCCTCCCCCCATCTCCCCCGGTTAAGTGGTCAGATCGAGTTACCGTTCGTTGTTATTGGCTATGTCTATGGGTCAGGTCTGGGTCCGATATGGCGTTCCCCTCTCCCTCACCTCTTTCCCCGCCTATTGGATTGTTGTCTCCTTGTCCCTTATGTTTATGTTATCGGCCTGTCTTTCTGCCTTTGTTGCATGCATGTGTGTTTTTGGTGATTTTTGGCCCGTCACGGTCTCGTGTTGGGGGGTTGTCTTTGATACCATCGTTACAGTACCAAAATTAAATACCTAAGTACTACTAACAGAAGTCAGTGGTAAGTAGGGACGATCTCCACAGGCAGGCGGTCACTATCTACTCATTAATCCTAGTCTGTCTATGGTCACAATTGGGGGTTTAAGTTGTTTGAACTAAAACTAAAGGAGATTAAAGTGAGAAAAGAGTAAGAGAGATTAACAGTAAAGAAAGAGAACTAGGATTGTCGGGTCATCAATGAATGTCAGATAATTGCAGCTAAGATCAAAGATCGATCAATTGTATCAGTCTAAGGGGCAACGAATATCTCCTTCCGGTCTCAATTCGCCCTAAAATACTATTAGCTTAGCTTCCGCCCTCACTAAAGCATCCTATTGTTCACTGCAGGTCTCACCCCTTCCAACCTTCCGGTCTAGCTTAAGGCTTACCAAGATTAATTAAGCTAAATGCATCGATTCAAGTAGCTAGTTACAGTTAATTGCAGTGATTAACAACATAAACATGATAACAAAGAAATATCTGTAAACCTAATTAGCAACTAACAACAGTTAATCGAATCCCCTAATCCTAGCAATTAAATTAGCTAGACATAATAGTGATAGAACAAGAGTGAAATAATAGAGGAATAATAAGCATCACAAACTAAGGAGAGAGTAAAAGAAAGAGAAAGAGTGAAAGGAAGAATTACAGATTAAGAGATCCGGGAAAAAGAAGAGAAGCCGCGTTCCACAGAGAAAAAGGGAAAAAAGTAATGTATCAAGTCCCCCTTATTCTAACCTAATTATCTCTTATATAGTAGAAGAGATATTTATTATAAGATAAAACTAAATATAAGATGGTCTCGACATAAAATAAGCTGCGTCCGACTCGATTATGCAAACGAGTTGTAAGATGTTTATAATAAAGCTGAACCGTCGACCTTGCAAGACCTTTAAAATTGGACTCTCACGAGTCACTCTTCTCTCATGAAGCAAAGGGTAAGCATAGGGGTGTAAGAGAGAAAGAAATATAGTCGCTCACCTAGACTATGACCCACATAAACATGCATGCAGCTAATATGATAGACAATTCTAGCTACCGTACACACATTCCAACCAAACAAGGCCCTGTCACAGCCGAGGGCTTACAAAAGTATGGTAAAGTGAGGTTATGGGTAAGAAAAGGCAAAACATTTATGGGAAAGTGGAGGTATAGGCGGCCAAGCTAGTACCTAAACAGAACCAAATAACAACATCCGATTCTTACTCAATTATAGAATTAAGCACATGTGCCTTTCATTTGGCACCAAAACTCACCAAACCAAACTGAAAATACTCCTCAATAGATATAAATAAAACATAGGAGCAGAAACCGTAAACAATCGAATCCTTTTTTTTGTCTTTTCTTCTCAGCTTTCTTTTCTTCACATTTTTTTTCTTTTTTTTTTCCATTTTTTCCAATTCTTTTTTTTCCAATTTTCTTTTCTCATCCTCCTTTTCTTCATAAATTACCAACTCCAAATTATCAAATACAAGCCAAACTTGGCACAATAAACAATATACCACAGAACAATCTAAACTAGCTTGACAGGGCAGGCTAAATCTGGATGTAGTTAAGGGTCAACAGGCAAATTTGGCTAAATGTGGAGTTAAATGGGTAAAAATGAAAGAAATGGGAATGTAAGCACCTCCATGCATGTGACACCAACCACTAACCCGAATGTATGCAGGCAATAAGCAATTGAATTTTATATGCGTGCAAATTAATGTTACATGTTATGCAAGGAGTATACTACTCACAATCCTACATGAACTGGTCATAAATGACACCAGTTTATTAAGCTCTAATTCCTTAGAGTTTATAAGTAGTTTGCCAAAATTTCAGGTCAAGTCTATTCGTTCAGCTAAATTTTAACATTAACTCGTAGATATGCAGAAGACAAAACTAAAAGATATTAATTAATCGTAAGGCTTAAGCAAAAGGACAATTTATAGTGCAATTTCATCATTGAAATCCACCGTTCCGACTCAACCTATATGCAAAAGTAAACATGAAATTTTTTGAATTTTTTGAATTTTTAATTTTTATGAGATTTTGATTTTTATAAAAATAAACAACAATGCATACGGAAATTAAACGTGATAACAAAAATGCAATAAAAACATAAATGTAGACACATATATGGATGCATAACCTCCCCAAACCAAACCGTACAATGCCCTCATTGTACTCAAAAATAAGGAAAGGAAATGCAAACTAAAAAGGAGAGAATGGAGATGTGGAAAACTCATAACAATACGCGAAGTAGGGACCTCCCCAAACCAGCCAGTAACATGGGAGGTCGCTAAATAGCCCCATAACAGCGTCACAAGAAGTGAATCAAAATGAATCTACTCGATCAAGAGGGCAAAGTACTCGATCGAGTAGAATGGGCTATAAAAATGTTCGATCGAAGGAAGTAAAGAACTCGATCGAGGAGACCGATTATTAAACACAATAAAAACTGAAATGTTCGAAAAACAACTAAAAAGCTTAAACTCCGGGTTGCCTCCCGGACAGCGCTAGTTTCAGACAGGTCCCAGCTCGACCTTCTTTTCTCTTCAACAGTCATTCTAATTGACCCCGGTCAAAACAGCTCAAAGCACGCAGCAACCGATCAGATAACTGCGCATGTGCTACACAAAACTGTAAGTATAACCATAATAGAATAATAATAATATAGGAAATTGAAATGTTCATCCGTTTAAGCCTAACAAATTTCCTATGACAGCTCCCAAATTTATCCACAAAATAATTCTGCCCTCCAGCTACGAGCGGAATATAAAAGCTCAAATTAACCGTCGGTGGAAAATAAGAGAGCTTAGAAGCATTTAAAAGAAATCTAAGGTACCGTTTTAGCTTAACGAATTTCTGATGACAAGTATAGTGAAAAATTGTTAACTTATTCGTCCAACCGGGAGGGGGTAGAGTATTGAAAGAAAAAGTAGGAGTCATATGAGATAGCGTACTATTAATACTAACAATAATGAAATTATCGTTAACTACCTCAGGTCGGTTGCTCCCAACGTCGGAATCATTGACAAAAGAGTATATTACCTCTTCCGTGCTAGGAACAATCACTGATTCAGCTGTCTTCTCATTCCCCTCCTTTGTGAGTTCTATCCCGTAAATCGCAGCCTCTAAAGCATCAAACTCGGCTTTGAAAAGGGGAGATTCACCGTAACCATTGTCTTCATCAAAATCGTCTTCCAAAATAAACCAAGATGATATATCATTGCTCTCTGTGGCTATATCACTCGATCGAGAATGCAAAATGCTCGATCGAGGAGTTTCTTCACACAGTTCACTCGATCGAATAAGGTAAGGTGTTCGATCGAGGTTCCCTTTTTCAGCATTACTCGATCGAACAGTGTGGGGTGTTCGATCGAGGTCTTCCTCATACAAACCGTTCGATCGAGGAGTTTGTTCTACTCGATCGAATTCCTCCTCATAGAATTCACTCGATCGAACATGATGGGCTGTTCGATCGAGCGTTTGATGCTGAACCGTGGTGAAGTGCTGGAGAAATGATTCATGCTCTTCAATTTCCGAGTCGTACAAATATTCATCATCAATAAGCAGCTCGGGTCCTTCATAGGAAGGACCGCTCTCGGTACAAATAGCAAGTAGCTCCTCTGAATGCCTATAGTCCATCTCGGCAGCTAATTGAGCTATTTCAGATTCAAATAACTTGACACGAGCTTCTCTAGATTTATCAGATTCTTGCACTAGAAGTGCAAGTGCCTTCACCAAGGATTTCAATTCAGCAACCTCTTCATTCTCTTCAACGGGAGGAAAAGTTTGTTGTTGCGGGGGCCAGGTAAACAGAGACTTTTGATAGCCTCGTTGCTAAAGCGGATGTGGTGGCACATATGCAAAGGAATGAGTGGCTTGCCTATGCTGCTTAAACGCATAGACTTCGTTCCCCGCTAGATAGATAACAACATTGTGCCCCGTAGCACCACATCTCTCACAGTAAACCACCTGTTGCGCCATAGGATGGAACATATGTGGAAGATCAAAGGTACTCAAGCCTTCCCTTTGATGATCTTTTACCTAGAACTGTCTAGGTAGGACATGTAGGGCCTATCAAAACAACACTAAGGAAAAAGATAAGAACTGCCTCAAGGAATAAATCCCTTAAGGCTAAAGACAGATAAAAATAAACAAGCAACTAAAATAGTTGCCTCCCCGGCAACGGCGCCAAAATTTGATACCGTCGTTACAGTACCAAAAATAAATACCCAAGTACTACTAACAGAAGTCAGCGATAAGTAGGGTCGATCTCCACAGGCAGGCGGTCACTATCTACTCATTAATCCTAGTCTGTCTATGGTCACAATTGGGGGTTTAAGTTGTTTGAACTAAAACTAAAGGAGATTAAAGTGAGAAAAGAGTAAGAGAGATTAACAGTAAAGAAAGAGAACTAGGATTGTCGGGTCATCAATGAATGTCAGATAATTGCAGCTAAGGTCACAGATCGATCAATTGTATCAGTCTAAGGGGCAACGAATATCTCCTTCCGGTCTCAATTCGCCCTAAAATACTATTAGCTTAGCTTCCGCCCTCACTAAAGCATCCTATTGTTCACTGCAGGTCTCACCCCTTCCAACCTTCCGGTCTAGCTTAAGGCTTACCAAGATTAATTAAGCTAAATGCATCGATTCAAGTAGCTAGTTACAGTTAATTGCAGTGATTAACAACATAAACATGACAACAAAGAAATATCTGTAAACCTAATTAGCAACTAACAACAGTTAATCGAATCCTCTAATCCTAGCAATTAAATTAGCTAGACATAATAGTGATAGAACAAGAGCGAAATAATAGAGGAATAATAAGCATCACAAACTAAGGAGAGAGTAAAAGAAAGAGAAAGAGTAAAAGGAAGAATTACAGATTAAGAGATCCGGGAAAAAGAAGAGAAGCCGCGTTCCACAGAGAAAAAGGGAAAAAAGTAATGTATCAAGTCCCCCTTATTCTAACCTAATTATCTCTTATATAGTAGAAGAGATATTTATTATAAGATAAAACTAAATATAAGATAGTCTCGACATAAAATAAGCTGCGTCCGACTCGATTAGCTTGATCGAACAACATAAAGTTGTTCGATGGAAAGGTTTCCTCAGCGAAAGTTCTCGATCGAATGATAAGGACCTCGATCGATTACATTAAGGGCTCAAGGTGGTCGATCCAAAAGAGTAGCTGGTCATTCGAAATGTAAAGAGGTCGATCGAAATGTATATATTACAGAACTCTCAATCGAGAGCTTCAACGCGTAATTTCCTGCTTTGCGCACTGAACTTCAAACGGCTGCCATTTCTTCATTACTTGGTTAAACAGAGCGTTTCCGGTGGTGTTGGAAAGCTAAGAAGACAAGCTTTCATCTTAAATTAGAATCACCTGAAAATAAATTGTAGAACTCGATATATGGCTCTTCAAAATAGGCACTAGTATTTTGAAGTTTTTCCTTTGCTCGCCTAGCTATCTTACTCCTTTGCGCATCTCAAAATAGTAGTCTTAAAGCTCCGACTTAACTCATCTCCTAAATGCATGCATAGGGACATGTATTAAGCTTGATTTAGCTTCTCTTTGGTTCATTCCTGTAAATAAGACAAGAGAAACCAAAGTACACAATTCGGGGGACATTTGTAGCTAAACACTACACAAAATGCATAGAAATGCGTGCAAATGAAGTACAAAATGCCTATATAAAATGCACACATCAGTCTTAGTGGTGTCTTTTATCAATATCTTTGTTATTGTAGGGGTATTTTAACGGATCAAGTGGTTTGTCCGATGTCATCTATAGTTTTTATTGTTTTCGTAATTCTGGGTTATTTGTTGTTTTGAGTATGTGAGTTTATGAACATTGGTATGATGGGCTTCTCGGTGGGATGATTGGATCGGAGGTGGTGGTCTCTTTGTTAAACTTATGTCGTCTTATATTCCTTTAATGTTTTGATTGTTTTTCCTAATAATCTCCTTTAATAGGAGTCTTTGTTGTAGTTCTTCAGATAGTTGTCGTCTTTTTAGAGATAAGTCAAGTCGAATAAAAGGTTTTAATGGCGTGATGGTGGTGTTCTTTTGGGTTAATGTTGCTTTTACTCGAGAATGGTCTGAAGCAATGCTTTTGGCTCAGAATTTGGTTGTGGGGCTCTCTTTGTTCCATCTTTATTGCATGCTCGATTTCACAATCGGTTGGTCCTATGATCAATGATGCTTGCCTATTTTATACATTTATTCTATTCATTTGCACGCATTTCTATGCTTATTTAGTAGCGACTAGCTACTATTCTCCCATGAATCGGCTACTTTGGATTACTTTGTATTTTATGCAGATTTGGACCCGAAAGAGTGTAAACAAGCCAAAATCCGTCCTCGGAGTTGCATTCGAGATACTAGTAAAGTTAAGCTCGGGAAAGATTATCTTGGAATGTGTGAAGACGTAAGGAAGCATAATAAAGTGATGACGGACGCTGCTGCTCTCCCAAAAATGTTGATCGACAGCCTATAATGGTCAATCGACTGGTTTTGCTCAAAGGATTAGTCGATCGACTAGAATTTTGGTCGATCGACTATTTTCATGCCAGGCCGTGTTTGCTTAACTTGTTAATTCGGCCCATTAGTCGTTTAATTAATAATTCTTAGTTATTTCTATATAAGACAAGCTGAGAACTTTATTAGGCCTCTTTACTTTTGCAAAAAAACTAGTTTATACGCTACTTTGCTCCTTCGATTTTCGGATCTAAACCTGTAGTCTTTCTCTTTCAATTTCGGTAATTTCAATTGTTCTTCGTTCTTTATTATTATTATTTTTCCTTTATTGTTCTTGTTTGCTCCATTTTATGCTAGTTGAATATCTATTTAATTCTGTCATGCAATTCTTAGTTTTCTTCTCTACTTTAATCGTTGTTCTTCATTTAATTATGCATAGCTAAATCTCTTGTGCTAGGATTTAGGGGATCCGTGGTTGTATGATGGTAGTATGTTAGGTTATTAGGTTTAGCAGTTTACTCCGTCTGAATTGTTAACCGTAGCATCTGATAGCGGTTTGATTAATTAAGTGCACGTAATTAATTGACCATCTTGTTAAACCTTGACCTTGATCGAGAGATTGGAAAAGGCGAAGACTTGCTATGAACAATAGGATACTCTAATTAGGGCAAGAGCTACATTAGAATTCTAGGGCGAATAGCGGGCCGAGAGGACCTGTTCAGTACCCTTCAGACCGTTTATTGCTGACTGTAGACCTTACCTCAGATCGTTGTAGACCGTGGTGAACCGACCATCCTAGCTATTTCTCTCTATATTTGCTTTACCCATTTCTTATGCTAAATTTCTCTGCTTTGCTTTTACCTTAGTTAATAGACAAACCCAATTCAAACCCCCAAATTTGTGACTCAGACAGACTTGAATTGACAATTAGATTGCAAATAGCCTCCCTGTGGATACGATCCCGACTCCCTATCTATATTAGTTAGAGACCATGACTGGCTACAACCAATCCACACTACCAACAACGATACCAAAACCAATTATACAAAACAATCGACATACTAAACAACCAACAGTACTGAGTAGGAAAACCTACCTCTAGCAAACCGCAGCGATTCCGCACACGACCATAAGACAACAAGCAACCACCATAACCACCTATAACAACAGTATAACCATCTATTACTACTACCATAATCACAACCGAAACCAAGGGAGACGATGATGATGATGATGACAACATACCTATACATAGCATTCCTGCGACAAGACCGCTACCCGACTCAAGCTTCCCATCCCCAAGGTGTATCCACTCTCAAAGGCTCCAACAAGATGAATCATGGTGAAGGAGAAATAATATGACGGCATCTAGGTTTAGGAGAAGAGATAAATAAATGATTTGGGTTTCACGATATCACGATTTATATTTCCCCGCTGAACTCCCGTTACTCGATCGAGTAAGCAACATACTCGATCGAGTGACTAAGCTACTCGATCGAGTAGCCTCCGCTAGATCGAGTTACCAAAACTCAAAGGGTTATAACGTCACAAGGTTGGCTCGTAAGATTTCCGAAGGTCTAGATAGGTGTCTTAGGTCAGTCAACGACGGTCAATGGATCTCTAAAAGGATGGGTATTACAGTCCTCCCCCCCCCCCCCTAAAAAGAACTTCGTCCCTGAAGTTAAACTCATCCTCCCCCACGACACAAGGTGAAAAGGAACTAAGGAAACTGACAACCATCCATCCCGACAAGGACAAGCACAATTGTTCGTATATACCATCCATCCATGTACGCCCACCACCCCTCATCATCATCTACCTTAGCAACACATCATCCAATATGACTTCTTATCGAGTCATCAACATGCGTTATACACGAGAACAAACCGACACAACCGTTACTTCCACTTACTAACCGGATTCTATCATTGCACGATTCCCTACCTCATAAACTAACTACCTGGTACAGTTATTCTGTTTACTCATCCAACAACTAGTCATCCACAACAATTAATTACCAATCGTCAAAACATAGTAAATTATCCACCACTTATACAACAAGCAAGTTAACGTTCATTTTAAATCAACTCCACAACATTAATATTACTCCTATAATCCATTTATATTACTCAACAATGCAATAATTCAATTACTTAACAACTTTGCTTAACAAAAGGTTAATCAACTCGGAAATAAAATACAACAATATGATGAATTTTACCAACAATTGCCAACAATTACTCAAAACAACTACTCAAAATGTGATAAGGTTGTCATAATTTATCATTTTCCCATGCGACATTACTCTTCCCATCTTAAAAGGAACTTCGTCACGAAGTTCACCTTCAAGACGAACCATAACCATTACACGAGACGATAAATTGTATTCAATATTGACATTATGAAATAATTATATTATGCGTTGAGACTAACAACTAACATGGTACTTCATTGACATTACATAGACATGACTTTTGCATATTAAGACCATATGAAAAGTGGATAACACAATTTCTTAAGTGGAATATTCCGTCATCCAATTATTATACATGAACACCAAGAAACTCCTTCAGTGATATTACCCAAACATGTGTACTTAACACAACAAGTTGTAAACTCCTGACCGCAACAATAAACTATAACCACCGTGCAACAAGATATTTCAAGCAATTCAATCAAGCATCCAAAAAGGGTGAAAATAATGAAACCATACTTATATTATATAAACGGCATTTGAAACATGACGACGTGTTTACCAACAATGACAATGGAACTTATTATCAACAAGGTACATATGCATAAGGACCATAAACAATTTATAACGAAACAACCGGTATTCAGGGGCACTCGATCGAGCTAAGGAGCAACTCGATCGATTTGACGCTACTCGATCGAGCTCATCAACTACTCGATCGAGTATGTCGAGTCCAGTAGGCATTTCTAATCCACATACGCAGTTACTCGATCGAGTGAGGGGCACTCGATCGAGTAACCACGGGTCAAATTTTTCCAAGAAATACGTTGTCATACCAAGAAAACATAACCATTGCAGGAGTTTCATCTCCGACACTATCCACCTGCATAAAGAGTCAAAATCTAACAAAACACGGCCTTATGGCCAAGTACAAACCAAAGTATATCCAAGTGCCAACCAAACAAGTATCAACTAACTACAAATCAATGGAAACGAATATAAAACAAAAATAAACAACATCACTCCAAGCCCGACTCCTCCATATCCTCATCTCCACCTCCTCCTCCGGATGTGCCGGTTTCTACTGTACCCTCGCATGTGGTAGCCCCATAACCTGAGTCTGCTCCCGCTCGCCATGGTGCCAAACAACCGAAGGAGTAACTCCTAGGCTCCCCCCATGTAGTCGGATCCACGCCAAAGGAGTGGAAGATCCCACTGTCATCCCCGGCGCCTCTCCACCACACCGGTTGGGCCGAGGTGGTCCCTATGCCCTACACATACGCCATCTCGTGAAGGTTCCGGAGCGCTAAGGTGGCAGATACCCTATCTGTGAGCTCACTTACCCGCATCTCAGGACTAAAGGACGAAGGGTAGCTGGGATACTGATACTGTGGAGGCATAGGCTGCACTGGCTGAGTCTCAGCAACTCTCTCTCTCTCTCTCTCTCTCACCCGTCTCGGACCTCTCCTCACTCTAGGTTGTCGATCCTCAGGTTTAGCCTGATCCCCCTTGGTCGGCTCTGGCATCACCTCCAAAATACCATCATCAATGAAGTAGGTCTGCCGGGCAGGTGCCTCCTCATCGTCATCAGAGTCCGATGCAACCACCGCCGCCGTCAAAGGCTCAGTCACAGGAAGATGCTCGGAGTCGGGTAACCTCATCCAACTCATACCCCATATATACTGATGTAACACTTTTATATACACTTTTATAACTCCTTTCATAGCATTTTATATACCGTTTCCATGCTTTATGTCATTTATATGCCCTTTTATAGTGAATTGTCGATACTGTCGCTATTTTATGTTTTAATGCAGAAATGACGCATTACGAGGATAATCGAGCTAAGATGAGCATTGCGGATATGGCATAGTGGAATACACGAAGCATGGCACGAGGAACAAGGTGACTTGAAGATTAGAAGTGAAGAAAGACGAGAACAAGCCTGTGAAGCTGGTTCCTCGATCGAGTCCCTTAAGGTTCGATCGAGTAATCGTCCTCGATCGAGTGCTGCTAGGCTCGATCGAGGATCCTTTCTGACGGATTAATTTCCGTATTTTCCTAAACACTTATTTTGTAATATAAATTCTAAACTCGTAGATTATTATTAGGTTACGCTTTTATTTTACTTAGGACGGCTTGAAAACTTGTTTAGCTTGAATTCTCGTTCTTAATCTTTCCTTGTTGATTGCTACAGTATTATTCTTCATTAATTATTCATTCTAGTTTTATGCTCTTAATTAGTTGTTATTTCATATCATCAATCATGTTTTCAATTACTATTATTGTTGTTGTTAGATTCATTATGAGTAGCTAAATTCCTCATCTAGGATGAAGGGGATCTAGGTAAATTAGAAAGGAGAATATTAATTGATTACTAGTAATATTGCATAAGTTATTGTTTGATTATTGTTCTTATTCTAGTTAATTGATTTAGGCCTGAATTGTTTTTTTTTGGTGAAAGGTATGTAATTCTCATTAAGCTCAAACCAAGTAAACAAGATACATCATAACTTAGGTTACAAGACTAGTAATCCAATCTCTATCCCTAGACACTTTGACCCTACTTACCTGACTTAGAAGTCTGATTTTCATCAGATTTTTACACTGAGCGAATAAAGCAGTAGATCTCAAAATAACTCCTTCTAAACGAGCCGAATTACGCTGCTGCCAGACAGCATAAGTAACAACCATGAACACTGATAAGCAAACATTCCGTTGAATTGTTAACTAGTGTAGCGAAATAATATTTTCACCGACAGGGTTAGAATTAATATAGGTTGCGATAATCAAATAGATTGTGTCTCATTATAGCGATTGCATGTTAGAATTGATCTAAAGGACATAAACAGAATTAATCAATCTTGTGACCTTAGATAACTTGATAGACCTAGCAATTGATTAAGAGACCACATATAATTAACCTAATGGACCGGAAATCCTAGACCTTTAATATTATTGTTATAAACCAGTTAGTTACTTGTTATTAGTTGATAGATAACAAACAAACCAAAAACCCCCAAGAAACGGTTACGTTCAGACGATCTAAATATTAGCAAACTGATTATTACCGCCTTCCTGTGGATTCGATACCTGTCTTACCGCTAGCTATTTTGTTAGTAACTGAGATAGATTTATTTTGATAGTGGTGATACGACTTTAGTCTTATCAAATTTGGCGCCGTTGCCGGGGAGGCAACAATTGTCTAGTTTGTTTTTGTTTATTTTGTCTTTTTGTCTCAGGGAACCTAGTTCCTTGAGACCGTTCTCACTCTTCTCTTGTTAGTTTCGTGTATGCCCAGGTCTAACAGGTTAGAGATTGTTCTCTTTGATCCCGAACCAGAGAAGACTTTTTGCTACAGACGGAAGTTTCAGAAAGAAGTGGGTCAAGTAGAAGACTTGAGTATACTTGACATCGAGACGGAGCATTCAACAGATTCGGCCGATAAGTCCTACGAAGAGGAGGAAAATTACCGAACTTGAACTTCCGGTTGAAATTCCCATTCCTAAGATTACCATCATGCCGACTCTTGCCAGTCACTCCGAGCCTACCTTGGCTTCTATCCCACAAGGATTTAAGCTGCCCACTACTGTTAATGGAACCTTCGAAATTCGTCAATCTTATATCAATTTGGTGGAGCGGAATTTATTTAGAGGGACAGCTGCTGAGGATCCTGTGACACATATGGAGAAATTTGTCACTTATTGTTGTTCTATCCTTTTAACAGCTGGAGTGACACAAGATCAGATAAAGCAAGTGCTTTTTCCTTTTTCCCTGAAAGATGGAGTTGCAGAGTGGTTGAGATATGGCGGATGAAGGAATTACTGACTGGAATACTTTAGCTCTTGCTTTCTACAAGAGGTACTTCCCACCTCAGAAAACTAATGCGCTGAGAAGTCAAATTACGAGTTTCAAGCAAGGAGCTACTGAGGATCTAAATGAAGCATGGACTCGCTTCAAACGTTTGGTCCGATCTGTTCCCTATCACGGTTTCCAAAAGTGGTTACTTTGCAACCAGTTTTATAACGGGTTGTATGACGATCATCGTGCCCTGTTGGATTCTTCAGCTAATGGGAGGTTTCAGGACAACACCAATGATGCTACCGCGTGGAAGTTAATTGATCAGATTGCCACCCATACCGCTAAGTATGGAAATCCTAGGGGAAGCACGCGAGGGAATGGTGGAGATAGTGCTCTTGTGGCACAAATAGAGGCTATTTCTGCCCAAATTGCTGAGATAAAGACCACCCAATCATTGGGTAATAAAGAGAGAGTTCATGCCATGAGTCAACAACAAGAGGAGTCTTGTGCTAGATGTGGTTTAGACGGTCATAACGCAGCTGAGTGTTTGAGCACATTGGAGCAGGTTAATGCTTTTCAGTCTTACAGACAAGGTACACAAGGCACGCCCTTCTCCAACTTTTACAATAAAAGAACGAAGAAGCATCCTTTCCTTCAATAGTCTAGTCAGAATGTGCAAAATCTACAGCAGCAACAATCACAAAAGAACACCTATATCCCTCCTAACAACCGTGGTAATCATCCACACGGAGGATATCAAAGGCAAGTTCAAGGAGGTCAGCAGTTTAACAATCAATATCAACAACCTCCTCAACAAACTCCTCAACAAGCTCCAAACAGTGAGATGACAGAGTTACGCAATCTTTTGCAACAAACTTTGTCAATGCAGCAAAAGCAGACGGCGCAAATCTCTGAGCTGATTGCCCATAATAAGATGTTGGATACTCAGGTGGCTCAGATGGCAATTCAAAATCCATCAAAACAGGCCGGAGGTCTTCCTCCTCAAGATAAACAAGCTCACGAGCAAGCTAATGTCATTCAATTGAGGAGCGGTACCACATATGCAAATCCGGAGCAGCAAAGCCATGATGAAGAAGTGCCCACTAATGATAATGAGGTACCTAATATGCATCCTAAGGGATTGAGCAATTTGGAGCTAAGTGAAGATGAAAAAGAAGCTGGCAAAGTTGAAACACGGGCTGAGAATAAAAGCGAAAAGAAAGAAAAAGATGAACCTGCTAAGGTTCCTCGATCGAGTGCAGGTAGGCTCGATCGAGGAACTTCTGTGCTCGATCGAGTGACACTTGGGCTAGATCGAGGATCCTCTCTGGCAGACGACGGTGTTTCAAAAATTGATTCTAAAGCCAAGCAAGCCGAGCCCATTACTATTACACTACCTTTTCCTCACCGTCAACAAAAATCTAAGCTGGACAAGCAGTTTGGTAAGTTTATGGAGGTAGTGAAGAACTTATAGGTAAGTGTTCCTTTCACTGAACTAATTACTCAAGTGCCGGCTTATGCAAAGTTTATGAAGGAGATTTTGACAAGGAAAAGATCCTTTGATGCGGTGGAAACTATTGCTTACACTCAGAAGTGCAGCACCATGTTACAAATTAACTCACCACCTAAGTTAAAGGACACAGGAAGTTTTTCTATCCCTTGTCATATTGGTCATATTGCTATTAGTAAAGCTCTTTGTGATTTAGGAGCTAGTGTTAGTGTCATGCCTTATTCTATTTGCAAGAAATTAAATATGGGTCAGTTGACAGTTACTAATATGACTTTGCAGATGGCCGATAGATCTGTTAAACACCCACTGGGGGTGTTGGAGGGATGTTTCCGTTCGAATTGGGAAATTCTTCATTCCCGTAGATTTTGTTGTCTTAGACAAGGCGGAGGACAACCAAATCCATATCATCTTAAGTAGACCATTCCTTCACACGACAGGGGCGGTTATAGATGTTAGGCAAGGGAGACTGACTTTAGCTGTGGGGGATGATACCATTGTTTTTAACTTAGAAAAAGCTTTAAAACATCCCATGATAGAAGAAACTTGTCATAGTATAGATGTTGATTTTACTATTGATGAGTGTCTTTCTATGTGTTTGGACAGGGATCCTCTTGAGATTGCCCTGGTTTCAGATTTAGTTACTCAGGTGGGTTCATAGAGTCCAGAAGTTCATGAGATTGAGAGGCTTCTAACTGGAGAGGAATGTCCCCATTAAAAGGTATACAGTTTGGGTATCGCACCTAAGGTAACTGAGGTAAAGGAACCTGAATTAAAACCTCTTCCCTCTCATCTTAAATACGAATTTCTTGATGACTGTGAGATGAACCCAGTAATTGTCAATGCTAGCATAACTGAAGGTCAACTATATGCTTTGTTGACTATTTTGAGAACTTATAAAAAGGCCATAGGGTATAGCATTGATGACTTACAGGGCATTAGTCCTGACTTTTATATGCATTGTATTCACTTGGAAGAAGGCCACAAGCCTAGTGCACAGGGTCAGAGATGATTAAATCCTCCAATGCAGGAGGTGGTAAGGAAAGAGGAACAGAAATTACTTGATGCTGGCATTATTTTCTCTATATCTGATTCTAAATGGGCCAGTCCTGTCCAGGTTATACCCAAGAAGGGAGGTACTACGGTAGTAAAGAACGATAAAAATAAATTAATTGCTACTAGACTTGTTACAGGTTGGAGGATGTGTATTGATTATAGGAAGTTGAACACAGCTACTAAGAAAGACCATTTCCCACTTCCTTATATTGACCAAATGTTAGAGAGATTAGCATGCCATAGTTATTTTTGTTACCTAGATGGCTACTCCAGTTTCTTTCAGATACCCATTCATCCTGACGATCAGGAAAAGACTACTTTCACATGTCCTTATAATGTATTTGCTTATAGGAGGATGCCCTTTGGTTTATGTAACGCCCCAGCTACCTTTCAGCGGTGTATAATGGCCATATTTTCTGATTATATAGAGTCTATTATGGAAGTCTTTATGGATGATTTCAGTATTTATGGTACTGACTTTGATGTTTGCTTGAGAAACTTGACTAAAGTTTTGCAGCGCTGTGAGGAGAGCAATCTTGTGCTTAATTGGGAGAAGTGCCACTTCATGGTTACTGAAGGAGTGGTACTCAGTCATTTAGTGTCAGGTAAAGGTATCCAAGTGGATAAATCCAAGGTTGAGGTAATTGAGCAACTCCTGTACCCGGTTAATGTAAAAAGTGTGCGTAGTTTTCTTGGTCACGCAGGGTTCTATCGCCGCTTTATTAAGGATTTCTCTAAAATTGCTAAACCTCTAACCCGGCTGCTTTATAAAGATACACATTTTGTGTTTACTGATGAGTGTGTTAAGTCCTTTGACAGGATTAAACAAGCTCTTATCTCAGCTCCCATAATCCGATCTCCAGATTGGAGCCTTCCTTTTGAGATTATGTGTGACGCCAGTGACTATGCAGTTGGAGCTGTTTTGGGGCAGAGAAAATATAAGGTGTTACATACCATTTACTATGCAAGTAAGACTCTTGATGATGCGCAGATCAACTATGCTACTACGGAGAAGGAGCTTCTCGCAGTTGTCTATTCTTTAGACAAATTCAGAGCTTATCTTGTTGGTTCTAAAGTTATTGTTCGTACTGACCATGCAGCTTTAAAATATCTTTTGACTAAATAAGAGGCTAAACCACGACTTATTAGATGGATTTTATTATTGCAAGAATTTGATTTAGAAATCCGTGATAAGTCTGGTGCTGAGAATGTTGTTGCAGATTACTTATCTAGATTGAGATTTGCAGGCAGAGAGATTTTACCCATTGATGACTCTTTTCCAGATGACCATCTTCTAGCTGTAGCTGCAAACACTCCATGGTTTGCAGATTATGCCGATTATTTGGTGGGAGGTATGCTTCCTCTTGACTTGTCTTATCAGCAGAAGAAGAGATTTATGCAATCGGGTTTCTTTTGGCCCACTATCTTGAAAGATGCTACTACTTTTTTTCGTTCTTGTGATGCGTATCAGAGAACAAGTAATATTTCGCAAAGGCATGAGATGCCTCAAGCTGGAATCTCAGAGGTGGAGATTTTTTATGTTTGGGGCATTGATTACCAAGGGCCATTCCCTACTTCTCATGGGAATCAATATATATTAGTAGTTGTAGATTATGTTTCTAAATGGGTAGAGGCAATTGCCACCCCCACTTGTGATGCTAAATCTGTTTTTAAGTTATTTCAGAAGATCATCTTTTCACGGTTTGGAGTGCCTCGCGCGGTGATTAGTGATGGAGGAAAGCATTTCAATGAGCATCATCTTAATTCTTTATTGAAGAAATATGGCGTTATGCACCGTACAGGATTGGCATATCATCCTCAAACCAGTGGACAAGAGGAGATTTCCAACAGAGAATTGAAACAGATCTTGGAGAAGGTAGTGAGCAAGAATAGGAAAGATTGGAGTCGGAAGCTTGATGACACCTTGTGGGCTTACCGTACTCCATACAAGACGCCGATTAGAGCATCACCTTACCGTCTAGTCTATGGCAAATCTTGCCATTTACCTGTGGAGCTTGAGTACAAGGCTATGTGGGCCATAAAGGAGCTGAATATGGATCCCTCACTGGCGGGTGAGAGAAGATTGATGCAGTTGAATGAGCTTGATGAGTTTCGACTGCATGCCTATGATAGTGCTCAAGTTTTATAAAGAACGAACGAAGAAGTGGCATGACAAGCATATTTTGCTAAGGGTATTTCATGTCGGTGAAAAGGTATTATTATTTAACTCTCGTTTGCGTTTGTTCCCAGGTAAGCTAAGGAGTAGATGGTCTCGACCGTTCACTGTTGTTGAAGTGAACAAATTTGGGTCAGTTACACTGCAAACTGACAAAGGTGAGACCTTTAAAGTGAATGGGCAGCGATTGAAAATTTACTACGAAGGTGCTCATGTTGGGGTAATAGAGGTCGTTGACCTCTTTGCCATTGATTCCTCTCACTGATGAGGTAATACGGTCGTGCAGGACCGCTTAAACCAGCGCTACCGAGAGGCAGCTCGGAAATTATAATGTAATATTTTGTAATTTAGATTTTTAATTAAGTTTTCGTACTTTAATTACGCTTGTTCATGAGTATTGAGAGATGTGAGGGAGGAAATTTTATGTGTTTCAAAGTATTTTTGCAGGAATTGGCGGATATTCAAGTTAGAAATTAAATCAACGAAGAAGGAGGCCGCAATTTGGTGCCTCGATCGAGTGAGGCCAGGCTCGATCGAGGAACCTCATGCTCGATCGAGTGTAGTCAGGGCTCGATTGAGGAACCAAGGGAGGAATTAAAATCTTCAAATGTCGAAAGTTGGCATGTTGGGATTTTGGTGCCTTGATCGAGTGCACCCAGGCTCGATCGAGGAACCAACTTTGAACCGGGTTCCGCATTTTGAACTGGCTGGGTTCTCCTCCTCTTTTCTCATATTATTCTTCATTCTTGTCTAATCCCGTCACTTTTGTTGCCCTTTCTCCCATTGCTCTTCACCTTTCTCTCTCAAATACTCCACATTGATCATCAAATCTTCATTTAAATTTGTGTTTAGTTGCTTGTTAGTGCTCTACATCAATCCTTTGTGCTTATCTTTGAATTTCATTGCCTATTATTGCTCAAGTAAGTCCCGATTTATGCATTTGTTGGTCTGAAATTTTTGGATTTTCATGCTTAAATCTTGTGTTTATTGCCTTGAATCTTCTATTGCTCATATACAATTGCTATTTCCTTGCTTATTAGCCCTTTATTTGTTGAATTAAATGCCTAATTTGCTTATTTGGGAATTAGGGTTCTTAAAATCCGGCTTCAATTTTTGCATGAAATTGGTTAGCAATTGTGTTCTTATGCTTGGAATCTTCACTAATTGATATATAATTGCAATTCCCTTGCCTTTTAGATGGTTTATGTGTGATTTTCGGCCTTAAAATCGAATTTTTCCACCCATGTATCCCCAAAAACGTGGACTGTTTTAGGCAATTAAATTGGTTTGTGATTGTATACTTGTCTTCTTGCAGGTATGTCAACTAGTGGGCAAGGTAATAAAAGGCCATGGGAGAGGTGCGCTCCCGTTCGTTAGCCGGAGGTGGTAGAGTCTTCCGAGGAGGAAGACGATTTATCACCAATAGACGAAATCCCTTTTATTGAATTTCGTGACAAAGAGCAGCAGGACAAATTTGAGGTATTGGTGTCCAAGACTATGATTCCCACTCGGTGTGTTGATCGCAAAATTTTGCGAACTTTAAATATTGATGAGATTATGTTTGGTATGTTTGTCGAGATTGGTTGCAGGGTCTTTTTCTGTTGCACGAACTATCATATCGTGCCTTAACTCTTGAGTTTTTGAGTTCTTATGCCTACTTCCCGGCGAATCATTTAATCCGTTTTAGGTTGCTTAATGAGGAACGGTCCTTGACTTTTGACCGTCTTTCTGAGATATTAGGCATTGATAAGTATACCACTGGTGATTTGTATAATGATACTGGGTTGTCTGCGGCCCGATACTTTCCTTAGTTTACGGGTTTTGCGGACGCAAACATGAGTAGCATGTCTTTACTTGAAGTTCAGCATGTTTGTCTTCGGCTTTTCTTACGGTATTTGAATTATCTAATTTATGGGAGACATGATAGGAGCAAGGCCTCTTCTTTGGAGGTCTTTGTAATACTACGAATTTTCTTAAGTTGAATACTCGACCGAGTAGAGCCTACTCGGCCGAGTAGTGCTAATTGTGTAGCCTGTTTTAGTTCTGCCGAGGAAAACTCGGCCGAGTATGAAGAATACTAGACCGAGTAGAGGATACTCGGCCGAGTATACACTTTACTCGACCGAGTATCTGGTCTGGCGAGTATTATTTCAGCGGTTTGATGCGGGAGTGTTTAGGGTTATTTAATATTCAAAGTTAGTTTCTAAAACGTCATTTCAACCCTAATCATTTTACGATCACTCTAATCACTCTCTAATCACTCTCTAATCATTCTCTAATCTCATTGTGTGTGCAACTGTCGTAATCCTTGCGTGTATTATCTCATCCTACTGTTGGTAAGTTTCATTCCCCATGTCATTTATGTTCTTGTAGGGTTTACTGTATATATGGAATTTGGGGAATAGGGGGGAGTTGTGCAATGTGTAATTGTGCTATATGGTTATTGTATAGGAGAAGACTTCATAGAGGAGCCTTTCAGATTGTTCGGTTTTAAAATCTTCTTTGTTGATTGCTAAGGTAGGGTTTCCCTACTCAGTTACTGTTCATTGATTTAAGACTTGATTGTATTGTGATTATCGTTATCTGCTGATCATCGGAGTACGGATGTTGTGGTGATGGTGTGGTTGTGTTATGATGGTTGTGGTGTTGTGACAGCTGTGAGGCTGTGTATGTTGTGTTTGTGGTGGAGTCACTTGCGGGAGTGGCTTCACACCCTAGTTCGCCCTCCATGGAACCCGTCACGGGAGGGGATGTGCACATTAAAGGACAGTGATTGTTAGTCGCTCGTTGATGAGCTGGACTAGGTGGGATGGGCTGCGGTCACCCACTGGCGGCGAGGATTACCTGTTGCGATGGGTAATCTGGCAGGGCTACACACTTCGGTGTGTAGTCGGTTACTGTGTGAAATCGGGAGACTGGGGGGTGGAGGATGATCAGCTGGTTACCTTGTTTGTTTGTCTTATATTGATTGAGCAACACTGACCCCGTTGTTGTTTGTGGAATCTGCTGTGATCCATCCGGGGATGGTGAGCGGAGCTTGAGCAGTATTGCTATTGGTGAGCTTGGGGCAGTCATGGGAGAGTTGTCATCACCAGTCGTAGCATCACAGTCGAGTCTTAGTTAAGATCTCATAGTTGTCAGACATTGGATTTATTTCATTGAATCAGTTTTGGATTTGGTTTGATGTAAACTTTTACACTCTATGGTATTTTAATAAATGTGCTCAGTTCAGACGCTTTTGATATATACTAACCTCGGGCAACCGAGATGGTAACACACTTTCATGGTAGGGTGGTCCTGGTAAGGCACCTTGGTATGAGGAGGTGTTACAAAGTGGTATCAGAGCCGAAGATTCCGGCACCTAAAAAAAATGAACATAATGAACTTAGGGAGTCTAAATAAAATGAACCCGGGGAGAGTTGTTTAGAGCTACCGCAAAGACATGGGAGACGTCCCGGAGTCGCAATTTGGCCCTCACTAACTCGAGCCGGTCATATGGGGAAGTGTGTTGAGAGTTGTGTCGTATATGTGCATGTATGTTAAGGTTCATAGTTGGAACATGTGGTAGTAAGAAATGAGTATGTGGAATTCGAAAAGTATGTCGAGTATGAAAAAGTATCGGCAGAGATGAATATGTGAAATTTGGTGTATCGGTTTTCATATGTGAGTGTTTGGCATGATTATGTGTTTACTATGTGGCATTAGAATTTCTGTCGTTGCATGTATGGATGTGGGAATAGAAAGCATGATAGAGACCCTGTACTGTTTTTGACCGTCTTTGGCATGACTCGGCCAAGCAGGGCGGGTACTCGACCGAGTAGGAAGTACTCGGCCGAGTAACCAGGCACTCGACCGAGCGTAGTTTGGAAGTAGGTAGCAGTTGCTACTGGATGCGTTTACTCGACCGAGTATTTGGGCGTACTCAACCGAGTAGAGCATACGCGGCCAAGTGTTGTTTATACTCGACCGAGTATGCGTTTTGTGAATTTGAGGTCGGCTATTGGAGTCGATTACTCGACCGAGTACCAGGGATACTCGACCGAGTAGTCGTTACTCGACCGAGTACTATCTGGTACTCGGCCGAATGTTCCATTGGCGGAGATTTTTTACATTTTGAGCCGTAGGCTTTTGTGCTTACGTTTCCTTGTCTCTTATTAGCTCAAAATGCCGCCCAAAAGAATTGTCGCACAGATTCAAGCTTCTGAGATGACAGTTGATGAGGTTGCTCGTATGATTGAGCAACAAGAGGCTCTCCTTGAGGCTCTTAGGAATGTGGGAAAAGGGAATGAGAAGCCGGTGGATGCTACTCAGCTTAGCATCATTATTGCCCGCTTCAACCCTCCCACATATGAAGGGGTTGGGGAACCAAAGCTGCTCGAGAAGTGGCACCGTGAGATTGAAAGTCTCATGGAAATGGTCAAGTGTCCCGATGACATGATCGTTGAGCAGGTAGTATAATACCTGAGAGGTGAAGCCGCCGTGTGGTGGCAAAACATCAAGGAAGATGCTAGAGCCTACTACCAAGCTGAGGGTCTGGGGGTTATTCCGTGGTCAGGGTTGAAGAGTGCTATGAGAGAGCAGTTTGTGCTGGAGCATATCCGACACAAGATGAGATCTGAGTTTGATTCCTTCACCATGTCAGAGGAGATGTCAGTCACTGAGTACTATCATCGGTTCCTAGAGTTATCTCGCTATGTTGAGGACATGCAGTTGGGACATAGAGGTTTAGCTCTCCGTTTTGAGAGGGGTTTATCTGCCAAGATCGTGAGCTGTATGTCAGCTGGGGTTGTTACTGACCTTAAGGAAGTGTACCTAAGAGCGGGCCAAGCTGAGAGAATGGTAGATATCTCAAGAGAGATTAATGAGAGGACTGCTGCTGAAAAGAGGAAGGCTAACAATGGAGGCAACAGTCAGTCGGACAACAAGAAGGGAAACTTCAACCATGCAAAGGCTTTTTCTGGTGGAGCTGGTTTCTCAGGGGGATCTCGTGGCTGGGGAAAGACTGGAGGTCGGAGTCTGAGTGACAACTCCAACCCTACATGCTTCAACTGTGGTGGTGTAGGCCACAGGAGGCGGGAATGCACGAGTTACAGGCCCGACACTGGTTCAGGCATCAGGGGAATTTCTCTCAGGGGCCGACTCAGAGCTTTGCTAGTAATCGACCGGGTGGATCATGGGGCAACAGAGGGGGACAGAGCAACCAGGGTAGCTATAACCCCAGTGGTGGTGGATCTTATCAGCGTTAGAACAACAGCGCCACCCAGGTTTAGGCAGCCAAGCCGAGCACCTCCAATGCTTGATTCGGGGAGGAGGCGAAAAGCAGTGGGAAGCTCTTCATGATGGACAAACAGGAAGCGCAGGATGATGCACATGTAGTCACCGGTACCTTTCTTATTCATAATGTACCATCCTTTGTTTTGTTCGATTTGGGGGCAACACATTCTTTTGTGTCTAAGAGTCATGCCTTGTCCATGGGTTTGGGGATGTTTGAGGTTGTAAAGGATGATGTGTTCATACCTTCTCGGGAGTCGGTGTCATGTCTCAAGTTGTATAAGGGTGTGTCTATGGTGGTTGGAGGGGTAGATTTACCGGTAGACCTGTTAGAGTTTTCTATAGACGGGTTTGAGGTGATTGTCGGGATGGATTGGATGGGTAAGTATGATGCCAAGATAGATTGTCGACAAAAGAAAGTGTCCTTAAAGGGTACTAAGGGGGTTAGGGTGTCCTATAGAGGGTTTGTGGTGAAACCTAAGTGTAAGTTCATAGCTGTCATGACTTTAAAGTCATGTTTGAGGAAGAAGTGCCCCTTGATTCTTTGTCATGTGAGAGATCGCCGAGTAGAGCCGCAGACAGCTGTTGAGATACCTCTGGTGGGAGAGTTTTATGATGTCTTTCCTGAGGAGATACCGAGTTTGCCGCCCAAGAGGGATGTTGATTTCAGTATGGAGCTTAAACCAGGAACATGTTCAATATCCAAAGCACCTTACCGTATGGCACCTAAAGAGTTAGCTTAGTTGAAGAAGCAGATACATGAGTTGCTAAACAAGGGTTATATCAGGCCTAGTGTGTCACCGTGGGGAGCCCCAGTGCTGTTTGTGAAGAAGAAAGATGGGAGTATGAGGCTGTGCATTGATTAGAGAGAGCTCAATCGCGTCACAGTGAAGAACAAGTATCCTTTGCCTAGGATCGATGACTTGTTTGATCAGCTAAGTGGAGCGGGTGTGTTTTCCAAGATTGACCTGAGGTCAGGCTATCATCAACTGAGGATAGCAGATGAGGATATTCCAAAGACAGCGTTCCGATCTCGTTATGGTCATTATGAGTATGTGGTGATGCCTTTTGGGTTGACCAATGCACCAGCAGCTTTCATGGATTTGATGAACCGGATCTTTACACCGTTCTTGGACAGGTTTTTGGTTGTTTTCATCAATGACATCTTAGTCTACTCCAAGACTAAGGAAGAACATGAGGAGCACTTGAGGATGGTTTTGCAGACTCTGAGAGAGAATCAACTATATGCCAAGCTATCTAAGTATGAGTTCTGGTTGGAGGAGGTGACTTTTCTGGGTCATGTGATATCTAAGAAGGGGGTGTTTGTGGATCCTAGCAAGATTGAGGCCGTGACCAAGTGGGAATCACCGAAGAATGTTGCTGAGATTCGGAGTTTCTTAGGTCTTGTCGGCTATTACAGGATGTTTGTGAAAGACTTCTCAACTATAGTGCGGCCTATGATAGCCTTGATGCGGAAAGAGACCGGATTTGTTTGGGATGAGAGTTGTGAGACGGCGTTTCAGACCTTAAAGGAACGCTTGACCACAGCTCATATTCTAACTTTGCCAGAGGGATGCGAGAACTTTGAGGTATATACCGATGCTTCAAAGAATGGTCTTGGTTGTGTTTTGATGCAGGCAGGGAAGGTCATAGCTTATGCTTCGAGGCAGCTAAAGCCATATGAGGAGAACTACCCTACTCATGATCTGGAGCTGGGTGCAGTTGTTTTCGCTCTTAAGATTTGGAGGCACTACCTTTATGGAGCAACCTTTAAGGTGTTTTTTGATCATAAGAGCCTAAAGTATATCTACACTCAGACGGAGCTGAACATGCGACCGAGACGGTGGATGGAGCTGATCGGAGACTATGATATGGAGATAATCTATCATGAGGGTAAGGCTAATGTTGTTGCAGATTCTTTGAGTAGGAAGAGCGTTCATTCTCTATGTACGACCATGTCTTTACTGAAACTGAGGGATGAGATGTCTAGGATGGGGATATTCATGATAAGGAAGGGGGATACCATCGGAGACTTGACGATCGAGCCAGATTTATATGAAAGCATCAAGAGTAAACAACAGCTTGATCCTAAGATTCAGGAATAGAAGTCCAAGGTGGAGAGTGGAACAGTTTCCAGGTTTTCTATCCATACAGATGGGAGTGTCCGTTTTGATAGGAGATGTTGTGTTCCTGAGGACGCAGAGTTGAGGACAGTGATCTTGGCGGAGGCTCATTGCACTCCTTATTCGGTTCACCCGGGTGGTGACAAGTTTTATAAAAACCTTAAGAAGACTTTCTGGTGGCCAAACATGAAGAGGGATGTAGCTGAGTTTGTGACTAGATGTTTGACCTGCTAGAGGGTCAAAGGTGAGCAGAGGAGACCACAGGGTAAGATTCAGTCCTTGGAGGTACCCGAGTGGAAGTGGGAGTCCATCTCCATGGACTTCATTGTGGGATTACCTAGGTCATAGCAAGGTAATAATATGATCTGGGTGATTATTGATCGGTTAACCAAGTCAGCTTACTTTGTTCCTATGAAAGATACCTGGTCTAAGATGAAGCTGGCATTGGGTTACAAGAGGCATGTGGTACGGCTACATGATATACCCAAGGATATCGTTTCTGATCGTGATGCGAGGTTCATATCCAAGTTTTGGCAAGAACTACAAGAGTTAATGGGTACGACCTTGAAGATGAGTACAGCTTTTCATCCAAGCGGCGATGGTCGATTTAACGAACCATCAAGACCTTAGAGGACATGTTGAGGGCATGTGTCATGGAGTTTGGGGGCAGCTGGGAGGACAGACTTGACCTGATTGAATTTTCATACAACAACAGTTATCATACGAGTATCGGGATGGCACCTTTTGAGGCTTTGTATGGTCGGAAGTGCCGAAGTCCAGTTTGTTAGGATGATAGTTCTAAGGCCGTGGTTTTAGGGCCACAGCTGGTACAGGATATGGTGGAGCAAGTCCAGATGATTTTGCAAAAGATGAGAGCAGCTCAAGACCGTCAGAAGAGTTATGCCGATTTGCACCGCAGAGACATTGAGTTCGCAGTAGGTGACAAGGTCCTTTTGAAAGTGTCACCTATGCGAGGTGTAATGAGGTTTGGAAAGAAAGGTTAGCTAACTCAAAAGTTTATAGGTCCTTATGAGATTTTGGACCGGATAGGCGAGGTAGCCTACAGATTAGCCTTGCCACCAGCTTTGGACAGAGTCCACAATGTTTTTCATGTTTCCCAGCTTCTAAAGTATGTGAGTGATCCGTCGCATATCCTTGAGGTGGAGAACATCGAGCTTGACGAGTCCTTATCCTATGCCGAGGTTCCTAAAGAGATTATTGACCGCAAAGTTCGTAAGACAAGTTCGTGAGACGGTCTTACTCAAAGTACTTTGGTCTAATCACAATGTGGAAGAAGCCACATGGGAACCCGAGGAAGTCATGCGAGAACGTTTTCCTAGTCTTTTTGATCAGGTATGTTTGGTTACGGGGACGTAACCATCGTCTTTTTAGGGGGGGTAGGAGATGGTCGCGTGTGTGTTTTGTCTTATTTTGAGTCGGGTTAGTGAGTCTTGTGGTGTCTTGTGTGGTTCTTTGGCATTGATAAATGTTTGTTGGGAAGTCCTTTTGTGTTTTGTGGTGTCTTGTTTTAGGGTGGTGTGCGAACTTCGGGACGAAGTTCTTTTTAAGGGGGGAAGACTGTAATACTACGGATTTTCTTAAGTTGAATACTCGACTGAGTAAAGCCTACTCGGCTGAGTAGTGCTAATTGTGTAGCCTGTTTTAGTTCTGCCAAGGAATACTCGGTCGAGTATGAAGAATACTCGACCGAGTAGAGGATACTCGGCCGAGTATACACTTTACTCGACCGAGTATCCGGTCTGGCGAGTATTATTTCAGCGGTTTGATGCGGGAGTGTTTAGGGTTATTTAATATTCAAAGTTAGTTTCTAAAACGTCATTTCAACCCTAATCATTTTACGATCACTCTCTAATCACTCCCTAATCATTCTCTAATCTCATTGTGTGTGCAACCGTCGTAATCCTTGCGTGTATTCTCTCATCCTACTGTTGGTAAGTTTCATTCCCCATGTCATTTATGTTCTTGTAGGGTTTACTGTATATATGGAATTTGGGGAATAGGGGGGAATTGTGCAATGTGTAATTGTGTTATATGGTTATTGTATAGGAGAAGACTTCATAGAGGAGCCTTTATGATTGTTCGGTTTCCGTACTGCTGTTGATTGCTAAGGTAGGGTTTCCCTACTCAGTTTATTGTTCATTGATTTAAGACTTGATTGTATTGTGATTGTCGTTATCTGCTGATCATCGGAATACGGATGTTATGGTGATGGTGTTGGTGTGGTTGTGTTGTGATGGTTGTGGTATTGTGACAGCTGTGAGGCTGTGTATGTTGTGTTTGTGGTGGAGTCACTTGCGGGAGTGGCTTCACACCCTAGTTCGCCCTCCGTGGAACCTGTCACGGGAGGGGATTTGCACATTAAGGGACAGTAATTGTTAGTCGCTCGTTGATGAGCTAGACTAGGTGGGATGGGCTACGGTCACCCACTGGCGACGAGGATTACCTGTTGCAATGGGTAATCTGGCAGGGCTATACACTTTGGTGTGTAGTCGGTTACTGTGTGAGATCGGGAGACTGGGGGTGGAGGATGATCAGCTGGTTACCTTGTTTGTTTGTCTTATATTGATTGAGTAATACTGACCCCCGTTGTTGTTTGTGGAATCTGCTGTGATCCATCCGGGGATGGTGAGCAGGTTTGACAGGTATTGCTATTGGTGAGCTTGGGGCAGTCATGGGAGAGTTGTCATCACCAGTCGTAGCATCACAGTTGAGTCTTAGTTAAGATCTCATAGTTGTCAGACATTGGATTTATTTCATTGAATCAGTTTTGGATTTGGTTTGATGTAAACTTTTACACTCTATGGTATTTTAATAAATATGCTCAGTTCAGACGCTTTTGATATATACTAACCTCGGGCAACCGAGATGGTAACACACTTTCATGGTAGGGTGGTCCTGGTAAGGCACCTTGGTATGAGGGGGTGTTACAGTCTTGATATTGGCTAGCTACCTTAACCCGTTTCAGGAAGCTACCTTTCAGTTTTCTCCCCCTGCACTCGTTTGGCAGGCCCTTGACCGCATGACTGGGCGATATTTAGATTTGGATTGCGGTGCCATTATTACTAGAATTGCTAGAGTCTTGTGTGATTTTGAGGGGAATGGCCCCTATGAGCCGATGGATGACCATGAGCCGTTGGTAGATGATGACCATCTACGCTTGACATTTCTTACCTTGATATTCGGGGTGGAAAGGATCACTATTGGAGAGTGCGTGGTCAGTCCTATATGCTTTTGCCTAATGATCGTTTGCCGGCTATTGAGCCTCTTGAGGAGAGTACAGCTCGAGTGAGACCTGCCCCAGTCACCTATCTCATTCCTAAGGACCTTCTAGTTACTTTTCCTGGCTCTAGTACTACTGCTACTACTGGTGGGCGTCGGAGACGTCGTCAGCCTGCCACTCACTTGCATGGTTCTTACCAGCCCCGTCCTCCTCCTCCTCCTCCTCCTACAGCCTTTCCTTCCCATGGTTATCATTTTGACCCAGTACTTGCGAGGGAGGTGAGGATCCATGAGGGTATTAACACCGCTTTGACTGAGCGGCGTTTGTGGGAGCAGATGGAGGCTGTTACTCTTGCTGGGGAGGGGGGGCAATACACGGGTACTTCTCCGAGTTACTACACCACACCTGGTGACGATAGTCGTGTTTTCCACCTTTACGGTATGACCCCTGCTGAGTTTGGGCATTTTAGTACAGAGTATGGTGCCCTTGGTCGCCCCTTTTACACTCCTGTTCGTCCTCACCAGCCCACCGGTGTTTTTCCAGAGGATGTTGGTGTTCTTATTTCGCAGCGAGGACCATTTGGCCAGTTTGCAACATCTACTTCTACTGGAGCAGCTTTTCCTGGAGGTGGTCGTGCTAGGGGCTGTGGTCGACGAGGTGGCCGTGCTAGAGGCCGTGGGGGTCGAGTTCAGGACCCTGAGTTATTGGCCATGTTTGAGGAGATTGATGGCTTTGATGAAGCCAATGTTGATGATGATGATGATGATGGTGGTGGTGGTGCACAGTAGTGACAGCTGGTCACTACCTCCCTCACTTTCCAGCTGGTTTGGGGGAGTCTTTGCTACACAGCTGGTATTATCTTTCTTTGTTTTTGTTTTTATTGTATTTCTTATTTTCCCTTTCTTCCCTTTGTTATTAGTGTCCTTTAGGTTCTTTGGATTTTACGTGTGATTCTTTGTCTTTGTAGGCGTCACAATGAGGACACTGTGACATTTAGGTTTGGGGGAGAGTATTTATTTCTGTTGTGTGTTTATTTATCGTCGTGTGTGTTAAAAAAAATCCATAAAAATTGAAAAATTTATAAAAATAAAAAAACATGTTTTTATTTTGAGTCGAGTCTTGGTGAATTGTTTAGCAATGATGATAATTTGCTTTGTCTTTGCATTTGAGTCCCATTTAATTATCCATGAACATTGTTTTGACATGTTAGCTATGATAAACAAAGCTCTTAACTCAAGTCTTGACCGTCACAATATGCCTTATGCCGAGTAGATTTGACTAAATTTGTTGATAAACCACTTAAATTTCTGAGGTCTTTAGAGCTTCCTAGGCCAGGAACATTAATAAACTGGTCTCATTTGTTATTTAGGCTAAAGAGTGTGGTCTCCTTGTGGAATATGTAATATCAAACTTCATAAGTGTGATATTAGTTTCTTAACTGTTTGCGCATTCATATGATTGAGTACATGAGGAAAGGCGATTCTTATTGTTCAAATATGCCATACATCACCCTGTTTTGTTAGCCCGCTTGAACCATGTAACCATTTCATACATATTTCATAGCTACATTCTAGAATTTGCCTACCTTTTCGGGACAGTCGCAGTTGCTTGAGTCTTATGTTGTTATAGCTACTTTGGTTGGGTTGGGACTTTTACAACATGTGGGTAGTAGCTATCTTTTTTTTGTAGCAATTGTGTGATCTCCTATGTTGAAAAAGAATATTATGAAGCAAAGGAAAAGAAGGAAAAAAGAAAAAAAAATCGAAAATTCCGAAAAAGAAAAAAAAGAGAAAAGAAATTGCTTCGTCAGTTTTGTTAGAAGATCATAAGTGGTAAATGCTAGAGTCTAATGCACATTTGGAGAGTTTTTACATTCTCTCATATGTTGTCAAAGTTGAGATAATTTCTCTAGTTGGATGGTTGTGTTATATTTTATTAGATGTGGTTATTGGTCTAGCGCTGCGACTATCGTCTTAGCCTCACATATCCATACGTGCTTATGCACAAACCACTTCTATAACCATGCCCATTTGCCACCATTCTGTCCTCGATTCATGTACTTAGTCTATGTTGTGATTGCGCACTAGGTGAAGAAATTACTATCACATTCAATTGCATGCATGTTTCATAAGTTGAGTGAGAGTCTTTATTCTTTCTATCTTACATATATCTCACCCCTTATGAGTGCATGAGTGAAACCGCGAGAATCCAACAGAATTGTCTTGCAAGGTTGAAAAGCATTTGGCTGAGTCTCGGTATCATGTTACATCTTGAGTTGAGCTGCGTTAATCTATTACCCATTTACCCGTACCTTTGAATTTGTTTTATTGGTACAATTTTTGGTCATTACTTTGTTATAGATATGGATAGCTGGGATTTGTATGTGCCTAGACATTTGCTCTGAGTTATTCATTCACCATTTGTATGTTAGTCTTTTGTATGGTTTGATTGCTTTGCTTAGGACAAGCAAAGGTTTGGTTTGAGGGAGTTTGATGTACCACTTATATATACACTTTTATAACTCCTTTCATAGCATTTTATATACAGTTTTCATGCCTTTATGTCATTTATATGCCCTTTTATAGTGAATTGTAAATCTGCCGCTATTTTATGTTTTAATGCGAAATAACGCATTACGAAGATAATCGAGCTAAGATGAGCATTGCGGATATGGCATAGTGGAATACACGAAGCATGGTGTAGATACCTCATTTTCGCACCTCCGCAAACCACCGGTGATGATTGGGCCGCATGTTTGGTACGCGGGCGATTTGTGACATGATTCGTAAGTTTATTGTCAAGTGATTGCTCAAACATTTATGTCTACCTCTTAATTGTCATCTACGCGCCCATACGGTCGTTTTAATGATAATTAGAGTACATTTGGAGTCCAGGGCCTAAACTAGTCTTCATTTTCTCGATAACTTAGCTAAATCCCGAGTCGAATGTTCTAGAATGTTCCGGATATTTCTATTCCATATTTCACAATCTTTTAATCTTTGGTAAATAATTTCCCGAAATATTCACACAAAATATTAAGGAAAATAAGATTAATCCATTATTCCATAAATTAAACACGGAAATCTTTCTTCCGCAGGAGGAAACCACTTAGGAACAGACGCAGCAGGTGCTGCGCCTCTTCCAAGGGACGTAGTGCATGCTGCTGCTCTTCCCAAGTTCTTTTCTGCGTATTTTTTCGTATCTTTTCATATCTTTTCGAGATTCACTTCCAAAGTCTCTCCGAAAACCCTAATTCCTCCACGTGATTAGTATAAATAGGAGCCTTCGCTCCTCATATTTCTCACGCGAGTGTCCGCCCTTCTCTTCTCCCTTTGCATTCTAGACCACGTTCTTACTTTTTGGCGTCTACGTGCTTGAACTTTCGACCACGTAAGCTCGGATCTTTTCGAGTACCGGACCTCGTTTTGCATGACCGACCCATTTGACCAACTCCACCATAATCAATCAATTAATCATTCGTTTTCCTCTTACGAGGGCACTTTCGTTACATTCGAGTCGAGCATCACTAAAACATAAACTTAGTTCATCTCGTTTCGTCAAACATGTAAGTCTGAGGGTGTAAATCCTTCTTTATTTATTGTTATTTGCTTTTTGTAATCATCATGTAAGGTTTATGTCGAAAGTACTTCTAAAAACCGATTTGTAAAACCATGTTTAAAACCTTTTTTTACGGATTATCGGGAGATGAGGACGTCGAGAAAGGACGCGCAAGAACTGTTGCGCCTCTTGAAGGACGCGGCACTGCTGCGCCTCTTCGTGAGGCTTTGCAGCAGATTCTGCTTCCTTTCTTCTTCCTAAATCCTCTGTTAGTTTCGTTTCTTTGTTTTCTTTCGTTATTATTTGTTCTTGTTTCGTTCACATAATAATTCAACATATTGTTAATCACTGTTAGTATATAATTCATCGTTAAATCCCGACTTAAATCCCTTATAATCCAATATTTGCGGGTTTTCGTCATTAAAGTCAATCCGGGTTGTAGAGATTCGATTCATTCATATCGAGTTTCTGGAATTCGATCTTTGGTATATTCCCATCTGTTTATCATGTTCGTCATTAGCTCTTCATTAATTCGTCATGTTTAACCTAATTAGTTCACGCATGTCACTAATAAATCTTTCATTCATGTAATTAATTCGTTTACATTCGTCTCATCCATATTTTATCGCTTTTATGACTCATTCACATGTAATTAATGTATTAAATCACTTTCATCCGAGTCATATATCGTAATCAATTATTAAATTTCACCCACGAATACTAACGATTTGCAGTTCCGGCTTCACAGCCAGAACTCAGTCTTGGAACAGACGCAGCAACTGCTACGCCTCTTCCAGAGGGCGCAGCTCTGCTGCGCCTGTTCCTGGTTGATTTCTGTCTCTGAACTCCCGTGTTGCCTTGACCTAGTTTAATTAGATTACGTATTAATCTACTATTATTCGTATTATCGCCGAATTCCTGTTCGTTAATTTATTTATTCTTCTTTTTCCCAAATTATCCGTTTTTAAAGGTATTTTCGACATAAATCATTAATCCGCTGTAATTATTGTAATTTTCATTATTGTATTTATTATTGTATTTATTATTGTATTTCTTTTATCGCATTGCTTGTATGCCTTCGCATGTAATTAAATCTAAATCCCTACTTCGACTCAATTGCATGTTAAATTAATTGTTCACCGACTTAGTTAATTCTCCCATGTTAGGATCAAAACTTGGATGTTGCATTGCATGCATATAATCGACAATATATCGAGTATAGATAATTTCCCTAATCATTAGTAGAGGCCGCTATCGAGGCGGGCGGGATTAGGTGTTCGATCAAAAGAGCTTCCTAATACGTACCCTCACCCCTTACTCCAGATCTCTGTGAACATCTGTGTTCATTGGCATCCACGAGAGTCATTCTAGACATAGAATGCTAAGGGTAACGAGTTCTTGGTGTTCATGTCACTACTTTGTGTCTTGACATGGCACGAGGTATTCGAACGGTTTCCAATTTTCCACAATAAATTGGTGGCGACTCCACAAATGCAAACGCTTGTTTCCCAAGCGCCCCCGTGGCCCGCATCCACAGTTTGGCGACTCCGCTGGGGATAATACACTTACGTGTAGCCAAAAGGGTGAAACTTGAACAAGGTTAGGGAATAGTTTGTACAAGACAATTGTCGGTTTTCATAACTCGGTCTTCCTAAATCGTTTCATTCGGCCTTCCTAGGCCCAACCCAACCCATTCGACCAATCGTCGCGTCTAAACGGTCCTAATTCTTATTTGGGCCTAAGGATGGATAGCGATTGACGTCATCCATACCATGATGCTTACTCTTGTTTGTATCAAGGACTTTCACTACTTGAGAAAATGGACTAGGAATCGGCTTTACTCTTGTTTGGTACGAGCCTCTCCACAGACTTCGAGTTTGATTGTTCGGTATGGCAACCCACCCTTTAAACCAAAACCCTTTTAAATGCACTCAGCATCCCGTTATAATGTTTGTATATATGTTTGTACCTTACGTGATCACCATTTCTAAACGAAACCATGACGATTTTTGTAAAATCAAAATCCCTTTAAAATGTAAATTTCGAAAAAAAAAAGCCAACGATTAGCGCAAAACCGAGTCAAAACTCTGTCCATTTGTCGAGTCAAAATTCCGGGCCCAAGCCCATTTCAAAACCTCACTTCGAGTCCACTCCTACAATTACACTATAGTTGACTAGGACACACATTTTCAAACTTTGTCATCTTTTCTCACTCGACACAAGTGGCACACACCCACTTCCCAAGTCAAAACATTTCTCTCTTAGTAAGTGTGCTAGAGTGGTCGATCGTGTTTTGATTTGTCGTCGATCTCTTATCCAGTTTCCAAGATGCCTGAAACAAGCGACGCGAACTTCAACCAACTCCAGAATGGTAATGATCAAATCCTAACCGCGCTAGCTCGCCTCCAAGTCACTCAAGACAAAGTGTATGACCGCCTCGATACAATCGAAGGCCGAATTTATACCGTAGAAACGAGGTTGCCACCTCGAGAAAGTGAAGTAGATGATGGCTTTGTGAACACCTTCAGGGAAGAAAACCCTCCCATAGGAATGACTGCAGCTGAGAAACGACTCCAATATTTGGAGGAACAATTGATGTATCTCAAAGGGGATGACATTTATGTGGGAAATTATCTGTATACTTCCCTTAATATTAAGGATTATAACGAATTATAATGACGAATGCGAGTCATAAAATGAATTACATAAACAAAAGTAGAAAATGAAGAAACAACCTTCGGTCCTAGCAAAATCGGCCTAAGAACAATATCGCAATGATATTCACCTATCAGTTGCACCCAAGATGATATGAGATATGCCCTTTGCTTCTTGCTAGAATCGATCCCCAAATTTTCTGTAAAATTTTTAGGTTTTTTTTGTGTTTTTTTTTTTTATGAGAGGAGGCTAGGTTAAAAGAGAATTAGGTTAAGAAATGAATCCCTTCTCCCCTTATAATTACCGAAAAATAAGAGGAGAAAATAGGAATATTTCTTTTCCTCTTCACTCGGTTTGACCGAGATATACCCACAACAAATAAGGAGAAAAATCTCCTTATATTAAGTTGTTATCTAAAATGTATAATAATGTGTATTATTATAAATTGTCATTTATTTTCTTCCGTATTAATAATTCTACTTACAACAGCTTGCAGTCGATATATTAATGTCGGTCTGTAATAATTTATAATGACAATATCGTATAATATATACTTCAATTATAAATATCGCATATTTACAATTAGCTAATTAAATATAACCGATTACATTTAATTACGAATTAACATATTAATTCGTCCAAGCTAACATTATGTACATTAATTAAATATAACATATTATATTCAATTTACGAATTGACAGTTAATTCGTCTCAGCTAGTATTATTTAATCGGCATTAAATAATCGTCTCATCAACACGTTGACTAACTGTTTAGTCATATAAGGCATCAATGTGATTACATTTCCATAATCACATCTCTCAAACACATCCTTTAGGTGTGACTTTTAGGGACCAGTTGATCACCGCCATCTGTATGATAATAACGTCAAACTTTCTAGCAAGCCAACCGATATTAGGTAATCGTTAATCAACTGATAAAATACGAAGTATACCCTTGTGAACCTATAAGAGATTTATAAATGTTATCACACTAATTTGTGGAGGACACAAGCTCCAACAATTTATAGGTAAAATAACTGTAAGTATGAGGCCGTGAGTTCCAAGTTGCCAACCAACTTCAACATGACGGATATCCCTAGATTCAAGGGGCACGAAAACCCTTTGAATCACATCCGTGCTTTCAAGGACTACATGTCTATCAAAGGCATTAAACCTGAGATGTTCCTAAGGATCTTTCCTTCATCTCTTGACACCATCCCAAAGCAATGGTTCTACTCTCTAGAACATAAGAAGATCGCTACTTGGGAAGATGCCGCGATCGAATTTGCTAAGCAATATGCGGATAATGCTGAGATCCAAGTTAACATGCGCACTTTAGAGGTTCTTACCCAAAATGACAAAGAAGGTTTCACCGACTTCCTAAGTAGGTGGAGGAAGACTAGTACCCAACTAGTTGAACGCCCAAACGAAGCTACCCTTGTGGAAAAGTTTGTGGACAACCTAAAACTCATCTATACGAATCATTTGAGGTACCAAAACATCAAAACTTTCAAAGATTTAACCGTGCTAGGAACAAGGATCGAAGATGACATCCGTAAAGGGCTCTTGTCCAAAACAGTAGGCCGAGGATATCAAGGCTCAACAAGTCGTTCTTACGGCTCCACTAGCAAGACCGATGAAGTTAACCTCCTCGAGCCATCCAAGAAGAGTACCCCACCGAGGAAATTTACAAATCTTGGGGACACTTACTCCAATGCTCTAAAAAAGTTGATGAAACAAGGCAAACTCCAACCCATAGGCCCTACGCCCGAACCAGAAAAGAAATCCAAGTTCTGGGACGAGAATTCATACTGCGAATATCATAGGGGTAAGGGATATGACACAGAAAAATGCTACAAATTGAAGAATGTGCTTCAAGACATGATTGAGGATGGTCGACTACCAATACCGCCGGGAGGTAAGCCCAACAACACTCAGAATCCTCTTGGAATTCTAGTGATCACAAGTGAAGAATCTACCTTAGATTGTTCACACCTCATTTCTCCAGTCGAAGATGAGATCCACGCGATCGAGAATGAAGGGTTCTACTCTACCATTTCCCCTACCATTACCGACTTCATCGCATTGGCAAGGAGTGTGGATAGGCAAGTTTCGGAATTGGAAAATGTGGTGACAACTTTACATGACCCCAATGCAACACCTAAAGAACATGCGCCACTAATTTTCTCCCAAAATGCTACTATGCAAGAAGTAGTCGCCGTGGTTGATAAACTAATCGACCAAATTACACAATTAGAGGACGATATCATGAGAATGAGGGAACTAGCTACAGTCAATGGAGTATGGGCCGATGATGATGAGGACGAGTATCTCATTGAACACTCCCTAGTCAAGGAAATAGTCCAAAATGGTGAAGACCATGATGTGGACCACCTAACTCGTTCGAGGCGTCCATATCAAAGTACTACTCAAAATGGTCCAACCAACGTTATCACATCAAATGGTAATGAAGATGACTCTACTGACCATTTGCTAAAGCAATTACAGAAGACAAAGGCTGATCTTTCAGTCTGGCAACTAGTAGCAAGCTCATTCCCACATCGCCAAGCTTTACTGTAAGCTTTGGCCAAACTAAACGTAGCACATGACTCCACACCCGACGATGTAGTCAACTTGGTCTTCCAAGAATCACCGAAGCTAAGTAATCCTATTACCTTCTCAGATGAAGATTTGCCGCCCTTAAGCGCTAATCACAACTTGGCTCTTTACATCACTGTCGTTTGCTTAAAGAAGAATGTGTCAATGACCTTGGTGGATGATGGCTCCGCAGTCAACGTCATACCTTTGAAAACAGCATACAAACTAGGCATGAAAGAGTCGGATTGGACCCCTACCAATCAAGGTGTTCGCTCATATGATGGTACACGATGAAAGGTAGTAGGACTCGCTAACCTAACCGTAGCCACAGGGCCAATTGAGCGAAAGGTTAACTTCCAAATAGTGGACATTGAAGCTTCCTTAAACATACTTCTGGGAAGACCTTGGATTCACGCATCCAAAGCAGTAACATCCATCCTTCACCAAAAGATCAAAATTCAATGGCAAAGTGGTGACGATCACTTCGTCGCCCATCAAAGCAATAATCGAAAAGAGGTCAAATAATCAAGTCCTTGCGGATCCAGTATATGAACTTGGGGGCTTTCAAAGCATAAGTGTCATAGAAAGTGAGTTGCGCCCCTATACTACGATCCCTACTCCAACTTGGTGGTCAACCACATACTTAAATCCCAAGGATACTTCCCGGGAATGCCTTTGAACCCTGCCCGAAGAAACACCTTCGCACCCTACAAGGAAGGCAACTAAAAAAGAATACCACTTGGACTAGGATACAAACCCACTAAAGAGGAAGTTCTCGAGATGCTCGCTCAAGTTCAAAGCCGTAAGCACGTAGGAGTCCAAATGCGACCATATCTCTCTACCCTAAATGGATACTTTGTTAGGGAAGGAAGTCAAGAACTCTTTCACGAATTTCCCAAACCTTGGCACTATATCGGAAGGAAGCTAGCCGGAATCGAGATCTTTCACGATTGCTACTTCATTCCTCCAGAAACGGTTCCTACCATCAAGGCTCGTCAAGCACCTTGCTTAGACGAACAAGCTGTTAGTCTACTATCTGGAGAAGATCGATTTGTAAGAGCCACGCAGGATGAGATCATTACCATGATACTTCAAGACGATCACTTCAACCCTACCGCGTTAATCACGAAACAACGCGAACGAACCAGAGAAAGGATGGAGAAAATCAATCAAGTGGACCAACAATCAAGGAAGACTCTTCAAGCTCACCACTGGAGAAGGAGAGATGTTCAAGGGAGAACCAGAAGACGATGAATTCGAGTCAGAGTCAGAGTCGGAGTCAGAGTCGGAGTCTAGAGAAGTTACTAGGAAGTCTCCTCCTGTCGTCGTCCTCACTCCATTTGTTTCTCCTAGCTTAGCCTCAAATAGTAACGGTAGTTCGGGAAATGTCCCAACAACTATCCCTTTTACCGCCGCTGACCACAGATCAGATGGCTTCTTTGTTTCAACTTTTCTCAAACTTTAATATGAATAAATCAGGTTCTGCTTACTCTTGGTGTTATCTTGAATGCAATTCTGTTTACGATGATACTGAGGATGACCCAAACCCAGACTCAATTGAGATACCTCCCTACATAGCCAAGGAAATACTACAAGAGGAGGAAGGGGGACCAGTAATAGAAAACATCGAACCCATCAATGTAGGAACCGAACTAGAACCCCAAGAACTTAGGATAGGGACTACCTTGAGCTCTGCCGAAAGGGCCAGTTTCATAGACCTCCTAAACGAATTCAAAGACGTTTTTGCTTGGTCCTACAAAGACATGCCAGGGATCGACAGGGATATCGCCGAACATAGAATCCCAATTAAGCCAGGTTTCAAGCCCATGAAACAGAAGCTTCGTCGAATGAGGACAGAATGGGCTCTCAAGATTAAAGCCGGGTTCATCAAAGTTTCCGAGTACTCTGACTGGGTAGCCAACATAGTACCCGTACGTAAAAAGGATGGGAGAATCCATGTTTATGTTGATTTTAGAGACTTAAACAAAGCAAGTCCTAAAGATGACTTTCCTCTACCACATATCGACATATTGGTAGACAATACCGCAGATCACGCGTTACTATCCTTCATGGATAGGTACGCAGGATACAACCAAATCAAGATGGCCATAGAAGACATGCATAAGACCGCCTTTGTCACTCAATGGGGAACCTATTGCTATACGGTCATGTCGTTTGGGTTAATCAACGCCGGAGCTACATATCAACGCACCGCAACTACACTCCTACATGACATGATGCATAAATAAGTTGAGGTATACGTAGACGACATGATTGTCAAATCCAAGGATAGAGAAGAGCATATTGCGAACCTTCGCAAATTCTTCTCAAGGCTACGAAAGTATAACATGAGGCTCAATCCTCAGAAGTGCGCATTCGGAGTAACATATGGCAAACTCCTAGGATACGTCGTTAGCCAACGAGGTATAGAAATAGACCCTTCCAAGATCAAAGCTCTGATCGAAATGCCGCAACCTCAAACGAAAAAAGAAGTCAGAGGATTCCTGGGAAAATTGTAATATATAAGTCGATTCATATCGAAACTCACCATGATCTGTGAACCTATCTTCAAAAAGCTCAAGAAAACAGATCACACCATGTGGGATGATGACTGTCAAAAGGCATTCGACCGAATCAAGGAGATATTAGCTAAACCACCAGTGCTCATGCCACCTCAACGAGACCAACCTCTTGGTTTATATCTCACAGTAACCGAAACAGCCATGGGCGCCATGCTAGCTCTAACCATAGGAAAGGAATAAAGGGTTATCTACTACCTTAGTAAGAAGTTCCTAGAGTACGAGTGCAAATATTCACAACTCGAAAAGACATGCCTCGCTCTTGTGTGGGCAACGAAGAAGCTACGTCATTACATGCTTAGCTACTCCGTCAAAATATACTCCAAAATGGATCCTGTCAAATACCTCTTCGAGAAACCCGTCCTCAACGGACGCCTAGCAAGATGGACCTTGATGCTCTCAGAGTTCGATCTCAAATACGTGCCTCTGAAAGTCATAAAAGGGCGCGCTGTTGTCGAATTCTTTGCAGAAAATCCCATCAATGATGCACAAACAATAGATACTTGGTCATTTCCAGACGTGGATATACTCCAAACCGATGTAGTCTCTTGGGACCTTTACTTTGATGGAGCATCAAACTTAAGAGGATTTGGAATAGGAGTGTTGCTCATTTCTCCTGAAGGCGAGCATACACCGATCTCTGTCAAACTCGACTTCGAGGTGACAAATAATCTTTGCGAGAATCTGAGCTTGTCTCATTGGACTATAAGCGGCAGTGAGCTTAGGCATTAAAAACCTCTGAGTGCATGGGGATTCGTCCCTGATCATCAATCAAGTTACGGGATCTTGGAAAATCCGAAGCGAAAGCCTAGCGCCTTATCAAGCCAGAATAGACCAAGTTGCCCAATTCTTTGATCACGTGACCTATCTACACCTACCTCGGGAATAAAATCAATTTGCAGATGCTCTTTCAAAACTTGCATCTTTGATTAATATGCCAGACGACATGGTGGAAATGCCTTTATGTATCGAACGACGATCATAGCCAGCTTATGTCCACCAAATCACCGATGAAGAGAAAATCACAGAGGAACCTTGGTTCCAAGCAATCCTAAATTTCAAGATCAACGGTACCTATCCACCAGATATGGACAAAAGGGGACAACGTGCTATACGCCTACTAGCTTCCCAATATGTTCTCATGCAAGAAGAGTTATACAAAAGAACACCTCTTGGTGTAATCCTACGTTGCCTTGATCATTCACAGGCGCGGAAAGTGATGGAAGAGGTCTATGATGGAGAATGCGGTCCTCACATGAGTGGGTCCATGATGGCAAAGAAAATTGCACGTTTGGGGTATTATTGGACCACAATGGAATCCGATTGCATCAAATACATAAGACATTGCCACAACTGCCAAATCTTCGGGAATGTACAGCATGTCCCTCCTTCATTGCTCTATATGATGACATCTCCTTGGCCATTTTCTGCCTGGGGAATTGATATAATCGGGAAGATAACTCCAGCCAGAACAGGAGGTCACTGTTTCATCCTAGTGGCAATTGACTATTTCATCAAATGGATAGAAGCGGCTTCCTACACTAGTCTCACGGCTAAAAATGTAGCAAAGTTCATACAAAACAACATCATCTGTCGATACGGTTGCCCACATGAGATCATTAGTGATAATGGATCACATTTCCAAGCTGAGACTGAGCAATTGCTAGCCAAGTATGAAATTAGGCATCACCACTCTTCGCCATATAGACCACAGACTAATGGCGTGGTAGAGGCGGCAAATAAGAACGTTATCACAATTCTCAAGAAAATGATTGACAACTATCGAGATTGGCCAAGCAAGATACCCTTTGCTTTGTGGGGATATCGTACATCTGTTAGGACGCCCACTGGGGCCACCCCTTTCTATTTGACCTAGGGCATGGAAGTTGTATAGCCAGTCGAGTTAGAAATACCATCATTGCGCATCTTACTCAAAAGTCAAATCCCAGAAGCCGATTGGAAGAGGGATAGATATGAAGAACTCATCCTCCTGGATGAACGTAGGCTACGCGCATTACATAATGTACAAACATATCAAGCACGTATCTGTAGATACCTCATTTCTGCACCTCCCGCAAACCACCCGGTGATGATTGGGCCGCATGTTTGATACGCGGAACGATTTGTGACAGTTCGTAAGATTATCGTCAAGTGTTTGCTCAAATATTTAATGTCGACCTCTTAGTTGTCATCTACGTCCTGATACGGTCGTTTTGGCGTAATTAGAGTACATTGAGTCCGGTCAAAACCGTCTCCATTTCGATATTTGTTAAATCCGAGTCGAATATTCGGAATGTTCGGATATTTCTATTCCATATGTCACAAATTTTATCTTTTGGCAAATAATATCCCGTAATATTCATAAGATAATCGAATTATTTCCGTCCTACCATAACTCAAACGCGGAAATCTTTCTTCACCAGGAGGAAACCTCCACGGGAATAGACGCAGTCTTTGCGCCTCTTCCAAGAGACGCAGATGGCTGCTGCGCCTTTTCCCGTGCCCTTCTTTGCATGATTTACGTATCTTTTTCATATCTTTCCGAGATTCACTTCCAAAGAGTCTCCGAAACCCTATTCCTTCACGTGATTAGTATAAATAGGAGCCTTCGCTCCTCATATTTCTCACGCGAGTGTCCGCCCTTCTCTTCTCCCTTTGCATTCTAGACTTCGTTCTTACTAATTGGCGCCTACGTGCTTGGACTTCCGACCACGTAAGCTCGGATCTTTCCGGGTACCAGCCTCTCCGTTGCATGACCGACCAATTTGACCAACTACACGCAATCAACTTTAATTAATCAATCGTTTTCCTCTTACGAGGGCACTCTCTTTGCATTCGCGTCGAGCATCACTAGTCGATATCTTAGTTCATCTCGTTCCGCCAACATGTAAGTCTGAGGGTGTAATCTCTCTTTTATTTATTGTATTTTACTTTTCGTATCATCAATTGTAAGGTTTACGTCGAAAGTACCATTAAAACCAATTTCTAAAACCCTTCGTTAAAACCTGTTTTTGCGGATTTCCAGTAAATAACCGTCGAGAAAGGACGCAGCAACTGCCGCGCCTCTTCGAAGGAGCGCAGTTCCTGCTGCGCCTCTTCGTGAGGCCGCCATGATTCTCGCTTCTTTTCTTCTTCCTAAATCCTCTGCAATTCGTTTTGTTATTTGTTCGTCCAGTTAATTCTTTGATATAATCGCCATTGATAATTCACATGTATATTGTATCATATTAATCATCATCATTAACTTGTTTTAATCATCATAAGTCCGACTTAAATCCTAAATAATCCATATTTACGGGTTTTCGTCATTAAATTCAAACCCGGATTTCAGAGATTCAATTTGTTCATATTGGGTTTCTGGGATTCGTCATTGATATAGTTTTCGTTTGTTTATTCACATGTTTGTCGTATATTCGTTGTATATTCATCATGTTTAGACTAGTTAATTTATTTCAACAGAGGACTCATTCATTAACATCGCTTTATCATGTAGATAATTCGTTTACCTCCGTCTCATCCGTGTTTTATCGCTTTTATGACCATCGTTCACATATAATTAATCTGTTAATCACTTTCATCCGAGTAAATATTATCAATCAATCATCAAATTTACCAATCGACATTAGCGGTTTTGCGATTCGGCTTCACGGCCAGAATTCACCCTTGGAGCAGACGGCGTCTGCTGCGCCTCTTCCGAGAGGCGCGATCTCTGCGCGCTTTGTTCGAGGATGAGTTCGCCTCGAACTCCTTTTTCGCCTTTGACGTAATTAATTAGGCTACGTATTAATTAACTAATATCCGTATTATCACCTTCTAATTCCTGTTCGTTAATTTATTTTATTCTTTTATTCTTTTATTTCTCAAATCATCCGTTTTAGCGGTATTTTCGACATAAATCGCCTATTCCATTGTAATTATTGTAATTTTCATTATTGTAATTCATAGTTATTGTATTTCTTTTATTGCTTGTATGCTTTCACATGTAAATGAGCATTAAATCCAACTTCGACCCAATTGTGTGCTAATTACGTGTCAACCGACTTAGTTATATTCTCACATGTTAGGATTAATCTATGGATGTTGCATTGCATGCATATAGCCGACGATATATCAAGTACGAATAACTTCCCTAATCATTAGTAGAGGCCGCTATCGAGGCGGGCGGGATTAGGTGTTCGATCAAAAGAGCTTCCTAATACGTACCCTCACCCCTTACTCCAGATCTCCGTGAGCACCCGTGTTCATTGGCATCCACGAGAGTCATTCTAGACATAGAATGCTAAGGGTAACGATTGCTTAGTGTTCATGTCACTACTTTGTGTCTTGACATGGCACGAGGTATTCGAACGGTTCCAATTTCCCATAAAAATTGGTGGCGACTCCATACAAAATGCAAACGCTTGTCCCGTTTCTCACCAAGCGCCCTCGTGGGCGGCCCGTCCACGTTTGGCGACTCATTGGGATCATACACTTACGTGTAGCAAGGGTGAAACTTGAACAAGGTTAGGGAATAAATTTGTACAAGACAATTGTCGGTTTTCATAACTCGATCTTCCTAGATCGTTTATTCGGCCTTCCTAGGCCCAACCCAACCCATTCGACCAATCGTCCCGTCTAAACGGTCCTAATTCTTATTTGGGCCTAAGGATGGATAGCGATTGACGTCATCCATACCATGATGCTTACTCTTGTTTGTATCAAGGGCCTTCACTACTTGAGGAAATGGACTAGGAATCGGCCTTACTCTTGTTTGGCACGAGCCTCTCCACAAACTTCGGGTTTGATGGTTCGGTATGGCAACCCACCCTTTAAACCAAAACCCTTCTAAATGCACTCAGCATCCCGTTATAATGCTTGTATAAAAGTGTAAACCTTACGTGATCACCACTTCTAAACAAAACCATGACGAATTTTCAAAAAAATCAAAATCCTTATTTTCAAACAAGAATTTCGAAATAGGCCTTTAATTAGCGCAAAATCCGGTCAAAACTCCGTCCGTTTGTCGTGTCAAAATTCGGGCCACAAGCCCATTTCAAAACCTCACTTCGAGTCCACTCCTACAACTACACTACAGTTGACTAGGACACACATTTTCAAAGACCTTGTCTTTCTTTAAAACTCACTCAACACAAGTGGCACACACCCACTTCACGAGTCAAAACTTTTCCTCTTTTAGCAAGTGTGATAGAATGGTCGATCGTGTTTTGATTCGTCGCCGATCTCTTATCCGGTTTCCAAGATGCCGGGTCAAGTGAAGAAACAAACCTCCAAAGCAAATTCAAGAGAGTAATGATCGAATCCTAGCCGCGCTAGCCCAAATGCAAATCACTCAAGAACAAACCTATGACCGCCTTGAACTTATCGAAGGCCGTATCTTTGATGTAGAGGGAAGGTTGCCTCCCCTAAAGGTGAAGTACTACGTTTCTCCGATGACGAGTCTAAAGATGAGAATCCAATCATAGGGACAACAATTGGTGAGAAAAGACTCCAATACCTAGAGGAGCAATTGATGTACCTTAAGGGGGATGACATTTATAGGGAAAACAATCGCAAGTATGAAGCCGTCAATTCCAAATTACCAACTAACTTTAGCATGACGGATATCCCTAAGTTTAAAGGACATGAGAACCCTTTGAACCACATCCGCGCCTTCAAAGATTACATGTCCATCAAAGGCATCAAACCCGAGATGTTCTTAAGGATCTTTCCTTCATCTCTTGACACCATCCCGAAGCAATGGTTCTACACTTTAGATCACAAAAAGGTCGCTACTTGGGAGGACGCCGCAATCGAGTTCTCGAAACAATACGCGGATAATGCCGAGATCCAAGTCAACATGGGTACTCTAGAGGTTCTTACCCAAAATGACAAAGAAGGATTCACCGACTTCCTAAGTAGGTGGAGGAAGACTAGTACTCAACTAGTTGAACGCCCGGATGAGGCTACTCTCGTGGAAAAGTTCGTGGATAATCTCAAACCCATCTATGCCAGTCATTTGAGATATCAAAACATCAAGACTTTCAAGGACTTAACCGTACTAGGGACACGAATTGAAGATGACATCCGTAAAGGACTCTTGTCCAAAACGGTAGGTCGAGGATATCAAGGGTCCACAAGTCGTTCATACGGCTCTACTAGCAAGACCGATGAGGTTAACCTTCTCGAGCCATCCAAGAAAACTACCCCACCAAGGAAATTCACAAACCTTGGGGATACGTACTCAACGCTCTAAAAGGTTAATGAAGCAAGGTAAACTCCAACCCATTGGACCTACTCCCGAACCCGAAAAGAAATCCAAGTTTTGGGATGAAAATTCATACTGTGAATACCATAGGGGCAAAGGGCACGACACAGAAAAATGCTACAAGTTGAAACACGTGCTTCAAGATATGATTGAAGATGGTCGACTTCCAATTCCACCAGGAGGTAAGCCCAACAACACTCAGAATCCTCTAGGAGTTCTAGTGATTACAAGTGACGAATCTACCTTAGATTGCTCACACCTCATTTCTCCCACCGAAAATGAAATTCAAGCAATTGAGAAAGAAAGGCTCTACTCTACTATCTCCCCTACCATTTCCGACTTCATCGCATGGGCAAGGAGTGTAGATAGACAAGTGTGGGAACTAGAAAACATGGTAACGACCTTACGCAATCCTAATGCAATACCTAAAGAACGCGTACCATTGATCTTCTCTCAAAATGCCACTATGCAAGAAGTAGTCACCGTGGTTGATAAACTAGTCGATCAAATCATACGACTAGAAAGTGATATCATGAGAATGAAGGAACTAGCTACAGTCAATGGGGTTTGGGCCGATGATGATGAAGACGAATATCTCATTGAAAACTCCTTAGTCAAGGAAATAGTCCAAAATGGTGAAGACCAAGATGTGGATCACCTAACTCGTTCGGGTCGTCCATATCAAAGCACTACTCAAAACGGTCCAACCAACGTCATCACACCAAATGACAACGAAGATGACCCCACTGATCATTTGCTCAAGCAATTACGAGAAAACCAAGGTGATCTTTCAGTCGGCAACTAGTGGCAAGCTCATTTCCACACCGTCAAGCTTTACTGCAAGCTTTGGCCAAATTGAATGTAGCACATAACTCCACTCCTGAAGATGTAGTCAACTTGGTCTTCTAAGAATCACCTAAGCTAAGTAATCCTATTAATTTCTCGGATGAAGACTTGCCACCTTTTGGCGCTAGTCACAACCTTGCTCTATACATCACTGTCATTTGTCTAAAGAAAAATGTGCCAATGACCTTGGTAGACTATGGCTCCGCGGTCAACGTCATACCCCTCAAAACGGCATACAAACTAGGCATGAAAGAGTCGGATTGGACTCCTACAAATCAAGGTGTTCGTGCATATGACGGTACGCAACGAAAGGTGGTAGGACTCGCTAACCTAACCATAGCCACGGGACCAATCGAACGGAAGGTTAACTTCCAAATAGTGGACATCGAAGCTTCATTCAACATACTTCTGGGAAGGCCTTGGATTCACGCTTCCAAAGCGGTAACATCCACCCTTCATCAAAAAATCAAGATTCCACTAAATGGCAAAGTTGTGACGATCACTTCGTCACCCATCAAGGCAATAATCGAGAAGCAATCAAACAATCAAGTCCTTGCGGATCCCATATACGAACTTGGGGGCTTCCAAAGTGTAAACGTCATAGAAAGTGAGTTGGCACCCTTATACTATAATCCCTACTCTAACTTGGTGGTCAACCACATACTCAAATCCCAGGGATACTTCCCTGGAATGCCTTTAAACCCAATTCGGAAGAACACCTTCGCACCATACAAGGAAGGCAACTCGACAAGGATACCACTTGGACTAGGGTACAAACCCACAAAAGAGGAAGTTCTCGAAATGCTTGCCCAAGTCCAAAATCGCAAGCACGTGGGAGTCCAAATGAGGCCATATCTCCCCACTCTAAATGGGTACTTTGTCCAAGAAGGAAGTTCAGAACCCTTTCATGGATTTCCCTAACCTTGGCATTATCTTGAGAGGAAGTTAGCCGGAATCGAGATCTTTCACGATTGCTACTTCATTCCTCCCGAAACGGTTCCTACCGTCAAAACCCGTCAAGCACCTTGCTTCGACGAACAAGCTGTGAGCCTATTGTTTGGAGAAGATCGATTCATTAGGGCGCGCGAGGATGAGATCATTACTATGATACTTCAGGACGATCGCTTCAACCCCCGCGTTGATCACGGAAATCGACACAAAGCGGCGAAAGGGTGGAGAAAATCTATCAAATGGACCAACAACCAAGGAAGGCTCTTCAAGCTCACTATTGGAGAAGGAGAGATGTTCAAAGGAGAACCAGAAGACGACGAGTTCGAGTCGGAGTCGGAGTCGGAGTCGAGTCGAGTCAGAGGAGTCATTAGAGAATCTACTCTGTTGTCATCCCCACTCCCTTCGTTTCTCCTAGCTTAGCCTCGAGTAGTCACGGTAGTTCGGGAAATGTCCCAACTACTGTCCCTTTGCCGCCACTGACCATGGATCAGTTGGCTTCTTTGTTTCAACTTTACTCAAATCTTAATATGAATAAATCGAGTTACCGCTTACTCTCTGTGTTCTTTCGAGTGCAATTCTGTTTATGATGATACTAAGGATGACCAAGACCCAGACTTGACCGAAATACCTCCCTACGTAGCCAAAGAAATATTACAAGAAGGGGAAGGGGGACCAGTAATAGAAGATACCGAACCCATCAATGTTGGAACCGAACTAGAACCCAAAGAACTTAGGATAGGGACTACCTTGAGCTCTACCGAAAGGGCCGATTTCATAGACCTCCTAAATGAATTCAAAGACGTCTTCGCTTGGTCCTACAAAGACATGCCAGGGATCGACAGAGATATTGCCGAACATAGGATTCCGATTAAGTAGGGTTTCAAACTGTGAAACGAAGCTTCGACGAATGAGAACAGAATGGGCTCTAAAGATTAAGGAAGAAGTGGACAAACAATTCAAAGCCGGGTTCATCAAAGTTTCCGAGTACTCGATTTGGGTAGCTAACATAGTACTGTGCCCAAAAGGATGGGAGAATCCGTGTTTGTGTTGACCAGGAGGACTTGAACAAAGCGAGTCCAGAAAGATGACTTCCTCTACCTCACATTGACATATTGGTGGACAATCTGCAGACCACGCATTACTATCCTTCATGGATGGATATGCGGGTTATAACCAAATCAAGATGGCCATGGAAGATATGCACAAGACCGCATTCGTCACCCAATGGGGAACATATTGCTATCTGATAATGCCATTCGGATTGATTAACGCCGGAGCTACATACCAACGCACCGCAACTACACTCCTACATGACATGATGCATAAAGAAGTTGAGGTATATGTAGATGACATGATCGTCAAATCCAAGGAAAGAGAGGGACATATTGCAAACCTTCGCAAGTTCTTCGCGAGGCTACGAAAGTACAACATGAGACTCAATCCTCAGAAATGCACATTCGGGGTAACATCCAGGAAAACTCTGGGATATGTCGTTAGCCAACGCGGTATAGAAATAGATCCCTCAAAAATCAAAGCTCTGATCGAAATGCCACAACCCCAAACAGAAAAAGAAGTCAGAGGATTCCTGGGAAAAGTACAGTACATAAGTCGATTCATATCGAAACTCACGATGATTTGTGAGCCTATCTTCAAGAAACTCAAGAAAACAGACCACGCCATGTGGGACGATGATTGTCAAAAGGCGTTTGACCGAATCAAAGAGATATTGGCTAAACCACCGGTGCTCATGCGTACCGCAACGAGATCAACCTCTTGGTTTATATCTCACGAATCGAAACCGCCATGGGTGCCATGCTAGCTCAAACCGTAGGAAGCGAAGAAAGAGCTATTTACTATCTAAGTAAGAAGTTTTTGGAGTATGAGAGCAAATACTCGCAACTCGAAAAGACATGCCTCGCTCTTGTGTGGGGAACGAAGAAGCTACGTCACTACATGCTTAGCTACTCCGTCAAGATATACTCCAAAATGGATCCAGTCAAATACCTCTTGAGAAACCCGTCCCCAACGGACGTACGGCAAGATGGACTACGATGCTCTCGAATTCGACCTTAAATATGTGCCACCGAAAGTTATAAAAGGTCGCGCCGTCGCGAATTCTTCGCGAGAAAATCCCATCAACGACGCACAAACCATAGATACTTGGTCATTTCCGACGAGGATATACTTCAAACAGATGTAGACTCTGGGATCTATACTTTGATGGAGCATCAAACTTAAGAGGATTTGGGATAGGAGTGTTGCTCATTTCTCCTGAAGGTGAGCATACACCGATTCTTTGTCAAACTCGACTTCGAGGTGACAAACAACGCCGAGAATACGAAGCTTGTCTCATTGGGCTACAAGCGGCGGTAAGCTTAGGTATCAAAAACCTCCGAGTACATGGGGATTCATCACTGATCATCAACCAAGTTACGGGATCTGGAAAATCCGAGCGAAAGCCTCGCACCCTATCAAGCTAGGATAGACCAAGTCGCTCAATTCTTTGATCACGTAACATACCTACACCTACCTCGGGAGGAAAATCAATTTGCGGACGCTCTTGCGAAACTTGCATCTCTGATAAATATGCCAGATCACATGATAGACATGCCCTTGTGTATCGAAGCGACGGTCGAGCGGCTTATGTCCATCAAATCACCAATGAAGAGGAAATCGCACGGGAACCCTGGTTCCAAGCAATCCTGAATTTCAAGCTTAATGGTACCTATCCAACGGATATGGACAAGAGGGGACAACGTGCTATACGCCTACTAGCTTCCCAATACATTTCGATGCGAGGAGAATTATACAAAAGAACACCTCTTGGTGTAGTCCTACGTTGCCTTGATCATTCATAGGCACGAAAGGTGATGGAAGAAGTCCACGACGGAGAATGCGGTCCTCACATGAGTGGGCCCATGATGGCAAAGAAAATCACACGCTTAGGGTATTATTGGACCACAATGGAATCCGATTGCATCAAATACGTGAGACATTGCCACAATTGCCAAATCTTCGGGAATGTACAACATGTCCCTCCTTCGTTGCTATACACAATGACATCTCCTTGGCCATTTTCTGCATGGGGAATTGACATAATCGGAAAATAACCCCGGTAGGAACAGGGGAGGTCACTTTGTTTCATTCTAGTAGCAATCGACTATTTCACCAAGTGGGTAGAAGCGGCTTCCTACACTAGTCTTACGGCTAAAAATGTGGCCAAATTCATACAAAACAACATCATCTGTCGATATGGTTGCCCACATGAGATCATCAGCGATAATGGGTCACACTTCCAAGCCGAAACCGAGCAATTGCTAGCCAAATATAAGATTAAGCATCACCACTCTTCGCCCTATAGACCACAGACTAACGGCGCGGTAGAAGCGGCAAACAAGAACGTTGTCACAATTCTCAAGAAAATGACCGACAACTATAGAGATTGGCCAAGCAAGATACCCTTTGCTTTATGGGGGTACCGTACATCATTGTTAGAACGCCCACTTTGGGGCTACTCCTTTCTATTTGACCTACGGCATGGAAGCCGTACAACCAGTCGAGCTAGAAATACCATCCTTACGTATTCTACTCGAAAGTCAAATCCCTGAAGCCGATTGGAAGAGGGATAGATATGAAGAACTCATCCTCCTGGATGAACGTAGGCTACGCGCCTTACATAATGTCCAAACATATCAAGCCCGTATCAAACGAGCTTTCAACAAAAGGGTTAGGCCAAGAAACATCAAAGAAGGAGACTTAGTACTCAAATCGGTTAGAGCTCTTTTACCTGTCGACCCAAGGGAAAAATTCAAACCTAATTGGGCAGGACCATATCTAGTCAAATCCATACTCCCGGGGGTGCGGTTAGAATCACAGACCTAGATGGGAATGAGTTTTCAAATCCCACAAACCTTGACCAATTGAAACGATACTATGCCTAGAATAGGACCACACACGCGCCTCGCGTAAACCCAGGTGTCGCTCTTGTGGCACTAAATAAACGGCCCCTGGCCAAGCTGAAATAAGCTAAGTGTCACCATGCTCTTGCATTTTGACAAATTTGTCGTCCTCATATCATCAAATAAACTAAATTCGCACCTTGAGAACAAGCAAAAGCTCATGCTTATTTTCTATGTTCATTACAAGCTCTTGCTTAGAACAATTATTCTTTTACATTTACTCGAACTACGCGCGAGGGTTTGATTTCGCTTTTTTAAGTGAATACGTAGGCAATCCTTCACGGGATTCAACCCATTATATCTAAAATGTAAATAGAAGGACATTTGCATTGCATTTGAAATTCGACAAGAATAATAAAAGAAAATCACAACGGTTTCATAACCATTTAACCTTTTTTATTCCATTCGCTTTCTAATAATAATAGTACGTTACATAATAAAAATAGAATAGGCTAGGATTCTAGAAATCCCTCCTTTTTATTACAACAATAATAATAATAATCAAATAATAAATAAGGACTCGGGCTATTCCTCCATCTTCCCCTTGCCCTTGTCATTCTTGTCATATTTCTTGTCACGACCTCGAGCCGGACGCTCTTGCACCACTTCAGACCTAATCACCAACGGTCTTTCTCGAGGCCTGACTCTTCCATTCTTGCCAACCACCATTTCCGCAACAGGAGTAGTCTTTGATTTCTTCGAAGGATGAATGACCTGAAATCCAGCTTCTTCTTCTCCCTCTGTCAGATGCTTCTCCTTCTCTTTCTATCCTTCGCGCACCTTGTAGTCAACAGGCTCGCGTTTCCTCAGTCTTTCGCGTTCTTCCGAAGTTGCAGCCTTTCTCCACCTCAAATAGGAATCCGACACCCACAAAGCATTGGCGGAGAAGCTCAAGAACCACATGTTTCTTTGGGCCCATTTAATGGCCCACTCTCTTCGACTCTCGGTGGTAAGCTCTCGGCGTCTGCAGGCGGTATCAAGCCTCGGGATAGTGCTTCAGCCCAACTTGCCTCATCAATCTTTCCGGAAAGATGCATACCATGAACTCCAATCCCGGAATGCGCACGGACCTAGTGGGATCCAAAGAAGACACTCCAGTGACAGACTTGAGGTGCCACCACGGTACGACCCACCTAATCAACGGGCCATCATCATTCTTGACTTGTTCTTCCAATAGTCACGGACCGAGTGAAGTCCACCATGTACAACCGCGTCCTCATCGCAATCATACGGGAATGATAGGAAAGTGCATGAACAGGGGGCTCGGCGATCGGAGCCGTTCCATAAGCCAAACCTACCAAAAGCAGGTATTAGACACCAAAACAAAAAAAAAACGGAAAAAAAAAAAGAAAGAAAAAAAAAAAAAAAAAAAAAAAAAAAAAAAAAGAAAAGGGTGTCTTTTACCCGTAAGATAACGGGACTCCCAAAAGTGGCGAGATCGCGGTTGGATTTCCTATTATCCAAACCCAAGATAATCTCCCCTAAGCATAAACAAAGTGGGCTCTGCGCGACTCCATTTGCTCGATAAGACCCAAAAGACGGGGATCACCTCGCAAATCTTCATCAACGTGTCCGTGGAAGACATACACATGCAACAAACAAAAGCCAAATCCCTCCTCCCCGGCAACATAGGAAACAGTAGGGTCGGCCACGTTAATGAATCGGTCTACAAAGTCCAAAGCATTCTCACGCCTTTCGGGGTAACTAAGCGATCCACCTCAAGTCTAGTCAATCCGAGCGGGTCTGAATTTGCTCTTATACCCTTGTGAAGTGGAAGGAATGGCGGGTAAATGCTCGGGGTCCCACCCACCAATAGCGACAATTTCTTAGGAAAAGGACAAATATCACCACACGGGAACGCGAAAACATGATAATTTGGGTCCCGATAGTCAAGGCAAGCATCCAAGAACGGTTTTACAACCTTAATGAGTTTCAAACTCAATAGAGACCCAAGGTTATGAGCACCCATGTCGTGCTTCTCAATATTCGAGAATTCATTAGTCCATTCCTTCAAGCGGATCTCCAAAGTATTCATGATGACAATTTTCTCTTGAAAATTTATTTTGGGAGTTTTTATGTGGATTAACGGAGAAGAGACGGAAGAATTATATGATTTAAAGCTTCGTCGACGCTTCTATTTATACTAATTCTTTGTTTCCAAAAATCCGCCGAGAAAAGACCGGCAGGAACAGGGGCGCAGCGCTTCTTTGCGCCTATTCAAAGGACGCGGCTCATCTTTGCGCCTCTTCCCGGGCTCACTTTCTGCGATTTCCGCGTTTGGATCTTTCCTAATTCTATAACGAATAATTTCCTATTCCTACGGGATTTTATTTTGGTAAATACGAGCAGTTTACCATGTTTCAAGTTTCCTAAATTCGCGGGCACGCATTTCGAGGCGACATCGACACCTTCGCCATTTTCATCACACTTAATTCCTTTATTATTATTATTTCATTTATTTATTTTTAGGGAATAAATTTTTTAGGAAATAACTTTCTTTTGTTTTCATTTTTAACGAATTTCAACATTGCCACATTTCTACACTTGTAGATTTCTCTTTTTTCTTTTTTTAGGGGGTAACCCTCCCTACCGTCCGGTCATTTCCGGCAAATTTTTTGCTTTTCCTTGTGCTCTTTTGAGTCTCATTTTGCGCTGATTAAAGGCCTTATGTATATAAAATGTATGTTTTGCGTAATTTCCATGTAAATTTTGACATGATGGCGTAAACCGTTGTCTACCAAAACTGTTCAAGAACTAACTGCGGTACAAGCAACACAACCCAGCAGCAAAGGCACTCAGGCCATCATATATACAAATGTACAAGCAAACTGGGGGCTTGCGCCCCGAACAAAGTCCAAAAGTCCAAGCAAACTGGGGGCTTGCGCCCCAAACAAGGTCCACAAAATGTTCAAATCAAATGTCCAAAATGTACAAGTCTGCAAAACTACACAAAACTACTGTTGGGCGCCCTCCAACTCGGCAACTCTTGCCGCAAGAACGGCATTCTCGGCATCCCGAAACTCGAGCTCCCTCAACAAGCGAGCCGTCTCCTCCCGAGACTGGGCCAACTCTCGCTCCAGCTCGCGGTCACCCTGTAAACAAGAAATTGGCTCATGTCAATCGATTCAAGCAAGATCAAAAATCAAAAAAAAAAACCAAAAATCAAAAGAAATCAAATGAGGTTCATACCTGACGACCTCGACCACCGACGAGTGCCTCGATGGCAGTAGCTCGCAGCCGGTTGGCCACCCTCCATAGTGCCACGAACCGAGACGGCGCAACCTGCATTTTCAAGAGGAATTCTCAGCAAATTGAACAAGTTCAATCAAATGTGTTCTTACACCAAAGTTATATAAACAAGAGGCTCACCCTCCGAATCGATCCGCCGTCGTCTAGGCCAAGATCCGTCACGGCTACGTCAAAGTCACGCAACTCGGAGATCGTCGTCCTCCCGGTCGCGTCAGTGTACTCAAGGGTCTCGGGGTACTATGGGGGCTCGATGCCAGCCGCCTCAACCTCCTGCAAAGACAAATAGCTCTCGTTAACCGACGATCTTTCGTCGCAAATCCGCTAAAATCAAATCAAACGAAAGTAAAAGATACTCACCACTACGGCCAGACGCCAACCTCCCAGAGGAACGCGAGTAGTCCTCGCCAAGGAGAAGAAGGTCGTCGCCATGGCACCGGCCAAGTCCGCCTCCTCTCGGCCTCGAAGGCTCCTAAACATCGTCTGGGAGGGTCGACGGGAACCGTCAACGCGCGTCCCGAGAGCACCGACGAGCCAACCGCTCGCCCGGATACCACACGGGACCCATCGACGTCCCAACAACGGCGGCCTACTCGGGCTCCTAGGTCGAAGGACCTCGGCGACAAAAGGAGGCGCTCTAGCGTACTCCGCCCAAGGTCGGGCACCCTTTGCGACAATATAAAGGCAAAGGTCATTCCTATGATCAATTAAAAGCAAAGTACAAGAAGTATGAATAAATACAAATGGGATACTCACGTTGCTCGGCTGAAGAGCGTTCACGTCCCGCCGGTAGACATTGTGAGAAGAACGCTTGCTCTTCGTCCGGCACATGACCCAATTCCTCACCACGGGATAGGCCCTCTCCAGCGGCTCCGTCCTCTTGGGCGCGAGACTCGGGAAGTAAGAGTACACCCACGCCTGTAAAACAGAATAATCAATGATGATCTTTCGTGATTTGATAAAGAAAGGAATTTACTTGGGTCTAAAGGAAGGTTCATACCTCCGGCGAGTAGCCCGGTGTCCGACGACTCCAGGAGAAGTCCCTTCTCCATCAACTCCGGACGAACCATGGCCCTCATAAAGCGGATGAGGACCGCAAAACCAGCTGATGACCAGTCCCACGCCCTAGGGAACTCGGGTCGAAAGAAAGGGAAGAAGCTTCGTCGATAGCCTCTCGCCCTTGTCTCCGAGGTAAATCGAAGACAGGAACCACCAAAACCACGGACAGAGCCCTCTGCTCCAGACAGGAGGAGGAGCGAGTCTCCCTCCCATCGATCGTCACCGCCCAGGGTCTTCTCCATAAAGTAGTCTCGGACGTAGGTGCGGGTACCAAACCGAGATCGCTGCTGACCTTCGGCGATAAGTTCCAGCCGATCAATCTCCTCGCCTCGGCCGAATTCGCCCTCATGGCAGTCTCCGGCCACACCATCTCCTCGGTCCCACACGGCGGACAGAAATCATGCCGTAATCCTCCGAGTAACTCCCACCTCACCGAAAGGTAGGTGAAACGTGGAAGTCGTATCCCAGAATCGATCCAAGAAAGCGCGGACCAGGCTAAGGTTGGCCCGCAACTTCCTCTTCACGATATCCCTCCGGACACTGAACCAGAGGACCAAACGCTCCACGCTCGATCATGGCCCTCTCCTCCGCCGACGGTAGCTCGTAGTGCTCCATCGTTTGTCGTGTAACCCGAGAACGACCGATGTTCCGGCCTCCTATAATAATTTGAAACAAAGCTATCTTTAGTTTTGACTGAAATTCGAAAGAAGTTTGGACAAAAAGAATGAAAGAGAATAGGTAATGAGTAGTGAATTCTTATTTACCAAGCTCTTCACCGTCTGTAGGACGGTGACCCCTCCGCAGCCCACACCGGTGCTGCTCTCCCTGGTCTCGGCCCACGCAGAGCTCCCCTCGGTGACGACCTCCTCGCCGACGTTAGCCGTCTCGGGGCCTCCTCCTCCTCGCGACCTCCTCCTCGTGAGTCTCGTCTCCGGCGACCATCACCGCGGCGGTGAAGGCTCGCTCTAAAGCCTCCTCAACCGTAACAACGTCTATCTCCATGGGAGCTCTCCCAGAAGTAGAAGCCTCATCACCTGCAACGTTAAAGCAAATTCGGGCCGCGTCATACGACGACAAGCCTTTGTTAAGGGGTTTTCGAGCCCTCAAGGCCCTGAAATCGCCCCCTTTCTGGCCATCTTTGGCCATATTCCCGCTAACTCGATCACTCATGTGATAAATTGGGTCAAGTCAAGTCCAGTTCAAGGCCTAGTTCCGGGTTCGAGTCGAAAATTCGGCAGCATTTCGTTATAACGGCGATTATGCCCTAAAAAGGTGTCCTGAAAAAGTTGTCACAAACCAAAATTCCGAGATGGTAGAAAGTTTACCCATCATCCAAGGATCCCAAATAACAAGTTTCATCGCAAATGGGCAATCCTAAGGCTATTTTCGAAGCAATTTACGGTCTAGCTGTAAAACCGTCTCAAAATTCATTCAAAGGCTCAAAACTCGATGAAAATTCAAAGCAAACACATGGTTATGTTCCTAACATCACCTACTATCCATTTCTAGCATCAATTTGGCAAGGCAAATCCATTTGGGGGAAAAGCCCCAAATTTTCGATCAAAAGGGTCGAAAACCCTAAATCTCGCGGCTCAAAATTCGACAAATGAAGAAGATTAATGCAAGATTAAGACACATACCTCGATTAGTCATGTTTAAAGCAAGCTTTTGAATCAAACCTTGACGGAAATGGTGAAGATTTGAGAGAGAAATGCAAGAATTATGTTTCGAAATAATGAAACACAATCCTTCCGAGTTCGCGTTTTACGCGAAATAGCCAAATTGGGGAAAAGACGGCGGCGCTGCGCCTCTTCCAAGAGACGCAGCTCTTGCTGCGCCTCTTCCTTGTGTTCCCTCCATACGGATTTTCAAAAATTCGTTATGAGTTCGTTATTCGTGGGCCCATCTTTGGTGCGCCTCTTCTTCGACGCTATTATATTCTTTTGGTCCGTTTCGATGATTTTCTTTCGTTCCGGCCCGTATTTTATCCCGCGCAGCAGTATTTTGCAGTATTGCTCAAGATCATTATATCCGGCGCAGTAGTATTTTGCAGTACTGCTCACTCAAGATTTCTCCCACGACAATCTAGATGTTCCTAGTCGTCAAAATATTCCCCAGCAAGAGTTTGTTTGAGACCGACGCAAGCAGATTCAACCTCGAGTTTTGCCAGAAGTTCGCTTGAGACCGACGCAGCGGATTCCCAGCAGTTTTTCTGCGACGTCCTGCCGCTTTCAATATTTCTTGTTTCCCCATGAGTTCGACCAAAGTTCCCTGTGACCCTAATGCCTTGGACACCAAGTTATCTTTGAGACAAAGAGTTTTGCCGAAGCGTCTTGATCCGCTTCACCGGGGGTATCTCAGGTATGGTTTCTTCTCATGGCTGGCGAGCTTCCTTACGTAGTCTAATGGACTTTAAACGACCCTCCCCGATAGTCGACAGACTCTAAAATGTTCCCGACGACAGGTCCTTGGTTCAGACCCCTTGAGCCGCCTCGCGTCGCCATAGTCGCCAGGTTGTAATCTTCGATTGACCTGATGGCTATACTTTGACTTTCGCCTTGTCCAAGCCTCAGTCAAAGTGGGGGCTCTGTAGATACCTCATTTATGCACCTCCCGCAAACCACCCGGTGATGATTGGGCCGCATGTTTGATACGCGGAGCGATTTGTGACAGTTCGTAAGATTATCGTCAAGTGATTGCTCAAATATTAATGTCTACCTCTTAGTTGTCATCTACGTCCGATACGGTCGTTTTGGCGTAATTAGAGTACATTCGGAGTCCGGGTCAAAAACCGTCTCCATTTCGATAATTTGTTAAATCCCGAGTCAGAATATTACGGAATGTTAGGATATTTCTATTCCATATTTCACAAATTTTATCTTTTGGCAAATAATATCCCGTAATATTCATAAGATAATCGAATTATTTCCGTCCTACCATAACTCAAACGCGGAAATCTTTCTTGAGCAGGAGGAAACCTCCGGGAATAGACGCGGCAGAGTCTTGCGCCTCTTCCAAGAGACGCAGTGGGCTGCTGCGCCTTTTCCCAGGCCCTTCTTTGCATGATTTACGTATCTTTTTCATATCTTTCCGAGATTCACTTCCAAAGAGTCTCCGAAACCCTATTCCTTCACGTGATTAGTATAAATAGGAGCCTTCGCTCCTCATATTTCTCACGCGAGTGTCCGCCCTTCTCTTCTCCCTTTGCATTCTAGACTTCGTTCTTACTAATTGGCGCCTACGTGCTTGGACTTCCGACCACGTAAGCTCGGATCTTTCCGGGTACCAGCCTCTCCGTTGCATGACCGACCAATTTGACCAACTACACTCAATCAACTTTAATTAATCAATCGTTTTCCTCTTACGAGGGCACTCTCTTTGCATTCGCGTCGAGCATCACTAGTCGATATCTTAGTTCATCTCGTTCCGCCAACATGTAAGTCTGAGGGTGTAATCTCTCTTTTATTTATTGTATTTTACTTTTCGTATCATCAATTGTAAGGTTTACGTCGAAAGTACCATTAAAACCAATTTCTAAAACCCTTCGTTAAAACCTGTTTTTGCGGATTTCCAGTAAATAACCGTCGAGAAAGGACGCAGCAACTGCCGCGCCTCTTCGAAGGAGCGCAGTTCCTGCTGCGCCTCTTCGTGAGGCTGCCGCAGTTCCTGCTTCTTTTCTTCTTCCTCTTCCTCTGCAATTCGTTTTGTTATTTGTTCGTCCGTTAATTCTTTGATATAATCGCCGTTGATAATTCACATGTATATTGTATCATATTAATCATCATCATTAACTTGTTTTAATCATCATAAGTCCGACTTAAATCCTAAATAATTCATATTTACGGGTTTTCGTCATTAAATTCAAACCCGGATTTCAGAGATTCAATTTGTTCATATTGGGTTTCTGGGATTCGTCATTGATATAGTTTTCGTTTGTTTATTCACATGTTTGTCGTATATTCGTTGTATATTCATCATGTTTAGACTAGTTAATTTATTTCAACAGAGGACTCATTCATTAACATCGCTTTATCATGTAGATAATTCGTTTACCTCCGTCTCATCCGTGTTTTATCGCTTTTATGACCATCGTTCACATATAATTAATCTGTTAATCACTTTCATCCGAGTAAATATTATCAATCAATCATCAAATTTACCAATCGACATTAGCGGTTTGCAGTTCCGGCTTCACAGCCAGAATTCACCCTTGGAACAGACGCAGCGTCTGCTGCGCCTCTTCCGAAGGGCGCGATCTGCTGCGCTTTGTTCGAGGATGAGTTACGCCTACGAACTCCTTTTCTGCCTTGACGTAATTAATTAGGCTACGTATTAATTAACTAATATCTGTATTATCACCTTCTAATTCCTGTTCGTTAATTTATTTTATTCTTTTATTCTTTTATTCTTTTATTTCTCAAATCATCCGTTTTAGCGGTATTTTCGACATAAATCGCCTATTCCATTGTAATTATTGTAATTTTCGTTATTGTAATTCATAGTTATTGTATTTCTTTTATTGCTTGTATGCTTTCACATGTAAATGAGCATTAAATCCAACTTCGACCCAATTGTGTGCTAATTACGTGTCAACCGACTTAGTTATATTCTCACATGTTAGGATTAATCTATGGATGTTGCATTGCATGCATATAGCCGACGATATATCAAGTACGAATAACTTCCCTAATCATTAGTAGAGGCCGCTATCGAGGCGGGCGGGATTAGGTGTTCGATCAAAAGAGCTTCCTAATACGTACCCTCACCCCTTACTCCAGATCTCCGTGAGCACCCGTGTTCATTGGCATCCACGAGAGTCATTCTAGACATAGAATGCTAAGGGTAACGATTGCTTAGTGTTCATGTCACTACTTTGTGTCTTGACATGGCACGAGGTATTCGAACGGTTCCAATTTCCCATAAAAATTGGTGGCGACTCCATAAAAAATGCAAACGCTTGTCCCGTTTCTCACCAAGCGCCCCCGTGGGCGGCCCGCTGTCCACAGTATCAAACGACCCTTCAACAAAAGGGTCAAGCCAAGGAACATCAAGGAAGGAGACTTAGTACTCAAGTCGATTAGAGCTCTTCTACCTGTCAACCCACGAGGAAAATTCAAACCTAATTGGGCTGGGCCATTTCTAGTCAAGTCCATACTTTCAGGGGGTGCGGTTAGAATCACAGACCTAGATGGGAATGAATTTACCAACCCGACGAACCTTGACCAACTAAAGCGGTATTATGCCTAGAATAGGAACAAAAACGCGCCTCGCGTAACCTCATGTGTCGCTCTTGTGGCACTAAATAAACAGCCCCTGGCCAAGCTGAAATAAGCTAATGTCACTATGCTCTTGCATTTTGACAATTTGTCATCCTCATATCATCAAAAAAACTAAATTGCACCTTAAGAGTAAGTAAAAAGCTCATGCTTATTTTCTAAGTTCATTACAAGCTCTTGCTTAGAACAAATATTCTTTTACATTTACTCGAACTACGCGCAAAGGTTTGATTTCATTTTTTTAATGAATACGTAGGCAATCCTTCGTAGGATACAACCCATTAATTTCAAAATGTAAATAGAAGGACATTTGCATTTGCATTTGGAATTCGACAAGAATAATAAATAGAAAATCACAACGGTTTCATAACCAATTAACCTCCTTTATTTCATTCATTTTCTAATAATAATTATAGTACGTTACGTAATAACAATGCAAAAAACAAAAAAAATAGGCTAAGATTCTAAAAACCTCACCTTCTTATTACAATCATAATAATAAATAATAATAAAGACTTGGGCTATTCCTCCATTTTCCCTTTGCCCTTATCATTTTCGTCATATTTCTTGTCACGACCTCGAGCCGGACGCTCTTACGCCACTTCGGACCTAATCACCAACGGTCTTTCTCGTGGTCTAGTCTTCCCATTCTTGCCGGTCACTTTGTCCACGGCAGGAGAGGTCTTCGGTTTCTTCGAAGGATGAACAACTCGAAACCCGGCTTCTTCCTCTCCCTCAGTCAGATGCTTCTCTTTCTCCTTTTCCACCTCGCGCACCTTGTAGTCAACAGGCTCACGCTTCCTCAGTCTCTTACGCTCCTCCGGAGTAGTAGCTTTCCTCCACCGCAGATAGGAGTCCGACACCCATAAGGCACTAACAGAAGAGTTCAAGAACCATACATTTCTTTGAGCGCATTTAATGGCCCACTCCCTTCGACTCTCACTAGTAAGCGCCACAGCAGTCTGCGGGACGGTGTCAAGCTTCAGGATTGTCTGCTTCAGTCCAACCCGTCTCATCAACCTCTCCGGGAAGATGCATACCATGAATTCCAAGCCAGGAATGCGCACAGATCGGGTAGGATCCAAGGAAAATACTCCAGTGACTGATTTGAGATGCCACCATGGTACGATCCATCTAATCAAGGGACCATCATCAGTCTTCAATTTGTTTTCCCAATAATTGCAGACTCGAGTGAAGTCCACCATGTAAGAGCCTAGTCCTCATAGCAATTGAGCGAGCATAATAGACAGGAACATTAACTGGGGGCTCGATCAATCGAAGACGCTCCATAAGCCAAACCTACCAAAAAGCAGGTGTTAAAAAAAAAGAAGAAAACGAAAAAAAAAAAAGAAAACAAAAACAAAAAAAAGACAAAGAGAAGAAATTCTTTATTATTATACCTGCAAAATAATGGGACTTCCCAAATAAGGTAGGTCACGATTGGCTTTCCTGTTATCCAAACCCAATAGGATCTCTCCTAAACATAAACAGGCTGGGCTCCTGCGCAGTTCCATTTGCTTAACTAGGCTCAGGAAACGGGGATCACCTCTTAAATCCTCATCAACGTGCCCTTGAAGGACATATACATGTAGCAAGCAAAATCCGAATGCCCTTCGCCTAGAAACATAAGAGATGGTGGGGTCGGCCTTGTTAATGAATCGGTCAATAAAGTCCAACATTCGCAATCCTTTCGAGGTCACTAGACGATCCACCTCAATTCTTGTCAACCCAAGCAAGTCTCTAAATTTGTTCTTATACCCTTGTGAAGTAGAAGGAATAGCAGGCAAGTGTTCTGAGTCCCACCCACCGATCGCAGCAATTACTTCAGGAAATGGGTAAATGTCACCTCCAGGGAAGGCAAAAACGTGATAATTCGGGTCCCAATAATCAAGACAAGCATCTAGGAATGGTTTGACCACCTTGATAAGCTTCAAACTCAACAATGATCCAAGATTATAAGCACCCATGTCATACTTCTCCGCACTAGAGAACTCATTGGTCCACTCTTTTAGACGAATTTCAAGAGTATTCATGATGAAGGATTGTTTTGAGAATTTTATGTAATAAGACGAAGGAAGAGACGGAAGAATTATGTGAATAAAACCTCTATCGACGTTTCTATTTATACTAAAATCTGTTTCCTAAAATCCGCCAGGACGGATACACCGAGGAACAGGCGCAAAGACTCCTCTTTGTGCCTCTTCAAAGGGACGCGACTCTGCTGCGCCTCTTCCTCAGCAACGTCTCTGTGATTTTCCGCGTTGGATCTTTCCTAAATTCCTTAGCGAATAATTTCCTATTCCTACGGGTTATTATTTTGGTAAATACGTCAAAGTTACCATAGTTCGTGTTTCCTAATTCCACGGGCACGCATTTTGAGGCAATATCAGCATTTTCGTCATTTTAGCACACTTATATATTCCTTTCTATTTTTTCTTTTTTGGGGAATCATTTCTCCAATTTAATGTAATTTATCTCAAACTTATATATTTTTTTTTCTTTCTTTTTTTCTCTTTTGCGGAATCATTCCACTCCCGTCCTACATTACATTTCTAACTTATAGGTTTCTATTTTTTTTTCATTTTTTTGGGGGTAACCCTCCCTACCGTCCGGTCATTTCCGGCAAATTTTTTGCATTTTTACATTTTTGCGCTTTTGCACTTTTGAGTCATTCGTTTTGCGCTAATTCAGGCTATATATACAAATGTATGTTTTACGTGAATTTCTACGTAAAATTCGGCGGCATGACGGCGTAAACCATCATCTACCAAACCTGTTTAAAGCTAACCTGCAGGTACAAACAACGCAACCCAGCAGCAAAGGCACTCATGCCATCGTATATACAACCAAAAGAGGGATATGTACAACAAACTAGGGGCTCGAGCCCCAAGCAAAATCCAAAATGTCCAAAATGTAGGTCCTAAAATGTACAAATGTGCAAGATACAGCCAACAACAAACAAAACAAACAACAACAAAAAACTACTGCCAGTCGCCGCCTAACTCCGCAACTCTCGCCTCGAGAGCAGCAACCTCGACGTCGCGGACCTTGAGCTCCCTCAGCAAACTAGCTGTCTCCTCCCGAGACTGAGCCAGCTCTCGCTCCAGCTCGCGCTCCCTCTGCAAGCGCAACGATTGGCTCATGTCAATCATTTCAAGCAATCATAAGAAAAGTTAGAAAGTTCAAAAATGAAGTAAACGAAAGGTTCATACCTGACGACCTCGACCGCTGACAAGTGCCTCGACGGCAGTAGCTCGCAGTCGGTTGGCTACCCTCCATAACGTCACAAAACGAGATGGCGCAACCTGCATTTTCAAATAAGAAGTTCTCAATAATTGGATAAGTTCAATCAAATGTGTTCTTACACAAAAATCATACAAATTAAAGGCTCACCTTCCGAATCAGATGCTGCCACTCGTCTAAGCCAGCATCCGTCACAGCCACGTCAAAGTCACGCAGCTCGGAGATCGTCGTCCTCCCGGTCGCGTCAGTGTACTCGAGGGTCTCGGGGTACTCTGGGGGCTCAATGCCCGCCGCCTCAACCTCCTGCAAAGACAAAGGATTGCCATTAAATCGATGATCATTCATCATGCTTTCGAAATGGTCATAAGGAGAGTAAATGCTCACCACAACCGGCCAGTACGCGAGCCTCACGTAGAGGAACGCCGAGTAGTCCTCACCAGGAAGCAGAAGGGCGTCGCCACCAACGCCTGCCCAGTCAGCCTCCATCTCAGCCTCAGAAGGCTCCCTGAACATCATCCTAGGAGGATCGATGGGAACCGTCAAGACATCCCGAGAGCACTGACGAGCCAAGCGCTCGTCTAAATACCACACAGGACCCATCGACGTCCTCAGCAGCAACCGGCTCGAGCTCCTAGGTCGAAGGACCTCAGCGACGAAAGGAGGAGCGTCAGCGTACTCCGCCCAAGGCCTGGGCACCCACTGGGAAAAGACAAGCAAGAAATCATTCTTATGATCGGTTAAAAAGTAATAAAGAAGCAAAATGAATATAAGTGAGATGCTCACGCTGTCCAGCTGAAGAGCGTTCACGTCCCACCGGTAGACACCATGAGAGGAACGCTTGCTCCTCGTGCGACACATCACCCAATCCCTCACAACGGGATAGGACTTCTCCAGCGGCTCCGTCCTCTTGGGCGAGAGGCTCGGAAAGTAGGAGTACACCCACGCCTGTGGAGCAAGATAGTCAATAACGATCTTTCGTAATTCGATAAGGAAAAGAAGTGATTTTAGTCTAAATGAAGGTTCATACCTCCAACAGTAGTCCAGGGCCGACAGCACCAGGAGAAGTCCCCTTCTCCATCAACTCCGGATGAACCATGGCCCTCATGAAGCGGATGAGGACCGCAAAACCAGCAGTGACCCAGTCCCAACGTCCTAGGGAGCTCGGGTCAGAAAGAAAGGGAATAAGCTTCGTCGAAAGCCTCTCTCCCTTGTCTCCGAGGTAGATCAAAGACAAGAACCACCAGAGCCATAAGCGGGCCCTCTGCTCAGCTGTACAGGGAGGAGGAGCCGTCTCCCTCCCGTCAATCACCACCAGCGTCGGGGTCTTCCCCGCAAAGTAGTCTCGAACGTAAGAACTAGGCACCAAACCAGGCACTGCAGCAGCCTTCGGCGCCAAGTTCCAGCCGATCAACCTCCTAGTCTCGGCTGAGTCCACCCTCATGGCAGTCTTCGGCCACTTCACCGCCTCGGTCCCATACGGCAGACCAGAGATCATGCCGTAGTCCTCCAACATGACTCCCACCTCACCAAAAGGAATGTGAAAAGTGGAAGTCATGTCCCAAAATCGGTCCAAGAAAGCGCGGACCAGTCTAAGGTTAGCCCGCAGCTTCCTCTTCGCGATATCCCTCCAAGCCTACACCAAGGCGCCAAATGCTCCCCGCTCGATCATGGCTCGCTCCTCCGCCGACAGCCTCTCGTAGCACACCATCGCCGTCGTGTAGCCCGAGAATGATCTGATGTTCCCGGCCTCCTATTGTGATTTGAAACAAAAGCTATCTTTAGTTTGAATGAAATTGGAAAAGATATGAATAAATGAAACAAAAAAAAGATGAATGGTGAGTGATGAATTCAAGATTACCAAGCTCTTCACCGTCTTATAGGACAGGTGACCCTCCGCAGCCCAAAGCAAGTGCCTGCTGTCCCAGGTCTCAGCCCACGCAGGTGCTCCCCTCAGCTGACGACCGCCTCGCCCAACGTTGGTCCGCCTCGGGGCCTCCTCCTCCTCGAGGACCTTGTCCTCAGCAACTGCCTCCTCGAGAGCACGAGAAGCGTCAATGGCTGTGTCTATGTCCATGGGAGCTCTCCCAGAAGTAGAAGCCTCGTCACCTGCAATGTTAAAGTAATTTTAGGCCGCGTCAAGTGACGACGAACCTTGATTAGGGGATTTTCGAGTTTTAGAAGCCCCGAAAACGCTCTTTTCTCGCCATCTTTGGCCATATTCCCACAAACCCGATCACTCATGTGGTAATTTGGGTTAATTCAAGCCTAAGTTGAAGCCTAGTCATGGGTTCGAGTCGAAATTTCGACAGCATTTCGTTATAACGACGATTATGCCCTAGAAAAGTGTCCTGAAAAAGGCGTCACAAACCAAAATTCCGAGATGGTAGGAAGTTTACCCATCATCCAAGGATTCCAAATGTCAAGTTTCATCGCAAACGGGCATTCCTAAGGCTATGTTTGAAGCAATTTACGGTTTAGTTGTGAAACCGTCACAATTTCACTCAAATGCCCAAAACTCAACGAAAATTCAAAACAAATACATGGTTATGATCCTTATACTACCAATTAGCCATTTACAAGGTCAATTTTGCAAGGCAATATCATTTGGAGGAAAAGTCCCAAATTTTCGACATTTTAGGGTTGAAAACCCTAAATTTTGTCAATCCAATTCGTCCATTATAGAAGATTAATGCAAGAATGATATACATACCTCGTTTAGTCATGACATATGCAAGCTTTTAGATCAAATTTTGGCGGATATGGTTGAGATTTGAGAGAGAAATTGATGATTTGTGTTTCGAAGTAATGAAATGAAACCCCTGTTTCATCGCGCTTTTACGCAGGAAAGACACCCCCAGGAATAGATGCAGCAGGTGTTGCGCCTCTTCCAAGAGACGCAGCTCTTGATGCGCCTCTTCCTCAACTTTCCTTCATACGAATTTTCAAAAATTCGTTATGAGTTCGTTATTTGTGAGCCCATCTTTGGTGCGCCTCTTCCCCGATGCCATTTTATCTTTTCTGGTCCGTTTGACGATTATTCTTCGCTCAGACCCGTATTTCTAAGCCAACTGCAGACTATCGTACATTATTTATTTATTCCAAGACCTTGCTTGTCACAACGAGCAAGTATTCTCTGATAGGTGTTTCGGCACGCCTTCATTATATTCCCCCAGCGAGAGTAAGCGGATAGACAATCCCTCTCGAGACATGGAGATCAGTTCCCGATAAGGTTTTCCCCAACGAGAGTTCACGACATACAATTGTCCTTCTCAAGTTATTCTGAAGTTTGTTTGAAAACGACCCAAGCAGATTTCTCCCAGCAGTTCCCGCCTGTGTCCTGCTACTCACGATATTTCTTGTTTACCCACGGAGTGCGATGAAGGTGTCGTTCTCCAGAAGTTCCCAGACCGGCAGAGTTCTTACACTCAAGCCTTAGTTACCTCTTAGGTTGAACTTATATTTGGCCTCCTCCCCATCGATGCTTTCCTTTAGGGTCCCACACCCTAGCACAATCCGTATATATCTTTTAGGTCTTACCCTTAGCTCCTATGCTTACCCTTAGCTCCTATGCTTACCCTTAGCTCATATGCTTACCTTTAGCTCCTACGCTTAACCTTAGCTCCCATGCACCTCCAGAAGCATCATGAGAAAGAAGTTTCAGGTATGGTCTCTTCTTATGGCTGACGAGCTTCCTTACGTAGTCTAATGGACTTTAAACGACCCTCCCCGATAGTTGACAGACTCTAAAATGTTCCCGACGACAGGTCCTTGGCTCAGACCCCTTGAGCCGCCTCGCGTCGCCATAGTCGTCAGGTTGTAATCTTCGATTGACATGATGGCTATACTTTGACTTTCGCCTTGTCCAAGCCTCAGTCAAAGTGGGGGCTCTGTAGACACCTCATTTCTGCACCTCCCGCAAACCACCCGGTGATGATTGGGCCGCATGTTTGGTACGCGGAACGATTTGTGACAGTTCGTAAGTTTATTGTCAAGTGATTGCTCAAACATTTATGTCTACCTCTTAATTGTCATCTACGCGCCGATACGGTCGTTTTGTGATAATTAGAGTACATTTGGAGTCGGGCCTAAAACCGTCTTCATTTTCTGATAACCGCTAAATCCCGAGTCAGAATGTTCTGGAATGTTCCGGATATTTCTATTCCATATTTCACAATCTTTTAATCTTTGGTAAAGAATTTCCCGTAATATTCACACAAAATATTAAGGAAAATAAGATTAATCCGTTATTCCATAAATTAAACACGAAAATCTTTCTTCCGCAGGAGGAAACCACTTGGGAACAGACGTAGCAGTCTTTGCGCCTCTTCCAAGGACGCGATGCATCTTTGCGCCTCTTCCCAAGTCCTTTTCTGCGTATTTTTTTGTATCTTTTCGAGATTCACTTCCAAAGTCTCTCCGAAAACCCTAATTCCTCCACGTGATTAGTATAAATAAGAGCCTTCGCTCCTCATATTTCTCACGCGAGTGTCCGCCCTTCTCTTCTCCCTTTGCATTATAGACCACGTTCTTACTTTTTGGCGTCTACGTGCTTGAACTTTCGACCACTTAAGCTCGGATCCTTCTGAGTACCAGCCTCGTTTTGCATGACCGACCCATTTGACCAACTCCACCATAATCAACTTAATTAATCTGTTCGTTTTCCTCTTACGAGGGCACTTTCGTTACATTCGAGTCGAGCATCACTAAAACATAAAATTAGTTCATCTCGTTTCGTCAAACATGTAAGTCTGAGGGTGTAAATCCTTCTTTATTTATTGTTATTTGCTTTTTATAATCATCATGTAAGGTTTATGTGGAAAGTACTTCTAAAAACCGATTTGTAAAACCATGTTTAAAACCTTTTTTTACGGATTATCAGGAGACAGACGTCGAGAAAGGACGCAGCAACTGCTGCGCCTCTTCGTGAGGCTACCGCAGTTCCTGCTTCCTTTCTTCTTCCTTCGTCCTCTGTTAGTTTCGTTTCTTTGTTTTCTTTCGTTATTATTTGCTCTTGTTTCGTTCACATAATAATTCAACATATTGTTAATCACTGTTAGTATATAATTCATCGTTAAATCCCGACTTAAATCCCTTATAATCCAATATTTGCGGGTTTTCGTCATTAAAGTAAATCCTGGTTGTAGAGATTCGATTCATTCATATCGAGTTTCTGGAATTCGATCTTTGGTATATTCCCATCTGTTTATCATGTTCGTCATTAGCTCTTCATTAATTCGTCATGTTTAACCTAATTAGTTCACTCATGTCACTAATCAATCTTTCATTCATGTAATTAATTCGTTTACATTCGTCTCATCCATGTTTTGTCACTTTTATGACTCATTCACATGTAATTAATGTATTAAATCACTTTCATCCGAGTCATATATCGTAATCAATCATTAAATTTCACCCACGAATACTAACGATTTGCAGTTCCGGCTTCACAGCCAGAACTCGGCCTTCACAGCCAGAACTCAGCCTTGGAACAGACGCAGCAACTGATGCGCCTCTTCCAGAGGGCGCAGCTCTGCTGCGCCTGTTCCTGGTTGATTTCTGTCTCTGAACTCCCGTGTTGCCTTGACCTAGTTTAATTAGATTACGTATTAATCTACTATTATTCGTATTATCGCCTAATTCCTGTTCGTTAATTTATTTATTCTTCTTTTTCCCAAATTATCCGTTTTTAAAGGTATTTTCGACATAAATCATTAATCCGTTGTAATTATTGTAATTTTCATTATTGTATTTATTATTGTATTTCTTTTATCGCATTGCTTGTATGCCTTCGCATGTAATTAAATCTAAATCCCTACTTCGACTCAATTGCATGTTAAATTAATTGTTCACCGACTTAGTTAATTCTCACATGTTAGGATCAAAACTTGGATGTTGTATTGCATGCGTATAATCGACAATATATTGAGTATAGATAATTTCCCTAATCATTAGTAGAGGCCGCTATCGAGGCGGGCGGGATTAGGTGTTCGATCAAAAGAGCTTCCTAATACTGACCTTAACCCCTTACTCCAGATCTCTGTGAACATCCGTGTTCATTGGCATCCACGAGAGTCATTCTAGACATAGAATGCTAAGGGTAACGAGTTCTTGGTGTTCATGTCACTACTTTGTGTCTTGACATGGCACGAGGTATTCGAACGGTTTCCAATTTTCCATAATAAATTGGTGGCGACTCCACAAATGCAAACGCTTGTTTCCCAAGGGCCCCCGTGGCCCGCGTCCACACATGGCACGAGGAACGAGGTGACTTGAAGATTAGAAGTGAAGAAAGACGAGAACAAGCCTGTGAAGCTGGTTCCTCGATCGAGTCCCTTAAGGCTCGATCGAGTAATCGTCCTCGATCGAGTGCTGTTAGGCTCGATCGAGGATCCTTTCTGACGGATTAATTTCCGTATTTTTCTAAACACGTATTTTGTAATATAAATTCTAAGCTCGTAGATTATTATTATTAGGTTACGCTTTTATTTTACTTAGGATGGCTGGAAAACTTGTTTAGCTTGAATTCTCGTTCTTAATCTTTCCTTGTTGATTGCTACGGTATTAATCATTCTTCATTAATTATTCATTCTAGTTTTATGCTCTTAATTAGTTGTTGTTATTTCATATCATCAATCATGTTTTCAATTACTATTATTGTTGTTGTTAGATTCATTATGAGTAGCTAAATTCCCCATCTAGGATGAAGGGGATCTAGGTAAATTAGAAAGGAGAATATTAATTGATTGCTAGTAATATTGCATAAGTTATCGTTTGATTATTTTTCTTATTCTAGTTAATTGATTTAGGCCTGAATTGTTAACTAGTGTAGCGAATTAATACTTTCACCGACAGGGTTAGAATTAATATAGGCTGCGATAATCAAATAGATTGTGTCTAATTATTGCGATTGCATGTTATAATCGATCTAAAGGGCATAAACAGAATTAATCAATCTTGTGACCTTAGATAACTTGATAGACCTAGTAATTGATTAAGAGACCCCATATAATTAACCTAGTGAACCGGAAATCCTAGACCTTTAATATTATTGTTATAAACCATTTAATTACTTGTTATTAGTTGATAGATAACAAACAAACCAAAAACCCCCAAGAAACGGTTACGTTCAGACGATCTAAATATTAGCAAACTAAATATTACCGCCTCCCTGTGGATTCGATATCTGTCTTACCGCTAGCTATTTTGTTAGTAACTGAGATAGATTTATTTTGATAGTGGTGATATGACTTTAGCCTTATCATATACTCTCAAAGCCAACCCACCACCCTCCAAAGTCCTCAACCATTTCTGGTCGATGAAGTAGTCTCGGTCCAAAGTAGGCACAGCTGGGGCCATAGGTGTAAGGGCCGAAGAGGCCTCAAAGGTGGTCAACCGTGTGGCAATGGCACCACAACTCAAGTACCGGGTCGTAGAGGTGGCCATCAAAGCCAGGCTAGCACAAACTATGGCCGGGGCGGTAAAAAAACTCTCTGGGCTCGGGTGGGGTTGAGATAGGTAACCACTAACATAACCTCATGTGAGTTCAACTTACTCACATCCTTTCTATCATAGAGCAGACAGGTCAAGGCACGAAGGAAGATCTTCAAAGTGACATGTTGAACGTCATTTATCAACATGTTACTCGAAGTAGGGGCAGACTTACCCGTGAAATAGGGCATATAACTACTAGCCCCATACTCAGTCGAGATGTCCCTAAGGAATCCCTTCTTCGGTCGAGTAAGGCCAAGGTGAGAAGTAAATTGGTCCATAGACAAGAGAAAAGTGGTGTTCATCAGACGAAACTGTACGACCTTAGCTACCGCATCATAAGAAAAAGAGCTCATGAACTCCAGAGTCAAGAAAGGATGGGAGTGCTTCCTAAGACGATACAAACCCGTCAACCCCAAGGTTTCAAAGATATGCCTCACATCCGTCTCTATTTTAAGGTCCTCAAGGATGGTGGTGTCGATACATCTAGTAGGTTTCATACGGCGCTTTTGCAACTCAACAAAGGCATCTCTTTGCTTAAAGTCAACAAAGACAATGGTAGGATACTCGGGAACCGGTGGGACAGTGGGTCCCTGACTCTCCTCCCCAACTTTGGGCTCAGAGGCCCTTCCCCTCTTACTCTGACGGGTGGTAGCTGCAGCTCTTGGCATCTATTTCAACATATATTTAGGCACACAAATGGACACTTAATTAAACAACATGAACTTTTCAAAGTATACTCATGGAAGAAGAAACAACAATTCAAAATAGTTTTCACAAAACAACCAACAATTTCCAAAACATGTTACTCCCACATCTCATAAAAGACGATTTTATGGCTTTCAAAACACAAAATTTCATCAATAATCATAAAAATTGGGATATTAATCCCTCAAAATAGCTTCACAAAAAGGTAGTTATCATAAAAATTTGGGGCGAATTTCAGTTTGGGGCACTTTTAAGACGGAGTTTTAAGACAAAATTTTGGATGAAATTAGTCAAAATCAACACCAAATATGATACCAACAACATATTATACTCAATTTTCCCTTTTACATACTCAAAAGACAAACAAAATTCAATTTGTAACCCAAACCCTAGGAATTTCGGTCCATATATACTCCCATATTGGTTCGATTTTGCAACTTCTAACATCGATAATCAACAAAATAAAGCAATTTTACTAAAGTACAACAACTATAAACAAAAATCCATGATTATAAATCGAATTTTTCAGAAAAACTAACACTTTTATATGTTTCTAATTGGTTAAAACAAAGAGAAAGAGTAGCATTCTTACCTTGAATGATTTGCAAATGGGTAGAATGAATTAACAAGAAGATTACAAGGGAATTAAGCACAAACTTCACCAAGATTTTTGAGAGAAAAGAGGATTTCAGAGATTTAGGGTTTGAAGTGAGACGAAATAAGAAGAAGAATGAATTATAGAAAGCATAGGAATCCCGATATAATACGGGTACTGTAGCACTTACTCGATCGAGTAACTCGGGTACTCGATCGAGTGGTCTCTACTCGATCGAGTTTTTGCTGGCAATCCCAACGTTTTCGATCTAATAACCCCACAGCTAAATCAAGTAAGGTCTACTCGGTCGTGTAGGCACTTGTACTCGGTCAAATAAGGCTAGGAACAAAGTTAAAAGTTACAAGTTCGGTTATCGGTTCCTGCAAAACAACAACTCGTTCCGAGTCCAAGGTGTATTTGGAACTCGTCACTGATTATTCCATCCAATTACGATATATTAATACTAACTCAAATGCAACACAACTATCTCATTCGAACATTACACATATCATTCCGTTCTATATCAAACATTATACAAAACGATTCAACTATGACTGGCTCCTACTCACATGTACATATATATATAATCAACACATTATTCTACGTTCACTAACGCATATGCAAATTCAATCATTCAACATGTGATTGCACTATACTAAGCATCCATTTAGCAATATAGTTAACACTTACTACTCGAGTTTGCTCAAAGTTTTAAACATATCACAAGAATTCGACAACAAGATACCTCACATAACTATGCATATTCACAAGAGCACGCCACAACATTCATCCATTAAAGTCCACATCATTACACATCAATTTATACCAACTAAAACACATATGAAGATTTACAACCCAGTATCACCATCACATTATCCAATATTCGTATGTAACTCGTAGCACATTCACTATCTCTATCACATCCACACACACACTTCCAACGATTCACAACCCTTCACGATTCATCATTACTATTTGCACGCACTAGACATTACCATAGACTCCATCACAGCTATATCTAATCTATATATCATACACAACTATGCACGTAATTCTCGACTCGATATCCCCATACAAGGTGGATAGCTTAAGCATATTGGGGCCATGATTTTGAAATGAGGGCGCCTTCTCACCTAAAATCAAGCATCAGCCGGGGCTCCCAACATACATACACCAGGTTCATTTTATTAGACTCACTACGTTCATTGCGATCATTAGTTACAGGTTCCAAAATCGTCTCTCTGATACCACTTTGTAACACCCCCATCTACCAAGGAGCCTTAACAAGACCTTCCCTAGCAGATAAGGACGTTACCATCTCGGTTGCCCGAGGGACAGTAATAATCAAATGTCGATAAAAGAATAATTATATTAAATTACAAGTGATTAACCAAAAATAAAAGGTACAACTCGTGACCACTATCAACTATGCGAAACTATCTCGGTCATGACTCGTAGTAATCTCGTCCCTCCAAGCACCTAGCTATGATCCAGATATCAACCTGCTAAGACCGGCTGCTCACCATAGTGGAACACGGCATATACAACACAAGAAGACAACACAACAACACCATGCAAGGTCAGTAACTGAAGGAACATACAAAGGCAGACACAACAAGACACAGCAACATACATACATCACCTCCTCCAATCACCCATACACCTCTGACTGCCCGAAGGTCATGCTAGATTACCAATCGCAACCGGTAATCCACGCCGCCAGTGGGGGACCGCAGCCGTACCCACCTAATCCCCGCTCATCTAATCCGAGAGATAAATTATGTTCCTTAATGTACACATCCCCTCCTATGGCGGGTTCCACAGAGGGTGAATCAAGGGCGTGAAGCCACTCCCGCAAGTGACTCCACTCAGCCGAGGACGCACCTCGCGAACCAGAGACAAACAAACAAAAGTCTTTCACGTAAAGCAAAGGGAACCGCCAAAACTTTGTATCTCCATTCCTGAGTAAATATGTCGTTAATGAGGCAAGCATTCCAAATGCGAGAGTCTAGCAAAAAAGTCTTTCACCCTTAAACCAGAAGAGGAAAACCCGAGCGGAGGCACGAACCCCACCGGAAAGGACGACTTATTAATGTTCGGGAAAAGACTCCTCATCATTGATGATCTTACTTCTAAAAACACGGCTGGAGAGGGATGTCTCGTTATTTATCAGCTTCCAAACCTGTTTGGCTAAAAGAACCCGATTAAGACAAGAAACATTTCTGACCAAGGCCGCCACCCGACTTTGGGAGGCTTAGTAAGTTCTTATTGAATCTTTAAGATTATTGTGTCTGTAATATATTGATAAAATTTTCACAAAAAAGGATTACACGCCCAGAGATAAAATAATATTGTATAACCATCTTCAATCCAAAAGCATTTAAAAGTTTATAAGTTACATTTTAATTTTGTGTCAATACTCAAATTTAGTTGAGTTTATATGTATTGTTTTTTAGTCACATTATAATTTTTTGAGTTAAATGTATAAGTGAAGAAGCTCAAAATTTTTATATTAAATTAAAATAAAACTCAAATTTTGTGTTATAAAGCTCAAAACTATACATCAGTACAACTGGTTATAGCATATAAAGGTTCAAAATTTAAGCTAAATTATTTAGGATTTTTATTACGTGGTACCCCTTGTTTTTCCGAAATTTATGTAGTACCCCTCGTTTTTTTTTTAAATTCTTATTGGTACCCCTAAACTTAGTAAATAGTTCTTAAAATATCCAACTTACTAATAAAAATCGACCTTTCAACCTATTAAATTATGTAATGAAATTATATTTACGATTGGGTCAACGATATTTATGTTAATCGAATGACAAATTATTGCCAAAAGATCGAACAAAAGTGCATAAAATAATCGTTCAAAAGAGGCAGACTAGTGCATTTTGGGTTTGAGATGTTTTAATTAAGTTCAGGGGTACAGTGATAATTTGGAAATACAAGGGATACCACATAGAACTCGAAAAAATACGCGGGTACGATGTACAAAAAACTCAATTGCGGAGTATTTAATAATGGTTTGAGGTTTTGCGTGTATCGACGGTTGAATATTTGGTTGTGTCAAGTGAAAAGTATTATATGCGTACTATATCAGTCAATAACCTGTTGTACAAAAAATGATTAAATCTTTGAGATCATCGTTTTTGTATGGCATATAATTTGAGATGAATGTGCTTTAACGATTTGTTGGAGATGTCCTCGTTTTGAAATGAAGTTTTGAGTTGTTGAGATAGAAAAAATCCTTTTCAGCTATTGTTTTGTTTTCGCCTACTACAAAAATTTAATTTTTTTTTTGGTTATAATTGGCAAAATTGAGGCTACATAATAATAACTCTTTGTGCTAATTTATGCGTCATACTATTAATTAATTTCCAAGGAAATATAATGAAGTAGACAAAAGAAATTCAGGATATCAGCGATGACAACCCTTGTTTTTAGACAACGTTTGTATGGAAATAATATTATGAAATATATGGTGTATATTATAGGTGGGAAAGAATATCATGTAAATAATATGGTTGCTAGTTTTAGGGAGATTAAGTAGGAGGCATATCAATGTATATATGTAATTGTTATTGGTAAAATTCTAATGAATACAATCAAACGTTAAACCCTAAAGCTTTTTCACTGCCTCTCATATTCTTTCATGGTATCGTGAGCTAGGTGAATAACTGTCAAAATTAAAATACTTAATCATCCAAGATCCATGCCAGGAGACGAAGGCAAGGGCTCGAAAAGCAAAACCATACCCACCATTCTCCCCTTTACCTTCATCAATCTGACAACACCAACCTTTTCTTAACACAAATCATTTTTAATGGCGACAATTACGATTTGTGGGCACCTGCCGTAAGGAATGGTTTGGATGCAAAGAATAAATTGGGATTTATTGAAGGGAAGGTTAAAAAGCCAATTGTCGATGATGAAGAAAACGACGTTGAAGCAGTGGCTTGGAGACAATGTAACGCCATGTTGAAAGCATGGTTACGGAATGTAATCGACATTAAATTACATCCAAGTATCGCTTTTGAACAAACTGTCTCGGAAGTTTGGGCAGAATTAAAGAGCAGATACTCTGCTGGAAACGCACCAAGAGTGCATCAACTGAAGGGAGATCTGACCGAATGCAAGCAAGGAAGATTGTCCGTGCTTGAATATTACACAAAATTGAAGACGATTTGGGATGAACTTGCTAATTACAGTAAGGTTCCAAATTGCACTTGTGGAGCGGCAGTAGAAATCGCAAAAGAACGAGAAGAGGAGAAGGTCCAACAATTTTTGATGGGACTCGACAACAAACTGTATGGACATGTCCGTACTAATTTATTGATGGAAGACCCCATCACCACCTTGCCTCGTGCATATGCCTTAATATTGCGTGAAGAGAGACACTCGAGCATGACCAAGGAAAAGGACGAGAGCAATGAAGCTGCCATGGCAGCGAAATTTTATGGGACTGCAAAGGGAAAGGGCAGTTACCCAAAGAGAGATGAAGAAGAAGAGACCGAACCTCCATATTGCACCCACTGTAAGAAGTACTATCACACGGAAGAGAATTGCTACGACAAACACGGGTATGAGACCGTGAAAGCCAGAGAAAGAGGAAGGGGCAGACGTGGAGGATATGACAGAGGTCGTGGAAGAGGACGGTCTCAAGGACAAGGACAGCAGGACAATTATCAAGCAAATGCAGCAAGTAATTTGTCTAATTCGAAGGAGGCAGAGACATCCAAGAAGAATTCATCTTTCACCAGTGATGAAATAGAAAAAATTCGGATGTTATTGAATGCTAGCCCCGAAGGTAGTGAAAGATTGACAGGTATGCATACTAAAATCGATCGCGAATGGTTAATTGATAGCGGTGCCTCGCATCCTATGACAAGGAGGCGAAGTTGTCTCACGGATATTTGGATCGATGAACCGTCAAATGTAGGACTGCCAGATGGGCGGAAAATTAAGGCACATGAACATGGGAAACTAATATTGAATGATGATATTGTGTTAAAGGACGTATTATATGTCCCCACTTTAACATGTGACTTAATTTCCGTGCAACAGTTGATTCGTGAAAACAATTGTGTCGTAACATTTTTTTCCCGACTATTGTGTAATGCAGGATCCGGTTTCGAGGAAGGAGATTGGACGGGGTGAGCACCATGATGGGGTTTACAAATTCAAGTCGAGTAAGGAAGAAGTTGCTAGCAAGGTGAATATGTCGAAGGATGGAGAGCTTTGGCATAAAAGACTTGGACACCCATCAAGGAGTAAATCGCTTTCCTTTTCTGCATTAGTTAATTACAATTTGAATTGGAACTCTAGCCAAATTTGTGATTCGTGTTGTAGGGCTAAACAAACTCGTAATTCGTTTAGCTTGAATAATAAACGGTGTGATGAATTATTTGGGTTAATTCATATTGACATTTGGGGAAAATATCCTATTGCCAGCTTATCTCGTGCTCATTATTTCTTGACTATAGTAGACGACCATAGTCGAGGCGTGTGGATTTATTTGATGCAAGACAAGAGTGAGGCGAGTAAGTATATAAAATTTTTTTGCCAAATGATTAAAACTCAATTCAATAAGATTGTTAAGATTATTCAAAGTGATAACGGAAGTGAGTTTTTGTCTGGTGAAATGAAAAATTATTATGAAGAAAATGGGATATTGTTTCAGTCCAGTAATGTTGATACCCCACAACAAAATGGGAGAGTTGAGAGAAAACACCGTCACATTTTAGAAAAGGCTAGAGCATTACGATTTGCGAGTCATTTACCAATTGATTTTTGGGGGAAGTGTGTTTTAACAGCTGCTTATCTCATAAATCGCACACCGACACCAATACTCAAAAATAAAACCCCATTCGAAATTTTGTATCATAATAAGCCCAATTTGACAAATCTAAAGGTCCTTGGTTGCTTATGCTATGCTCATAGTAAAGACAAACCACGGGACAAGTTTGGGGAACGGGGAAAGCGATGTCTATTTTTGGGTTACCCACAAGGAAAGAAAGGATGGAAGGTATATGATTTGAACACTCGTCGAGTCTTTGTTTCGCGTGACGTGATATTTTTTGAACATGTGTTTCCTTATTACAATCCAAATAACTCAAATACCCAACCCAATAATCCCAATGACCGGATGGAGTATGTTGAGGACGATTTGGAGGATGTTGAGAGTGAGGAATCTCATGGTGAGGAGGAAGTCGAAACAGAAAATTTAAATGAAGAGGACTTAGACACTGCCGTGCCAACAGAAACGGTACCCCATTCGACACCTATTGAAAACAGCTAGCAACTTGGTCGTGGAGCAAGAGAACGAAGAGAGCCATATTAGGCGAAAGACTACGTGTGCAAGTCGACTCGAATTGTAAAACCCATCGTCAATGCTCATCCGGACCAGTTGACTTCCAAGAAATCAGGTACTCGTTATCCCTTAGTTAATTATATTGACACAAATTGTTTTACCAATGCCCATAAAACGTTTCTAACGAAAATTAACAAGGTTCGAGAACCAATTCATTACCATGAAGCAGCAGGAAATGCAAAATGGAGGGAAGCAATGAATAAAGAAATAGAAGCGTTGGAAAATAATGGGACTTGGAAAATTGTGCAATTACCAAGTGGAAAGAAACCTATCGGCTGTAAATGGGTATACAAAGTGAAGTATAAAGCGGATGGGTCAATTGAAAGATATAAAGCGCGATTGGTGGCGCAAGGTTTTACTCAAGTCGAGGGAATTGATTATCACGAGACGTATGCACTGGTGGCGAAAATGACTAGTGTCCGTTGTCTATTAACCGTGGCTTTAGCAAAGAAATGGAGCATTGAGCAGTTGGATGTCAACAATGCCTTCCTACACGGAGATTTGGAAGAAGAAGTATATATGCGGATTCCACAGGGATTTGAACGAAAGGGGGAGAATAGAGTTTGCAAGTTATTAAAATCGATTTACGGGTTAAAATAAGCATCTCGTAATTGGTTTACAAAACTCACACAATTCCTAATAAGGTATGGCTTCGTTCAATCCTTGGCCGATTATTCACTTTTTACATACAACAACGGAGTCATATTCATTGGTGTCCTGGTTTACGTCGACGACATGATCATTGTGAGTAATAACAATGAAGCAAATCGAAATTTTAAATCGACTCTTGATAAGCGTTTTGGTATAAAAGACTTGGGTCGACTTAAATATTTTTTGGGTATTGAAGTAGCACATGGGAAGGAAGGTTTGTTTTTGAATCAACGAAAGTATGCACTAGGAATAATAGAAGAGGCAGGGATGGATGGCGCAAAACCCGTGTATACTCCCATGTTGCAGCATCACCAATTGGAACTTGCAAGGAGTGATTTATTAAAAGATGCGATGAAATATCGACGATTAGTCGGAAGATTGGTTTACTTAACAATCACGAGACCAGACCTCGTTTACTCAGTCCATATACTGTCTCGGTTTGTTAGTGAACCTAGAAAGGAGCATTGGGATGCAGCCTTAAGGGTTGTACGATATGTGAAGATGAACCCGAGCAAGGGGATCACTCTAAGTAGAGGGTCGAGCTTGGAGCTGCGAGGGTATTGCGATTCTGATTATGGTCGATGTCCTTTGACGAGGCGTTCATTGAGTGGTTATTTTGTTTCACTTGGATCGTCACCTGTGTCGTGGAGAGCAAAGAAGCAAGCAACGGTCTCAAAGTCTACGGCTGAAACAGAGTACCGTGCAATGGGAAGTGTGACAAGTGAATTAATTTGGATGAAATCGTTCTTAGCCTCGTTGGGTGTGTTTCATACGAAACCTATGGAGTTGTGTTGTGATAATCAGGCAGCAATTTATATTGCAAAGAACCCGGTGTTTCACGATAGGACGAAACACATAGAAATCGATTGTCATTTTGTTAGACAACATCTTGTGGAGAATACGATCAAAATGGTACATGTGCGAAGCAAGGAACAAGTAGCAGACTTGTTTACTAAAGCCTTGGGAGGAGAAGCGTTTCATTATTTACAAGGCAAGTTGGGACTCGGTTTACCCGGAGCTCCAACTTGAGGGGGAGTATGGAAATAATATTATGAAATATATGGTGTATATTATAGGTGGGAAAGAATATCATGTAAATAATATGGTTGCTAGTTTTAGGGAGATTAAGTAGGAGGCATATCAATGTATATATGTAATTGCTATTGGTAAAATTCTAATGAATACAATCAAACGTTAAACCCTAAAGCTTTTTCACTGCCTCTCATATTCTTTCAGTTTGGAACTATTCATGATTTGCACGAGCATTTGCAAATAGTTGGAGAATATGGTAATATGGAGGATTATTTTAAAGGTTCATAGTTTAAACAAAAATAGTCTTTAATGATTCGAGTTTTGCCCCGCCCGTAGTACACATGACCATACCTAAAATCTACCCATCAGATTTGAGGTGGTCATGTGTACTACGAGTTAATTAAGGATTCTATGCGAGATTGATGGGTAGATTTTGGTTGAAAATAAAATATTCGGTTACATTTCACCTTTGAAGAAAATTAAGGAGTCTCATTACTACGACTAAAATTTAAGGTATAATCTCACCGTTATCCATACTAAGGGGTGAACTACCACTTTTGCGTTTTTGATATCAAGTTTGTTGCATGTTAAAAAAGAATCACCCAAAAAACTTCAATTCAGTTGCCAACCATGAAGACACATCCCTTTTTTTAGTGAAATAATTAATCCATTAATTTCTTGTTTTTGAAGGTTCGACATTTGAAAGACACCTTTAAATCCGGTAAATAGGTTTTTAATCAAAACAAGAATTATACTAACATTCTATCCAAACAAACCACTTTTTTTAATACCTACTAGTGTTTAATTATGTTGATAGAGCGACTTAAAAAAACATAATCATCCATCTATAATGCATGGCGAAGTGCCCGAATACATAGAATATGACTGGAAATTCTAAACATTCTCTGAATTTAATGAGATAATATAATATGTAACATATAACAAATAAGGAATAAGACGATTGAGAACAATTCCACTTAGGAAATGATTCGTTATATAACCGGAAAAACTCACCGGCACATGTGAAATTATGTATTCTTCATATACTAAATATACCCTATGCTAAATAACATCCATACAGAGAATTAAAGTTACACAAAACTAATACAATGAAAACAATGTTCTCAATTACTTCCCCCTTCTCACTTGCATAATAAGTTACTAACTCACCTAAATAAATACTTTTAATTTACCTTGCTAACATCGAATTAAGTTTCAGTAAGCACTCTAACAGTAGCTAACTTAGTATGAAAAACCATGGTATAAAAGACACATATTACTTCACACATCAAGTTTTCTTGTGACGGGTATATACGTCACAAGCTTGCGACGAGACAAGTAATACCATGTGGGGTAGATAAGACAAAACAGAATGCTACTCCCTAAGCGCTTTGCTTTTGTCTTATCTACCCAACATTGATTGTATTTAACCCGTTGCAAGTTTGCGATGGATATATCCGTTACAAATGAGAATTTGTGTACTTCACATATGAGACACTATTATTATAATTTCATAAAAAAACCTTCAATATTGTTTTAAGACACACTAATTTTTATAGAAGAATATTTCACTCTGTAATTTTATCACGAGCCTTCTAACATTATCGATAGTAATTTTCTCATTGTATATTTGTTTTAACATTTTTTTTTTTAGGAAAACACCCCTAAGGGTACTAATTCATTAACGATAAATCAAACGAAACAGCAAGCGAGTCGCTGGCAGGGCAGTCGACCAACAAGTTTTACCGACGACTCTAGGCAAGACGTGGGCTAACGCATGAGCAACAGAATTGTTAACTCGACTCGTATGCGACCAAACTACCGACTCAAATGAAATGTGAGACGGTTTTTCGGAAGACTATCAAAAATACAAGGGACATATATGAAATGGTGTATAGATGGAGTGCACAAAGTAAATAATGCAACAAATATCTATCTTTCTGCAAACCAGCTCTTCCCTTCCTACCCCCTTTATTTCTCTCTCTTCGACGCCTATTTATCTCTCTCATCAATTCCAGAATTTCCCCAATTTGCGCCCTATTTCGTTACTCAATTTCCTCTTTTCTGCACCTCGTCACTCCTCATTTTACCCTAATTATTCACTTCTACAATTATCACAACTGTAAGTTTCATTTTTTTTTTGTAAAACCCTAATTTTCGCATTTTCCCCATTTTCGTGCGATTTTTTATTGTTTTGCTACAGTGTATGACGATTAAGCTTGTGTTGATGTTGATCGTAGTGCTTAATTAGGTAGTTTAGTTTTTTAGTTTGATCCGATGTAATGTAATTAATTTGTTGCTGTTGCTTTAAAAGTGTTAGTTTGTGTAATCAATGCTGAATTTGTTTGATTTTATTTTCTGAATTCACTGCGGTGTGGAATTTGTAAAAGGTAATTTTAGCTAAATTTGCTTTTGCCGTAAGGTGAAAGGCGAAAAATCTGTGCATGTGGTTTAATTATCGTCCAGGTGTTGGATTAGGTATCTTAGGAGAATCTGCTCATTCCGTAGCTTGCTATTGTGTTATTTACAAGCAGTGACGGAACCTGGATTTGTAGTTAGGGGAACTATTAATCTAATTACATAAAATTGGAAAAAGATCGAATTTTTTGATTAATAAAGCTGAAATTTTTTTATTGGTCAAGGCCCTAGTTATCTTAGGAGAATCTGTTCATTTCGTAGTTTGGTATTCCGTATTTCCAATGGAGCCAAAGACTCAAATAACTCATTGTTATTTGGTTTGTATTGCGATGGAATAAATCAAAATGGCTCACTTAAGTGGCTGCGCTTCTTGCTGTTGTAAAGTGGCAGTCCTTCGATGCAGTTCTCGACACAATTTTCATCTTGGATCATTCGGAAGCAACCTTTGTGTGTTGTTAACACAAGGCTAAGTACGCCTACATCTGGCCCCCCTTACCCCGCAATTTTCGGGAGCCATTGAGGCACTGGAGTAATGTTGTTCTTGTTGTAGTGATGGAACCGGGATTTGTAGTTAGGTGGAACTAGTAATGTAGTAAGCTAAATTAGGAAAAATCAGAAATTTTAACTGAAAGTTTAAAACTTTTCATTATTTGGGGGACCACCTAGTCCCGATACTGTTTACAAGGGGTAGGTGCTGTGAAGAGAGAGAGAGAGGGGGGTAGCATAATGCATATACACAGTTTTTTTTGCAAAAATTGGTTCATGATGTATCCTAAGATGAGGTGTATTTGCTATTGCTATTCGTTGTATAATCAATTAACTACTAAAGTTAATGATACAATTATGGATGTTGATTAGCGTAGCGCCTCCGGCATCTATTCAATTGGTTGCTATTGTGTTAATTATGAGGGGTGTGTGTAAAAGCGAGTGTAGCATTTATTTCAATAGCTTCCTATTAGGGAACTACAATGGGGCGTGTATCAAAAATGGAAAGTGATATATGTAATTAATGTAGCTTTTAATCACTTCTTCACGAAATTTCATGGCGTCTTTTCTATCATAAGAGTCTTTGGGCGAGTATAATATATACTCCCTCCAATTTTTTATTTTCTTCTCATTTGCTTTATTGCGGTCTCCAAGACGGAACTTTGACCGTATTTTTCGACATTTATTATGTAACTTTTTTTGTCGAAATGTTTTTTCATGAAAGATGCTTTCATAAGAAGTGTTAATATTTTAGTTTTATAAATTAATCTTTTTTATTCTCCAACATATTCACGATCAAAATTCGGCAACTTTGACCTCCAAAAAGCAAACAGGAAGAAAATAGAAACTTGGAAGGAGTACTATTTGTGGCGATCCACTTGAAGTAGGCATTGTGGTGGTCGATTTGAAGTTGCTTGACTTTCAAGTAGATTCCATTCGAGGCAACACAATTTAAGATGTTAGCTTTGAGTTTCGAAATGATTGAATTAGTAAAGCCGAACAACTACAAATACAAGATTACCGTAAACCTCACCAAGGCTACTAACCAAGTGCCTCAAACGCCTTCGGGTATGCCGATGTAGGGAGTCACACACATCCTACCATACCCTATGTTTTCCATGCACTAAGGCTAATCCAGATGACCCAAAATGAAAATTGTTTTGAGACGTGAGATTTGCTACTTTACAAAAGCGGAGTGAAAATAGTTTACTCGATCATTTTACTTACTTCCATCATATTCCAAAGCTAAGTTTAGTGAGTCTTTGATCCCATTAGAAATGAAAGAGGTTGAACTCGTAACTCTAAAATATAAATTTGCATAACAAAAAAATGGTTCTGAACTAGGTTGGCTACGTACTCCGTAGATATTCTTACCAAATCCACGTGAATGAACGTAGATAGAAACAGTGAAGTTATACATATAGCCTTATAGGTACGTAGTAATGTTATTCATTTGATTTCTCCGTGTGTGCTGTTGTGTTGTATGCCTCCACATGAATTAGATGGCGTTCCTTGAATATCTTAATTTTCATTTTGGTCGTGCTCATATGTGCTAGTGTTTCGTGCAGCATGGAGGGGGAGCTTTTAAAAGTTGATTATATGGGGTCAGACATGTAATTTCAAGATTTAGAAAAAAAGTGTGCTTTTAAATATAGTTTGGGTTGTTTTACTAATATTTTTATAGTATAGTTCATCTTTGATCCACTAAAGCTCATACTGGATTATTAAGCTCAACTTGAATTTCTACTTTTAACAGAAGTATTTCCGATGCTAGCGTAAGCTGCTGCAAAGTTGCAGTCAGGATAATCTATGCCAGGGAACGAAATTGGTGATAGGGTCTACAACTTTTTTGACCAGAATAGCTTTTCACAGAACCAACGCCATACACAATTTGCCGATGCAAGCTGGCCTGGTCTTCATAACAATGTATGGGGTGAAAGCGAAAGACAAAATAGCGTACCTTTGAATTCTACTTCCAAGTGCTACAATGATCAGCAGTCAGGTCCTTTGATTCAGAGCTTTCTCTTACCTTTTCCATTATGTTCCTTTTTTTTTACCATTGTCTATGGTTTTAATTTTTTTCGTGTAGCCTAGTTTCTGGTAATCTGTCACGGACATGGTGCCTCAGCTTTATGTGTTCATGGACGTTTTGTTTTACGTTTTGTAGGGATGGAGAGAGGGAACAATCAGTTCTCTCCGGCTTCGCATGGGCTGAACATCACGCAGTCAAATGTGAGGCCTGAATTTGTTAAGAGTCCATCACAGGTCCAGCAGTTAAACTTGAATGGATTTATGCAGACACGCCAGGTTGGTAATTTAAGACAGAACGACACAAACTTTCTTGCTGTGGATAGAGGATCCGATCAGCACAATATAACTTCCAGGGTTCCGTCCATCATTGAAACACAACAGAGGAGTGTCCAACAGCATAGTAATTCACCAATGAATTTCAATTTTCTTGGCAGTCAACAGCAAATGAGTAGTCAGCAACCAGGAATGTTGAATGATGGCCGGCTAATGCAGCAACAGGCCATCATTAAACAAATGCAAGAGTTACAAAGGAGACAACAACTTCAGCAATTTGAAGCAATGCAAAATGCTATGAACCATATGTCTAATTTCCCAAGTCAGTCGGCAGGGCAGCATTCTCTGGCCAATAATAGTAATCCTATGCAGAATACCTCTAATAATCCCTGGCAATCTCAGGTCATGGCCGGTGGCACAAATTGGCAGCAGCCTGGAAACCCATACCTTAATGGACTCATGGTAAATCCTGAGCAAGGTCAAGCAATGCGGTTTACGGGTTTGACTCCTCAGCAAGCTTCCCTATCTCTGTATGGGGTTCCTGTATCTAACTCAGCAGATGTTCAACGATTTCAACATAACAGTGTGGAGAGACCGGGAGTTTCACATATTCCTGCTCATAGTAATACCTTTTCTGGTAATTCATATGCTCCTCATTTAGAGCAGGGTAGCACTCAAGATGCTAGTACTACATCTAGATTAGAAGGAAAAGTTTCTTTTGAGCATCCTCTTAGTCAAGGTTTACAGAATACGGTTAACTTGGGAGGCTCTAACCAGGTTCAAGAAAGGAAAGTGTCAATGCCAGATGGTAATGAACGAGGTTTTGTTGGTGCGTCAGACGAGTCTTCTGAAAAATCTTCAGTACAGGCTGCTGCCTCTCAGTCGATATCTTCACAGGCTGGTGTTGGTTTAGATCCAACTGAGGAAAAGATTCTCTTTGGAAATGATGACAACATTTGGGAGGCATTTGGGGGAGCATCGGTTACAGGGAATGATGGAGCAGACCTCCTCAATGGATTTCCTTCTATGCAGAGCGGGACTTGGAGTGCTCTTATGCAGTCTGCTGTGGGAGAAACCTCTAATAGTGATGGCATGCAGGAAGAGTGGAATGGGTTAGACTCAGAAACTTCCAGGTCACAGTCGAGTAACCAGCATCTTCCAACTCCTCATGATAATGGGAAGCCACCGCCTGCTTGGGTTGACAGCTCTCAGAGAGCCTCATCGGGCTGGAGGATGACCAATAATGACGTCAATACCAGTAATGCAACTATAAACACACATTATTTGAATAATTCTCGGTTACTGCAGTCACATTCAAATCAAGGAACTTCATCTATAGAAAATCAGGTTCTGCAGGAAGGAAGGAGGTGGTTAGACAGCAACTCGCCAAAGCCACATACTGAGGAGAAGTGTGACTCCAAGCCGGATACTGCTTTTTGGAGTCATCGGCAGAGTACATTTTTGCCTGAGTCTGTTCCTGTCTCCAACACAAATTCTAAGGTTGATTCTGGTGGACCTAGTTCGAGCCATATAAATAATAGTCATGTACCCAACCAAATGCCTCCTGAGAACCATAGCCTTGATCTACGGAAGCAATTTAATTTTGCTTCCAAGTCTGGGACCGTAGGTCATGGGAATGATCAGCATAACATGAACAAGGGGCAATCAGTCGTGGGTTCTTCAGGTAATGCTGAGATGCCTGGGACACAAAATGGCGATGGGCGGGTGAATTCCAGTAATATCCAGCAGAACAGTATTCCAAATTATGCTTTGCCTGGCAGTTTAAGAGAGAATGTGTGGTCAGATGCAGGTGATCGACAGTTTTTGCCGGGCCCCCAAGAGATTTTGTCTGGTCCTGCTGGTAGAAGAGTGCCTACAGGGCACAAGTTTCAGTATCATCCAATGGGAGATATGAATGTGGATGAATCTTCTTCTGCAAAACAAGTTGTGCATTCACAGTCTATGTCTCCTTCAATGGGACCTAGAGTACATGAAATGCAACCAACACTGCTTGGTCAAGCAGGCTTAAGTTCGGCAGATATGGAAAAGGTCAGACATGGCGACCTTGTATTAGGAAGTACTTTCTTCTGTCCATATTGTCCCTCTCGATATAACCTGCAGATTTCAATTTCATATGTTCATTGCAGGGTCTAGTATCTGGTTTCCATGGAAGTGTTAATATGTTGCATGGCACTTTGTCCAGTAATGTTCACCCCGGCCAGATACCCAGAACATCTGTACCTTTTGGCAGTTCTGCTGAGAATTCTTCTCCAAACCAACGCCCATCACCAAGGTGATGTTTTGTTTCAAATTTGCCTTCTGTTCATTGATTATTTTGGTGACTTTATAACTCCCGCAATGGTAAAAACAACGAATCTTCATTTCAAAATAATGTTGAAAAATAAAAATAATTATCATTTCGGTTCGGAACTAAAGTTAATTGTTCAAGTGGTGTCCAACTAGGATTAGGGATTCCAAACCAAGTCTTGTGTACCCTTCCCCACAATCACCCACGAATCACCTCTATGATTCATACTGGAAATCCTCCTCTCTCATCAACCCCACATACCTCTATGACCACCGTAGAAACACCACGACACCATCACATAAAAAGCACCACACAACAAAACTACAACATCCCATGAGCCCACCATCATCGAACCAGCGGAATCCACCACATATGACTCATGGAAACAGGTGACTGGTCAATAATGGTCGGCGACTCCACAACCGGAAGCCACGTGCCGCCGTAGTGGGCTGCGGCCCTATTGGCTCCTCCGCCAAACCCTTGGCGGCAATTGTAAAAATGATGCACATAGATTGTTGGGATTTGGGAAGGAATCCAGTTCGCTCAAGTATGATTGATACTAAATTACTAATACTAATTGGTATACTTTAAATGTCTTTAATAAATAAATACTAAATAGGAATCCACCACAAACACCACCACCCTAAATCGTGAGTGCACATCATCTCCCCATCCAACCTCTCCATTGGCTTCGAAAAGACCCTCTTATCCTCCGAGTTCATTAACATGACTTGGCGCGAGGTCCTCAATTCGTTCCTCCGGACTTTGAGCGAGTCGTGCAGGCCCAACTTGTTGCCGGGATTGTCATGTGACGGTGGGATGGGGACGGTTAGGTCGAAGTCGGATATTAAGAGGTTGCAGCAAAAGGGTGTTGGGTAGGTTGGGAGTAAGACACGTAGTGGTTGGATATGGCGTCGGCTGGTTGTAGTGGTGACTGTGAGTGGTTAACCCACACTTGTGGTGGAATGGTGGTGGTGATGGACGTGGCTGCTGTGGGTCATAACTCATAAGGTGGAAGTAGTGGTGATGAGAATGGCTTAATTTGGTGGGGTCAAATGTGGGTTTGGGACATATTTTGGTCTAAAATGAGGTGTCCAAGGGTCATACCCATGTCTTAGTGTCGAGTGTCGGACACGGGTCCGCGAGGATATTAGAAGAGTCGGAGTAACATAGGTCATAAGGTGGAAGGAGTGGTGATGAGAATGGCTTAATTTGGTGGGGTCAAATGTGGGTTGGGGGACATTGTATCTTGGTTTGGAGTTTATCAATCTTAGTTGGGACACTACTTTGACGATTATGTTTAATCTCTAAGACCCTAACCGAAATGATAATTTTTTTTTTTATCTTTTTAACATTATTTTGAAAAAAAAAAAAAAAAAAAAAAAAAAAAATCTTAAGTCTCCTAATTTTTTTTTATCTTTTAACATTATGCTGTGATGTATTGAGTATTTGATGTTTAAGTTTGTGAATGTTGTTGTGTATGAAGCATAGTCCCCAAATTTGTGCATCTGCGTCGGTAAATAAGATCCCAATATTTTTAATGGAAAGAATCTTAAGTCTCCTAGACTTGTGTAAAGGCCTTTCCGGCTTTCCCCTTTTTGTAGTAGGCTTTTGCTACGATGTTTCCTGGATTTTAAGTTCGTTGTGAAATTTACTGGCATGATTTTCTTCTAACGTCGGTATCAAAACAAAAAGAAACATTGAAGATACTTGTATTTAGTTTGAGGTTGTGTATAGGGAGCTTTCAGATTCCAAACTTGCTTAATTTGTAATTGCACTATGGCTCTTTTTTTTGTTTTTTTTTTTTCCCGAGTACTGTATTAAAAGTTGATGGTTGAAAGTTTGTGCAAACTTTTAAAGATATCATTGTGGCCATTTGATCGTTTTGAGGTGTGGTTATCAAAACGTTAGCATTTCCGCTGTCATGGTAGTAAATCTGGGCCGCTAAGCTGCATCGTCGAGTTATCAAAACGTTGACATTTGGAAATCCTCCACCTCTCCATCCACTGGTAACCCCTCAGCCGTCCCCCCACCGGCGACACCACCACCTCCCTCTACCGGCCACACTATCCCCTTTCCCCTCCACCCTATGAACCCATCTCCCGCTCACTCTCCCCTACCACATCGAAAACATGACTTTTACTACCACGCGCCCATGACCACCATCTATGTCGGCCACCATGTATCACCCTTCCTCCTGCCGTCCTCCTTACCTGCCGCCAGTCCTTCGCCACCCAACAAATATCTAATTTAATATTAAAAAAATCAAAACCCTAATTAAAACAAAAAATCTTAAAAAAAAAAACATTATGTGCAATTAAAGAATCTAATGCATGTTTTTCATTTAAATTATTATTAAATTTGATTAATCTAATAGATTGTATGATTATGCATTGAGAGAATTTGTTTAGAGTGATTTTATAATTAGGGGTATACTATTGGAAAAAATTACGCAAAATGTACGGTAATGAGTAAAATACGTACTGCGCCGAAATGATATTGTTGCATCAAGTTTTATTTTAAAAAAATACAAATTTGTTTTAAACAGTGCATGTTATACATTTACTTTGTTGCAACCTGCCTATGGCCCCTCACGTTCTTACCTTATGCTTTTCTTTAATTGTCAATTTTGGGTTTCTAGGTCAAGTGGCTTTTCCTATTCGCTTGTTCTTTGCTAGTGATTAGGTACTTTTACGGTATGGTTTGTTATATTTTCAATGCTGACAAAGTAATCCTCCTGTTGCAGCCAAAATATGCTTGAGCTTCTTCACAAGGTTGATAACTCCAAGGAACAGAACAGTGTCTCCAATCCGGGATCAAGTTTCGTTAATTACTACCGTAAATCTGACACTCCAGCTGATGGACGTGTTGGTCCTGGTCAGAACCAATCTTCAATGTCTCATGGTTTCAATTTGCAGTTAGCACCCCCTTCTCAAGGAACTGCTCTTTCGAATCTCAATGACCCTGCTCAAAGTTCTTTGAGAAGTGTTGCTTCCCCTGGTTCACGGATTGTGTCTTCAGAGAAAGGAGACACTACACAGGCATGGTTGCCTTCAAGCTCTTCCACTCTATGTTCACCAGCTTCACATAGACCAGCTCAAATGGATTTTGGAAACAGTGAACAACTGATGGATGATCATAAGTCTTCCTTTATCTCTTCTGACAGCCATGGTTACCATGATCAACAACCAATGGATTCCCAGAATCAGGTTGCAATCAGTCAGTGTACTAGTAATCTATACAACAATTCTGTGTCTGAGGACATGAATCTATCTGATGTGAGAGCCTCCATGTATCAAATGCCAACCTCTCTGAATGCTGTAATGGATGGAATGATGAAGGATAATATGCCATTGGTCGGACCTAATTCAAGGAGCTCACAACAACAGTTGTCGGGTATACAAGCTCATAATACTTCTGATTTTGTGAAATCTCATTTTCAGTCCAATGATTCTTCGGATACGAATGTCATGACTCAACAGAAAAAAGATGAGTTGGATTGCCCAAGAAACACAGATGTGTCTCATGAAGCAGCTCTGCAACCATCTGCAAAGACAATAGGTCTGTCACAGGAAGAATATCTGAGGAGACAGTCCACTGAGGCTTCTCATGTAAATTCTGCTGCTAGCCAAAAAGAAGCAGATGTGAATCATTCTTTAAAACCTAATAATACAGCAAATTACAGCTATTCCTTGCAGCATCAAATGCAAACTATGAAGGCCATGGGAATGGATCCAAACCATCAAGAATCAAAGAGGTTAAAGGGCTCGGAAATTGGTCGAGATGCTCCACAGATGACTTCGAATAGTATAGTTAGAGATCCATCAGTTAGTCAGATCTCTATGTCTTCTGGGGATGCTAAGATGGTAGGCTTTCCCCCTCAGACAGGCAATAGTAATATTTCATTGTTGCCGCCTGGAGCGATTGCTTCTCAAGATGGGTTTTCTTTTGGTCATAGTGACCCGCAAACATGTGTCAATTTACCTAATAGGGCTCAGCTTACGGGCATTAGCCCCCAGATGGCCCCATCATGGTTTGAGCGGTATGGGACTTTCAGAAATGGGCAGTTGTTACCTGCGCATAATGTGCCGAGAGTTCCCATGGTGAAGAATGTGGAGCAGCAGCTCATCAAGCCACCTATTAACTTGGTTGACACTTGTCAGATTTCTGGTACTGACCAAATATCTAATGTGTGTTCTGCTACTGAGCACATTTCTTCTCTACATGCATTGGCCCCTAATGTCGCTTCTCCAATTCCAGTATCTACAAGGCTTAAGAAGCGGAAGACTGAGACATCTGATCTTATACCGTGGAATAAAGAGATAGGGCACGGTATCAAAAAAGTTCAAAACATAAGGTGGGTGATTTGGCTGCCTAATTTTAAGAAAATACCAACTCTTTTCTGTTGATGGTGTCTCCACTCTTCAGTAATGTGTAGCTCTATGACGATAATAAACATTTAGATTGTATTTTTATGGTTATATGGTACTTAATTTAAGTAAACAACATTATAGACATGAGTTCGGCTTGAGCCATAACCATAAATTAAAAGAAAGATGAACATTCGAACTACTATAATCACTACATGTTCATTTCACAAAAAAACGTTTTGGTAAGCCAATCAGGGCCTCAGGGGGCATAGTAGTTATGTTCCCCGAGAATTAAAACTACAGTTGCTATCATGTGATAAGGATTTGACGCTTGATTATTTGAAATTCTTACCCTTCATGTTTTTTATCTCCTGGTATCATATTTTGACTCCATTATAGTTGCTGAAGTTCTGAGAAATGTGATGTTATAATTGTGCCATGCACTGATACTTGCTAATTTATGTTTCTTGCAGTTCAGCTGAAGTAGAATGGGCACAATCATCAAATCGCTTAGTTGAAAGGGTGTGTTCACTATACCATGATTTGTTTCAAGTTTCTATCACATTCCCTGTCTTCTCTGAGGATTGACAGTCATATATCCGTGCAGGGTGGAGATGAAACTGATTTCCATGGAAATTTGTCCCCCATGGTTAGGCCAGGAAGAAGGCTCATTTTGACGACTAAGCTTATGCAGCAAGTATTTTGCCCCCCGCCAGCCTCCATACTGTCGCTCGATGGGAGGTCTAATTGTGAAGTTATTATGTATTCTGTTGCAAGACTAGCTTTAGCTGAAGCCAGCAACTTGATCTGTGGTGTGGAAAGTGACACACCAGCTGACGATGAAATCTCGTAAGGCTTGAACCTTATTTGTGATTTTCTCAATCTTCTTTTTGTGCAAACATATTATTTTAACTTGTGGTTTGATGATCAATTTGTTTAGCTTGACCGCAAAAGCAAAAACCTCAGAAAGAATACGTGACCAGTATTTCCTAAAAGTCTTGGAAGATTTCATGAATAGGGCAAATGAGCTGGAAAATGATCTGCTAAGGTAAAGTTCTCATAAGATCTTTTGAACTCTCATAGTTAATGCAGTGCCTAGCAGTCTGGTCTCGTGGAACGGTTTTCGTCACTTCTCAAGACATTGTCATTTTGAGCTTTTGATAAAATTATACAGGCCCGTTAGATGAGGATCTCTTGGTTGCATTCTAGAAAGTCATAATTCTAAACTTGTTTTTACATTCCAGTTTTATGCATGGCACATAATTTATTTCTTGGAAAGCACATTGTGAGGTTGCTGACTACTTGAATAGGAGAGTTGTTTGCCCTTCCGTGGAAGTTCTTTGGGTTTCCCTTGCTTTTATTCTTGTCGCTTTGTTCTTTAGCTTTGCTGGGTGAAACTATCCCAATATGTTCACAGTTGTAGATTGCTTCCCATGCTCAGTGGGATCTTTATTTGAATTGAGAATACATCAGTTCATCTAAATGAATTCTCGCTCTCATACTAATCACACTTACATGAGACGGCCTCACATGGAGGACCAACCCATTAACTCCTATAATTAAGAGACCTTTTCACACTAATTTAGTGAGACTTGCCCATTTAACTAAAAATTCTTACCCATTAACCCATTAAAAAAGGGAAATAAAGTGATACACACGTCGTTGTATGGGTTAATTCCATGAAATTCTATCACGGGACTCTCATATGAATAATTGTGATAATAAGGTGAGGAAATGATTTATACATCAGGATTTGGGTTCTTCTTGGTTGTGAGACCTTGTCATAGAAGGCTCATTGTGCCTAATTCTTTAGCTTTTTGCTGCACAGATTGGACAAGAGTGCATCGATTTTGGACTTCAGATTGGATTGTCAGGATCTGGAGAGATTTTCTGTTATCAATCGTTTTGCCAGGTTCCATGCTCGAAGTCAAGTTGACGGGGTTGAGACCTCGTCATCCTCTAATGCAAATGCAGTATCACAGAAACCTTTTCCCCAAAGATATGTTACTGCTCATCCCATGCCTAGCACTGTTCCTGAGAGGGTACAATGTCTGAATATTAATTAATTAATTAATTAATTTTCCTGCATTGGCTCTGTTGCATCCGCTTTACCTCATTTCGCTTCAGTACCATTTCGTGCATGTCATGTTGCACCTGAAATAGAGCCATATGTGGGGATGAATTTGGAGTTTTGGACTACTAAGACCAACTCTTTTACCAAAAAAAGGAGGTTGTTTTAGTCGATGTAGGGAAGTAAGCGATTCTTGATTAGTTTATGCTACTGTAAATCTCCCGTGAAGCAGTAGAAGCCGGGTTTGCTCCCAACATGTTTATGGCGATTGAAGAGAGAGAAATTTCTCAGCCAATGAAGTGGTAGAGTTTAGTCTCAGCCAATGAAGTGGTAGAGTTTAGTTAGCTAAAGGTAAGCAAATCTAGTTGTATGATGTATGGCATGCTGCAGTGCAGTTCCTTAGAAATTAAGATTCATGTTCTTTTCCCTTTTTCTTTTCCCCTCCCCCATCTCATTTTCTTATAAATGATAAACTAGATATCTTCCGGTGCTAGGATTTTGCTGATTGTAAAAGGACATGCATAATCTAAAAGGTATTCGGCTTCTGCAGGAATGGCAGAAGAGTAGTGTATTTTGTCATATGTAAAGTCATTGAAGATGGCAATGAAAATATTACCAATTCTATCAAAATCCCTCCCCATCAATTTCCCTCGTCCTCCATTTACTATCCAAACAAGGGCTTTTATATTGAGATGTCCTCGTTTTGAAATGAAGCTTTGAATAGTTGAGTGTTCTCTATATGAAAAATCTCTTTCTCAGGTGTCCATTCTTTTCCGCTTTTGGAATTTATTTCCGCAGTACACATTTTACTCAACTGAGTACATTTTGCGCGGAACTTTCCATTTCATACCCTTGACTAAAATTAACTCCAAACCTAATTCTCCCATTATTGTGAAACCTCTCCGATTAATTGAATTTCTTCAATTATAAACAATAATTTCAATGAAAAACATAAATTAAATTGTTCATTACATACTTATTAATCCATTTAGGATGTTTTTTAGAATTGTTTTGAAAATTTAGGGTTAGTTTTTGTTTTAAGAACTATCGTCATAGAAAAATTGATTGTTGTTGATGTTGAACCAGCGGCTTGGGCAGGGTTGGCGGGAGAAGTGCAGCGAAGGCGGAGTCGTCATAGGGATGACGATGGTTGTGGGTTCAATGGTTGAGGATATACTGACAGAGAGGACTAGGTTCGTTTCGGAGGTGGACGACGAAGTTGGAGCAATTGAGGGAAGGGAGAGGAGGTGGTGGTTTCACCGGTGAGGGTAAGGGGGTTCGGCGGCGTCGCCAGAGAGGAGTAGGTGGTGCGGCGGCGTCGAGAGCGGGGGAGAGTGGTGGGTGGTTGTGGGGGTAGGGGTAGGGGTTGTACGGTTTGTATTTTCTCTTTTTTTTTGTAAACAATATACTCAATGTAGTACATGGGGAAAATGGGAGGGGTAGTTTGGGAAATATGTACTGTATTGAGTAAAATTTGTACAGCGAAAATCAACACCCTTGGTTTTTTTATAAGTGTTAATAGCTCAAAGGTTCAAAGTTAAAGCAAAATTAGTTACATATGAGTCTCATGACTCATGTCCCTCATGTGTACTATGAATTAAGGATTTTATGTGCATTCGATGTTAATACTATTTTCTATCTAAACATACAGAAAAATATTAATGCCTACTAATGTTTAATTACGAGCAGAGTTCACGAAGATAATATGTACTCCGTATCATATAAGTTTATACTAACAAATATGGAGTAAGACGATTGAAAACAATTCCACTTTAGCAAATGATTCAATATTAAACCAAAAGTATCCTCACCGGTCCATGTGAAATTGATGTATTCTTCGTATACAGTTATACACTTATACGACAATGTTAAATAACATCCATACAAAGAAATAAGGTTACACAAAACTAATCGTAATTGGTGAACATGCATGTACGTAATAAGTACCTAGAATGTTACTTACTTACTAATCATACTTTGAATTTCACCATAGACTTTATTAGTAATTCTCAACACACTGATCCTCACATTCATACTAATGTATTGAAAAAATTATATTCAAACGTAAGTTATCAATTGATTCAATGGAAAAGATACTTCGGAGCTTATTAAATGAACAAAAATAATGATTAAAATGGTAAACGCAATGAAAAAATCATAAACATTGTAATTATTCTTTCCTCCCTTCCACTCAAATAAGTACCAACTACATTAATTTACTAATTTACTAAATTACCTGGATAAATATTTCTATTTTATTTTACCCAGCTAATGTTGTATTAAGTTCTACCACTGACTACTCATGAAATACCATGGTATGAAGAGTCCTCTGATCCTATATTATATTTGTGTTAGTGCGTAATCCTGCCCGAGTACATTTTTTGTATGACAATTTTTAAAATCATGCCTAATACAATATTTATTAATCAAATTATGGGCCACATTCCTTGCTACTACTCCGACTTTCATTACTCTTAATGATTATTATTGTTACTTTCACTATTTTATCTGTTACTATTATTATTTTCATTACTCTCATTGTTACTATTTTACCGATTAAGTCAATTGATTATACTGATATTTTTTGACAATTTTGTTTTCTTTTATATTATGATTAAGAAAAATGTATCAACCAAAATATGAGATATATTTCCCTGCAACTCTTACTATTACTAGTTTTAGTTTTAGTATTTCCATTATTATTATTGCTACTTTTACTAATCCCATTGTTACTATTGCTACTTTCACTACTCTTGTTGTTACTATTGTTACTTTCATATTCCACTGCTATTATTCCTACTTTCCCTACTTCACAACTAATATTGTTAAAATAAATGAATAAATCATTTGGATCACCACGATATCATCTTTTTTAATTAAGGAAAGTTGTGAAATTTTATATGTTTTTGTCCTTCATTGAAGTCGTTGATTTCCAATATATATACAACCAATATCAAATAGATAGATAGATATTAAATTAGATATTAGATGGTAATACGTACTCCTATATTAGATAATATTTCATATGTACTTTAATATGACACAATTTTTCATTAGACTATCGAAAAGACACAACATACGAGTAATCGAAATGGTGTAGGGAAAAGTTTCTTTTTGGTGTAATGGGGAGCCATAAGAACGGATTTTATGTTTCAAACACAAAAGGTATGAGGTATAGATTTGGAATGAGCCAAACCTATATCAAGTGTTTGTTTGCACAAACACATGGGTTTCATACCCATACCTCAAATCCGAGGTATGGGTTTCTCATACCCAAGAAGGAGGGTGGGTATGAGATTGATAGCCATGGGTATCAAATTAAAACAAACAAAAAAGTGAATATAACCAAGTGCAGTGGAGCGCGGGTCACCCTCAAAGAATGCAATGACATGAATTGCGAGGTCCCGGGTTCGATTCCCTGCATGAGCAGTATACGGTTATTGCACGGGGACCTTTGGGGTCTGTTAAAAGAGAGTGCTGACTTACCGTGCGATTGCACGGGGACCTTTGGGGTCTGTTAAAAGAGAGTGTCGGCTTACCGTGCTGTCGCGTATCTCTCGGGGTTTGGTCTCTCAAAGGTGTATCGTCCTAGGCTGCTAATGAGAGATGTTCCCCGTTACCAAAAAAAGTGAAAATAAAAATTACGACAATATTATAAATGAACTTTCATATAATTATTTGATTAATTATCATTTTCATGATTTTATGATATTAAAAATTACTATTATATATTTAAAAAATTATATTTTACATATTTTAACTTTAGTTGTGTTTCAAACTCATACCACTCGGAATTAAAACAAACACTAGGAGGAATGAAGTTCCAACCTCATACCCCCCTCCAGCCCTCCCCCCTCCTCTCAAGTATGATTCCTGATTCCAAACCCATACTCATATGCTAAACAAACGCCCCCTTAACGTGATTTAAACTTAGAGCATGAATTCTTTACTAATGAATACCACATTTTATAATTTTTCCGACTAAGCCAATTGACATCTACTAAGGCTATGTTTAGTAAAAACTAGTTGAAATGGTAGCTGAAATCTGATAAGGTAGCTGAAAACTGAAAAACTAACTGAAATATGAAATTTTTTAGTAAAACTAGCTGAAAACTGAAAAGTTAACTGAAACTTGAAAATGTGACTGATAAGGTAGCTGGAAATTATGAGCTGAAAAGGTAACTGATTATATGAAAAATGTTTGGCAAACTAGCTGAAAATGTACCTCATTTTTGGTGAAATGACGTAAAAGGATATAATAACAATGTAATATTATAGATTAAAGGGGTAAAATAGGAAAGTAAAATAGGTTCAACTGTTCAAGTACCTAAATCTAGCTAGCATTTTATTTCAGATAGTTTATTTGCTAAAAAATGTTACTTCCTCCATTCAATTCCACTCTACCACTTTGCTTTTTCACGTTCGTCAACGCGTGTTTTATGCGGTAAATATCGTTAGCTACGTATTTGCAAAAATTATAAAAGTTAAATATTTTTAATGTACTCGTAAAGACGAATCAAACAAAATCTCACATGAATATATTTTCACTTATATATTGAGAGAAAATCGAGAATGAATGTGTACTTGTGAATAGTGTAGAAAATGGAAATAGGTAGAGTGAAGTTGAATGGAGGAAGTACTTGCAAAAAAATAAGCTACTTAAAATTTTCGTAATTGTTAAATCCTACACACCATTTTGCTATATCCTACACATTTTCCCTTTTTTTTTGTCCACTTCTACCCTTATCTCTAAAAACAATAAAAAAATTAACAAAAAAAAAAAAATGATACCCAATCCGAGATTCCCAGCCCCGACACCTTCCCACCCCTGCTCTTCCCCTTGCTCCGACCACCCTGCCCCGTCCCCCTCACCCAGCACCACCTCTCCACTCCGTCGACCCCAATCCTTTGTCGAACCATTACGCCGTCGACCCACAAATGCCATTAACCTTCTCCCTTTCCCTTACTCCGTCGCCGTCAACTTTCATGCTTCTCTGTCGTTGATCGTTGGTGGGGCGGCTGGTGGGTGCAAACTATACACAAACAATTGAGGGTGGGCGAGGGCAGTGGTCATTCGTTAAGGAAATAACTTATTTTTTAGGGTTTTTATTTGTCTCTCTTGATTAGGGACTAGGGAGTGAGAAATAAGAGGGTTAGACTTGAAATAATGTGTACAAAAGTGCAAAATTTAATAAAATTGTGTGCAGAATTTAGAAAGTCCCAAGTAAAAATAGGTATCTCAAATGCACTACCAAAGTTGAATTCTAAGTGTGAAAAGATGGAGTGAACAAAGTAAATAACGCAACAAAGTCTTTATCTATCTTTCTGCAAACCAGCTCTACCCTTCCTACCCCCTTTTATTTCTCTCTCTTCGACGCTTATTTATCTCTCTCTTCTTTCTCTCTCATCAATTTCAGAAATTCCCCAATTTCCGCCCTAATTCGCTACTCAATTTCCCTTTTTCCGCACCTCATTTTACCCTTCACTCCAACAATTACCACAACTGTAAGTTTCATTTTTTGTAAAACCCTAATTATCGCATTTTCCCCATTTTTCTGTGATTTTTGATTGTTTTACTTCAGTGTATGATGCTTAAGCTTTTGTTAATGATTATCGTAGTGCTTGATTAGGTAGTTTAGTTTTGTAGTTTGATCTGATGTAATGTAATTAATTTGTTGTTGTTGCTTTAAAATTGTTAGTTTGCGTAATCAATGCTGAATTTGTTTGATTTTACTGTGAGAATTTAAATTTACCGCGGTGTGGACTCTGTAAATGGTAGTTTTAGCTAAATTTGCTTTTGTCGTAAGGTGAAAGTCGAAAAATCTGTGCATGTGGTTTAATTTCCATCGAGGTGTTGGATTAGGTAATCAATGCTTGGTATTGTGTTATTTACGAGTAGTAAGGTAAGGAAAAGCGGAAATTTTAACTACAAGTTTTGATTTTGTTGTTGTTTGGGGGACCCTTTAGTTCCGCTACTGTTTTCAAGGAGGTATGTAACGAAAAGAGGGGTGAGGGGTGAGGGGTGAGGAGCAGTTCCGCTACTGTTTTTCAAAATTTGTCGATGTTCGCGATGCATCCTAAGATGAGGTGTATTTGCTATTCATAGCATAAGTATCTGGCTTATTAAGTCAATGCTACTATTAAGGAAGTTGATTACCGTAGCGCCTCCAGCATTTATTCAATTTGTTCCTGTTGTGGTAATTATGAGAGGTGTGTAATCGTGTATAAAAAACGAGGGTAGCATTTATTTCAATAGCTTGCTATTACAGTAATTCTGAGGGGTGTGTATGAAAGATTTAAAGTGGGATTTATAATTAACGCAACATTTAATCACATTTTCGTAAATTCGTGGCGTGTTATTTATTTAATCATAGGACACTTTAAGGGGCCAGTATTAACTATATACCGTTTGTGGTGAGCGACTTGAGTCTACTTGAACCAGGCGTTGCGGTGATCGGCTTGCAGTTGCTTGACTTTCAAGTAGATTCCATCCCAAGCAACACAGTTTGAGATGTTAGGTTTGAGATTCAAAATGATTGACTTAGTAAAGCCTCACGACTACAAATACAACATTACCGTAAACCTCACGGCTACTACCCTAGTGCCTCAAATGCCTTCAGCTATGCTGTTGTAGGGAGTCACACACATCTAATCATATCCCGTGTTTTCCTACCACTAAGGCTAATTCAGATGACCACAATGAAAATTGTACTGAGACGTGAGATTTGCTACTTCACAAAATTGGAAGTGAAAATAGTTTACTGAACCATTTTACTTGCTTCCATTTGTTCTAAACCAAAGTTTAGTGAGCCTTTGGTCTCATTAGAAATGAAAGAGGTTGAACTCGTAACTCTAAAATGTAAATTTGCATAACAAGAAAGTGGTTCTGGACTGAGTTGGCTATGTACTCGGTAGATATTCTTACCAAATCGCATGAATGAACGAGGATATCAACCATAAAGTTATACATATAGGTACACAGTGATGTTATTCATTTGCTTTCGCCTTGTATGCTTCTCTGGTGTATGCCTCCACATGAACTAGACGGCCTTCCTTGAATATCTTTATTTTCAATTTGGTCGTGCTCATATGCGCTTGTGTGTCTTGCGACATGGAGGGTGAGCTTTTAAAAGTTGATGATATGGGCTCAGACTTTTAATTTCAATGATTTAGAAAAGGCGTGCTTTTGAAATAGTTTGTGCTGTTTAACTAATCTTTAGTATTGTTCATCTTTGATCCACTGAATCTTCTACTGGATAATTAAGCTCGACCTGGATTTCTACTTTTAACAGGTAGTATTTCCGATGCTAGTTTAAGCTGCTGAAAAGTTGCAGTCAACGTAATCTATGCCAGGGAACGAAATTGGTGATAGGGTCTACAATTTTTTTGACCAGAGTAGCTTTTCACAGAACCAACGCCATACACAACTTGCCGATGCAAACTGGCCTGGCTTTCATAGCAATGCATGGGCCCAAAACGAAAGGCAAAATGGTGTACCTCTGAATTCGAGTTCCAAGGGCTACAATGATCAGCAATCCGGTATCTTTGATTCAGAGATTTCTCTTTCTTTTCCATGATCTTCCTTTATTTTAACTATTGTCTATGGTTTTAATCTTTTTTGTGTAGCTTAGTATCTTGTAATCTGTTAAGGACATGGTGCATCAGCTTTATGTGTTTATGGACCTTTTGTTTTATGTTTTGTAGAGATCGAAAGAGGGAACAATCACTTCTCTCCGGCGTCACATGGGTTGAACTTCACACAGTCAAATGTGAGGCCTGAATTGGTTAAGAGTCCATCACAGGTTCAGCAAAATCTGAATGGATTTATGCATACACGCCAGGTTGATAATAGACAGAACGAAGGAAACTTTATTGCAGTGGATAGAGGATCCAATCAGCACAATTTAACTTCTAGGGTTCCGTTCATCGCCGAAGCACAACAAAGTAGTGTCCAACAGCATAATAATTTGGCAAGTTTTGGAGGTACACAAGCACCAATGAATTTCAATTTTCTTGGCAGTCAACAGCAAATGAGTAGTCAGCAAGCAGGAATGTTGAACGATAGCCGACTAATGCAGCAGCAGGTCATCATGAAACAAATGCAAGAGTTACAAAGAAGACAACAACTACAGCAATTTGGCGCAATGCAAAATGCTATGAACCATAATATGTCTAACTTCCCAAGTCAGTCAGCAGGGCCGCATTCTCTGACCAATAATGGTAATCCTTTGCAGGATACCTCTAATAATCCCTGGCAATCTCAGGTCATGGGCGGTGCCACAAATTGGCAGCAGCCTGGAAACCCATACCTTAATGGACTCATGATAAATCCTCAGCAAGGTCAAGCAATGCGGTTTACGGGTTTGACTCCTCAGCAAGCTTCCCAATCTCTGTATGGGGTTCCTGTATCTAACTCAGCAGGTGTTCAACGACTTCAACAGAACAGTGTGGAGAGGCCGGGAGTTTCACATATTCCTGCTCATAGTAATACCTTTTCCGGTAATTCATATTCTCCTCATTTAGAGCAGGTTAGCACTCAAGATGCTAGTACTACATCTAGATTGGAAGGAAAAGGTTCTTTTGAGCATCCTTTTAGTCAAGGTTTACAGAATGCGGTTAACTTGGGAGGCTCTAACCAGGTTCAAGAAAGGAAAGCGTCAATGCCGGATGGTAATGAACGAGGTTTTGTTGGTGCGTCAGATGAGTCTTCTGAAAAATCTTCAATGCCGGCTGCTGCCTCTCAGTCGATATCTTCACAGGCTGGTGTTGGTTTAGATCCAACTGAGGAAAAGATTCTCTTTGGAAATGACGACAACATTTGGGAGGCATTTGGGGGAGCATCGGTTACAGGGAATGACGGACCAGACCTCTTTAATGGATTTCCTTCTATGCAAAGTGGGACTTGGAGTGCCCTCATGCAGTCTGCTGTGGCAGAAACCTCTAATAGTGATGCGATGCAGGAAGAGTGGAATGGGTTAGACTCGCAAACTTCCAGGTCACAGTCGAGTAACCAGCATTTTCCAACTCCCCATGATAATGGGAAGCCACCGCCTGCTTGGATTGACAGTTCTCAGAGAGCCTCATCAGGCTCAAGGATGACCAATAACGACGTCAATACCAATAGTGCAACTTTAAACACAAATTATTTGAATAATTCCAGGTTAATGCAGTCACATTCAAATGAAGGAACTTCATCTGTAGAAAATCAGGCTGTTCAGGAAGGAAGGAGGTGGTTAGACAGCAACTCGCCAAAGTCACATACTGAGGAGAAGTGTGACTCCAAGCCTGATACTGCTTTTTGGAGTCATCGGCAGAGTACATTTTTGCCCGAGTCTGTTCCTGTCTCCAACACAAATTCTAAGATTGATTCTGGTGGCCATATAAATAACAGTCCTGTACCCAACCAAATACCGCCTGATAACCAGAGCCTTGATCTATGGAAGCAATTTAATTTTGGTTCCAAGTCTGGGACCGTAGGTCATGGAAATGATCAGCATAACATGAACAGGGGGCAATCAGTTTTGGGTTCTTCAGGTAATACTCCTAGTGGTGGAGCTTCTGAGATGTCTGGGATACAAAATGGCGATGGACGGGAGAATTCCATTGATATCCAGCAGAACAGTATTCCCAATTATGCTTTGTCTGGCAGTTTAAGAGAGAATGTGTGGTCAGATGCAGGCGATCGACCGTTTTTGCCAGGCTCCCAAGAGATTTCGTCTGGTCCTGCTGGTAGAAGAGTACCTATAGGACACACGTTTCAGTATCATGCAATGGGAGATATGAATGTGGATGAATCTTCTTCTGCAAAACAAGTGCAACCAACACTGTTAGGTCAAGCAGGCTTAAGCTCGGCAAATATGGAAAAGGTCAGACATGGCTACCTTGTATTAGGAAGTAATTTCTTCTGTCCATATTTTCTCTACCATTATAACCTGCTGCAATTTCATATGTTCATTGCAGGGTCAAGTATATGGTTTCCATGGAGGTGTTAAGATGTTGCATGGCACTTTGTCCAGTAATGTTCAGCCCGGCCAGTTACCCAGAACATCTGTACCCTTTGGCAGTTCTGCTGAAAATTCGACAACAAAGCAACGCCCATCGCCAAGGTGCCGTTTTATTTCAAATTTGCCTTTTGTTCATTGATTATTTTGGTGAATTTATAACTTCCGCAATGGTAAAAATCACCTCCTTATTAGCTAGGGGTAAGCTAAGGGCGTAAGGCACTGACCTTGGTGCGTTTATACCTTATCAGTTGTTCTGCGTTTCTTTGATGTATTGACAATTTGATATTTAAGTTCTTGATTGTTGTTTGTACTAGGAAGCCTCGGTAATTAAGATCCTAATATTTTTAATGGGAAGAATCATAGATCTCCTAGACCTGTTTAAAGGCCTTTCCCAGTTTCTGCGAGGTTTCCTGTATTTTATGTTCATTGTGAAATTTACAGGCATGATTTTCTTCTACCGTTTTCTGTATCAAAACAAAAAGAGACAACATTGAAATTATTTTAGTTGTAATTTGACTGTGGCTCTGTCAGTTTTTTTTTTTCCCAAGTTCTGTATTAAGTTGATGGTTGAAAGTTTGTGCAAACTTTTAAAATATCATTGTGACCATTTGTTTGTTTTGAGGTGCGTGATTATCAAAATGTTGGCATTTTGAAATGCTGCTGCAATCACGGTAGTAAATCTGGGTCGCTAAGCTGCATCATCGTATTGTAAAGGTTATGAAGTTTATAGGATCCTCATTTTGAGGTGTTATGGACCCTATTTTGGGCGCAATCACTGAGGTCAGGGGACTAATTCCAAGTCTCAAACCAAGATTTAATTATATATCTGCGGTAATTTGCAGTGCTCGGAAAACAGAAATTTTTTAACGACGAGAGAGTGGGAGTGGTCTTAGTTTAAAAAATGCATGCGACCTTGGGCTCAGTGAGGCACTAGCCAAACACCTCTGTGCGCATTAGCGTGTCTTGGTAGATAAGGGCACGTGGCCGTGCAGCTAGGGAGGCGCACTAATATGCAATTTTCACATATTATATTTTTATTTCTTTTATTAATCTTTTGTTTGCCATGTTATCCTCAGCTTTTACTCCAATAAAGGTTAGTGCTCTTTAAAATCCAAAAAATGGTATTGTTGCACAAAGTTTTATTTTAAAAAATACAAATTTGTTTTTAAAAACAGCGCGTATTGTACATTTACTTTGTTGCAACCTGCCTATGGCCCCTCGAGCTGTTACCTTGTGCTTTTCTTTAACTGTCGATTTTGGATTTAGCTACTTGTTCTTTGCTGATTAGTTACTTTTACGGTATGGTTGGTTATATTTTCAATGCTGACAAAGTAATCCTCCTGTTGCAGCCAAAATATGCTTGAGCTTCTTCACAAGGTTGATAACTCCAAGGAACAGAACAGTGTCTCCAATCTGGGCTCAAGTTCAGTTAATTACTACCGTAAATCTGACACTCCAGCTGATGGACATATTGGTCCTGGTCAGAGCCAATCTTCAATGTCTCATGGTTTCAACTTGCAATTAGCGCCCCCTTCTCAAGGAACTACTATTTCGAATTTCAATGACCCTTCTCAAAGTTCTTTGAGAAGTCTTGCTTCCCCTGGTTCACGAATTGTGTCTTCAGAAAAAGGAGACACTACACAGGCGTGGTTGCCTTCAAGCTCTTCCACTCTATGTTCACCACCTTCACATAGACCAGCTCAACTGGATTTTGGAAACAGTGAACAACTGATGGATGATCATAAGTCTTCATTTATCTCTTCTGACAGCCATGCTTACCATGATCAACAACCAATGAATTCACAGAATCAGGTTGCAGTCAGTCAGTGTACTAGTAATCTATACAACAATTCTCTGTCTGAAGACATGAATCTATCAGGTGTGAGAGCCTCCATGTATCAAATGCCAACCTCTCTGAATGCTGTAACGGATGGAATGATGAAGGATAATATGCCATTGGTCGGACCTAATTTAAAGAGCTCACAACAGTTGTCGGGTATCCAAGCTCATAATACTTCTGATTTTGTCAAATCTCATTGTCAGTCCAATGATTCTTCGGATACGAATGTCATGAGTCAACAGGAAAAAGATGAGTTGGATTGCCCAAGAAAGGCAGATGTGTCACATGAAGTAGATCCGCTACCATCTGCAAAGACAATAGGTGTGTCACAGGAAACATATCTGAGGAGACAGTCCACGGAGGCTTCTCATTTGAATTCTGCTGCTAGCCAAAAAGAAGCAGATGTGTTCAATCATTCTTTAAAACCTAATAATACAGCAAATTACAGCTATTCCTTACTGCATCAAATGCAAACTATGAAGGCCATGGGAATGGATCCAAATCATCAAGAATCAAAGAGGTTAAAGGGTTCGGAAATTGGTCAAGATGCTCAACAGATGACTTCGAATAGTATGGTTCGAGATCCATCAGTTAGTCAGAACTCTATGTCTTCTGGAGATGGTAAGATGGTAAGCTTTCCTCCTCAGTTGGGGAATAGTAATATTTCCTTGTTGCCGCCTGTAGCGGTTGCTTCTCAAGATGGATTTTCTTTTGGTCATAGTGACCCGCAAACATTTGTCAATGTAACTAATAGAGCTCAGCTTACGGGGATTAGCCCCCAGATGGCCCCATCATGGTTTGAGCGGTATGGGACTTTCAGAAATGGGCAGTTACCTGTGCATAATGTGCCGAGAGTTCCTATGGTGAAGAATGTGGAGCAGCAGCTCATCAGTCCACCTATTAACTTGGTTGACACTAGTCAGATTTCTGGTACTAACCAAATATCAAATCCGTGTTCTGCTACTGAGCACATTTCTTCTCTCCATGCATTGGCCCCTAATGTCGCTTCTCAAACTCCAGTGTCTACGAGGCTTAAGAAGCGGAAGACTGAGACATCTGATCTTATACCATGGAATAAAGAGATAGTGCAGGGTTTCAAAAACGCTCAGAACATAAGGTGGGTGATTAGGCTGTCCAAGTTTAAGAAAATACCAACTCTTTTCTGTTGATGGTGTCCCCACTATTCAGTAATGTGTAGCTCTATGTCGATAAGAAACATTTTGATTGTTTTTATTTGATTATATGGTACTTAAATTAATTAAACAACCTTATAGACTTGAACTAAAAGAAAGATAAACATAAGAACTACTATAATCACTACACATTCATCTCATAAAACGTTTTGGTAGGCCAGTCAGGGCCTCGTCCCCCATCACTAAAACTACTGTTGCTATCATGGATGGCAAAGATTTCAACAATTTGTTTGAAATTCTTACCCTTCATTTTTTCTTTTTATCTCCTGGCCATTATATTTTGACTCCATTATAGTTGCTGAAGGTCTGAAAATTGTAATGTTATAATTGCGCCATGCACTGATGCTTGCTAATTTATGTTTCTTGCAGCTCAGCAGAAGTAGAATGGGCACAATCATCAAATCGCTTAGTTGAAAGGGTGTGTTCATGTTACAATGATCTATCTGTGCAAGTTTCTATTACATTCCCTGTGTTCTCTGAGGATTGACAGTCATTTCCGTGCAGGGTGGAGATGAAACTGATTTCCATGAATATTTGTCCCCCATGGTTAGGCCAGGAAGAAGGCTCATTTTGACGACTAAGCTTCTGCAGCAAGTATTTTGCCCCCCGCCAGCCTCCATCCTCTCACTTGATGGGAGGTCTAATTGTGAAGTTATTATGTATTCTGTTGCAAGACTAGCTTTAGCTGATGCCAGCAACTTGATCTGTGGTGTGGAGAGTGACACACCATCTGACGGTGGAATCTCGTAAGACTTGCACCTTCTTTGTGATTTTCTCAATCTTCGTTTGTGCAAATATATTATTTTAACTTGTCGTTTGATGATCAATTTTTTAGCTTGACCGCAAAAGCAAAAAAACCAGAAAGAATTCGTGACCAGTATTTCTTAAAAGTCGTGGATGATTTCACAAATAGGGCAACGGCTCTTGAAAATGATCTACTAAGGTAAAGTACTCATAAGACCTTTTAAGTTTTAATAGTCAACAGTGCATAACTATTTTAGTCTGGTCTCGTGAAATGGTTTCGACACTTCTGAAGACATTGTTGTTTTGGGCTTTTGATGAATTTTGACAAGCCCATTAAACGAGGAGCTTAGTTGCATTCCTTAAAGTCATAATTCTAAACTTGTTTTTACTTTCCCGTTTTATGCATGGCACATAATTTATTTATTCGAAAGCACATTGTGAGGTGGCCAACTACTTGAACAGGAGAGTTGTTTGGGGTTGCCATCCTTTTATACTCTTCGCTTTGTTCTTTGGGTTTTCTAGGTGATTCTATCCTTATGTGTACAGTTTTAGATTGCTTTCTATGCTCAACGAGATCTTTATCTGTATTCAGAATACATTAGTTGATCTAAATTACTTTTGCTGGTTTGTGCTCTTTTCCCCTATTGTGGGAAGAACAGCAAATTTAATCTCATACACAGCATTTTCACATTTTGTACCACGTGCTCTCATCACACAAAACCTATATGAGACGGTCTCACATAAAGGACCAACCGATTAACCCTATGATTAATCAAGTCTCTTAAGAGACCTTTTCATGCTATTTTAGTGGGACTTACCCATTTAACTAAAAATCCTTAACCATTAACCCTTTAAAAAACCGAAATAAAGTGATAACCTTCATGTTGTATGGGTTAGTTCCATAAAATTCCATCACTGGACTGTCTCATATGAAAAATTGTGATAATAAGATGAGGCATACATCAGGATTTAGGTTCTTCTCGGTTGTGAGACCATCTTGTACGAGGCTCATTGTGGCTAATTCTTTTATCTTTTTGCTTCACAGATTGGACAAGAGTGCATCAATTTTGGACTTCAGATTGGATTGTCAGGATCTGGAAAGATTTTCAGTTATCAATCGTTTTGCCAGGTTCCATGCTCGAAGTCAAGGTGACGGGGTTGAGACCTCATCATCCTCTAATGCAACTGCAGTATCACAGAAACCTTTTCCCCAAAGATATGTTACTGCTCATCCCATGCCTAGTACTGTTCCCGAAAGAGTACAATGTCTGAATATTAATTAATTAATTAATTAATTTTCCTGCATTGGCTCTGTTGGATCCGTGTTACATCATTTCGCCTCAGTTCAATATCCGTGCATGTCATGTTGCACCTGAAATAGAGCCATGCAGAGGATTATGCGGGGATGGATTTGGAGTTTTGGACTACTAAGACCGACTCCTCTACCAAAAAAAGAGGTGGTTTTAGTCGATGTAGGGAGGGAATTATTCGATGTTTGATAAGTTTATGCTACTGTAAATCTCCCGTGAAGCAGTAGAAGCCGAGTTTCCTCTCCACATGTTTATGGCGATTGAAGAGAGAGAGAGAGACATTTTCTCAGCCGTGGAAGTGTTAGAGTTTAGGGTAGCTAAAGGTAAGCAAATCTGCATGTATGATGTATGCATGCTGCAGTGCAGTTCCTTAGAAATTAAGATTCATGTTCTTTTCCCTTTTTTCCGTTTCCTCTCCCCCATCTCATTTCCTTATAAATGATAAACTAGATCTTCCAATGCTAGGGTTTTGCTGATTGTAAAAGTGCATGCATAATCTATAAGGGATTCGGGTTCTGCAAGAATGGCAGAAGAGTAGTGTATCTTGTCGTATGTAAAGTCATTGGAGATTGCGATGAAAATACTATCAATTCCCATGTAATCGCGAAGCTCAAACCTTTATGTGGCAGGCTTAATAAGCTTCCATTTATGAATTAGTGCATATAATCTAATACCCATAGTCTTCAGCTGACCTATTTGTACTTGTTGCAAATAATGTTTCCATGTGCATATTGTCCTTTTTCGCCTGAGCTTTCCCTGTTGATCTTTTTACCAAGTATTCCTCCTTTTATGTGCTCGCTTTATCTTTTATCCTTTTTTTTTCTAGATAGTTATGTTACAAATGATGTTGGCTGGAGACTTGATGAAATTATCAGTAGAACACCTTGTGTAGCTTGCTTTGTACTGCAAGAGTGAAGGTAAAAACACCAACTTTCTGCGGTTGAAAGTCTATCTACAGTGAAGCTATTTGATTTGTAGGTAGAAGAGAAGGATTTTTGTGATGCTAGTGCAAGTTATTTTGATTATGAAATTTGTGGATGTATGTGTGAAGTTTTGTCTTTTGCTCAATTGTTTCAAGCTTTGGTTGTACAAGAAACGAGGGGAGGGATATTTGAGCTTGGACCCTATTATCAATGAGCTCCAAGTCTCTGCCTCTATTTGAAGAGGTTATTGGTACTGACTTGTAAGTATATGAAGATGGCAATGCGTAACTTTACACTCGCGACTAGAATAATCTAAGACAAAGGTGGATTTGATCGACCAAGTACCTCCGCCGCACTGATATCCTCGGATAATCATCTGTCTAGATGGAAGTTTGTTAGTGATAAGCCCAAGGAAGACTTGAGGGAAATATCCTGATTATGGAATAGAATATGGTTGCACAGGCGGTCGATTTTCCAGCAGGTACAAGTGGGTTCCTATAATTTGAGAAATGGGTTTTATCACCAAGTGATCACAGCACTTAGACGGGACCTAAAATCCGCTTGCGTCTTTAATGTGTACCACACTATGTAAGGAGCGGTCTTTATTAGACAGTATTCTCGTTCCTAAAATTTGCAGTGCGCCGGAGAAGCTGTGTATTTATATCCTATTTTTCGAAAATCTGAATTGTACCAGACTTGTTTAAGCATCTGGTTTCACAGATTTTGAATACTGCCTTTTTGCTTACATGAAACCGATAAGCTTATCAAGTAGCATACCCAGACCACACTGTCGATCTCGAGTAACGGCTTACAACTTCAAGTAGCTTTGTCTCGTTCATTCTGTTATCACTAAAGGGTTAGTTGCTTAGTTCTAGTATGAGTATTCGGACTGGCTGTTATATGTCCATCAGATTTAAGGTCATGTTTCAGAAAGAGCAATGAATTACTTGTCTTTGTCTTTGTCTGTGACCATTTAAGATAACTCCAATCACAATATGCTTATTAACAGATATGACGAGAATATATTGGTTAACAGTCACCCATCGTCTTTTCATAAACAAACAATAGCTCCCTAGAACAATTCGCGTTTTCACCTCTTTTTAATGTTGCACCCTTACAATTTTTATATTCTACATTGTACCCCTAAACTTCTTACTTATTTCTCTATCATGGCCTCCTTTAACTCTCCATTAGCTTTATGACTATCAAACAACCGTTTTTTGACCTTTATTCTGGCTTGTTAGTGTTCTAACACCATCCTAAGTGAAAAGTAACACAAATCACTTTCCATAAGCATAAATTACTATTAAAAACCTTAGTTATGATTCATGAAATGATAATGGAGATTTTATGAAATTTTAGTTAGATTCGTATACAATTTGGTGGGTTAATGGGTAATTTGGCGAGTTAATAAATAAATGAGTAGGTTATCGAGTAATTGGAATGGTAAATAAATGATTTAATAGATCAATTAAGAAAATAACATATCAACGACAATAAATAAGGTCATGGTATAGACTAATGTATAGACTTCAAGGGTACACTACTACAAATCTAGGCAACTACAACGCCCCTTTAACAACGATTATTCACGAAAATCACAATAGACGTTGTAGAATGTATGGCGCGAATTTTACTAAAATAAATTACAACGGGTATGGTTATAAAAACCGTTGTTATTAGTTTTAACAACGGGTCACACATGCACAACCGTTGTTAATAATTTGGCGCAAAATTGGCGCAAAGTTAGTGAAAAGTAATAACAACGGTTATTTTTGAAACCCGTTGTTAAAACTTATTTAACAAGGAGTGTTTTTTACAACCGTTGTTAAAACATATTTCACAACGGTTGTTGTTTAATAACCGTTGTCAATACCTTCCATACTATAAACCACACAAATGTGTCTCTGCTGCCCACAAAACACAACCCTTATTAATACACAAACACAAACACAAACACAGCAGACAAACAAACACAAAACACATACACACTCTCTTTCTCTCTTTCTCTTTTTCTCATCGTCGCTTTATCTTCTCGCCGTCACTGTGATTTCATCGTCTATTACGTTCGTATTTATCGGTAAATCTCGCCGTCCTTTTTGTTAGTTTCATCGTCATTATTTTCTTTTTCTATTTATTTCTTTTGCATGTATGTGTTTGTATCGACCATTATGTTATTTGTTTAAGTATTGTTCGCATAATTAGTTAGTAAAACAATGAAGAAGCAAGATGAAGAAGTAAGATAAACATAATTAATATATATATATATTAATTTATAAATACATAAATTAAAAAAAAAATTACATATGTAAAAATGCAATTCTTATATTTTCATAGAGGATCTTATTCTGCTCTATCGTATCCGTCCTCTCCTCCTTGGCTATTTGGAGGTTCCGTTCAGCAGTTGCTATATCGTCATATATAGCCGCGAATCTTCGCTCCGTCAAGCCATCTTCTTTGGCGTGCTTGATGCGGATCGAGCATCCGCAAGGTAGCTCTGAAACTTTCCTCAATATGGAGGAACCGGCGGATGAAGTTGTTGTTGTTCTCGATCATGGTAAGAGTCTTAAGGATGAAATCATTCATTTTGTTGGAGTTTTTTGAGTTTGTTTTGAAAGATTAAGTAGAGTTTGTTTTAGCAGTTAGGGTTTGGAGATGAATATATTGAGATAATGGAAATGTTAGTTGAGATATGCAATGTATTTATACTAAGCAATGTGTGGGTTGAGTTGCTTTTTAATTAATATATATGTTAGGAAGTTGTGCCATAATCATCATCATATCTCTCAATAATGCTGCTTCAAATCTTATTACTAACCCTTCTCATTCCATATTATCCGTTCATATGTACAGTGATGTCAGTAATAATGCATGCATCGGAATTCTAACAGGCCGTAATTATGCATGCATCTAGTAATATTTAATTTAATTTTTTTTATTTTTTAAGAACAAACAACAACGGTTATTTACAAACAACCCGTTGTCTTTAGTTATAACAACGGTTTTGTATATTAAAACCCGTTGTTATAACTTTCCCCCCAAAATTGAGTCACACTTTCCACAACGGGTTTTTATACATAAAACCGTTGTTAATAGTTTTAACAACGGTTTCCTTAAGAAAACTAACCGTTGTTAAAACCTTCTACAACGGACGCTTTAACAACGTCCGCTTTTTTATATAACAACGGTTTTTGACCGTTGTTATAGCCTGTATCTGTAGTAGTGGTACACCATATAATTTCAAAAATGTAAAGATACACCATATAAAACCGAAAAACTCGAGGGTACACAGTAGAATATCCCAATTTATTATTTTGACTTTTAAGTCCGAATATATTTAGATGGGGTCAACATTAAATTCGACAAACTACAGTCTACAAATGAGCAATGCCACATTTATTGTATGTCATTTCTATTTTAGGATGCTTTAAGAAAAAAGTGTAAATTATCTCCCATGTCCCTTAAATGAAAGGAGAAAATGGATAATGTTGTTGGCCGTGAAGTTGTGGAGATGAAATTAGTAAGTTATTTAGGGGTAATATACCAAAATATTTTTAGTTCGGTCGCATAGACTAAGACTCTGTTCTTTCTGGCTTATTTTCATTTCACTTGATTCAAATTTCACTACTTATTCGATTGATTCACTTATTCGATTCATTCGGCTCGGCTTTCACTCCATTCATTCAAATTTCACTTGATTCGGCTCCACTAAATTCAGCCAATTTCAATTTTGCGAATCTTAAACTTAATAGTTTTTATTAATATTATATTAATATTAATATTAATATTTTATTATTTTATTATTTTATTATTATTTATTATTTTTATTTATTTATTTGTTATTATTATTATTATTATTATTATTAATATGAATATGAATATTAATTAATAATAATATTATTAATAACATTGTTAATTTTAATATTACTATTATTAATACCTAATTATTTTTTCATATATGAACTTTACCGTTTCACACACACTTTTTCATAACGTTCTATTCTGTACCCTTTTCACCTCAAACTGAACCAAGTGAACTCTTAAATCAATATTTTTCCCTAAAACTTAATTTAATTGCTCAAATGACTTAAAACTTACAAGATGAATTCTAATTTTTAAAATAGTTAATTAATTTACTTGTTATCAATTATTAATATTATTTGTTGATTTTTAATTAATCAACCAAAATTTAGTTATTTGTTAAAGATGAAATTAGGGTCTGTCGATTTTTATTTATCTAATTAATTACATTAGGATTGTTGGTGCTTTGTGGTGGTTACCTAATCTGTCAAATTAGGATGATAAACGGCTAGACTTTAAACATCAATCTAGCAAATTGGTGCTCCATTATTTCACCTAATTAGATTGATGGCGAACCGTGGTTCATGGTGGCTACCTAGTTAATCACTCAAATTAGTTTTATTATTATTATTATTATTATTATTATTATTATTATTATTATTATTATTATTATTATTATTAATGTTCTTCTTCTTCTTCCTCTTCTTCTTCTAATAATAATAATAGTAATAATTATAATAATTATAATTATAATAATAATAATAATAATAATAATAATAATTATTATTATTATTATTTATATTTAGTATTAATATTAATATTAATATTAATATTAATATTATTTCAGTTCAATTCAGCTCTAATCAGCTTAGTTCAGTTCAGCTCAGCTCCATTTAGTTCGATTCATTTCGATTCGATTGTTTTTCGATTCTATTCGGTTTGATTCGATTGATTAAATTCGATTGATTCGATTCACTCCATTCGAGTTGGCTTAAAAAGCCAGAAAGAACATGGCCTAATTAGAATTCTAATTGATACTCCTTCCATTCAAAGCCAACCTTCCCTTGTTTCTTTTCGGTCCATTCAAATCCAACTTTTCCCTTTCATTTTTAAGACATAATTATCCTTATAAAGTTTGTATATTTAGAAAATGACATTGCTATAATACTATTCTATTACACTAACTAGTATTTTAGTCCACCAACATGTACTTATAATACTATTCTATTCTACTCTTAAAGCTTGTGCAAAAAGTAAAAGGGAAGCTTCGATTTGAATGGAGGGAGTATTAAATAGATATGGCAAAATTGACTTCACCCGAATATCACGTCCCGACTCCTGAACTTAAGATCCGAACCTGAATTGATTCAACCCGAATGTTTATTGTTGCAAATTTATTATTATCCATAAATAACTTGATAACATTTGACCCGAAAATGACTCGAATCTGAAATAACTCGGCCTGACCCGACCCGATCCGACCTCTAACTCTTGCAAATCTAAAATTGAGTTGACTTGAACCTGACTTAACCCAAATCTCGCCCGATTAACCCGTTTTCCATGTCTACAACTATTAAATCTATATTAACCCTACCAAAATTAAACTCTACAGAATCCTAAACGGATTTGGTTCCCATACTTTAGGACACGATCGGTCATAGACTCGTACCTTTAAGGTATTAACTCTTCGAAATCCTAATCCGACTTAATTCCGGTATCTTGTTAGACCACCATTATATCATTCGGGTCGGTCAATTGTGCCACGACTGGTTACAACACTCAGCTCTAGTCGTTAGATAACAAAACCAATCATCAACGCAAAAGAAAGAAAAGAGGTACAGAGAGACGATCGAAAATGTCGTCGCATCAAAGTAACAGCAACGATCCGCGAATAGCTTCTGCAGCGAAGCCGTTCAAGCCTTCTCTCGTACAACCGCATGAACTTCCCGTCGATTACTCCGGTTTTCTCGCCGTCTTATGCGGTGTTCTCGGCGTCATGTTTCGTGTTCGTCTCTCTTTTCTCTTTTTCTTAATCGTAATTTTGTTGATTTATTATGCTAGATTTCTGTAATGTACAGTTTATGAGCTAATTTTTAGTATTTAATATTCGATTTTATAAACGGCGTTCTGTTGCTGGATTTTAATCAGTAATGATAAATTTATAATGCAATAGATTAATTCGTTATAGCTAATTTGTGTTTTTTGATAGTTTCAGTCGTAATTTTCTTGATTTACTATGCTAAATCTCCGTAATTTACAGTTATGAGCTAATTTCTAGTATTTAATTTTAGTTCTGGTGATCGGTGAACTGTTACTGGATTTTTTATCAGTAATTATATGTTAATTTGTGTTTTTTTGTCATTTTCAATCGTAATTTTGTTGATTTACTATGCTAGATCTCTTTAATTTAAAGTTATGAGGTAATTTGTACCCCGTAGTATTTAATTTTAGTTTTGGTGATCGGTGATCTATTGCTGGATCTTTGATCAGTAATTATAATGCAGTAGATTAATTCGTTATGGTTAATTTGTGCATTTAGTTGGTTGATTGATTGATTGATTATAGTCTTTTATTAGCTGTAAATTAGTCATAATTGGATTAATTTGTAGGAATTGTACCACTGGAATCGATTTGATTTGATTCGACTTTCTAGGAATTGGCGAAGTGTTGTGTACTACAGAATGTCTTGCTTGTGACGGTCACAAGCTTGTGACCTCTCACAGCCTCCCTCCCACTTGCTCTCCCACTTGTTCCTTGTGAGAGTTCACAAGCTTGTGACGGAATAGGGCCGTCACAAATAAGAATTTGTGTACTAGGAATTGTATTAGTGGATGGATTCGAATTGCTTTGATTAGCCTTTGTAGATCCTCCATGAAAACAGGCATTCGTATCCATGGATTTAAGCTAGCTTAGTTGGTAAAGTACCTCGTGATTGTACATAGGACTTTGTCTTAGTTTACATCGGCGATGTGAGAAATAGACGATTTGTTTCATGGATGTTAGTTTGGTAGTTGGTAATGTTTTTATGCCTGTACTGCTGATTTCGGTTGATTTTCTACCACGTCCAGTGTTTCCCCGTCTTCTGTAATCTGTACATAGCTGATGATTAAAGCTAAATTGATATGCTTAGCGAGGTTGTCAAAGTTAGTAGTCAGTGTCTCTAAACTTTGGTAAATTCGGGTCTACATCTTGCGTTTGGAAATCTTCTGTCTACAACTTGATTATTGTTTCAGTTTGTTACATTTGCTCATTTTTTTTCGGAATGAAATTATGATATTTAAATGTGGATTTATTATGTAGTTTTTTGTGTATTAATTTAGTTCTTGTGGTCTGCAGTACAAGCTAGGATCTTGGCTTGCAATAATCTTCTGCGCACAGTCACTGGTGAACATGAGGAACATGGAGACTGATCTTAAGCAGATATCTATGGCCATGATGTAAGTTTGCCTGTAGCATATTTTTTGTACTAACCGTGTTAGTCGTTGGTTCGTGCTAGGCTGCTAGGCTGCTAGCTGACCCATATTGTTTTAGGGACTTAGGCTTTGTTGTTGTTGTTGTTGCTATTGCTGTGAGCTTTGTGATTGAAATGTTGTTTCGCTGTTCGCCTGTTGGGCCTGTCTGTTTGTTCTACTCGCTAATGGATGTCATGATTCAAGAAGCTCATGCTTTGAAATTTGTCGTATTAGTGTGGCTCGTCAGTAGCTGAGTTTGGTTTAGAATTGAGAGTGTAGGTTTTTTTTATCACTTCTTTATCTGGTAGAGAGAGTAATCTTTGTTGTTTAACGAATTTGAGCCTGCATTTACAATATGATCTCTTTCAAATTGCATTGTAATGTTATTACAGCATTTTTAAAGATTTCTGATTGGTTTTCTTATGGTTGTTCCAGGTTCGCTATTATGGGACTGGTAACAAACTACATGGGACCACGAGTAGGTGCACAATCTTGAAGGCGTTTTTATGTCGATTATAGCAATTGATAGTGCCGTGAACTTCTATCTCCGGAGACTGACTTTGCTTTCGGCTGGGGATACAATTGGTCAATAACAAAAATCTTGTATTGAGCTTATTTTTTTATAAACATTAGCTAGCATTTTCCTTTTTCAACTCTTCCGCAAGTTTCCTTCAACCTCTCTACCCTTCCGCCTAAGTGAGATAAAATTGTACTATGGCAACGTCGAAAATTGAAATTGATACTGTCATTCCACTTTTTTTTTCTCCCATATATCTATCAGTTGTTAATTTACATCTAAATTGCAAAGTTGTACTCGAATGTCTGAAAAGGTTGAGAAATATTGAAAGAGTCGTACAGATTATTTGATCAAGCACTAATTATAAGCGCGGTGTGTATGTGTGTTGATCAGTGGGTTATTGAGCTCCTTCTTTAAATTTCTGAAGGAGTTTAGTTAAACTGAGAATCATTAGCATACTATTACTCCATTATTGAGAACATCGCAATTTCTAAACGGAAAATTGAGTTGTTTCTTCTTTTTTGTGAGGGGTGGCACAAGGCTAATGTTACTAGGTCCTTTTCGGTACAAATTTGAAGAAGTTTCTTTTTTTTTTTTTAAGATATGTGATATATTAACAAGGCCAAAATCTGTGATAATAAAGGAAGCTTTAGGAGGGAGGAATATTTACTTAATGTTTACTAAATGTATAGATCCGTCTTAGCATGAGTATATAGATATAATGAACTTCCAAAAATTATTGTCTTATATCACGTGATCTAAACTAGGAAATAAGACAATAATTTATAGACGTAACGCATTCAAGATTAGTAAATAATAAATATTAATCAAGCTCTTGGCAAATTTACTCATAAGATTACTTAAAATCCCCTATCTACTAAAAGAATAGGTAGAATTCTAAATTTTCCCGCCTAAAATTTTAGAATCTAAAATTGGGTTATTATTATAGTCTATTCTATAGTTGTATCTTGAACTATAAATGGATATAATCTTTTAATTGGATATATTCATAAATTGAAATGCTCACAATCTGCAAGATTTGCCTCCACGAGTTTTTTATAATAAAAAATTCATTGATTTTCTATGAAAATATAAGAAATTGCGGATTAAAATTACAAAATAAATAAAATGTTTTAAAATAAAATGATTATGAAAAATGATCTCATTAAAATAGACATTTCTAACCCTACTCAATTCTCTTGATTACTTTTTCATTATTGAGTTTATTTTTCAAATCAAAATATACAGATGACGAACACATAAAAAATTAATGAATTGTCAAGTTATAAACTAAAAAGTAAAACTTCATATATACCGTGCATAAATTGCACCAGGTCTATACTAATAATACATTAAAATGTGAAACCTCTATATATACCGCGCATTGCGCGGGATCTAAACTAGTTCTATTTAAACCTCTAGGCAAGAAACTAAAACATAAACAATGAAAGCATGAAGTAGAACAAGTGATATCATCCCGGATCCCTTTGATAAGATGATGTTTGCGCTCAATTCCTGCAATTTGATAAACTAGTTGGAGGCAATCCGTGGCCACTTCCAAATGTAGCATTCCACGATCACGTGCCCAATCCAAAATCCTCCTAGTACCCATCGCCTCTGCTTGTAGTGCTGATTCCGCTCTCATCTTGACTCCCCCTTCAAAAAAGATATTCCCTCCCATATCAAATGCCACCCATCCAATCGCCGCTTCATACGTTCTATACCAACTCGCATCCACCTTCACCCTTATAGTTTGACAAGTACCAGATTTACCAATAACATAGAAAGGATGGCAGTTACGAATCCTAGTATGGCAATCCTCAACATTTCCAAAAGTTAAATTGCTACCATCATCTTTCACCTCCCCACGTACCTGATTAGCACGAATAGCTATACTAACCAAATGCGAGCAGTTTTCAAAGAACAATTGAGGGTAGAATTTTGTATCTCTAAAAATAATATTATTGCGCAAAACCCATATATTCCATAGCGTAGCAAGAAACTGTAGAATCCGCTGCTCACTTTCCTCCAGCTTATCAAAATATAAAATCCAATTAATTATCCACTCTCCAATACTCAGATGTGAAACCCGATTTGTATTGAGCCCTAATTGAGAACCTGCCCAAATCCGGGAAACAACACAACAATCCCTAAACAAATGTTCCAAGGATTCGATCTCCTGCCTATTCATGGAACAAACATGACACGAGTGATCGGTCAGCAGGTTCCTTTTGAGAAATTCGTTCCCTACAGGAAGCGAACCAGTTAAGATTTTCCATACTAAGACCTTCCACATCTGAGGACCAGGAAGCTGCCATAACCTAGACTTGCAGAATTTCCTACCAAAATCACTTATTCTCATCCGATCTTTGCTCGACCCTTTCTGTTCCATAAATCGACTAAACAGAATCTCGTAACCACTCTTAACTGTGTATGAACCACAACTAGTATGGATCCAATGGACCTCATCTCTTCTTCTAGACCTACATGAAGGAATAGCAAGGATTCTTTCTGCATACTCATCCTTAAAAAGAAAGTTAACTATATCCTCTTTCCAGCCCTCCTCATTTACTCTAAGGTCCTTCACCTTCAAATCCTTCAAATAACTAAACTCCGGATCCAAAAAATCATCTTTAGGATCCAGAATGGTTCCGTTAACCCATTTTGAACCCCAGACACTTAACTCTGATGCAATCCCAGGTTTTCACCCAATATTTTCAAGAATAAGGTTAAGACCATATTTAACACTTTGCAAACCCCATGGCATACTACCACTATTTTTTATCCATGCATCATCTGAGAAACCATTAATCCCGAATAGTTTCTCACGGAACACCCCACAGAAGAGAGATTCTTGCATTGAAACCAGTCGCCACACATGCTTTGCAAGCAGAGCCTGATTTAGACACTCTATATTACGGATTCCAAGACCACCTTCCCTTTTTGGAAAACTAAGAAAATTTTTACCACACCAATGAATAGTCTTACCCGATCTACATCCCGCCCACAAAAAATGTGACAAAAGCGAATTTATCTTATTTGCCACACTTATCGGTATCTTGAATACCGATAGAAAGAAATTAGATAAATTTAATAGGACAGACGAAATCAGAGTAAGCCTTCCTGCTGGTGATAGAAAAATTCCATTCCACGATGAAACCCGTTTAGTAACATTTTCGAGTATGCCTTTAAACAATTCTTTCTTAGACCCTTGTAATTCTGTCGGGATGCCAAGATACTTCCCAATACCTTTATTCTGCCTAATCTTTAGAACCCGGAGACATTTCCTTGCCCTTCCCAATCGTGTACTTGGACTAAAAAGAACACCCGATTTTCCTTCATTCAGAAGTTGCCCTGACGCATTACAATACTTCTCAAGCAAGCGTTTTAAGTGAAGAACTGAATTTCCTTTATCCTGAAGAAAGAAAACCGAGTCATCGGCAAAGAAAAGATGTGTCAACGGAGTTACTCCTCTACACAGCCTAATTCCTTGAATCTGACCCATCCGCTGAGCATGCTGAACATTACAAGATAGGACCTCCATGCATAAAATAAATAAGAACGGTAACAAGGGGTCCCCTTGTCGTAAACCAGAGCGCGGCTGAAATGGTTGTAGTGGAGAACCATTAAACAAAACCTCATAGGTAACTGTACTTACACAACTCATAATCAGGTTCACCAATCTTTCCGGGAAACCAAACCGACATAAAACCGCTTGAAGAAAGTCCCACTTAACTCGATCATACGCCTTGCTCATATCTGCCTTAAAAGCATACCTCCCATATTTTCCTTTCTTGTGGGAGTTTATACCATGAATAGCTTCATTAGCCAGTAGAATATTATCACTAATATGTCTACCTGGAATGGCATTTTGGTGATCTCCCACTAGATAGCCTATGACTTTTGCCAACCGGTTTGTAACACACTTCGTAATGATCCGCATAAAGACATTGTATAAGCTGATTGGACGATAATCCTTAACTCCTTCTGGGTTATCACACTTTAGGATGAGAGTGATAAAGGTCCTGTTTATCCCTTTTAAAACCAAACCTGAATTTAAGATAGACAATGCCGCTTTGGTGAAATCCTTTTTAATCAGGAACCAACATTTGTGATAAAAAAACAGCTGGGATGCCATCCGGACCCGGTGATTTTAAGGCCCCCATCTGAAAGACCGCAGTCCTAACTTCTTTTGTAGTAAACGGTTTGCATAAGAGATCGACATCATCATCTAGAACCCTGTTAGTAAGGTGTTGGAGAATATCATCATAAGAGTTATCACCACTCCCTTCCTTATCGAGCCTTGTCGGATTATACTGGTCAACAAAAGCCTTTTGAAAAGTATCACTAACCTTTTTAGTATCATAGATCTGAAATGATGGGTTTCCATAAATCCGGATGATGTCGAAAACTTCATCAATCCACTGTTATAGTTTACAATAAATATTGGAAAGGCAAACTATTCAATGAATCTTTTTCCTAATTTCATCATATTTCCGAGTCCAGATAATAGTGTGAATAGTTGAGGCCTCGCAAAAGGAGAAACATCAATTTGTGGTAGTATAAGACCAGTGGAAGAAAACCCATATAAATTGATCACAGTGAACAAGAAATTAAACAAAATTTGACATTTTAATATGAATATGAACAACATATACAATCAATTAATTATATTAAACAAATAATGTTGAAAAACAATCACAAATTCAGTAACGATTCCAGCTAACAAGGAAATAGTGCTGCACTGCTGCCATCCCCAAGCGGCCAAGCCGACTAATGAGTGCAGAAGAATGTCGGTGGGGCAAAGGTCTCGTACTGCTTATTTTAGGACGAATTGGGTGTATCATATTGGGTGTGTATCATATTGAGGTACATAACTGAAGCATTTAACCAAAACAAATACAGTATGGAAAAATTACGCGATTATTCCATAGCATATCCTACCAATGCTCAGTGGAAGGGGAATTATAGAGGACGGCTCATTTCATTTCATCACTTCCAATCCAGCATATCCAACAGCCACAAGACTTCCTCCTTAGTACCAGCAACATCACAAAAATCCATTTCTATGCCAAAAACCTCGACCGACCCATCACTACCATGATCAGAAAGGAGCAATGAGATCCAAGCCCGGATGCCTGATATAAACGGATGAGCAGGGGAAAAGTCAAGGTAATCCGATGCATGAGCCCGATAAGATGTCCGATCAACATAATCAAAGAATGCTTTGTTAATAATACAGGCAAATTGGTCGGAATCCTTGCGACTCGCCATCATGGAAATGCTAGCAAGTTGGCCCAAAGGCAGGCAAATCATGGGTTGCACAGGCAACATCATCTTGTAGTCTGGTCGCTTTAGATGGAGCCTCAGTATGTCGGGGATCCCAGAGGGGGGATCCTTTATGCCAATAAGGAAAACAGGTCCCGGTATCACTTCAGAAAATATCAGCTGCCCTTCTAACCAAATGTCAATGTAAAATTCCAAGTCATTGAAGGACAACCTTGGAGGAGGAAGATCCCGGCATCTCTGCCGCTTGTAGAAGGTCCGATAGAGTTTGTAGTATGATATAGATGATGATGATGGCTTTTTACAGATTGAAGGCCATTTCCTAGCACATGCGCATTTCCAAAGATAATCATCCCGGGCAATTTCTCTCCATGGTTTGCTAACCAACATACAAGAAGCAAGGTCTACACCATCAAGTAAGGGAAAGACAGCCTTCAAAACTTCACATGTCATTCTGCCGCATGCGTCCGAGTCAAACAAGAATGAAATGGCAGGAACAAACAACTTTGAACAGAATGATCAAATGCCTGCAAAATTAAGATAAATCAGTTTGATGTTTTTTTTTTGGAGGGAGGGGGAAGAAAAGAAACATTTAAAAGTGCAACATCGGACTAAGAGGACACACAAAAATCAAGAGAAAAACAGAAGGCCAAAAGCAACATTATCCCATACACTTAGGGTGTGTTTGAATAGCAAAAGTGGAGGGGAGGGGGAAGGAGGGAAGGGAAAGGGAGGGGAGGGGAGGGGGAGTGGGTGTTTGGATACAATTTCCTTCCAAATCTAGCCTATTGCGGAGAGATTTTGATTTGCCTTTGAGGAGGAAAATTGGATCCCTCCAAATTCCTCCCCCTTCATTTCCCTCCACCCTTATTTGCTATCCAAACAAGGGATTTTAAATCCCATACTCTCCCTCCCTTTCTTTTCCCTCCAAATCCCTGAATCCAAACACACCCTTAGAGATTGATTACTTCCTTACCAAGACTAGCAGAATGGGAAGAAGACAACACGAAAGGACACTTGAAACTAGATACTGATCAATTTTTATGTAAAGATCCAACGATTAATGTGAAATGTAACTGGCTCATGCAGATTTTAAAAAATAAACTTAGAGGACTTCAAAGCTGCACATAATAATTGCATTAAAGGTTACACTTACAAGTTTCAACTATAAGTCTATAACTATCGTACATAGACACAATTCCCTTAATCATGGTTTACTTTTGAGGAGTTGGAATTTGGTTTGCCAAGTATCACTGATTTCCTCCAATTCCATCTAAGCATGCCAAAGTTCCATAATGTTGACCCATAATGGCCAACTGCGGTACCATAACATAACATGACGATTAACTGATCATTCACTAACCAGGCCAGAGTTCCTAAAGCAAACCCAAAAGGGAGCTTGATTTTTGGCAAATTTGTGGACTTGATCATATCTGTATGCCTTCTGCTATAAGTTACAGAATACTTACTAATAGACATCAGAAGCGCTAAATGACTAAGATTTCTACTTGTTTACTTTGGGTAAACCGTAAATGACTACCTATGTGTACTCAGCCTTAGAGAGTAGAGTTTAAAAAGAATTAGACTTTCCAGTGGTAAGAGTGGGCGACAATTGCAAGCATAACTAATAGACATCAGAAGCACTAAATTTGACAAGAGACACATATTCCTGAAGCACACAAATTCGGAAAAGTGACCACGCCGAAATTTCAAAAATATAGCTTAACAAACATTTCTTATGTTTCTATGCGATACTAATGCTGCTATTGCTTATCGAGTTCAATTAACATCTTTAACTCCCATAAGCAAAAAAATTCACTCATAGGTCTATCAGATTCTGAAAGTCTGCAACTTGTCAACCGTCATCTCGAATCAACGAATCTCTTAGTTCTCCCCCAATTGCCTTGCATGTTTCTGCAATCAAATGATTTAAACCCTAACTCCCTAACGCTGTCTAGTTTTTTCTAGTATTATAATCCTTGTAATTTTATCATCAACTTGTAATACAATTTCAACCCTAATACGCTCTCACCTCCCAAAATTCACTATTATGATGATTTCTAAATTCTAATATTATGAGATGAGAACGATTTCGTGTCGAATTCATTTCCTTTCCGTTCTATGTACTCAACAAACAGCATTGTCACAATCATAACAACAACAATACCATCATATACCATCATATACATATGATTCTATCGCTTGCGATTCAATACGAAACAAAATTAACAGCAACAACAACAATGACAATAACATCATATATATGATTCTATCGCTCTTGAAATTCAATAAGGAACAAAATTAACTGCAGAAAAAAACAATAACAACAAGAAGAAGATGTACCAAATCTCTGTTAAGTTTTTCGTAAATTAGATGAAGGAACCTAGATATGGGAGAGCAATTGATTGAGGAATTGATCAATGAATCGATTGCATTTGCTGATTTGCATGTAAATCACGGAGTTCGAGCAGAAGGAAGAGAATTAATTAACGCGAGAAATTCAGTTATGCCGAATGTTATTAGGAGTATATTGAATATTGATTAATACGACGGTGTTTTGGGTGATGACCTGAATCATGATGGGCTAAACTCTAAAAGTCGTATATACGACTATACGAGTAATACGATTAAGATTTTCTTCATTTGTTTTGTTACTTTTTCATGTAATAAGTAAATTAATGTGCGAGATTTAACAATTATAATTTTTTTTATTTTTATTATGTATACTCCCTCCTATTCATTTTAACTCTCCCCTTTTAAAAGAGCACGCAAATTAAGGGAAAAATTATTTTATTGTAAAGTATTGTGGTAGTATAAGATAATTGGAGAGAGGGAAGCTATTATTGTATGGTAAGATGATTAAAATAAGTATTGTTGTGGGGTAAGGTGATTAAAATAAGATAAAGTATGAGTATTGTGGGGTATTGTTGTGGGGTAAGATGATTAAAATAATTATAAAATTTTACTAAATAAGGAAAGGGGAGAGTTATATGAATAGATGAAAAAGGAAAGGGGGAGAGTTAAAATGAATAGGAGGGAGTATTATTTATACTCCATATAAATTAAGTCGATATATTATTCATTTTCATATTTCACCTCAACAATTCTTGACAAGAAGAAGATGTATTAAATCTCGGTAACTTTTTTATAAAATTAGACAGAGGAACCTAAAGATGAGAAATCAATTGATTGATGAATTGATCAATTAATCGATTGCATTTGCTGATTTGTATGTAAATCACGGTGTAGGCACGGAAAATTTATTAAGTGCCGAATAAATAAAATAAATTAATTATTTTGAGTTAATACCAAATTTTAACTTAATTTAATTAATTTGTCCCGATTAAATGAAATGTGGGTCGATTCGTATTACAAAAGGAGTTATTCGGATCACTAAACCCAGAAAGAATCAAACTTGGGCCAAGGTTGCTAATAAACCCACAAATGGGCCTGTGACCACCAAAGTCCAACAAGGGGATTTGAAACTCTATAAATAGAGCTCTCCTCATTCATTCAAAGGGTTGAAAAATTCATAATTGCAAAGGAGCTAGAGAGAACAAGGTACAAATTCCTACAAATCCTCTCTGTCAAAATCATTGCAAGCAGTCAACAAGCACGTCAAAGCGTGCCGCCTGCGTTGAAGATTCAATCACAAGTTCAAACCTTCAAGAGAGATTCAAGTCATCGCGACCCTCTCAAGAAATCAAATTTACATCGCGCGTAGAGCAATTAAATTTGTCTACACGCGCACCCCTCACGTGTACCCCGTACACGTACCCCTTACGGCATATTAGAATCAGAGGATACATTAGAGATTGTACACGTACTTTTGATATTTATTAATAAAATTTAATTGTTTCCTTGTTTTGTATTTGATTATCGTTATACAAAATTTTCGTTACAAATTTTGGTGAACCCGACGTGAAAATCTCTACCTCTCATCTCTCTTCTTTGTTTTATTCAAGTCTACCAAAACAAGAAGATGTCTACTAAGCAAAGCATCTCCTCCAGTCCATCCAAGAAGACTTACGCAGATATCCTGCAGGTACCCCCATTGTCGCTACCTCCTCGCTACGCTACGCGATCGGTTGGCATCTCTACAAGAGGAATGGCAAAGAAGGCTGCTGTCAATCTTCCGCGCCGATCTACGCTCCGCACACGTCCCAACTAGGCCGCGCAAGTTCTCTCGTTGCTTCCATAGCCGCTCTTTGCACGGCGCTCCCGGCCGCCTCTTCTCCTTCACGCGAGGAGACTAGAAGTGTTAAGGTTGACAAGAAGGCTTCTCCATGCAGACCCAAAGCGTCGCCAAAGAAGAAAGAAACCTCAACTCCTAACGTTGCTTCAGTCATGGTGATAAGTGGCGATACTCTTGAGGATCGAATGCAGAAAATGAATGATCTCCTTGAAAAGATGATGAAGGAGAGTGAAGAAAAGAACAAGAAAATTGATGAGCTCCAAAAAGAGGTGGTGGCACTCCGTGACAGGAAGGCCGAGAGCGAGCATGGTGACACCGATAGGGATGTTGATAGCGATAGAGAAGTTGGCGAGGATAGGGAAAAGCCAAAGAATGAGATCAAGCAACTTCTTTGAAGAGAAGCTGCAGGAATTAATAGCAAGACGATCAAGTGTCAGTTGGATGATAGCTCGACAAGTAGTGGACGCTACATCAAGCCTTACACTAAGAGGATTGACAGTCTGCGCATGCCATCTGGCTATCAGCCTCCAAAATTTCAACAGTTCGACGGGAAGGGGAACCCAAAGCAACACATCGCCCACTTCGTCGAGACATGCAACAATGCTGGAACAGAAGGTGATCGTTTGGTGAAGCAGTTCGTTCGTTCGCTCAAAGGGATCGCGTTCGACTGGTACACGATCCGGACTCGAGTCAATTGACGGTGGGGTCACATGGAAGATGAATTCCTCAACAGATTCTGACACCAGGACGTGTCGTCAGCATGAGCGAATTGACAAAGACAACTCAATGGCAAGATGAGCCTGTCGTCGATTACATCAACAGGTGGCGTGCGCTGAGTTTGGAATGCAAGGATCGCTTAAGTGAAGCGTCAGCAGTTGAAATGTGCGTCAACGGGATGAAATGGGACATTCTTTACATCCTGAAAGGGATCATGCCAAAGAGCTTCCAAGACCTGGCTACCCGCGCCCATGACATGGAGATCACAATCAAAGAACATGGTAGTGCTCGACCAAGTTCTTCTAAGGTGCCAAGTGAAAAGAAAGAGTTCAAGAAAAGCGATAAGAACTCCAAATCGTCGACAAAGGAAACAATGGTCGTCGAAACCAGTGCAACTGTCACTGTCAAAATCTCGTCAAAGCCTAAGTATGAAAAGAAGAAAGAGTCATTCTCTTACAACTACCAACGAGACAAGCCTACATTGAAAGAGTTGCAGGCTAAGAAATACCCATTCCCAGATTCTGACTTGTCTGGAATGCTTGATGACCTCTTAGAAAATAAGGTTATACAATTGCCAGAGTCCAAGCGGCCTGAGCAAGCAAACAAGACAAACGATCCCATTCATCGTCGTTATCACAGTGGTGAGTCATCCTATTGAAAGGTGTATAACACTCAAGGAGAAGATCATGCAGCTCTCCAAGGAAGGGAAGATCATTCTTGACTTGGATGACACAATAACCACAAATCAAACTCCGTAGTCTTGGAGCAACCGATGAGCCAACTATACGACAAGGAAGGACGGTGTGTGTATATGTTGCGATTCGGAAGTTTTGAGCCTGTGGCATTACCGATCCAAGGGTCATTATCGTCACTACCTCCAACGTCATTGGAAGAAAGATTACCTCCTCAAGATAAGAATGAGGAAAAGAAGCATGAAGATGACAATGAAGGTTGGACTTTGGTTACGCGCAAGAAGTCAAAGAAACAAACAAACAAGGCGGATACAACAACTGTTCACCATCGAAGAAAACAATCAAAGAAGACTAAACCTCGCAAGACAAAAGGAAAGAAAAAGTCCAAAATAGTTGTCAAACCACATGTCTTGCCAATTGATTTGCTGGAGCAAGAACCACCAAGTCCCGTCACCTTAGAAGAATTCTTCCCGCGAGATTTCATGAACAAGGTTACTGCGTGCACCATCTCAGCTACTGAAAGTGGCGACGATGAAAAGAAGAATGAAGAAAGGGGCCTAGATGATGCGATATCACCACAACGGTCTCATTCTGAAAAGGAGAAGGAAATAGTGGCTGCTCTCGATGCCCTTCCTACAAATATGGGGTGGAAGCAAATCTTTCATCTACCTAAAGAGAAGCGTCAGCTGATAATTCAAGGACTTGAGAAGCCAGAGTTGTATGCGGGCAAGATGAAAGAAAAAGTTGAGTCTCTTGAGCAATCAACTGGATGTGTCTCCTGCAACGCAGCCTTGAGTTTTTCAGATGAGGATTTACTTCTTGGATCCAAACCTCACAACAGGCCACTTTATGTGTCCGGGTACATCCGGGGGCAAAAGGTCAAGCGCATCTTAATAGATGGAGGCTCAGGAGTCAATCTCATGCCAAAAGCCACTATGAATGAATTAGGGATCACAATGGATGAACTCTCGAGTAGTCGAACAATGATTCATGGTTTCAACTTGAATGGGGAGCGTGCGGTTGGCATGATCCGTGTGAACCTTACCATGGGTGATCTTTCTTCCGACACATTGTTCCATGTCATGGATGGCAAGACATCGTTCAAACTATTGCTGGGACGACCTTGGAAGCACAAAAACGGAGTTGTCGCCTCAACCCTCCATCAATGCTTGAAATATTATCGTGGTGGCGAAAGGAAAATAGACGGAGACGCCAAACCTTTCTCTAAGGTCGACTCTTTCTTCGCTGATGCAAAATTCTTTGAAGAGAATGGTACTTCCAGTGAGTTCATGCCAACCACCATCTCTTCAACAGGAAAAGGAGGTAAGCGGGAAAAGAACATCATCAAAGAAGATGAAGCTGCAAGTCCTGCTAAAGAAAATGATGTTAAGAAAGATGTAGACAAGGTCAACAAAACAGCTACTCCTGTTGCGTCACCCAAGAAGCAAGAGACGCCGCAGAAAACTACACCACCAGTACTACGCTACATCCCGAAGTCTCGCCGCAAAGATGGGGAGAGTCCTTTTGCAGAGTGTCTAACACCAAAGATAGAGCCTAAGGATAAAAAGTCAAGTCTGGTGTTCAAGCAGGAATAGGTAGCCAAAGTCGTTACACCTCTACCAAGTTCATCTCAAACGAAGATTGTGAGACCTCCTCCGAATGGTTTCGTCTGTTCATCCAGTCAATCATCAAATGAAGAAAACAAGGGGATATTTGATTCCAATGCTTACAAGCTACTTGCGAAGGCTGGATATGACTTTACAAATCCGACTCCTCTCGGCAAAGTTATAGAAGTTGAGCCGTACGGTCTTAACAAAGCGCAACATGAAGTGTTCAAGCAAGATGGGAGCTTCATGGTGACCAGGGCCGGGCTCGGATATGAGTCTCCTGCGCCTGTGAAGATTGGTGCTCGTAGAAAAGGGCTACTTGCATCTTCTCAAAGACATCACAAGTAGAAGAGGTCGAAGAAAATGAAGAAGGAGAGGAAAATATGCATCCATCTTCAGTCTTCGATCGAATAAGTCCACCTGCAGAGAAGTGTCGTCCTTCTATATTTACAAGGTTAGGGAGACCACATGCTTCAACCAAACACATTTCTGTCTTTGCTAGGCTTGGCAATCAAGGAGAAAGTAAGGTCAAAGTGTCAACACCTTCGTTGCGCATAAACAAGAAGGGCGCAATACATGAACGCTTGGGTGGTCCATCAAAAACAGTCTTCAGTCGACTAGGGGCTCTCAAGAGGAATAGTGGTGAGGGTCGTCCTCTCTCAACTTTTGCAACACAAAATGAAGAAGAAGTAAGAGTAAGCGATGATTTGAGAAGCGCAATACCATCTCGCATGAAGCGTATGCAAGTAGTGGATATCATCCAGCATGAGCCACTCAAAGCAAGGAGGCGCATACTAGTTCTCACGGGCCGTCAAAAATGTTGAGCCTATTCCTTCCTCTTCACGTCCCTCGATGTAAAGAAGCCAAGAGATTTAGAAGTTACAACGTCGTCATATCATATCACAGTAGAAGAGATACCTGACGAGAATGAAGAAGTTGAGGCCGATGAGGCCCCGAAAACACTTGAAGACGGGGGCAATCGATGTGGATGAACTCAAGGAACTCAATTTGGGAACTCGAAGATCCTCGCCCCATTTATGTCGGTGCTTTGCTGACTAAGGAAGAAGAAGAGGAGTACTACAAGTTGTTGGTCGAGTACAAAGATGTCTTCGCTTGGAGCTATAAGGAGATGCCTGGACTCAGCCCAAAAATTGCAGTTCATCGTCTAGCAATCAAGAAAGGCACCAATCCCAAAAAGCAACCTCAACGTCGTTTCGGTAGGAGCTTGTACCGAAATTGAAAAGGAAGTCAATAAACTCATTGAAGCAGGTTTCATTCGAGAAGTCAAATATTCTACTTGGATAGCAAACATTGTCCCCGTCGGAAAGAAGAATGGACAAGCTGCGCATATGTGTCGACTTCGAGAGACCTTAATGATGCATGCCCAAAAGATGACTTCCCTTTGCCAGTCACAGAGTTGATGATTGACGCAACCACTGGTCATGAAGCCCTCTCATTCATGGATTGTACTGCTGGTTACAATCAAATACATATGGCACCCGAAGATCAAGAAGCAACGGGTTTTCGAACCCCAAAAGGGATCTTACGCTACAGTCATGCCGTTTGGATTGAAGAATGCTTTGGCGCTACGTACCAACGCGCAATGCAAAAGATCTTTGATGACATGCTGCATAAAATAATAGAGTGTTATGTTGATGACGTGGTTGTCAAATCAAAGAAAAGAGAAGACCATATCAAAGACCTTCGAACCGTCTTTGAAAGACTTAGAAAATGTCAACTCAAGATGAATCCACTCAAGTGTGCGTTCGGTGTCACATCTGGGAAGTTCTTGGGGTTTGTGGTTAGGCATAGAGGCATTGAAATTGACCAAACAAAAATTAAAGCCATCAACGAAATGCCGGAACCAAAGACGTTAAAAGAGTTGCGCGGATTGCAAGGACGTTTGGCATACATTCGAAGGTTCATATCTAACCTAGCGGGGACGTTGCCAACCATTCAGCCATCTCGATGAAAAAGGATGCTCCATTCCAATGGGATGAAAAATGCAAAAATGCTTTTGATAGCATCAAGAAGTACTTGGCGAGTGCACCAGTCTTTGGGGGCACCAATTCCGGAAAGCCACTTGTCCTCTACATCGCAAAGACAAGAACGCTCACCGGGGGCAATGTGTGCTCAAGAAATTGAAGACCGTAAAGAGAGAGCACTCTATTACTTGAGTCGTACCTTGGTTGGAGCCGAGTTGAATTACTTGCCCATAGAGAAGATATGTCTTGCTTTGGTGTTCGCCATCCAGAAGTTGAGACACTACATGCAGGCGCATACCATACACGTGGTCTCAAAAGCTGATCCAATCAAGTACATACTCTCAAGACCGGTCTTGTCTGGAAGACTTGCGAAATGGGCAGTGTTACTTAAGCAGTATGACTTGGTGTTCGTGCCTCAAAAGGTTGTCAAAGGCCAAGCTATCGCCGACTTCTTTTTCGATCATCCAGTGCAGCAGAGTGGGAAATTTCAGATGACCTCCCGGGAGAAGAAATTTTCTACGTGGACGTCCTACCTCCATGGCAAATGTACTTTGACGGTCTTTGCAAGGAAGGACGGAGCTGGAGCCGGAGTTGTATTCGTAACTCCACAAAATCATCTCATGCCATACTCCTTTACGCTCACTCGGTTGTGCTCAAATAATATGGCAGAATACCAAGCTCTCATACTCGGCCTCCAAATGGCGATCGAAATAGGTGTTAGAGATATGGACATCTACGGCGACTCGAAGTTGGTGGTCAACCAAGTCCTTGGTGAATATGAAGTAAAAAAGGAAGACTTGATTCCCTACCATCAACAGCATTACAATCTTTGAATCAACTTGACGACATCCATGTTGGTCATGTACCAAGGAGTGCCAATAAGTTGGCCGACGCGCTTGCTAATCTTGCGACCACTTTGGCATGGGGGCGGAGAAGAGTCTATGCAAGTCGATCTGCAATCGTTGGGTAGTATCATTGCTTGAAGAAGAGGAAAATGTAGATACAACCAACATGATATGCGTCTCACACGATTGATGAAGATGATCAAGCGTCAACCTATCATTGATTTTTGGACCACCAAAAACTACCCGATGATCCGGCACACAAGGTAGAAATACGTCGACGTGCTCCAAAGTTCATTCACTATAAAGGGACACTCTACAGACGTTCTTTCTCATGCCAATGGTTGAGGTGTCTAAGCAAGGACGAAGCTATCAAGCAATGCATGAAGCTCATTCGGCATTTGTGGTGCTCATCAACTGGGCCTAAACTTCATGATCGCGTAAAGAGAATGGGATATTTCGGCCAACCATGGTGCAAGATTGTATGGACTTTGCAAAAAAATGTGAACCCTGTCAGTTCTACGCAAACTTCATACACCAACCGCCGGAGCCGTTGCATCCTACTGTTTCTTCATGGCCCTTTGAAGCTTGGGGACTTGATGTTGTGGGACCTCTTACTCCAAAGGCCTCAAATGGACACGAGTATATCCTCGCTGCCACTGACTACTTCTCAAAATGGGCAGAAGCCATCACACTACGGGAAGTGAAAAAAGAAAATGTTGTGGACTTCATTCGAACCCGGATAATCTACAGATATGGTGTACCTCAACGTATCACAACTGACAATGGGAAACAATTTTTCAACCATCTGATGACAAGTCTGGGAGAAAAATTCAAGTTCAAACAATACAAGTCATCCATGTACAATGCTTCTGCAAATGGTTTGGCTGAAGCCTTTAATAAAACTCTTTGCAACTTGTTGAGAAAAGTAGTAGCAAAGTCAAAGCGAGATTGGCATGAAAGAATTGGTGAGGCGTTGTGGGCATATCGTACCACATACAAAACACCTACTCAGGCAACCCCGTACGCGTTGGTGTATGGAGTGGAGGCCGTGTTGCCTTTGGAGTTGCAGATCCCTTCCTTACGCATTGCTATTCAGGAGGGACTCACAGATGATGAGAATGACAAATTGCGATTAGCAGAGTTGGAAGCTCTCGATGAAAAGAGATTAGAGGCTCAACAAAAGCTCCAGTGCTATCAAGCAAGGTTGTCACGCGCATTCAACAAAAAGGTGCGCCCTCGTTCTTTCCAAGTAGGAGACCTCGTCCTTGCGAAGACGAAGACCAATCATCACCTCTCACAAGCCGTTGGCAAGTTCACCTCTAAGTGGGATGGTCCATACGTGGTACAGGAGGTCTATACAAATGGTGCTTACAAAATCGTGGATGAAGACGGCGTTCGAGTAGGCCCAATCAATGGGAAGTTTTTGAAGCGTTACTATTCTTAAATCCCAACAGTGAAGGCTCCTAAGCAAGAGCGTAAAGCGCAAGTCCAAGCTCCTAAGCAAGAGGTTAAAGCGTATACAAAAAAAAAAAAAAAAAAAACAAACAAACAAAAAAAAAAAAAAAAAAAAAAAACCCCAAAAAAAAAAAAAAAAAAAAAAAAAATACTCCTTTCTTCCTTTATGAACTACGTCGGCTTGATCTTGTGAAATACACTTTGTGCTTCACAAGTACGTAGGCAACTTGGGTGAACATGTAGCTCAAGTGCAGCCACACCTTCAAACAAAAAAAAAAATCCCTCTCTTGAACTACGTTGGCTTGATCTTGCAAGTTGTCATCTTGGTAGCTTTGCGAGTACGTAGGCAGTTTGAGCAAACACTTTGTTCAAGTGCAGCCACACCAAAAAAAAAAAACAAAAAAAAATTACAGCAAAATAATTACTCCTGGCCCGCAAGAGTTTAAACTGTGTACGGCTAAAATTACAGTCAATCATCAACCAAGGTTGTAAAAGCAAGGCCATGTTAATCGATGATGAGTTCCGCTTGAGCTGGGTCTTTACACTATTTGCTTCACGGTTAGCCTTGGATAGATCTTTAAAAAAGAGGGTCACGTCGCATACAGGTGATGAAATGATGTAGCAACGGCACATAAAGGCTTTGAACTTCCTTACAATCGACGAGCGAGTTCATTGCATGGTAACTCCAAAGGGAACCCAAGATGACCCATCCAAGAGTGACTCGTACTCTCTTGGAGTCGACGAGTCAGGTCCATTGCGAGTTGCATCCCTGAAAAAAAAAAAAAAAAAAAAAAAAAAAAAAAGGGACAAATACAAGTAAATATAAAGAATATGTGGAAATCTTTTACAAGTCGGAGAGACATCAAATCAAGAAGCGTATTCATCCGGCATGCCTCAAGGGGAGAGCGTAATGAAATATAGTCTTCATAAAGAGGTTCATTGCATGAGTCTTCAAAACTGTGTCGCGATGACCCGAATGGGTTCACCCTGACACAACTGTCGCGATGACCCAAAAATGGGTTCACCCTAACAGCAATAAGTCTTCAAAGCGTGTCGCGATGACCCGAATGGGTTCACCTCGACACAACCGTCGCGATGACCCAAAATGGGTTCACCCTAACAGGCAATAAGTCTTCAAAACTGTGTCGCGATGACCCGAAGGGGTTCACCCTAACACAACCTGTCGCGATGACCCAAAATGGGTTCACCCTAACAAGTAATAAGTCTTCATCGTGTCGCGATGACCCAAAAATAGGTTCACCCTGACAAGTAATAAGTCTTCACGTCACAATGACCCAAACGGGTTCACCCTGACAACTCAGTTGAAAATTGAAGTAACTCGTCTCGAATATGAATTAATTGCTGATTGAAATAATGACTTGTACTCCGTAATGCTTTGTAATAATCCAAATGGTACATACTTGGCTAAAAATAAAAACATCATTCCTGCAAGTTGCCAACAAACAAATGTACAAACAAGAAATAAAGGAGGCCTGAATACTACCTTGCAAAGACTTTCTAAGTGATGTAAATGATATGCTCGGATCTGCTGTACAAGGGTAGCGAATAGATAGCAAATGAAAAAGCTGCAGAAGTCAATGACTAGTATTTAATTTGTCTAATTGACATGGTGTGGTATCCCTGCAACTAGATTACCACTTTAACTACAAAGCTATTCAGATGTTCCCTGCAACTAGATTACCACTTTAATGAGCATTATGAATTCAAAATTCATTATCGGACACACAAGCAAACCTTGTTGTGTGTTAGAAGATATGACAAATTGATGAGTGCTCTTATATTACAACGGTAATATTGAAATTTAACACAAGAAAGAATATAATTCGTTCTACGCCTAAACTGCTGACCGGATGCGTTAAACTGCTGAACGAAGTCGAGATTTCGGGTAAACGAGAAAGATACTTACTTGTTGTATGCTAAGATGCTGAACGAATGCGAGAAACCAGGGGCGCGTCGGTGTTTGATGGCATTGAAATGAGAACAAAAGACAAAGACTTAACATCATGTATAGTTGTATACCCGAAATCAAAGAAGTTCATGCCTGACTTTCGATATTCGTTAGGCTACAAAGTTCGGGAACATGAAGAATTACTTGGCTGCATTCATTTTTTTTTTGAAAAAAAAAAAGAAAGTGACAAGCATCAGCGAAGTAACTGTTAAATGAGTAAATTCAGCCAATCGGCAACGAGGTCAAGTTTGAAATTAATACTATGGTCGGAGCGTTCGATAAGTCACAAGTCAGGCCACCTTACCATGGTAAAATCGTGTTCATATATGAATGGCTAAAGGCAGAGATAAAATCAAAGTCTGTAGAATCTATTAATTCATGGTATAGTGTCAAGTATACAGATACGATATTCGGCAAATTATGGATCATAGAAGAAACATTCAGCATGTTTTTCTTGTTTGAGACGGTCTTTGCTGAGGTCGTTGGGGGGTCAAACGATAACGAAAATCCGAGTTATTCGATGTTTCGGAATCGTGGGACTGCAAATTTTGTGAATATGGGAAACTTTAAGGTCAGAGATCATTCTCCATGATGTAAAATTGGTCGACAACAGGGGCTGTCCACGCGCTCTGTTTTTCACGAGATCAGGGGACGATATGATGTGGTGCGTATTTCAAAACAGATGGAAGAGTGACCTTTAATGAAATCATGTTCAGAGAGGAAAATAAAAAAAAAACAGCAAAACCAAGAGCAGGGAAGAAGAAAAGGCAATAAAAACTTACCGAAAGCAGTCGGATTTGTCACACGATGAAGATGAACACGGAGGATTTAATGCAAGACGATGTTCGATAACAATGGGACTGTGTCATATATATAAAGAAAGGCAAAGAAGTTAAGAGTATGGTGTCATGTGCTGCTAGAAAATTTAGCGATGGGCAAAGAATAACATGCTCTATTTGATAAAAGTTCAAATCTTTAAGCTTAGAAGAAGGATGGTTTTATACCAATGATACAAGAAAAAGAAGAAGGAATAAACAAACGTCAAGCATACCTGTGTTCTTCTAAATTTTGAGCAGAGAAAACGAAGTTGCTTTGGTAAGCATGGAGACTTGTTTGTCGTTGTATATATAGAATTGGGTTTCTTCTCTAACCCTACTTAGCTTGCTGACAAAGGAGTAATTAAAAAAAAAAAGGCCGACACTTGATCCGTGTTTCCTAAATACGGAGTAGTTCACAACTACACATGGAATTTGACGTATATTTGGCTACTAGAATGGATTTTGAGCCTATAATTGCTATTTTGGCTGGAGTTGTTAAAGAAAAAAATCGCTCGTCAAATCAAAAAATGATAGAGTGACGTAAAAAAATATGGGTCATCCTTATGACAAGTTTGGGTACCTGTTGACTTTCGACTTCCAATACAAATTCACCCGCCAAGTTAGATAATGACATGGTGACAAAAAAATGGATCATTCTTGCGACAAGTAAGGGCGCTCATTACCGACTTCCAAGTCAAAGCAAAATCGAGACCCCGCCACGTCAAGACACCAGGAGGTGCACGTGACAAGGTCTCGAGGGGGCAATTTGTAGGCACGGAAAATTTATTAAGTGCCGAATAAATAAAATAAATTAATTATTTTGAGTTAATACCAAATTTTAACTTAATTTAATTAATTTGTCCCGATTAAATGAAATGTGGGTCGATTCGTATTACAAAAGGAGTTATTCGGATCACTAAACCCAGAAAGAATCAAACTTGGGCCAAGGTTGCTAATAAACCCACAAATGGGCCTGTGACCACCAAAGTCCAACAAGGGGATTTGAAACTCTATAAATAGAGCTCTCCTCATTCATTCAAAGGGTTGAAAAATTCATAATTGCAAAGGAGCTAGAGAGAACAAGGTACAAATTCCTACAAATCCTCTCTGTCAAAATCATTGCAAGCAGTCAACAAGCACGTCAAAGCGTGCCGCCTGCGTTGAAGATTCAATCACAAGTTCAAACCTTCAAGAGAGATTCAAGTCATCGCGACCCTCTCAAGAAATCAAATTTACATCGCGCGTAGAGCAATTAAATTTGTCTACACGCGCACCCCTCACGTGTACCCCGTACACGTACCCCTTACGGCATATTAGAATCAGAGGATACATTAGAGATTGTACACGTACTTTTGATATTTATTAATAAAATTTAATTGTTTCCTTGTTTTGTATTTCAGTTATCGTTATACAAAATTTGTTGTTACACACGGAGTTCGAGCAAAAGAAAGAGAACTAAAATAATATTTTTGAAATTCCATAATTTTTTGACTCGGAACAAGACGGGATTTGCAAATGGAGACGGTTTTTTACCCGATCTCGGAATTGACTATAATTACAGTAAAAAAAAATGCCCCAACTGGACATCGAGGACGACTCAATTAGAGGTTCACCAATGTGTTCGAATAACATTTTATAATCCAACTTACGAAGTGTCATATAACACAACAAATGCTAAACATGTCGTCCAATCATTATTGCGTGGCTTTTGAAGAGTATATATACACGAATGTCTACAATAATACATAGCTAAAGGACGAAAGAAAAGTTAATTATTAAGAGAAGAATTTGTTAGTTATTAGGAGTTTGTTAAAAAAAGCACTATATATTTGATGGCCAAACATTCGGGTCAGGCTGACCCGAGGGTCGGCAGGCAGATAGGTGGACCTGAAATCGGCCCGGGGTGAGGGACGGATCAACCCGGGTTGGATTGGACCTATTGGAGGTGGACTTGGATCCGCTCGGGGTAAGGTCTAGGGACGGGTTAAGAGCGGACCGCGTGGGATTCGTTCGACCGTACCCCAACCCGTCCCTTACTTTTGACGGGTCGGGTTAGATCGGTCACGAGTCAGATGGGTCTGGTGAAAAGCGACCAGAGGAGCGTGTCGGGTCTGTAATACTATGGTTTTATGAGTCTCTGGGTACTCTATCGAGTAGGCCATACTCTGTCGAGTAAGGGTGTGTTGCGTTTTAAAAACAGTTTCTGACCTGTTGGGTACTCGATCGAGTAACCTTGATACTCGGTCGAGTAAAGGGGCACTCAATCGAGTACCTCAGCTACTCGATCGAGTATGTGTGTTTTACGGGGTTGTTTTGTCGGGTTTTGCTAATAACGCGAGTTTAATATAAAAGGTTTCCGTCAGTTTCTTTAATCACTTTTATTCTTTCTAAACCTTTCAAAAGAAAAAGGAGTTACGTAGTTCTCTCTCGTTGCGTTGTTGGCAAATCCCCAAGGCTAGGAGTGTCGGATCATCTCGTTCTTTGCATCATAGTGTTCCTTGCGTCAAGGGTAAGATCTACATACCAATTTTATAGTATTTCGTTAAGTTTCGTTAAACCCTAATTTTGGGATTGGGGGATTTCTATGTTTATGTTGATGTGGTAGTGATTGTATGATTATGTGTATAGGAGAAGGGTTCGTAGAGGAAAGGTTTTGAGACAGCTGCTAGATCGTCTGATGTTTGTGTTGCTTTCCAGGTAGGGTTTCCCTACTCAATATTAGTCCCATGATGCATTGTTGGTGTTTGTGATTGTTGAATATTATCGTATTCGTATTGTGACGGTTGTTGGTTGTGATTGCTGTTTAATGGTTGTGATTTTTTGTCTCTGGTTCTCGAGATGCGTTCTCGGCTGAGTGGAGTCACTTGCGGGAGTGGCTTCACGCCCTAGTTTCGCCCTCCGTGGAACCCGCCACGGGAGGGGATGTGCACATTAATGGGACAGGGTTATCGCTCGGTATGATGAGCGGGGATTTGGTGGGTAAGGCTGCGGTCCCCCATGGCGAGGCCTGGTCCGGTGGACGATCGTGTGACGGAGATTGATTGGAGTGGGTGATTGTGTGATTGTTTTGAGTGTGTTGTTTCTCGCATCTTGTTGGTTATATAAATTGTGTGATTAGTATCGACCCCGTTTAATTGTTTTAAAAACTGTGGTGATCCATTCGGGGTGGTGAGCGGTTATTGAGCGGTATGATATGACGCGTATGGGATAGCCGGGATGAGTCATCACGTGGCAGTTAGAAGTCTTCCGTGTGTCGACGATGTTTTATAGCCTTGATAGTTTTAGCGAAGAGACCGTCCGAGAATCTTGTATTTCTTTTTATCAGTTTTGGAGTTGGTTTGTAATCACTTTAAACATTATTTACTTTTAAGTATCTTTCGTTATTGTCTTATGATTATCATTGCCTCGGGAAACCGAGATGGTAGCACTTCCATGCCTTAAGTGGTCCTGGTAAGGCACTTGGAGTATGGGGGTGTTACAGGGTCGGCCCTGAAGTTTGGCCACCCCCACTTTATATACATGATATAATACGCAATCCCGTATATACTAAGAGAATTAAAAAGTTCAAATATTTTACCTCCAAAATGCACTCCCCAAATTAAGGAAACAAATGAAATTACATTTTCTTTCATTAAACTTTATCATTTTATTAAAAGGGTTTTTCTATAATATACCCCCATGTTTATTCGAATTCTCGGATTTTCATAAACACACAAGATACCCCCTAAACTCTATAAAATGCTCTAGAAATACCCTAAACGCCCAAATTTTACAATTTTTAAATATTATATTTGGTCGGTTTTAGTTGATTATTCATCTGAAATACGTTGAGCAATCAACATAATCATCATTACTCAACAAAATACATTTTTATGTGACAATATTTAACCCTTAAAAAACCCAATTATGGATACTTTGGGTATTTAAGAAAATAATTTAGGAATTTAGAGGTATATTAGACGTTTCTTAAAAACCAAGGGTATATGGTAGATTTGGAAAAAATATAGGTGTACAACGTAGAAAATTCCTTATTGAAAAAAAAAAAATATTTTCATTAACATATAATATATTCATGAAATTATAATTTTCTTTATCAAGCTCTAAGAAATAATCTTTTAATTTAAATAAAATAAATTTGTTATGAAGTATGAACCCATAAGTTACAAATTGCTAAATCTTTTATTTGGTGTTATTATAAGAGAATGATTTATGCATACTTGCTTATATAAAGCAAAACTGTAAACTGTTATTATATTTAGTTCCGCGATGAAAAAATTCAATAAAAAAATTGAGAAAATTCCCTTGGTTGCTTGGGATAAAGTCTGCAAACCTAAAGGAGAAGGGAGCCTGGGTCTTAAAAATGATGTGCTCTGGAATAAAGCAGCTGTTGGTAAATTGGTTTGATGGATAGCATCTAAGTCTGATCATCTATGGGTTAAATGGGTTAACCACACTTACATCAAGCGCAAAACTTGGCAGGATTACTCTCCTACTGATAACACAAGTTGGTATTGGAGAAAAATCTGCCAAATCACGACTCTACTGAACGATGCATACCAACAACAGATCTGGACTCAGCAGAAAGGAAAATAATACACAATAGCAAAAGGGTATGATTTCATTCGAGATAAAGGGGAAAAGGTAAAGTGGTCAAGACTAATTTGGAACAAATGGACAGAACCAAAGCATGAGTTCCTTGCATGGATCCAACATCCTCACAACAACTCGAATACGAACGAAATACTTCATAGAATCGGAGTTAGTGATGAGGTTACCTGCTACATCTGTGGGAGTGGCATTGAGAACAATGAACACTTATTCCATAGATGCACTTAATACAGTCATAGAGTGCTGAACCAGGTGTGAGGGATTGGCATCGAGTTGATATTCCTTACCAGAATACCTTGAATTGGAGGCTGAAACATAAAGGTAGCACCTTGAAGAAATGGGGTCACTGATATGTGATTATTTAGTCATGTTTCTCCCCTTCTTTTCGATGCGTTTTGATCGATTTTGAGACGGTTTATATACCTTTCGCTTGCATTTTGTATCCCATCTTCTCGTTCTATGAGTTTGTGTCTCACCTTGTAGGACTTGAGACAGAAATGAAGAAACGGAAGCAAGCAAAAAAGATTTGAAGAAAGCATTGGAAAGAAGCGGAGAAGAAGCTGAAGACATTGTCTCAGCCGGCAGCTGGTCTGCCGGCTGGGAACACCCCCATTGAGCCAAAGGAAGAGAAAAGGAAGAAAACATACAGGAGACTCACAACCGGGTGGGCTGCCGGCTACCCGGCTGTGCACACCTGATGACTTCGAAAATGGAAGAAATATACAGAAGACTCCCTGCCGGGTGGTCCACCGGCAGCCGACCCACCGGTTTGGAATATCTGATGACCAATATTTTGAAGGGAAACTTACAGGAGCCTCCCAGCCGGGTGGTCCACCGACGGCCGGTCAGCCGGCTCAGACCCTACGGCTGAATCTTTCTTTCCTTTGTAATTTTTGACATAAATTTTGTGTAAACTATAAATAGCCCTTCCCTAATTCGTTTTAGACACAATACCCTAGATCTGAATTCCCTCCTAATTTTATGCAAGTTTCCTTAATCCAAGTTTTAATCCTTCCTTAATTAAACCTTAATTACTTAGTAATTTAGCCTAGATCTAGTTTAGTTCAATAGTTTACATTTAGGTATTTGGCTTGTAATAGAAGATTGTTGAAGAATTTCTTCCGTTATTAATCCAAGACTCAATCTTTCCTTATTGTTGGTACAATTTCTTCCCTTTTTAGTTTAATCTCAATTGTTTACATTTTCATTTCCTTTTTAATTGTTGTTCCTATTAGTATCATGTTTATTACCATGTTTGCATGTGTCTCTCTAATTGTTTACATTTGTCCATCAACTATGTGTGAGTAGTGACCCCCTAGGGTTTAGGGGGATATCAAGTAAAGGTTAGATGTTGTGAATGGGTTGTTAACATTTATATTTTTGATGATTTATTGGTCTTTATAAACATGCATTGAAGGTGTTTGATGAAATGTGTGAGTGAAAGTTTATATCTTTTATCAATATATGCTTAGTATTTAATTTCCTTGAATGAAAGTTCTTAGGAGTGCTTGATAGTGTGTTTGTGATGAATTGATAATCAAAGTGAAAATTTTGTGTTCAATTTTAGGAGAGACTAAGAAATTAGTCCCTTAATCCTAGACCATTAATTACCCATAACTTGTTAACACCAATTCTACTCTACCTTGCTTGGGTGAACCTAAATACCCTAGTTTTCCATCAATTGTTTACATATCATTACCTTAGTCAACTTACTTTTAATTGCTTCAGCCTTAGTTTAATTACTTTCACCAATTTCCTTGCTTTTCGACTTAACTTGAATTTAAACAAAGTAAGTACAACTCCACTCCATCCTCGTGGTTCGACCTCGATTATACTACTATAATCAGGTTATTTACATATAGTTTTTGGTGCGAGAATTGACGGCAAAGCTTGGTCATCAGTCGCCAATGCCATCATGAATGCTAGTGCTTATCACATATAGAGGCAACGAAATCTATGCAGAATCGAGCTTCAACTAATTAAGCCTGATAGAGTGGCTAAAGTCATCATCAAAGAGGTACGAAGTAGGCTCAGAGCTATCATCAAGTTACCGCTTGAAGATGAAGACAAGGAATGGATTCTCAGCATACTGAATTGAAAAATGAAGATGTCGAGATCTGGGTAGAAGAGGAGACTTTCCCCTTTTTCGATTTAGGGTTTGAGGGGAGTGTCATACCTGAGTTTGTTGTAAGAGAGTTAGAGACATTTGGTTTTGTTGGTTATGATCTTAATATTATATCATGTATTAGTCTACATCTGAAACATGATTGCAGTATAACAAATCGCTATTCCATAATTAATAACATTTAGTATATGTCGTTTTGTAATAATATATTTAATCTAAATTTTATAAATATGAAAATTCATATATTCACCGCTAAATGTAAAAGTAATTTTAATTGACATTGTCTATGAAGATATTCACAGAGAGTTTTAGCTTCTAATACTATATACTCCGTACAAACTTAGGAATAAATATATATTCTTCCACTTTAACTTAATATCTCTTATCCATAGTGTATAGATATTTAAATTCGCTATAAATTAATCATCTTTATTTGCTAAACTCTCTAACATCCCGATCTAAAAAAAACCGTGCATTTATGCACGGGATTTACACTAGTTATATATAGAGCATCAAGCTTAGGCGGGAAAACTAAGAGAGTTTTTTATCCTCTTAGTAGATAGGGGATTAATGCATAAAAGTAAAAATCTATATATACTACGCATAAATTGCGCGGGGCTAAATTAGTTCTAATAACAAATTTTCAACAGAATATTCACTCACAATTCTTTTATTAGTTACTTTACTTTTCTTCATACAATTACTCATACAAACAAACAACATAATTCCTATGTTCTAACACTATATAATCACGTAGTATATTTCTAAAACAAGTAGCATTTGACTTTGTAAAGAAAACTAGTTTTGTGGCCCGTGAAATTCACGGGATGTTTTGTTTTGAGTGTGATGTTTCTAGTGTTTTTATTAATTGAAATTTTATAAAATATCAAAACATATAGTAAGCTCACCTTATGAATAATTCATCATTGATTGCATACTAAGATTACGGGCATTTACATGTTAACATAAAGATCAAAATCGATAAATTAAATAAACCAAAGTAGGTGAATATTGCTATTTTTTCGAAGGTAAAATGATGGAAAAAAAACAAACAAATACCAAAATAAAAATATACATTTGAAAAAAAAGAAAAAAAAAAACTATTAGTCATTCACGTTGATGTCATCAATCTTGTAGTTAGTCTCCAATATATAGTTATTTAAGCTATCCTAGTATTTTACTTTTTCATATAGTCTTCTTTTTCCAACGAATCGTCCATATAATAAAAAAAAGTAACTCAATAATTAGTCTGAATTAACCAACAAAATAGTGAAATTTGTTTTATACAATATAATCGTGTGGACAGCGGGCCGCCCACGGGGGCGCTTGGTGAAGGTCGAAAAACAAGCGTTTGCATTTCGTAAGGAGTCGCCACCAATTTTTATGGGAAATTGGAACCGTTCGAATACCTCGTGTCATGTCAAGACACAAAGTAGTGACATGAACACTAAGCAATCGTTACCCTTAGCATTCTATGTCTAGAATGACTCTCGTGGATGCCAATGAACAAGGGTGCTCACGGAGATCTGGAGTAAGGGGTGAGGGTACGTATTAGGAAGCTCTTTTGATCGAACACCTAATCCCGCCCGCCTCGATAGCGGCCTCTACTAATGATTAGGGAAGTTATTCGTACTTGATATATCGTCGGCTATATGCATGCAATGCAATATCCATTGTTTAATCCTAATATGTGAGAATTAATACTAAGTCGGTGAACAATTAGTTTACAATTGGGTCGAAGTCGGATTTAATGCTCATTTACATGTGAAAACATACAAGCAATAAAAGGAATACAATAATTATAAATTACAATAATGAAAATTACAATGATTACATTGAGATAGGCGATTTATGTCGAAAATACCTTTAAAACGGATAGTTTGAGAAAACGAATAAAGGAACAAAATTACGAACAGAACAGAAGGTGATAATACGAGTAATAGTTAGTTAATACGAGCTAATTAAACTAGGTCAAGGCAGAAACGGAGTTCAGGGACAGAAATCATCCTGGAACAGGCGCAGCAGGACTGCGCCCTCTGGAAGAGGCGCAGCAGTTGCTGCGTCTGTTCCAAGGGTGAGTTCTGGCTGTGAAGCCGGAACTGCAGATCGTTAATGTTAATTGGTAATTTTATGGATCGATTAAATTATTTACTCGGATGAAAGTGATTAATACTTTTATTACATGTCAATGATGGTCATGAAAGCGATAAACATGGATGAGACGGATGCAAACGGATTATTTACATGAAATTATGATGGAAACATTAATGAGTCCTCTGTTGAAATAAGTCAATTAGGCTAAATATGACGGATATACAACGAATATGCGAATAAGCAGATGAAAATTATATCAATGATGAATTCCAGAAACTCAATATGAACAAATTGAATCTCTACAATCCGAGTTTGAATTTAATGACGAAAACCCGCAAATATTGATTATTTGGGATTTAAGTCGGATTTGTGATAATTAAAACATATTAATGAATGATGAATCATGTGAATGAATTATGGATTATAATACATGTGAATTATATGCTATGATGAAGAAATACAGAACAAACGAATACAAATAAAACAAGAAAGACGAATTACAGAGGACGAAGAAGAAGAAAAGAAGCAGGAACTGCGGCAGCCTCACGAAGAGGCGCAGCAGGAACTGCGCTCCTTCGAAGAGGCGCAGCGATTCTTTGCGTCTTTTCTCGACGTCTGTCTACTGGAAATCCGCAAAAACAGAGTTTTAAAGCACGGTTTTAGAAATCGGTTTTAATGGTGTATTCGACATAAATCTTACAATGGTGATACGATAAAAGTACAATAAATAAAAGAGGAATTGTACACCCTCAGACTTACATGTTGACGAAACGAGATGAACTAAGATATCGATTAGTGAATGCTCGACGCAAATGCAAAGAGAGTGCCCTCGTAAGAGGAAAACGATTGATTAATTTAAGTTGATTATTGGTGTAGTTGGTCAAATTGGTCGGTCATGCAACGGAGAGGCTGGTACCCGGAAAGATCCGAGTTTACGTGGTCGGAAGTCCAAGCACGTAGGCGCCAATTAGTAAGAACAAAGTCTAGAATGCAAAGGGAGAAGAGAAGGGCGGACACTCGCGTGAGAAATATGAGGAGCGAAGGCTCCTATTTATACTAATCACGTGACGGAATAGGGTTTCGGAGACTCTTTGGAAGTGAATCTCGGAAAGATATGAAAAAGATACGTGGAACATGCAAAGAAGGGCATGGGAAGAGGCGCGCAGCCCATCTGCGTCTCTTGGAAGAGGCGCAGACTGCTGCGTCTATTCCCTGGGAGGTTTCCTCCTTTGAAGAAAGATTTCCGCGTTTGAGTTATGGTAGGACGGAAATAATTCGATTATCTTATGAATATTACGGGATATTATTTGCCAAAAGATAAAATTTGTGAAATATGGAATAGAAATATCCGGAACATTCCAGAACATTCCGACTCGGGATTTAATAGTTATCAGAAAATGGAGACGGTTTTTTGACCCGGACTCCGAATGTACTCTAATTACTGCCAAAACGACCGTATCAGGACGTAGATGACAACTATGAGGTCGACATTAATATTTGAGCAATCACTTGACGATAATCTTACGAATTGTCACAAATCGTTCCGCGAATCAAACATGCGGCCCAATCATCACCGGGTGGTTTGCGGGAGGTGCGAAATGAGGTATCTCTGAGCCCCACTTTGACCGAGGCTTGGACAAGGCGAAAGTCAAAGTATAGCCATCAGTTCAATCGAAGATTACAACCTGACGACTATGGCGACGCGAGGCGGCTCAAGGGGTCCGAGCCAAGGACCTGTCGTCGGGAACATTTTAGAGTCCGTCGACTATCGGGGAGGGTCGTTTAAAGTCCATTAGACTACGTAAGGAAGCTCGCCTTGACCATAAGAAGAAACCATACCGAGATACCCCTGGGTGAAGCGGATCAAGACGCTTCGGCAAAACTCTTTGGTCCGAAGATAACTTGGTGTCTGAAGGCATTAGGGGTCACAGGGAACTTTGGTTGAACTCTGCTGTGGGAAACAAGAAATATCTAAAGCGACGGGACGTCGCAGAAAGCGCTGGGGAATCCGCTGCGTTAGTCTCAAGCGAACTCGGCAAAACTTGAGGTTGAATTTGCTTGCGTCGGTCTCAAGCAAACTCTTCTTTGGGGAATATTTTGACGACCGGGAACATCTAGATCGTCGTGGGAGAAATCTTGAGTGAGCAAGATCGCAAAATACTATTGCGCTGGATATAATGATCTTGAGCAATATCGCAAAATATCTTACTTATTTGGATAAAAGGACTTGAGCAATATCGCAAAAATCTTTGCTAATTTGGTGATAAAATGGATTTGGACAATATCAAAAATCCGCGCATTTGGTTTGAAATGGATTTGGACAATATCGCAAAATATCTTCATGGTGAAATGGATTTGGACAATATCGAAAAATATTGCCATTGGTCGAAACGGATTTGGACAATATCAGCAAAATATCGCATTTGGTGAAATGGATTTGGACAATACTACAAAATACTGCCGCTGGCTGAAATGGATTTGGACAACTGTTGGAGGTATGAACCTTCCTTTAGACCAAAGTAAATTCCTTTCTTTACCAAATCACGAAAGATCGTCATTGATTACTCTGTTTTACAGGCATGGGTGTACTCTTACTTCCCGAGTCTCGTGCCCAAGAGGACGGAGCCGCTGGAGAAGGCCTATCCCGTGGTGAGGGATTGGGTGATGTGCCGGACGAAGAGCAAGCGCTCTTCGCACAATGTCTACCGGCGGGACGTGAACGCCCTTCAGCTGAGCAGCGTGAGTATCCCACTCGTATTCATTTATATTTCTTATCCTTTGCTTTTAATTGATCATAGGAATGACCTTTGCCTTATCTTGTCGCAGTGGGTGCCCAGACCTTGGGCGGAGTACGCAGAAGCGCCTCCTTTTGTCGCTGAGGTCCTTCGACCTAGGAGCCCGAGTCGGCTGTTGTTGTGGACGTCGATGGGTCTTGTGTGGTATCTGGGCGAGCGTTTGGCTCGTCAGTGCTCTCGGGACGCGTTGACGGTTCCCGTTGATCCTCCGAGGACGATGTTCGGGGAGCCTGCGAGGCCGAGAGGGAGGCGGACTGGGCCGGTGCCAGTGGCGACGACCTTCTTCTCCCTGGCGAGGACTACTCGGCGTTCCTTTACGGGAGGTTGGCGTACTGGCCGGTAGTGGTGAGTATCTTTTACTTTTCCTTGATTTGATCTTGAGAATTACGACGAAAGATCATCGATTAATGAGAGCTATTTGTCCTTGCAGGAGGTCGAGGCGGCGGGCATCGAGCCCCCAGTGTACCCCTAGACTCTTGAGTACATCGACGCGACCGGGAGGACGACGATCTCCGAGCTGCGTGACTTTGACGTAGCTGTGACGAATGCTGGCCTAGACGGCGGCAAAGATCTCGATTCGGAGGGTGAGCCTCCAGCTTATATACCTTTCGTGTAAGAACACATTTGATTGAACTTGTTCAATTTACTGAGAATTTCTTTTGAAATGCAGGTTGCGCCATCTCGGTTCGTGGCACTATGGAGGGTGGCCAACCGGCTACGAGCTACCGCCATCGAGGCACTCGTCGGTGGTCGAGGTCGTCAGGTATGAACCTCATTTGATTTCTTTTGATTTTTGATTTCCGATTTTGCTTGAATTGATTGACATGAGCCAATTTATTGCTGCTTATAGGCTGGTCGTGAGCTGGAGCGAGAGTTGACCCAGTCTCGGGAGGAGACAGCTCGCTTGTTGAGGGAGCTCGAGTTTCGGGATGCCGAGATTGCTGCTCTTACGGCGAGGGTTGCTGAGTTGGAGGGTGCCCAGTAGTAGTTTTGTGTAGTTTTGTAGATTGGTACATTTGGACATCTGATTTTGAACATTTTTGGACTTTGTTTGGGGCGCAAGCCCCCAGTTTGCTTGGACTTTTGGACTTTGTTCGGGGCGCAAGCCCCCAGTTTGCTTGTACATTTGTTTCATTTGGTGTATATACGACGGCCTGAGTGTCTTTGCTGCTGGGTTGTGTTGCTTGTATCTGCAGGTTAGATCTTGAACAGGTTTGGTAGATAACGGTTTACGCCGTCATGCTGCCGAAATTTACATAGAAATCACGCAAAACATACATTTTATACATATGGCCTTTGACCAGCGCAAAATGAGACTCGAAAGAGCACGAAAAAAAATGCAAAAATGCAAAAATTTTGTCGGAAATGACCGGACGGTAGGGAGGGTTACCCCCTAAAAAAAAAGAAAAAGGAGAAATCTGTAAGTGTAGAAATGAAATGTTGAAATGAAAACAAAAGGAAATTGTTTCAAAAATAAAATGAAATTTACTTCCTAAAAAAAAATAAAAAAAATGAAATTTATTTCCTAAGAATAAAAAGTTTGAGTGTCATGAAATGGCGAAGGTGTCGATGTCGCCTCGAAATGCGTGCCCGCGAAAATAGGAAACTTGAAACATGGTAAACTGCTCGTGTTTACCAAAATAAAATCCCGTAGGAATAGGAAATTATTCGTTATAGAATTAGGAAAGATCCAAACGCGGAAATCACGAAGTGAGGCGGGGAAGAGGCGCGGCATGAGTGCGTCCCTTTGAAGAGGCGCGCGGAGTCTGCGCTTTGTTCCCAAGCTTGTCCGTTCGGCGGATTTTTGGAAAAACAATTAGTATAAATAGAAGCGTCGACGGGCGTTAATTCACATAATTCTTCCGTCTCTTCCTCGTCTATTCACATAAAACTCTCAAAATAAATCTTCAAGAGAAAATTGTCATCATGAATACTTTGGAGATCCGCTTGAAGGAATGGACCAACGAGTTCTCGAATATGGAGAAGCATGACATGGGTGCTTATAACCTTGGGTCTTTGTTGAGTTTGAAACTCATTAAGATTGTAAAACCGTTCTTGGATGCTTGCCTTGACTATTGGGACCCTAATTATCATGTTTTCGCGTTCCCAGGAGGTGACATTTGCCCATTTCTGAAGAAATAGCTGCTATTGGTGGATGGGATCCGAACATTTACCCGCCATGCCTTCCACTTCACAAGGGTATAAGAGCAAATTCAGAGACTTGCTTGGGTGACCCGGACTTGAGGTGGATCGTCTAGTTACCCCGAAAGGCGTGAGAATGTTGGATTTTATTGATCGATTCATCAACAGGGCTGACCCTACTGTCTCTCATGTTGCTAGGAGGAGAGCATTTGGCTTTTGTTTGTTGCATGTGTAAGTCTTCCAAGGGCATGTTGATGAAGACTTGAGAGGTGACCCTCGTCTTTTATGCCTTATCGAGCAAATGGAGCTGCGCAGGAGCCCAGCTTGCTTATGCTTAGGAGAGATTATCTTGGGTTTGGATAATAGGAAATCCAACCGTGATCTGCCATTTTTGGGGAGTCCCGTCATCCTACAGGTAAAAGACACCTTTCTTTCCTTTTTTTTTTGTTTCTTTTTTTTTTTTTTTTTTTTTTTTTTTTTTTTTTTTTTTTTTTTTTTTTTTTTTTTTTGGTGTCTAATACCTGCTCTTGGTAGGTTTGGCTTATGGAACGGCTCCGATTGCTCGAGCCCCCAGTTCATGCACTTTCCTATCATTCCCGTATGATTGCGATGAGGACGCGGTTGTACATGGTGGACTTCACCCGGGTCTGTGACTATTGGAAGAACAAAGTGAAGAATGATGATGGCCGTTGATTAGGTGGGTTGTACCGTGGTGGCACCTCAAGTCCGTCACTGGAGTGTCTTCTTTGGATCCCACTAGGTCCGTGCGCATTCCGGGACTGGAGTTCATGGTATGCATCTTTCCGGAAAGATTGATGAGGCAAGTTGGGCTGAAGCAGACGATCCCGAGGCTTGACATCGTCCCGCAGACTGCTATGGCGCTTACTACAGAGAGCCTAAGAGAGTGGGCTATCAAATGGGCCCAAAGAAACATGTGGTTCTTGAGTTTCTCCGCCAATGCTTTGTGGGTGTCGGATTCCTATCTGAGGTGGAGAAAGGCTGCGACTTCGGAAGAGCGCGAGAGACTAAGGAAACGCGAACCTGTTGACTACAAGGTGCGCGAGGGAGAGAAAAAGAAGGAGAAGCATCTGACAGAAGGAGAAGAAGAAGCCGGGTTTCAAGTCATTCACCCTTCAAAGAAATCAAAGACTACTCCTGTTGCGGGAATGGTGGTTAGCAAGAATGGCAGAGTCAGGCCTCGAGAAAGACCGTTGGTGATTAGGTCTGAAGTGGTGCAAGAGCGCCCGACTCGAGGTCGTGACAAGAAGTATGACAAGAGTGACAAGGGCAAGGGGAAGATGGAGAAATAGCCCGAGTCCAAAAGGAGGGATTTTTAGAATCCTAGCCTATTCTATTTTTATTATGTAGCGTACTATTATTATTAGAAAGCGAATGGAATAAAAAAGGTTAAATGGTTATGAAACCGTTGTGATTTTCTTTTATTATTCTTGTCGAATTTCAAATGCAATGCAAATGTCCTTCTATTTACATTTTAGGTATAATGGGTTGAATCCTGTGAAGGATTGCCTACGTATTCACTTAAAAAAAGCGAAATCAAACCCTTGCGCGTAGTTCGAGTAAATGTAAAAGAATAATTGTTCGAAGCAAGAGCTTGTAATGAACATAGAAACTAAGCATGAGCTTTTGCTTGTTCTCAAGGTGTGAATTTAGTTTATTTGATGATATGAGGATGACAATCTTGTCAAAATGCAAGAGCATAGTGACACTTAGCTTATTTCAGCTTGGCCAGGGGCCGTTTATTTAGTGCCACAAGAGCGACACATGGGTTTACGCGAGGCGCGTGCGTGGTCCTATTCTAGGCATAGTATCGTTTCAGTTGGTCAAGGTTTGTGGGGTTTGAAAACTCATTCCCATCTAGGTCTGTGATTCTAACCGCACCCCCTAGGAGTACGGATTTGACTAGATATGGTCCGGCCCAATTAGGTTTGAATTTTCCCCTTGGGTCGACAGGTAAAAGAGCTCTAACCGATTTGAGTACTAAGTCTCCTTCTTTGATGTTTCTTGGCCTAACCCTTTTGTTGAAAGCTCGTTTGATACGTGCTTGATATGTCTGGACATTATGTAAGGCGCGTAGCCGACGTTCATCCAGGAGGATGAGTTCTTCATATCTATCCTTCTTCCAATCGACTTCAGGGATTTGGCTTTCGAGTAGAATACGCAAGGATGGTATTTCTAGTTCGACTGGTTGTACGGCTTCCATGCCGTAGGTCAAATAGAAAGGAGTAGCCCCAGTGGGCGTCCTAACTGATGTACGATACCCCCATAGGGCAAAAGGTATCTTGCTTGGCCAATCTCTGTAGTTGTCAGTCATTTTCTTGAGAATTGTGACAACATTCTTGTTTGCCGCCTCTACCGCGCCGTTAGTCTGTGGTCTATAGGGCGAAGAGTGGTGATGCTTAATCTTATATTTGGCTAGCAATTGCTCGGTTTCAGCTTGGAAGTGTGACCCATTATCACTAATGATCTCATGTGGGCAACCATATCGACAGATGATGTTGTTTTGTATGAATTTTGCCACATTTTTAGCCGTAAGACTAGTGTAGGAAGCCGCTTCTACCCATTTGGTGAAGTAGTCAATTGCTACTAGAATGAAACAGTGACCTCCTGTTCCGGCTGGGGTTATCTTTCCGATTATGTCAATTCCCCATGCAGAAAATGGCCAAGGAGATGTCATCGTATAGAGCAATGAAGGAGGGACATGTTGTACATTCCCGAAGATTTGACAATTGTGGCAATGTCTCACGTATTTGATGCAATCGGATTCCATTGTGGTCCAATAATACCCTAAACGTGTGATTTTCTTTGCCATCATAGGCCCACTCATGTGGGGACCGCATTCTCCGTCGTGGACTTCTTCCATCACCTTTCGTGCCTGTGAATGATCAAGGCAACGTAGGACTACACCAAGAGGTGTTCTTTTGTATAACTCTCCTTGCATCAGGATGTATTGGGAAGCTAATAGGCGTATAGCACGTTGTCCCCTTTTGTCCATATCTGGTGGATAGGTACCATTGAGCTTAAAATTCAAGATTGCTTGGAACCAGGGTTCCGGTGCGATTTCCTCTTCATCGGTGATTTGATGGACGTAAGCCGGCTCTGACCGTCGTTCGATGCACAAAGGCATGTCTATCATGTGATCTGGCATATTTATCAAAGATGCAAGTTTCGCAAGAGCGTCTGCAAATTGATTTTCCTCTCGAGGTAGGTGTAAGTAGGTTACGTGATCAAAGAATTGAGCCACTTGGTCTATCCTAGCCTGATAGGGTGCGAGGCTTTCACTTCGGATTTTCCAAGATCCTGTAACTTGGTTGATGATCAGTGATGAATCCCCATGTACTCGGAGGTTTTTGATGCCTAAGCTTACTGCCGGTTGTAGTCCAATGAGACAAGCTTCATACTCTGCAGCGTTGTTTGTCACCTCGAAGTCGAGTTTGACAGCAATCGGCGTATGCTCACCTTCAGGAGAAATGAGCAACATTCCTATTCCGAATCCTCTTAAGTTTGATGCTCCATCAAAGTATAGATCCCAGGAGTCTACATCTGTTTGAAGTATATCCTCATCGGGAAATGACCAAGTATCTATGGTTTGTGCGTCGTTGATAGGATTTTCTGCGAAGAATTCGGCGACGGCGCGACCTTTTATGACTTTCAGTGGCACATATTTGAGGTCGAATTCTGAGAGCATCAGAGTCCATCTTGCCAGACGTCCGTTGAGGACGGGTTTCTCGAAGAGGTATTTGACTGGATCCATTTTGGAGTATATTTTGACGGAGTAGCTAAGCATGTAGTGACGTAGCTTCTTCGTTGCCCACACAAGAGCGAGGCATGTCTTTTCGAGTTGCGAGTATTTGCACTCATATTCCAAGAACTTGTTACTTAGATAGTAAATTGCTCTTTCTTCACTTCCTACGAGTTTGAGCCAAGATAGCACCCATGGCGTTTCGATTCTTGTGAGATATAAACCAAGAGGTTGATCTCGTTGTGGCGGCATGAGCACTGGTGGTTTAGCCAATATCTCTTTGATTCGGTCGAACGCCTTTTGACAATCATCATCCCACATGGTGTGGTCTGTTTTCTTGAGTTTCTTGAAGATAGGCTCACAAATCATTGTAAGTTTCGATATGAATCGACTTATATATTGTACCTTTCCCGGGAATCCTCGACTTCTTTTGTTTGGGGTTGTGGCATTTCGATCGAGCTTTGATTTTAGAAGGATCTATTTCTATTCCTCTCGACTAACCACGTATCCCCAGGAGTTTGCGGATGTTACCCCAAACGTGCATTTCGGGGATTGAGCCTCATGTTGTACTTTCGTAGCCTTGCGAAGAATTTGCGAAGGTTCGCAATATGTCCCTCTCTTTCCTTGGATTTGACGATCATGTCATCTACATATACCTCAACTTCTTTGTGCATCATGTCATGTAGGAGTGTGGTTGCGGTGCGTTGGTATGTAGCTCCGGCGTTGATCAATCCGAATGGCATTACTGTATAGCAATATGTTCCCCATTGGGTGACGAATGCGGTCTTGTGCATATCTTCCATGGCCATCTTGATTTGGTTATAACCCGCATATCCATCCATGAAGGATAGTAATGCGTGGTCTGCAGTATTGTCCACTAATATGTCGATGTGAGGTAGAGGAAAGTCATCTTTTGGACTCGCTTTGTTCAAATCCCTAAAGTCAACACAAACACGGATTCTTCCATCCTTTTTGGGTACGGGTACTATGTTAGCTACCCAGTCAGAATACTCGGAAACTTTGATGAACCCGGCTTTGAATTGTTTATCAACTTCTTCCTTAATCTTTAGAGCCCATTCTGTTCTCATTCGTCGAAGCTTCTGTTTCACAGGTTTGAAACCTGGCTTAATCGGAATCCTATGTTCAGCGATATCCCTGTCGATCCCTGGCATGTCTTTGTAGGACCAAGTGAAAACGTCTTTGAATTCATTTAGGAGGTCTATGAAATCGGCCCTTTCGGTAGAGCTCAAGGTAGTCCCTATCCTAAGTTCTTTGGGTTCTAGTTCGGTTCCTACGTTGATGGGTTCGGTGTCTTCTATTTCTTGGTCCCCCTTCCCCTTCTGTAATATTTCTTTGGCTACGTAGGGAGGTATTTCGGTCAAGTCCGGGTCTTGGTCATCCTCAGTATCATCATAAACAGAATTGCACTCGAAAGAACACAGAGAGTAAGTTAACCCGATTTATTCATATTAAGATTTGAGTAAAGTTGAAACAAAGAAGCCAACCGATCCATGGTCGGTGGTGGCAAAGGAACGATGAGTTGGGGCATTTCCCGAACTACCGTGACTACTCGAGGCTAAGCTAGGAGAAACGAAGGGAGTGGGGATGACAACGGGGAGTAGGCTCTCTAATGACTTCTCTAGACTCGACTCGACTCCGACTCCGACTCGAACTCATCGTCTTCTGGTTCTCCTTTGAACATCTCTCCTTCTCCAGTGGTGAGCTTGAAGAGTCTTCCTTGGTTGTTGGTCCATTTGATAGATTTTCTCCATCCTTTCTGCTGCTTTGTGTCGATTCCCAGTGTGGTAATGATCTCATCTATGATGCTTTCAGCGCTTTTGAATAAGGGAAGATCTTGGAGATAGACGTCCTCCTCACTATCTGTCCATATCCCATTAATGACCTCTTCTTTCGGGGAGATAAGATGTGAGCAATCTAAGGTAGATTCATCACTTGTAATCACTAGAACTCCAAGAGGATTCTGAGTGTTGTTGGGTTTACCTCCTGGTGGTATTGGGAGTCGACCATCTTCGATCATATCTTGAAGCACGTGTTTCAACTTGTAGCATTTTTCTGTGTCGTGCCCTTTGCCCCTATGGTATTCACAGTACGAATTTTCGTCCCAGAATTTGGACTTCCTTTCGGGTTCGGGAGTAGGTCCAATGGGTTGGAGTTTACCTTGTTTTATTAGCCTTTTTAGAGCGTTGGAGTACGTATCCCCAAGGTTTGTGAATTTCCTTGGTGGGCTAGTTTTCTTGGATGGCTCGAGAAGGTTAACCTCATCGGTCTTGCTAGTAGAGCCGTATGAACGACTTGTGGACCCTTGATATCCTCGACCTACCGTTTTGGACAAGAGTCCTTTGCGGATGTCATCTTCAATTCGTGTCCCTAATACGGTTAAGTCCTTGAAAGTCTTGATGTTTTGATATCTCAAATGGTTGGCATGGGCTTGAGATTATCCACAAACTTTTCCACAAGAGTAGCCTCATCCGGGCGTTCAACTAGTTGAGTACTAGTCTTCCTCCACCTACTTAGGAAGTCGGTGAATCCTTCTTTGTCATTTTGGGTAAGAACCTCTAGAGTACGCATGTTGACTTGGATCTCGGCATCGCGGCGTCTTCCCAAGTAGCGACCTTCTTGTGATCTAAAGTGTAGAACCATTGCTTCGGAATGGTGTCAAGAGATGAAGGAAAGATCCTTAAGAACATCTCGGGTTTGATGCCTTTGATAGACATGTAATCCTTGAAGGCACGGACGTGGTTCAAAGGGTTCTCATGTCCTTTAAACTTAGGGATATCCGTCATGCTAAAGTTAGTTGGCAATTTGGAATTGACGGCTTCATATTTGCGATTGTTTTCCCTATAAATGTCATCCCCCTTAAGGTACATCAATTGCTCCTCTAGGTATTGGAGTCTTTTCTCACTGCATGATCGTCCCTATGATAGGATTCTCATCTTTAGACTCGTCATCGGAAAAACGTAGTACTTCACCTTTAAGGGGAGGCAACCTTCCCTCTACATCAAAGATACGGCCTTCGATAAGTTCAAGGCGGTCATAGGTTTGTTCTTGAGTGATTTGCATTTGGGCTAGCGCGGCTAGGATTCGATCACTACTCTCTTGAATTTGCTGGAGGTTTGTTTCATCACTTGATCCGGGCATCTTGGAAACTGGATAAGAGATCGGCGACGAATCAAAACACGATCGACCATTCTATCACACTTGCTGAAGGAAGAAAAGTCTTGACTCGTGAAGTGGGTGTGTGCCACTTGTGTTGAGTGAGTTTTGAAGAAAGACAAGGTCTTTGAAAATGTGTGTCCTAGTCAACTGTAGTGTAGTTGTAGGAGTGGACTCGAAGTGAGGTTTTGAAATGGGCTTGTGGCCCGAATTTTGACGCGACAAACGGACGGAGTTTTGACCGGATTTTGCGCTAATTAAAGGCCTATTTCGAAATTCTTGTTTGAAAATAAGGATTTTGATTTTTTGAAAATTCGTCATGGTTTTGTTTAGAAGTGGTGATCACGTAGGGTTTACACATTTATACAGGCATTATAACGGGGATCTTTGAGTGCATCTAGAAGGGTTTTGGTTTAAAGGGTAGGTTGCCATACCGAACCATCAAACCCGAAGTCTGTGGAGAGGCTCGTGCCAAACAAGAGTAAGGCCGATTCCTAGTCCATTTCCTCAAGTAGTGAAGGCCCTTGACACAAACAAGAGTAAGCATCATGGTATGGATGACGTCAATCGCTATCCATCCTTAGGCCCAAATAAGAATTAGGACCGTTTAGACGGGACGATTGGTCGAATGGGTTGGGTTGGGCCTAGGAAGGCCGAATTAAACGGTCTAGGAAGACCGAGTTATGAAAACCGACAATTGTCTTGTACAAACTATTCCCTAACCTTGTTCGAGTTTCACCCTAGCTATACGTAAGTGTATATTCCCCAGCGGAGTCTCCAAACTGTGGACAGCGGGCCGCCCACGGGGGCTCTTGGTGAAGGTCGAAAAACAAGCGTTTGCATTTCGTAAGGAGTCGCCACCAATTTTTATGGGAAATTGGAACCGTTCGAATACCTCGTGTCATGTCAAGACACAAAGTAGTGACATGAACACTAAGCAATCGTTACCCTTAGCATTCTATGTCTAGAATGACTCTCGTGGATGCCAATGAACAAGGGTGCTCACGGAGATCTGGAGTAAGGGGTGAGGGTACGTATTAGGAAGCTCTTTTGATCGAACACCTAATCCCGCCCGCCTCGATAGCGGCCTCTACTAATGATTAGGGAAGTTATTCGTACTTGATATATCGTCGGCTATATGCATGCAATGCAACATCCATTGTTTAATCCTAACATGTGAGAATTAATACTAAGTCGGTGAACAATTAGTTTACAATTGGGTCGAAGTCGGATTTAATGCTCATTTACATGTGAAAACATACAAGCAATAAAAGGAATACAATAATTATAAATTACAATAATGAAAATTACAATGATTACATTGAGATAGGCGATTTATGTCGAAAATACCTTTAAAACGGATAGTTTGAGAAAACGAATAAAGGAACAAAATTACGAACAGAACAGAAGGTGATAATACGAGTAATAGTTAGTTAATACGAGCTAATTAAACTAGGTCAAGGCAGAAACGGAGTTCAGGGACAGAAATCATCCTGGGAACAGCGCAGCGAGATCGCGCCCTCTGGAAGAGGCGCGGCGATTCTTTGCGTCTGTTCCAAGGGTGAGTCCCAGGCTGTGAAGCGAAGCTAGATCGTTAATGTTAATTGGTAATTTTATGGATCGATTAAATTATTTACTCGGATGAAAGTGATTAATACTTTTATTACATGTCAATGATGGTCATGAAAGCGATAAACATGGATGAGACGGATGCAAACGGATTATTTACATGAAATTATGATGGAAACATTAATGAGTCCTCTGTTGAAATAAGTCAAATAGGCTAAATATGACGGATATACAACGAATATGCGAATAAGCAGATGAAAATTATATCAATGATGAATTCCAGAAACTCAATATGAACAAATTGAATCTCTACAATCCGAGTTTGAATTTAATGACGAAAACCCGCAAATATTGATTATTTGGGATTTAAGTCGGATTTGTGATAATTAAAACATATTAATGAATGATGAATCATGTGAATGAATTATGGATTATAATACATGTGAATTATATGCTATGATGAAGAAATACAGAACAAACGAATACAAATAAAACAAGAAAGACGAATTACAGAGGACGAAGAAGAAGAAAAGAAGCAGGAACTGCGGCAGCCTCACGAAGAGGCGCAGCAGGAACTGCGCTCCTTCGAAGAGCGCGCGATTCTTTGCGTCTTTTCTCGACGTCTGTCTACTGGAAATCCGCAAAAACAGAGTTTTAAAGCACGGTTTTAGAAATCGGTTTTAATGGTGTATTCGACATAAATCTTACAATGGTGATACGATAAAAGTACAATAAATAAAAGAGGAATTGTACACCCTCAGACTTACATGTTGACGAAACGAGATGAACTAAGATATCGATTAGTGAATGCTCGACGCGAATGCAAAGAGAGTGCCCTCGTAAGAGGAAAACGATTGATTAATTTAAGTTGATTATTGGTGTAGTTGGTCAAATTGGTCGGTCATGCAACGGAGAGGCTGGTACCCGGAAAGATCCGAGTTTACGTGGTCGGAAGTCCAAGCACGTAGGCGCCAATTAGTAAGAACAAAGTCTAGAATGCAAAGGGAGAAGAGAAGGGCGGACACTCGCGTGAGAAATATGAGGAGCGAAGGCTCCTATTTATACTAATCACGTGACGGAATAGGGTTTCGGAGACTCTTTGGAAGTGAATCTCGGAAAGATATGAAAAAGATACGTGGAACATGCAAAGAAGGGCCTGGGAAGAGGCGCAGCAGCCACTGCGTCTCTTGGAAGAGGCGCAAAGACTTTCTTTGCGTCTATTCCCAGGAGGTTTCCTCCTTTGAAGAAAGATTTCGCGTTTGAGTTATGGTAGGACGGAAATAATTCGATTATCTTATGAATATTACGGGATATTATTTGCCAAAAGATAAAATTTGTGAAATATGGAATAGAAATATCGGAACATTCGAACATTCCGACTCGGGATTTAATAGTTATCGAGAAAATGGAGACGGTTTTTGACCCGGACTCGAATGTACTCTAATTCGCCAAAACGACCGTATCGGGACGTAGATGACAACTATGAGGTCGACATTAATATTTGAGCAATCACTTGACGATAATCTTACGAACTGTCACAAATCGTTCCGCGAATCAAACATGCGGCCCAATCATCACCGGGTGGTTTGCGGGAGGTGCAGAAATGAGGTATCTACAAATCGTTGTTAACTTAAGTTTCCTCTTAAATAGTGAAAGAAAAAGGGAATGAGAATGAAGTCGTAGAGAATGAGTATTACCTTTGAATAGCTCAACACCACAAATCTTGATATCCCCTAAATGAGAACAAAACAAACACAAACGATGAAATTGAAAATTTTATGAACATTTCATAACCCAATGGAACTTACATAAAAAGTAAATAAATTAGTTAATAATTTTAAAACCTTAATACACTTGGCTTGATGTTAATAGAATAATAGGAAAGTTTAATGATACATTTAGTTCTACTGACGATAGAGATAAGAAAAATTTTGGCTTATAAACTTTGTCTTCCATCAAAAATATATAAAGAATTAAGGATGTGTTTTATGACTTTTGAGCATCCTTTTTTCATTATTATCAAAATTAATATAGACATAAATATCAATCAAGGTTCACGACTTTTGAGCATCATTTTTCATTATTATGAAATTTAATATAAACATTAATAAGGAATAAAGAGAAATGAAATGTATAAGTTTTGCTTGATTATTATTATTGTTATAATTTATTTTCTTACAAGATCCACTTTACAGGAGAATTATTTAAGATGTTGTCTTATTATGTAATTAGAATATGACATGTAAATGATCATAGTTAGTTTTTCTTGCCTTTTAATTAGATTTATATATTTTATATTTAGATTATTGAGTTATAGATTTGTCTCATTATTATGAAATTTAATATAGACATAAATATGGAGGAAAGGAGAAATGGAATGTAAAAGATTTGCTTTATTCATATATTTTTTTTTTTACAAAATCTACTTTGCATAAGAGTGGTTTAGAAATTATCTTATGAAATTTAAAATATGACATTCAGATGATGGTAGATAGTTTGGCTTACTTTTTAATTATAGATTATAGTTTTATAAATTCAAATATTATTCCATGCATGTTATATTGTCAATATAATTAAATAATCAATAAAACTGAATAAGAATTAATGGGGTGTGAAAATGTCATGTGAAATGAAATTGAATGTTCTAGGCTACCCTTTTAATTAGATAGTATAGATTTCATGCAATGTTATTGATAATTGAGTATGTCATCTTCCTGAAATTTCAATACAAACACAAAAACAATAACTAAATAACATTCTTACTATTAATAAATTTAAAACATAATAAGGATAAAAAGCGAAAGAATTCATTTAATTATCTATGTATGTATACTTTACCTTCCAACTTTTTGAATAAAAATGAAAATTAGGATTGTTATAATAGTTATATAGGAAACTTTTTGTTATTAATTATTGATTAAATTCAACAATTTATTCAATTTATTCGAGGGAAGAGGAACGATTTTGCGAATTAAAAGAGAGATAAAAAAAATTATGATAACTACAAATTATAATGATGGTGAGAGAAAACCAAAAAAAACATCCTATTAAATAAAAGAAATTAAAGGTTAAATAAATAAGTAGATTAATAACCAAATTTATGAGAGGGAAATAAAGAGTTTGTGTTAATTTATTTTTCGTGTTTGCAATTAATATTTTTTTTTAATTTTTTTTACTTATAAGCATGTGACAGTTTTAAAGATAACTTTTTAATACATAATCTAGACTTTTATAATATTGTATAAATAAATAATCAAGTAATCAATATAGATGAATTAGTATTTACCAACAAAAAGTCGACATGTGGATTAAAATTAAATATTTTAACTAGCCTTTTAACTATATTGTATAGGTACAAATTTTTGTTTGTTTTCAACTTCATTTATTCTTCTTCGTTCTTAATTTCATGTATTATATGAAATATCTTTAAATTATTAACTTATAATTAATGCGTATTTTTTTATTGTAGTTTTTTTTAGTTAAATAAGTTTAAAACTAATGGAATATGGATGGATTTGTAAAGGAAATAAGTGAATTAAATTAATGCAATATAATAATAAATTGATAATCCATGTCATATTAGCTTGCCAAGTTACATTGTTATTGCATACGTGGCTTTTTTTCATCCCATGTGGCATTGTCTACGTGGCTTTTTTAGACTAGCCTTTTAATAATGTTATATAGATAGATACGTGGCTTTTTTTCATCCCATGTGGCATTGTCTACGTGGCTTTTTTAGACTAGCCTTTTAATAATGTTATATAGATATTTTGAAAAAAAAAATAATAATACTACAAAACGTATTTGGTATAGCTTTAGTTGACTTTATTACACTTTTCATTTGTACTACAAAACATTCGAATAGAATAATGTCTTCAAGAAACCCAAGAAAATGGGAAAATCTACCGAAAGAATTATGGGAAGAAATTCTAGTGAAAGTTCCACCGTCCACAATTCTTGACATGATGTTGGTATACAAACGTGTTTACTCTGTCGTTATGCAACCTAAATTTGTGCTCCAACATTATCGTGGTAATCGTACCAGTCCTCGAGAGTTAATTGTGAAACATTCTAACAATGGCCTACTATTCCCAAGCTCAACGCCATATCCGTTCAACGACCTTGATTCGGTAAAAAAATATCCACAATTTCCTATACTTTTCAAGAATTATCGAGCTGAAGTAGTTGGGCAGAATAATGGTTTGATTTTACTTCACCATTATAAGAACAAGGACGAAAAGTGGTCGGGTTCGAATCGAATAACAATTTGGAATTGTTTAACGGGTAAAGTGGCGCCAATACCAAATTCCGAGTTGTCGAAAGGGATAATTGGGACGAAAAGGGTTGATGTGCGGGTTTGTTATGAGTATGCGAACAACGATTATAACATTGTCGTAGTGGCCCAAGACACTAAAAGCAAGTTCGTAATAGAGAAATTCAACTATAAAGACTCGAGATGGAGTTTCCAATCACTTTTTAATCTTCCTCGGCTCCGCTTAGGGCCAATGACATGTACGAACCAAAGAATATGTTGGGTTGCAGGGGAGTTGCATGGAGACGATGACGATCGTAGTGAGGAGTTTGAATATTTTGTTACTTGTGATATGGTCGGACATAAGTTTACGGTCAAAAAGCTACCGCAACAAACTCTTTCTTGTAGTATCGTACCGGTAATCTTTGAAAATACCATATGTGTTTTAACCATCAACGATATTTTGCTTAATGAAAATCCAAGTATTGATGTATGGGATTTTGATGAAAAGCTACAGAAGTGGATCAGATTAATCAAGCATAATTATTTTCATCCTCAATTGTTTGTAAGTGTCTTTGGCAACCTTAAGACTGCTACTTATGTGGCTCAAGACAACAAGGTGGTTTTTTATCTTGAAAATGGGAAAATCTTGAGCTTCTTGATTGATGAAAATAGGGTGAAGACATATGGGGACCAAGTAATATTTGTTGACACCACCTATGTCGAGAGCTTGTTGTTTCCCCGTAGGCCGTAGATCGTAGATGAGTGACATTCAACCTTGAGGCGTGTAACCGGTACAAGTCAAAGCTTCCTACTAACAAGATGGTATGTCTTTGCAAGCTACCGTTGAAATCTATCTCCCAACACTTGTTTTTGGGTAATTAATTAGCTGAGTTTATGTCTCGCACTTCGAGTAGTCTAGTTTAGGCACAATACTATGAAGCACATATATGAACAACAATTGAGGATATTCTTAGTTACCTCAATTGTTGTTCATGTATGTGGTTCATAGATAGTAGAAGTATTAATTACTCGGTAGTCTGGTCAGTCACATTGCTGTAATATTACACTATACAATAAAATGGTCAGAATTACATCGGTGTCCTTTAACAATGTTTTATGAATGTCTGCATATGGTGTGTATAGCCTTCAGGCCTTGCGTAGATTAGATGTTCGTCGAGATGTTGTTTCATTGTTTATAGTTTGCAGGTTCTTTTGCCATGTGTTTGATACTTTGATGTAGTCTAGTTGCATTGGCCATGTACGATAGAATTGATATGCTAGGAAACCAGAGATGTAGCATTAGTAATCATAAAAAAGAAACCCAAAACAAGGTAGCATTAGTATCATAAAAGTATTCTTCTTCAATTCCAGTGACCCTCAATGTTCTTGTGGGAGAGACTGTGTTTCGCAAAAGACCATGAGGGTCTGAGGACCAATTATTGAAACAATAGTGTTCTTCGGGTTGGTTTAATGACACTGTGTGCAAAGTGGTCTTGATGTCAGTATGAATACAAGGAGAGACAGTGGGGACTACAGTAGTGAATGCTTGCTCCGGACACGCACTGGGTATTATGCATGTCTGGAAATTCGTTGTTTGTTGATCATTGTAATTCGCTGTGGTTGATCATGATAAGCATGTCTGTCAGAAGAGAAAAGAAAGAAAGACTGATTATCATCATCATCATCATCATCCATCCAGTAGTTCACCGTCTCCGAAATCCATTTGAGGTGGTCTATATGTGAAGGTGGGGACCACAGAGTGTCTCCTTTCTGTGAAGACACAATCTGTGAACCAGGGGAAACAACACTTCTCAAAGAACTTTGTGCAGATTCGAAAGAGCAGTTCCTTGAGAAACTGAAACCATGAGACATGTCGATCAGCTGGAGTGTCAGATCTATTGTACAGTAGTAATTAACTGAACTTGAGTCCAGATTGGAGACACTATTCTGTTCCTTGGATTGATCAACCTCAAGCCTAGGAGGATTACTTTGTCAGCATTGTAAATACAACAAAACCTACTGTAACATTAGTCACTAGCAAAGAACAGACAGCTAGGAATAGCCATTTGACCTACAAAACCAAAGTCGACAATTACAGAAAAGCATAAGGCAACTACTTAGGAGCCTCCGTAGCTGCACGGTCGGTGCCTTATCTACAAGACACACTTATGCTTACTGATGCGTTTTGGCTAATGCTTACGGAGCCTAAGAATGGGTGTACTGTTTTAAACTAAGACCATTCCTACTCCGTCATGACTAAAAATTCTGTTTTCCGAGCACTACAAATCACCGCAGATATGTGATTAAATCTTGGTTTGAGACATGGAATTAGTCCCCATAGCATGATCTCAGCAATTGCGCCCAAAATGGGTCCCATAACACCTCCAAATGAGGTCCCCATAATCTTCAAAGTCTCTATTACTTGACGATGCAGCTTAGTGGCCCATATTTACTACTATGACCGCAGAAGCATTTCCAAAAGCTCTAGTTTTGATACAGTAGTACAAACAACAATCACAAACTTAAAATATTAAATTGCCCATACATCAATAAAGCCGCTCATAGGTTAGCTAAGCGTGCTATTAAACTGTAGAACTCGTTAACCCGATTGTCAAAAAAAAAAAAAAAAGGTCACTGCCTTACGCACAGGCAACATCATCTTATAGTCGGGCACTCAGGTAGCTTTAGATGATGATGATGGCCTTTTTTAGATTGAAGGGCATTTCCAAAGATAATCATCTCAGCCAGTTTTGCCATATGTGTGCAAGTCAAACAACAACGAAATGGCTAGGACAAACAAGTTCTAACAGTATGATAGTCCGAACAGTATTAAATTTTTGAGTTATAGCAGTTTTATTTTATTTTAAACAAATGATTATAATTTAGCTCAAAAAATATTAGATTTTAAATGATTAAAAATTTAGAAAAGTCTTGTTTCCTTATTTAATCAGAATTCTTTTGTAAGAAAACTTGGGCTTTTAGAAAACTAATCTGAGTAGGAAATAAAATAAGATTAGGAGTATGTTAAATATCATGTGTCATACAGAGTACTATATATAATAATACATCTTACTTATGTGTATTATTATTATTACTATAAATAAATAAATAAATACTCCCAAGACCTCGGAAACAATTCAAATAAATTAGAATTATCAAGTGGAGTCCTACATTAAAAAAGAAGATGAAGATGATTAAGATGGAGAGTGACGAAGATAGAGGGAACATAGACCGTATTACACCAGAATTATGGATTGAAATACTAGTCAGAGTAGCACCAAGAATGGTTGTTCCACTCAAGTTGGTTTGCAAAACCTTTAACACAATTATCTCTTACCATAATTTTGCTCCTCTCCATAACAAAACTTTTGGCACCAATGAAGAACTTATTAGGGTCGTATGGATAAAAAGACGATCTACATATGACGATGTTCAATATGGAAGGTCGTTATATTCGTATGTTAATCTGCAACAATTTCGAACAATCCAACTTCCAATTGCTTCATATCCTTACAAAACTCAAGTGGCTGGTAATGTCAATGGCTTGTTGTTGTTACATCAATTCAAGTCCGATGATTTTAAATGGAATCCCTGCAATACATTGCTATTATGGAACCCTTTAACTCGTCAAGTTTTTCATATCCCTAATTCGCCTCTATCACGCATTACTAATCGGTCTAAGCAGGTTGAGGTAGCTTTTGGTTATGATCCCGTCCATGATGATTATAAAATTGTGGTATTTATTCTCGAACCCAAGTTCCAACTCGAGAACCCGAGTTTTTTGGACCCTAAACATTCGGCTATACTTGAAATTTTCAGCCTTAGGACTAAATCTTGGAGACTAAGAGTTATTAGTGAGATGGCTGAGATTGCTCATTTCTGTTTGGGATCCAGTGTTTATTTTAATGGGGAATTACATTGGGTTGTTGGCAATGAATTATTTCCTGTTGCTGATGCTGATGTTGACGCTGCTTTTGCTGATGCGGCTGCTAGTGGTGCTCATCATGATTGGGCGTCCCCCTACTACGGTGTAGGGAATTTTACTAGCCTGATGTCCTTTAATCTCGGGACCGAAATATTTACATTTTAAGATTTACCTGATCATCAAGGCGGCCTAAGTATCCCGACCCTATACGAGGGATCAGTTTCCATCATTAGTATCCATCCTAATAAGATAGGAATTTGGAAGTTGGACAAAGCCAGCAGCAATTTGTGGACACCGGCCACAAATCACAATTATGATAAATGTTGGTTATATGGAGTACTTGAATTTGTGAGGGTTGAAAGTGCAACCTTTAGGGTCACTGATGAACAGCAGCAAAGTGTGCTGTTTAGACGACAAAACGGAAGCTTCATCACATTTTCCATTGGTGAAAATAAGATAACGAGTGATAGGTGTGCACAAATATACATTGGTACTTATGTCGAGAGCGTGTTGTCTCCTTCACACCCTTTTGCAACAAACATATGAGCGAAATATTCTTCTTAATTTAACAAATTTAATACACAGTTACTTCTTGCAACACTTTTTTTGGATTCCGTTAGTCTTGTTCTTAGTTTAACAAACGAACTGGTTGTACCTCGCACTTCTTTGGCTTCCGTTAGTCTTGTTCTTAGTTTAACAAACGAACTGGTTGTACCTCACACTTCTTTGGCTTCCGTTAGTCTTGTTCTTAGTTTAACAAACGAACTGGTTGTGACCTGCACTTTTTTTGGCTTCCGCTAGGCTTGTTCTTAGTTTAACAAACGAATTGGTTGTACCCTTCAATTTAATATATATATAACCCATTGGCCATTGCCAGGACCAAATAACAAATGTAATCTCACTCATAACTATAAGGAATAAAATATTACTATTATAGTATAATTCACAATATGGTAATATTGTGATTGTCTAAGATTATAGTAGTCCTAGTTTTCTATATTGTGTCAACTATATCTTTATGATATATTCTAGTTAGATTGAGTTTCCAATTATTATCGTCTTGTAATTGCTATATAAGCAACCCTTTGTCATCAATAATATTCAAGTCATTCAATTCAATACAATTCATATTCTCTACATGGTATCAGAAGGGTAAGATCCAAAGGACCTTTACACACACAAATCCCACCACAAAAACCACCGTCAACGTATTTCCGCTGCCGGCCGGAGGTGGTTGTCATCTCTTCCATCTCCGGCGGGCTTACTAACTAGCCTATCCATCTACTTTCGTTCATCTGTCTTTCTTCTTCTTTCCTAAACTCTATCTTACTATGATCTTCCCACCTTTTAATCAATTCTAACCATTACAATTCTTTCACTCTCTTTATCCTATATGCTTTTGCCTCTGGGTTAGTTACTGCGTAAAACTCAACACGCAAGTTAAGTCTTTCTCTAAATTACCTTGCATCAAGCCTCATAGCCTACACATGTGTGTATGCGTTATGACAATCTCGTGGCAATTTGTTCACCAATTCATCACTCTCTCAAATAATTCACATCCCCAGATTACAAATCACAAATTTCTTCTCTAACTCTTAACTCTCTTTGATCTTGTTATCACCAAAATTTTTCCACGACAAATTTTCCTCCTTTTCTATAACCTTCCTCAACAAACCAATCAATCCGTCTATCAATTGGACTGTAAAACTCGAGCGCCACCTCTGCTAACTCAGGCTCTTGTTTCCGAGACACAATCTTCTCATTCATTCTGAAAAAAAAATAAAATTTCTACCTTGGCCCATGTTCTCTCGTCACAAACTCTCTCATACTTACCCATTATCACTCTTCTGTCCTCTAATTTTAGGTAAGCTATTAAGCAAATCCCAACCAAAGCAGCCCGTTTAGTACTCTTATTTATCCTCTTCTACTTCTCTTATTCTTCGGAGTCCAAAGTTTTCCCCTCTAAACCTCTCTTGCTTTTCTTAATGATGACACGTGATGGGCATGTCCCCTTTGCAAGGCCTCACTACTTGATTACGTTGCTCTTCCTACCTTACCCTGCTCTTTCCTATATCATGACGCAAATTGCTAGTTTCTTCTCGTACCTTGCTCACAAATTACTCTGTCTTCCTATCTCAAATTTACTCATCTACCTCAAATATAAAGTTCCTCTCCAAAAGACGTCTCCTTTACCTCAACTCAAATTTTCTTTTCCAATTTCCTACATGTCTCCATACTACCCCTCTTTCTCTTGGTCATCCTTATTATCTCCGTAAAATTATACGGAGTATATCTCTCCCGACCTTTACAAAATACAGTCAAAATAGTTTTTTCTTCACCTCTCAAAAAAAATAAATTACATGTCGTCTTTCTCAAAGTATGCCCTAACCTTTGGTAATCTTTTACAAATTACTCATCTTCTTTATATTTCGGCCATCGTTTCCTCTGGCCACCTTTAATTTCTCTCAAATTATGCCATAGTTTTTGGCCTTTTCTCAAATTCGTCCCTCTCAACAAATATTCTTCTCATGATCCCACGATCAAATTTGAATCCCTATAAGACCGTACAAATTTTACTGTGCAAGTTTATTTCCCAAAATCCTCAAGCTCACAGCGTACCCACTAATCACATTTACTTGCTTTCCCAACTTTCTCCCCTTTATTTACTATTGCAGAATTAAGCCTCTACATCTCGTCTACTGCTACTTCTCCTGGCTCAAGATTGCAGTCCCGTCTTCTTCTTCTTCTCAAGATTGTCCTTCCCCTTCGGTCGTCCATCTTGCGGGGGCGTATAAGGAATAAAATATTACTATTATAGTATAATTCACAATATGGTAATATTGTGATTGTCTAAGATTATAGTAGTCCTAGTTTTCTATATTGTGTCAACTATATCTTTATGATATATTCTAGTTAGATTGAGTTTCCAATTATTATCGTCTTGTAATTGCTATATAAGCAACCCTTTGTCATCAATAATATTCAAGTCATTCAATTCAATACAATTCATATTCTCTACAATAACGCTAATAACATATGAAAACTAATTAATAAAATGAGTCTCAATAAAAAAAATATGACAAGTATCATTAAAATAGATACTGAAACATAAAAATGTTCACATTTTTCTATGCACTGAAAACGATATACAAGAATTTGTCGATCATAGTAAACTTTCACGACACAGAGTTTGAAGGGTATTTCAATAACATGACACTTAAATTTTTTTCTAGCATTATTCAATTGCACACATCTTAAGGCTTGGTTGGCCAAGTTTTTTAAGTAATTTTTTAATTGTGAAAGTAGAAGGCGAGCCAAACACTTTAATGTACAAAAATTAAAACTACTTTTGAAAAGTCAGAAGTTAAAAAAAAGTCACTGAAAACAGAAGCATCAAATTAGTGCTTCTGCTCAACTTCCCCAAAACTCTTGAATTCCAATCAATTTGTTGTGAAAATATTTTTACAGAAGTTTGGTCAAACAACCACAGTTCTTTCAAAAAATAGTTTATGAAAAAATTCCTAAAAATAAAATCTTTTTTACATAAACTTGGCCAAACAACACCTTAATCTCATACTTTTTTTCCGGACACATGGAAAAATAGTAGTTTACATTCTAATAAAGCATGAGTGACTAAACCATTTATATATATCACAAATATTTTTTTTTTTTGAAAGAAACCCAAAAGGGCTCAATTTGCATTAACGATATCAAACGTCACAAGTGCATCTATGTTCATAGGAAGGACGTCAGTCCACCTACGTTTCCCTACTGACCAAGGTCGAGTATGTGCTAGCTCGTGAGCTACCCGATTACCTGATCTTCTAACATAACTAAATTCAAGAGTATCAAAGAAAATACACATAACATAATTACATAAATATCGTCGTAAATAAGATTTAAGTCACTCCATCCTCGTCTTCGATTCCGCAAGTCTTCAATGACGGATAAACAATCGCTCTCTAGCTCCACGTTCTTTAGCTCCTTCTCCTTCGCTTCAGCAAGGCCCATCAAAATAGCTTCCGCCTCAAGAACCACCGGTTCACGCACAACTCCCTCCTGTACCGAGACTCCCTACTGCACTTTCCTCTCCCCATCCCGACAGACAGCACCCAGTCCAGCCCCGTCCCCCTCCATCAACCCCGCATCCACATTGATTTTGTACATCCCCCTTCTCGGTTTCCTCCACCCCTTCCTCTCCCACTACAAAAAGAATTGGCCTTAGCTACAGAACTTTACGACAGAATCATAATCCATCGGTAAATATGGGTTTGCGATGGATTTTGCGATGGACATGTTGACTTGCGATGGAATTTGCTACGTCCACTAGTTGGCGGGTGAAAATTCCAATGGCACCTAATTGTTGCAACGGAATCTGCGATGGCTTACTTTAATTTGCGACGGAAACTGCGATGGAAAATTCTAATTAAATCTACTCTATATAAAAGCAGAAGACAATACTGAGCAGAGAACGCGCCACGTCATTATTGCATTTTTTTTTTTTTCGAAAATTGACATTATGGTGGGACCCATGTGTGCGCAACGTATTTAATTACTGAGATATGCGTCTTTCAAAGCATGTGCTAAAATCCGTCTCACTACAAAATCTATAAAGTCGTCTTACGGAATACATCTTGAAATTAACATTATGATAAAATTTTATAGAAATTGAATAATAATTACGCATAATTAATTACAAAAGCGAGTTACCGTAATTGAATTACATAATTACTATACTAAAATTAAATAACAAAAATACAAAATTTCAGGAAAAAATATCACTTATATACGAATCGAAAATACATCGAGATGAATTACAAAATGAATAACAAGTATTTTTGTTATTAACGATTTTGCCTTGTGCAGTAAATTAATTGAAAACATGATTTTTTAAAAATACAGTGTACGAGTATTTTTTTAAAAATATAAATAATGACGAGAAATGAACTTGGAATATAAAACTCGGCATCTGATGTCACGCACACCGAGTTAATCAGTAAAAGCTATTTTTAATTTTTTTTTTACTCTCAAAATTAAACAAATAAATGTTCATTTAAATTACAAGTGATGTAAAAATTATATTAAATTTTTAGTAATAAAATTTTTTAAAATAATTTACAATACTGCACAGGTTTTTTAGGACTTAATTCACAATACTGCACGGGTTGTGAATTAAGATTAATTAAAATTAAATTAGTATACCCGTGAAATAAAACTTATGCACGGATTTTTTTTAGATTTTAATAAAAGAAATTTAAAAACGATACGAAAAGTCGAAACACTTTAAAATATGTTTTTTGGAAAATTAATCCTCTCAGATATGTATAGAAAGCCGTTCATCACCGAGGATTATGTACTTGGAGCAAAAATTCTGGCAATTTAAGTATCAGCCTCGCACTCCGAATTCGGAAGATGGCAATGATAAACTACCGAGTAATTTCTACTTCAACAAGTACGAATTTTAGGCAACGTTGTTATCATCATAATATATACACTTGGACCGTCCAACCATGAAATCCCAAACTGCATAAAATTAAAATAATCAAAGATATTCGAAATTAGAGCATATGCGTTAAATATGGAATGGCAAAGATTCTGACTAGTTTCAAAGAAGTGGGGTTCATGGGTAATGGAAGTAGTGGGGGATTTAGGGTTTACAAGGGGTGGTATTTTAGTATTTATAGCATTACAAACATTGAGATTTTCACAGAAACTCAATATAACAAATTCAATAAAAAACTTGAGATTATGGCACACATCCAGAGCATTCCAATTTCGAGCATCACAAAAGAAACATCAAGGACGGAGCAATTAACTGTTCGGGTTATGAGATTGTGGTACAGAAAGTCGGAGACAAACCCCAGGACGTGAATTTGAGTAAACTAAACAAACAGTTTTGTAAGTTAGTGGGCAATAGTTGATTGAAGTAAAAGTAAATCAAACACATATTTTGTTTACCAGTTTTATTCGATGAATTAAAAAGAAAACCAACTAGAAACTGTGCACATTTTTTGCATCATCTTCAGAAGCATCAAAACAGAGGTGGGTTGAACATGGAAAAGGGCAATTCAAGTACAAGCCAAAAAAAAGGAGAAGAGAGCAAGGAATGAACAACGAAAACAGTAAGTTTCTTAATTTATTTCTATGAATTAAAATCAGTTACATTGTGTTATTGCTTACTTAACTTTTTCGAACTTTGACGAACAATATTCATGCTTCGGATGTTATTGGTTACTTAACTTCTATCTTTGAGGAAGAATATGCATGCTACCAATGAACCTGCATTTTAGTAACATATTTTCATCAGATTAAGTTCATAAAAATTTGACTGAATAACATATTTTCATCAAAAATCAAAGTAAAACTTAAAAGGAAACTTTTTTAAAGAAACAAGGACTGAATAACACTTAACTTATTTTTTTGAAACCTTCCCTTCAAAATTGTTTCTACAAGAAGCAATATAAAAGTGTTAGTAAATTATGTTCCCAAAAGGGGAAATATGAAATTGAAAGGTATATTAGAAAAGAGATTGAAATTGAAAGGTATATTAGAAAAGGGAATCAGTAAATGTACTTAACTTTTCACATGTTGATAATTGATCTGCAATGAATGTTCTGCAAACAATTGTAGAACAATTACAATGATTTGTATACTATACAACACATCTCACAACTGTTAAATCAAATGAGTTTGAACTTTTCACATGTTGATAATTGATCTGCAATGAGTTTGAACTTTTCACATGTTGATAATTGATCTGCAATGAATGTTCTGCAAACAATTGTAGAACAATTACAATGATTTATATACTATACAACACATCTCACAACTGTTAAATCAAATGAGTTTGAATTCAAAATAAGTTTACTAATGTAACACTTTGAAACGTGAGTGTGAATGACAACAGTTGTATTGGTTGATTTGTGGTAGGACCAACACATGGGTTGGGTTAGGTCACTCTAGGTTGGGTTGGGTCGGGTTAGGTCAGTCTGGGTTGGGTTGGGTTGGGTTAGGTCAGTCTGGGTTGGGTTGGGTTGGGTTAGGTCAGTCTAGGTTAGGTCAGTCCAGGTTGGGTCAGTCCAGGTTGGGTCAGTCCAGGCAGACAATTGGGTCAGTCCAAGCAGGCAATTGGGTCAGTCCAGGAAATTGGGTCAGTCCAGGCAATTGGGTCAGGTCCATGTATTTGGGTCAGGTCCATGTATTTGGGTCAAGTCCATGTATTTGGGTCAAGTCCATGTATTTGGGTCAACTCCATGTATTTGGGTCAAGTCCATGTATTTGGGTCCAGTCCATGTAAATGGGTCCAGTCCATGTAAATGGGTCCAGTCCATGTAAATGGGTCCAGTCCATGTAAATGGGTCCAGTCCATGTAAATTGGTCCAGTCCATGTAAATTGGTCCAGTCCATGTAAATGGGTCCGTCAATGTAAATGGGTCAGTCAATGTAAATGGGTCAGTCCATGTAAATGGGTCAGTCTGTTTTTGCATGGGTCGGGTTAAAACCCGGGTTGGGTTGGGTCGGGTTTAAACCCAGGTTGGATTGGGTCGGGTTTAAACCCGGGTTGGATTGGTTCGGGTTTAAACCCGGGTTGGATTGGGTCGGGTTTAAACCCGGGTTGGATTGGGTTGGGTTTAAACCTGGGTTGGATTGGGTCGGGTTAAAACCCGGGTTGGTTTGGGTCGGGTTTAAACCCGGGTTGGTTTGGGTCGGGTGAAAACCCGGGTTGGATTGGATACGGTTAAAACCCGGGTTGGATTGGGTCGGGTTATAACCCGTGTTGGATTTGGTCGGGTTAAAACCCGTTTAGATTTGGGTCAGGTTAAAACCCTTGCTGATTTGAATCCAATTTTAGGCAAGGTTGTAGGCAACATGTAATTTTAATTAATGAATCTAGGGTTTTAATTTGTGACAACAACAAAGTCGCAGCAATCTTGAATGACAACAGATCCTATACTCAGATTTCCAGATTTTTAACCATTATTTTCAATAATATAGATAAATTATGAAGACTAAGATAAAAACTCCATTAAAAAAATTTAAAATCTAAAAACAGATTGAATTCATTTTTTTAAAAATATTGTTACTAGCATTTCTAAGTCATTATAGTCGTAGATCTAAAAAAAAAAAGTGTTAAAAAACGCAATCAAGGAACTCACTATCAACAGATCAGTTTATAATATATCAAAATAGAGCATCTGTAATATGAATATGAATCTGCATGCGAGGATAAATGTTTATTTTGCATTAATATTTAATCAATATCGGCATGTATTGAACATCATCTTTAAGCGGCATAAAAATGAACAAAAACAAAACGCGGATCTTATATTGCATTAATGAGATCCGTATTTAACAGATCTACATTACGAAAAAATTGCAAAAAATATTAAGAAAATATTATTTGTCGATTTTCTAATTACCATGAACTCAAATATGTCATAAAATTTATAGATCTGACATTATAAACAACCATTTTAATTATATGTTGATTTTCTAATTACCGTCCACTCAAATATGTCATAAATTGATAGATCTAACGATATAAACAACGATTTAATTTTAAAAATGTCGAAAAAAATTAATATTTTACTTATTAAGTGGCGGAAATAAAATTAAAGAGTAGAGTAAAATTAAACTTACCATTAATACATCTTCAATAAGCGCTCCTAAGAACACGACTCCCTTCACCATGTTAAAGAATGACCGTGTGCATGCGCGGAAAACAGATCGGACAATGAAGGGTTAGTAATCGGATTTAGGGTGCACAAAGGACGAGATGGGAGGTTTTAGTGAGAGATCTAATTTAGTATTGAAGTTGTATGTGTAATATGAGGATAAACTGTGTAAAAGAGGCGATAAGGTGAGCTGCTTTAGTTTTAGGTTTTTAGTGAGATAGTGAAGCAGAGAGAGAGAGGGAGATAAAGACGAAGGAGTGTAAGGATATGAGACGGATTCTAGGGTTTTCTTGTGGGGGAGGGGTTATATATAGGTGGGGTAATTATTAGGGTTTTCGTCTGTTGGGCTGGACGGGAAATGTGAAAAGGTTGGGCCCAAATTCACATTTATATAACCCCATGTTTGGTACTGTTTGTTTTTTAATTTTTGTTCGGGAATTGGGCTAGACGGGAATTGTAGAAAGTTTTGGACCCAAATTAGTATAAGATAGGTTAGCATTAGGGTATTTTTCTTACTTGGGTTGGATGGGAATTAAAGAACTCGTGAGCCCAAATTTGGGTTTTCGAGATATTGACTGCAAATTGGGTCGTTGTCAGCCCATTTGTAATATCGTTTGGCCTTTTAATTTTGTTCGAGATGAGTTTACATACAGTCCACGTTGTTTACAGTTTCAAAATGTACAATAAAATATAACGTTTGACATAATTTGTCTTTGTCGTTATGTTTTACCAATATAGGTGTTCGGATATCAGAAAGAAACTTGATGATTACGGACAATACGCCACAATCAATGTCAAATCCTCGAGTACCGCTATCTGACATTAGCAACGGTACTTCTTTATTTTTAATTGTTAATATTTTACTACATATATTCAATTTTTTACACTTTTATTTTAATCATGTTTCATTTGTTGTTTTTAGAAAATTATAATAAGTCATTAAAAATTGTGAAAATTTCAGTTTCTCATACTCCGTGTAACCGAAGCAGCAGAAGAATTACAAGGGAACAGATATCGATAACAACCCCGCCAAGTAATGTTTTTACTGATTTAGACCATTTAGAGAGGTACAATAAAAATGCAAAAACAAATATACATAAAAAAAAATTCTTCCCGGCCCAAATACATACCCGTGCAATTTTGCACGGGTTTAAAACTAGTTTCTTTCCTAATATAAAACGCGATTAGTAATACTCTCGGAATAAAAAAACGCGATTAGTAATTAAATTCCGTCGCAACATTACCCAAACCCTCGCAAGGAAAAACAAAACCCCAAACTCGACATAACACAGTCACAAACCCCAAATCAAAAGAAACCCCCATTCCCAGTGTCCTCCATCATCTCCATCATCGTCATCACCGCAGTGTCCTCCATAATTGTCTGCCGCCGTCGTCTTCAGCCGGGTCCTCCACCATCCTTGTCGATCCGTCATTGCTCTCAATCCGTCGCAAGGTTATTTTCCTCTTTTTGTTTGATTCATTTTCTAGTTTTTTAATATAAACCTTTAATGAAACAATCTAAAGTAATTGTTACGATTTTTTTCTGGGTATAGTTTTCTGGATATTTCCATTATTATAGCTTCATATTCTTGAAATCAGCAAACCCTAATTTCGAAACAACCCATTACATCCCCTTCTAATTTCTCAGTCCCATGATTACAATTTGCTTGTTTTTCATATCAATTGAAAGTTCTTCATGCCATCCCCTTTGATTTCCTTAATTCTGCTGCTATACATATGTTCAATTATGTGTTTTTCTGCGTTTAATTTTTAGTTTCTTGTACCTAGAAAAGTAGATTCATTGAAATTTATGTTGGATTTTGCTAGATTATTCTTTGAGTACCCAATTAGGCTTGCTTCATGATTTTCCTTTTCAATTGATTTTGTTTTACTGTTGCTGCAATGTATTGTAAATTATATGGTAAATTGGTAATTTCTGCAATGTTTTTGGGCTGCTTTTAGTTTTAATGAAGAACTTGACGGCGTTAGACTAGGAGTGCCTTAACCGTAAAATTTTGAAGTATAATCCCTTACCTGTAAAAAATAGCAAGGTTTGGTTAAGGGTAAGATAAGGACCCGAACTATGCATTTTTTTTCCAGTTAAGGGATTGTACTATTAAATTATCCAGTTAAGGACCTCTTGTTTTAACACCGTCAACTTTTCCGTAAGTGCTATAGAATGCATGATTTTTTAAAAATTTATGTGGGATCCATCTCAATTGAAAACAAATAGAGGAGCATGTTTATTTCTATAATCTTGCGCACCTTTTAATTCTGCCACCACCAACATCCTCCTCCTTGTTCATTTACAATCCATATTCCACAACAAAACCAACTCTAAAAATTAAGAAGATGAAGTCAATTAAGTTAGCTCATGAATGGGATTTTCAGTTTGGAAGTTATTGAAGAATTTAGACACCGTCATTGCCCGAGTACATCGAGCTTAACATTTTAAAAACGGGTCAATTTTGGTTACTCGTTTAAGCTACGATCCCAGTTGTACGTGGCGAACCGGGAATGGTTGGCCAGCTGTGTCGGATCGACATCTCTCGCGGGACTTACTTAGATTGTTGGGTGGGCAATCACAGCTCCCCTGGGTGTGTCTCGGGGAATTAGTTCGCTTATTGGCTTGTAATGCTCAGAGGACGGATGGCCTATGTTTATGGGATCGAGCTAGGTGAATTATGACAAATGAACTAATGAAGTAAAAGAGTAGAAAAAGTATATGAATTCTATGTGTTGTGGCTTTCTCTTCATCGTTGATTTCTTCTCGATCTCATCCCATCATTAATAGTTCATTGCAGCACAACTCAATTTTTTATTGAACTAGTTGTAGATGATGTACGCCTGTGTGAGTTTAAGGATAATTAAAATTTAAGGCTGATAAATGTATCGTTAAAAATCAGTGGTTTTAGTTAAATTTCTTTATAAAACCGGCTGAAATTTGGAGGACAAAATCAGTGATACAATTAGAGGAAACCAATATGAAGAAGTTTGGGGAGAGACAATAATAGAACAACTCACAAAACAAAATGAATGGGAAAAGATGATAATAATTTTTTAATTATATTTTTAAGCACATCAATGTCAATTTAACGGCAAGAATAACAGAAAGCTTATTAGAGGTCCTTAACGGAACAAATGAAAATTGAGATCCTTAACTGAAAAATAATTGAAAGTTGAGGTCCTTATCTTAATGTTAACTCTTGGTGGTAGTAACTTTCATCCATCGTTATTATTCTTTCTCATGGATGTTCCCTTGTGCATTGGATTATTCATCCCGTGTTTCATTTCTCATTTGCATATCCGCGTCCAAACTTGATTCTCTTGCGCATACTGGACTATAATATGAAAAATATTAGAGTCAACACTTTCTGAGCTAACTTTTTATTTTTTATTTTTTATTTAACAGCGGTTGTCATGTTGGGGAGTTATAGGCATCATCTTACAATTGTGTCACACATGGGACAAGTCTCAGAAGCTTGTCAAATATCAATAATAATCAATCAAAATAATATTTGAAAAACCAGTTCAGAATATTGCAAAGTTATATTAAAACCAAACAAGGACTTGAATTACATAAACTTTCTGTGTGGTATGAATTACCAGCTAACTTTTTGTTAATTTAAGACGGACGGTATCCAGTCTTAACCTTAAGATGGGTGGATGGTATCCGTCTTAACATCAAGACGGCACTACCCATCTTAACCTTAAGACGGGTCAGATGGTATCCGTCTCAACCTTAAGGGAGATTTATTGTTATCTAATGAATTACACAAACTTGAAATGATCATTTTATGTCATATGAATTTCAGTTGTCCAAATTTCTGTTTGTAGTTCGTTATTGAAGTATTTGATAACAGGCCATCCGCAACTGTCAAGAGTCGTCTTCTGTTATTTCTCCCCTAACTTAAGATCATTGTTGGAAATCAGTTTGGTTGATTTACTGATTTGGTTGATTTTTGTTGATGAGCAGGTTTGGGTTTTTTCTGGTACGTAGAGGCTCACAGCTTGGACGCTTGGTATATTTCAGCTAATTACGTAACACCAGCTTCCCCCTCCACTTCAATTCCTCTCATCTCCGCAACAATTTCCCTCACCCTACTTAACGCCTTGTCCACACTCCACCTCTCATTTTCAAAGACAACCTTATTCCGCATTTCCCAAATAGCCCAGCAACCCGTCATCAATTCCACACACTCCTTTACCCCCGACTCTATATATATCACAAATATTTGTATAAGACGGCTCTGCACAAATTTCCCTTAGAACGCATTTTTTTCTGACTGTTATCCACTAAAATTTGTATTTTGACCTATTTTATACTAGACATGGTAAACGGGTCAACTAGGTCGGGATCAGGTTGAGCCAGTACCGGTCGGGTCAATTTCGGGTTTGCTGATTTCGAGTTGGCTTTGGGTCATTTTCGGGTCAACTGTTATCAAGTTATTTATGAATAATAATCCGTTTCCAATAAACATTCGGGTCAGGTTATAGTGACCGGTCAATACGGGTTTCGGGGTCAACGTCGTGTCTTACGCTGAACTTAACCACTATATACTCCTGTCATCCGAGCAACATAAAACACACTCTTCCGCAACTTATTACTAACACGAAGAAGAAGAAAATGGAAGCTTCAGATCATTCATCAATGGCTTCTCTTTCTCTCTCTTCCTCAAACTCTACTTTTCAAACTACAGATTTCCCACCTAGTTTTCTGAGACAATGGAGGCCAAATGCTCAAAGAAACCTTAAAAATCAATGGTCTAAACTTTCTGCTCTTAGAAATCAATGGTTTTCGTCTTCTTCTTCTGCTCGTTCTCATGCCACTTCTCTCGTTAACTCTTACCTTTCTTCCAGGTATTATTTCCTTACCACAATATTGCAATTTTATTATTTTTTCGTGCTTATTGTTCAATCATGGGTATGTCTGCAATCGAGCATTGACGGTTTCAAATGATGATTCAGCTAACCCGACCTCGAATCATGCCTGTTTTTGTTGTTGTATTGAGAGTTGACAAACAGAGGGATTTAATTTGGTTAGAATTTGGGGGGTTAGGGTTTTAAGCTAATCGTTTACCTAAAAGATAGTAGAAACTTTATGCACCTTACATTGTAGCTTGATCATTGGATACTCTTAACTCCAGACAAATTGCGGATTCTAGGTTAGTCTACCATGGCGCTGGTTTAAAATCTATTCCCTCCGTCTCAATCATATGTTTACCTTTGATTAAAATACCCTTCATAAAAAATTTAAAAGGTAAACAAATGATTGGGGACGGAGGGAGTATATATTGGACACTATATTAAGAGCGCGTTACGTATCTGATTTGTCCCATTTATATCGAATTAGCCAACTTTACCTTGTTACCATCAAGTTGTCACACCCTTTTTTTTGCCCCGGGAAAATATAGTTTTGTGTTACAACTGTTCAATTCTCGGAACTGATAGGTTGTAGTCACTAGAATATGAGGTGTTTGGGGTGGAGAAAATAACTTGGTATTCTAGGAATGACAAAGCAAATAGAGATGATAGAGGAAGAAGATGATGATATAGATTACTCCCTCCGTCCCGATCATTTGTTGTCCTATTCCATTTTGGGGGTCTCAGTCAATTGTTGTCCTTTCTATTTTAAGAATGCTTTTGATGACCAATTTGATCCTATACACGCAATTTGGTCAACTTGTCATTTAATAATTGCCCCCCTCTTCTTTCCTTGGTCTTTGTGCCAAAACCAAAGGACAACAATTGACCGGGACGGAGGGAGTACTTGTTAATCAATATTCTTGGGTGATTACATTAGAATAAGACATTTGCTTATCATTTTGGTGTGATTGTTGTGATAGTTGCTTGGGAGAAAAAAAGGTGATGCTTTCATAACTGAGATCTGACTCTGTGCAGATACTTGGATGATATGAACTTGGGTGTACTGAGTGATATGCCAAATATTCGGAACAAGGCTCGTTGTAAATTCTTAAAGCAGCAGGTTAGTTAGTGAGATGCTGTTGATCTTTTTCAACTGATTTTTAGGTTTGCTTTTGATTTGGCTGGAAAACTATTGTTATCAAATTAACCCGCAAATTGGGGTTGCTCTATTTTTCCTGTTGCATTACTTGTGAAATGCGCTCATTTGTTGATTCTGGCAAACTGAAAATGAGGGGATATCTACACCTATAATAATGGGTTAAATTTTTTTAGCAGTAAGCTGAAAATGTTTGTGTAATTATGTTGGTTTGATTAGTTACTATAACATGTTGCACATGGCTAGCCGTGTTACAGAAAGAAGAACGTTCACTAGTTTTCTAAAGCACAAAGGTACCTTAAAAAGATTTCAGTGTCGAGAATGAACAGGGGTCTTTTACTGTGGAATATGAGTAGTATATGACGTCGCGAATCTCAAATAATCAAGTAAAGGAGTTATATTGTTTGGCTATAATCACTATCAGCTACTTGACCTTCACCAGCCAAAATTTAAGTTGTTGTTTCAAACTTTTCTCACCTAGTCTTAACTCTGAAGTATCTTCAAGCTTTGTTTGAGATTGAATATAGGCCTATGAAGAGAAGCAGCACTCCTATCTTATGTTTAGTGCATTATTTGGACAACAAAACCCATTGGTTTAAGTGATGAAAAGGTAGAATTAGCAAAGCTTGGAAGTTGGTTTATTTGACTATTTGATGGCATACGTGGACTGTAAGGAACCTTGTATTTTCTTATGCCACTGCTGCTACGCGTAAATGATAAAGTTTATCCTTTTCTGTGAATTGCCAACCAAGATCGGATATATTGGTTTTCCGTAGCTCAGTGAATGTTTGGACTAAGCAATATATTCTGACTAGTACTTCTTCTATTTGTATATTATATGAATCACGATGGCTTAATGTATAGTCTTCTTGCTTTCTAGTAATATCCTTATAATTTATAAAAAAAAGAGGGAGATCATTACCAACTTTTTTGTGTGTGCTCGAATGTGCGTGTTTATTTCTATGATCATTGAGGAACTAACACTTGCGTTGAAACCACATCTAACTAAATGTTGATTTATGCATCAGGAGCTTCAACTGAACCAACTTTTAGCGTCATACAAGTCTATGGTATGTTTA